>NC_134356.1:294086421-294686421 GCF_048569485.1 Anomaloglossus baeobatrachus | reverse complement strand
GCAGTCTCAGCGTATCCTATGTAATGTATACAGCAATCTCCGCATATCCTATGTAATATATACAGCAGTCTTAGCGTATGCTATGTATGCAGCAGTCTCAGCGTATCCTGTGTGATGTATACAGCAGTTTCAGTGTATCCTATTTAATGCATTCAGCAGTCTCAGAGTGTGATTTATGCTGTATTCTCAGCGTATTCTGTGTGAGATATGCAGCAGAGTCTCAGTATGTCTGGAACAAGTACCAATTTATTAATAGTCAACTTCTTGTGTAGGGCCTGAAAAAACCATACAATCCTATACTTGGAGAAACCTTTCGCTGCTTGTGGATACATCCGAAAACCAGTAGCAAGACATTTTACATTGCTGAGCAGGTATGTTATTGATTCTCGATCAAAAGCAGTGGTGTTTACAGATTGTAGGTATTATATATGGTATATTTAGGCTAGAATTGCGTTTGCTACTACAATTTCTTAAAATGATTGATTGATGACCCTAATATTTGCGAAGCATCGGTGAAACAACAGTATAGTAATCTGTAGTTTATACGTATATGTAGAAGCAGATGAGGAATCTCGCTTGCTGCTATCATTCCTTGATAATATACTAGTAAAGTGTTGGTAGCACAGGCTTTTCAAACATTGTGAAACGGACATGAGGAACACTAAATCAACATTTTATTGTAAGGGCTTGTAAATGGCATCATAGATGTCTGCTTTCTGCACACCTCTGTGAGAGTGAAGGATCATGTTTGACCTTGGAGGTGTGCCTTGAAGGGGTATTGCCATTTCAAACATTCATTACACATCCAGAGGATATGCCAAAGGTTATAGTAGAGGTGGTTCCCTTTGGTGGAATTCATATCTGTCTCGAGAAGGGTGCCATGACATGTGCTCCTGTCAGTGAAGAAGTGGTTGGAATTCCTATACAGATAAATGAGAATTTCGACCACCTCTCCACACAGTTGTGTGTATCGAGGCCTCTTTCTTGAAATAGGTGAAGGTCTCGTTAGTGGCTATCAGATTCACTGAACATTTTATGGCATATCCTGTGAATATTCCTTACCTGTATGACATGGAAATACTCGATTAATATCTTTCAACTTAAATTGATTATCATGGAGTTCAAAATGGGGGGTAGGCGATGGGTTCGATTACACAAGACATAAGAATTCTGTATAGAGCAAAGATTTATACATTGTATATATTTCCGCATGATGACTGAACTGTGTTCTGATATGACAGGTTTCCCATCATCCACCTGTGTCTGCCTTTTATGTCAGCAATCGAAAAGATGGATTTTGTCTTAGTGGGAGTATTCTGGCCAAATCCAAATTTTATGGTACGTCGGAGGATTTCTTTCTAACTGCATTTAACATTATTTGATAATTACAGGTAATTACATGGTATTGTTATTTACACCCATTGGAAATTGAACACCATTTCAGTTGCAGATAGGAGTTTTGCTGTATGATACTGATATTATGTGAACAGATGTATAAAAATTATACGGTGCTCATTTAGCAAAAACTGATTTTTTTTTTGTAGCAGTGTAAGCATAAGTTCACTGGGCTTTCTTTCCTGAAGGTAATTCATTATCGGCTCTCCTAGAAGGAGAAGGAAGACTGACCTTCCTGAACAGAGGAGAAGACTATACCATGACCATGCCATATGCTCATTGTAAAGGTACCACTGTCACAAGCTTAACATTGTAATTATTTTGTGTGGTAGAATATACCACTTATACTACTTATATATCCATAGGCATCTTGTATGGCACAATGACGCTTGAGCTTGGAGGAAATGTCACCATCACATGTGAGAAAACTGGTTACAGTGCCATTTTAGAATTTAAACTTAAGGTATGTATGCCCTTTTACCTTATACACTGAGCGGCCACTTTATTGGGTATACTTACCTTTCAGCCTATAGCAAGCAGCATTGTATGCTGAGGCACATTTAATACTGGTAGGTCCTCAGTAGAACCAGTTTCGTCAACATAATAATTGTAATATGAAGAGAAGCCAAATCTCTGGTCACCGATCAAGAAAACTACACCAGCATGTCCATCCTCTGATCTATAGACGGAAAGAATCTGATCAGTCTCGTAAAGGACATCTTTCACTTTTCTTCGTCCCGATAGAGTGCCTTGGCTGAAAGTAAAGTGAAGCAGATGTTAGAAGCTGAAGGACACGAGCACCTACCGGGATATTGTGAAATCACCTCTGTCTGATTCCTGCTGTTTTATGCTGAACTAGGATTGGACCAGGAGCATTATTATATAGAGTACACTCAATGACCGGTATTACAGATTTATTGTCTCTCAATAAAGGAGCTCTTGTAAAATACGATACCTAATTTAAAGGTTTAATACGCTACTCTTCCACTGAAGGAAAGACTAGATAAGCAAGAATGCAAGACTATGGAACATGAGCACTAGCTGAGTAAACTTTGAGATCAACATTAATGACCTGTTCATTTACAACAATTATGGACATGCACAATGGTCAAAGGAGCTGCATACTGTATCTAAGGTATACCCAATAAATTGGGCACTGGGTGTACATTTGCTATGGAAATTTCACTGTTCTGTTACTTTTAATTCTTGAATTTATGTTAAGTTCATCTGCTTTATTCCTGCGGCCATTAAAAAAAAACAATAAAACTGTTAAGGACTACAAGGTATGTCTCAGTTTGCTGTCAAAGTATGCAGTTCTTGCTGGCAGATTTTTCAAGGAAACCTGCAGAGCTTATAAAGAATTCAATCGGTTCCACGTGGCAGTAATGCTCTGCTCTCTCTGCATATGTCATACTATTGCTCATTTGGCATACCTCAAATTGATGGGGGACTCCATCAATTATGTTTTCCTCTGTTATGCTGTACATGCATGCTCTATTTGCTTGTAGTTTTTACTACATTTTACATACTATCATGTACATTTTGTACTTGTAACGAGAGATCTTTTTACCTACTGTTGTCAGGCGTTCTATTTTTCTGTTATTAGCAATATTGTTTTCTAATGTACATGAATTTAAAATACTGCTCATCTAACTTTCTTTTTTTCTCTGAAATAGACCTCGTGTTGCAGCATAATAAATTGGTTATCCAATGTTTTTGGTTATATAGTGCTTTCACAAGCTGAGTAGTGCTAAATATTTGAGCATTTGGCCCCATACATTCTGTTAGAAGCCAGTTTAACATATACCATAGGATGTGTTAGGTCACATGACACGTTCAAAACAAGTAGCCAAAACTCTATATTCTATGCCACAGTACCTTCTTGCTGATTAAATGCAGACATACATATCACTAAACCCATGTTAACTCCTATTCAGTTAGCTATGGGTGCACTTTACAGGACCAATCTTAAGGTACCGTCACACTAAGCGACGCTCCAGCGATCCCACCAGCAACCTGACCTGGCAGGGATCGCTAGAGCGTCACTACACGGGTTGCTGGTGAGCTGTCACATATGCAGATCTCACCAGCAACCAGTGACCAGCCCCCAGCCAGCAGCGACGCGTGGAAGCATGCTGCGCTTGGTAACTAAGGTAAATATCAGGTAACCAACCCGATATTTACCTTGGTTACCAGCGCACACCACTTAGCACTGGCTCCCTGCACACCTAGCCACAGTACACATCGGGTTAATTACCCGATGTGTACTCTGCTACGTGTGCAGGCAGCAGGGAGCCGGCTTCTGCGGACGCTGGTAACCACGGTAAACATCGGGTAACCAAGAAGACCTTACCTTGGTTACCCGATATTTACCTTCGTTACCAGCGTCCGCCGCTCTCACACTGCCAGTGTCGGCTCCCTGTTCCCTGCACTCCTAGCCACAGTACACATCGGGTTAATTACCCGATGTGTAGTCTGGCTATGTGTGCAGGGAGCAGGGAGCCGGCACTGACAGCGTGAGAGCGGCGGACGCTGGTAACGAAGGTAAATATCGGGTAACCAAGGTAAGGGCTTCTTGGTTACTCGATGTTTACCGTGGTTACCAGCGTCCGCAGAAGCCGGCTCCTGCTGCCTGCACATTCAGTTGTTGCTCTCCCGCTGTGAAGCACACATTGCTGTGTGTGACAGCGAGAGAGCAACAACTAAAAAATGGTCCAGGAGATTCAGCAACAACCAGCGACCTCACAGCAGGGGCCAGGTTGTTGCTGGATATCACACACAGCAACATCACTAGCAACATCGCTGCTACGTCACAAAAGTCGTGCCTCAGCAGCGATGTTGCTTGCGATGTTGCTTAGTGTGACATGGCCTTAATATAATCTCTTGTTTATAGATCGTAAAATTGGTGTGAACTGGTATGCAGGACCCAGGGTCTGTGCGCGTTGCATGGAAGCCTTGAGATTCACATCTTGCCTCCTCTGCTGCTCTTCTTTTTACTAGCCATCCTGACAGAACCTAATTGCTGTGGCGCTGATGCACAAGTGACAATGCCCCAGGCTGGGTAATCAAAAGAAAAGCCTCAAATGCCTGGAGGTAGGAGGCAGTTCTAATGGCTTTTGTCCAACGGTCACAGATTGCGCACATGACTGATGGACAGGGTTCTACAAATCGATTTGCACCAACTCTTATAGATATTTAACTCTGCAATATTTTAAATGCAGCGATCTACAGGATGTCTATGATCAGTTTAGATAATGGTGCCTTGTTTGCCGTGCTGTTTGCTGCCTTAAATGTGCCTGTAAAAAAAGGCATTCTGGTGGAGCTTATGGAGAGACCCCTATATGGAGTGGCAATCTTTTTTACAAAGCCTGTCTTATTGGTTTGTTGGCATGTAATAGATACTGCCACTGTCTTAGGAGAGTGACACTTTGTTTTCATGTATATTCGAAAACTGCAAAGGGGTTATCAAAGAATGAGATAAAATTAAGTCCCTGATGTAATTCAAACTGCATACAGTACTAGTCATGTGTCAGGAAGACTGAAGACATGCAGCTCGCAAGATCTGTGTCAACTGGTAAAAGCTGTATCACCCATACCTCAGTTCTTCATTCAGAGGCCGGAGCACGGTTCTCATATGAAAAAATGTTTTGACCTATTTGTGATTGAAAAGGCGATCTCTAGCTTCATCTTCCTCCATCATTCTGGCCGCTTTATAGCAGTGCACGGAGAATAACTGTACACCACTGGAAAGCAAACACTGAGGAGGAAGAGCCTGCAGATACCCCACTCACCCCCCATGCTTCTGGCCACTGACTGAGGTATGTGTGGTACAGCTTTTGTCAAATGACACACAGGTCTTGGGTGCTATATATCTTTAGTCTGCAGCCCGTACTAACACGGGCAGGGGTCTGAATTATACAAGGGATACCATTCTATCTACTTTTCAGAGAAATCCTGTAAATAAAAAAAAAACTTTGTACACGAATTACTGCATGCAAAACCAGCGTAGTAGATCCAGATTGCAATCGCTCAACAGAGAGTGGAGGAGACATGTCATATTTCTACTGAACAAATATGAACCATTAGCCGATAAATGTCAAATGTGGGAGAAGAGAGGATTGCTCATGTGTAGTAGACGCAATATCATCCCTGATTCTCATGTGACCTTTGCTTAAAGACATCCTCCGCACTTGTTAGGATAAATATGATGCAGCTTTTAGCATCATATACAAAGCACCTGTGTGTCTTGTGCTAAAAAATGGAAAGGTCTATCGATGCATGGCGAAAAGGACTGAGAATGAACTCACAAGCTATGACTAAGTGGAAAGCAGATATAGTGCAGATGGTTCAGATGAATTTAACTAGTGCTCATACTTTGTTCAGTGTGTAATTGCCATGAAATTGACCACTGTTACTTTACTTTGCAGCCATTTCTTGGAAATGATGATAGTGTTAATCAAATATCAGGGAAAATTAAGCTGGGAAAGGAAGTCCTGGCCACTTTGGAAGGCCATTGGGTAAGTTGCAGTATAAGTAACGGTTATTAAAATCTGTATAATTTGTATACAAATATTATTTTCCATGCCTTTTTGTGAATATGTACCATATTTTTCGCTTAATAAGACGCACTTATGTTCCCCCAAATTTTTGGGGAAAGTAGGGGCTGCGTCTTATAAACCAAATTTACGGGGGGGGGGGGTGTATATATATATATATACACAGTGCCTACAAGTATTTCAACGTTAGTCCTAAATAGAACCGCACTTCAATATACTATGAGCAACAACTTTGAACGTGTGTACATGTTCAAAAAAGGAAGTGACAATATAAGAAATATTAAAATCAGTTTTTATTGAAATAAAGATTAAAATCATACAAAAAATACACTGAAAAAACAGCAAGGAGAATGCTAGATGATGAATATAATATTAAGGGTCATGGACAGAGCATCACAATTTATTATTCCATAATAATCCCGTATATATATATTTCATGGGAATTCTTAATTTTAGACAAATAAATAAATAATAACCACCTGTATTGGATATATATGACCAAAAAATGTCAAGCAAAGTTGCCTCAAGACAAAAAATTTGGCTATTGCAATTAAAGTGCCAGTGTGCTAAAGGGGAGGGGAAGTATAAGCCACAAAAATGGATGTAATAAATAGTTCATATAAATAATTAAATAATTGGTATCAAAACTATCCAAGCAATAATTTAAACAGCCATCCTATAAGGTGCAGCCCTCCTCAGCCTCATCGCACAGACACAATAGCAAATTCAAAAGCATGACATTTTGGAAAATATATTTACCAGTTTGTATAGGTGGTGTGACCAACAGTCCACGGCCCCTCACTCTGACACGTGTTTCGCTTGATTGCTTTATCAAGGATTTATCAAGGATTGATAAAGCAATCAAGCGAAACACGTGTCGGAGTGAGGGGCCGTGGACTGTTGGTCACACCACCTATACAAACTGGTAAATATATTTTCCAAAATGTCATGCTTTTGAATTTGCTATTATGTGTGTGTGCGATGAGGCTTCGGAGGGCTGCACCTTATAGGATGGCTGTTTAAATTATTGCTTGGATAGTTTTGATACCAATTATTTAATTATTTATATGAACTATTTATTACATCCATTTTTGTGGCTTATACTTCCCCTCCCCTTTAGCACACTGGCACTTTAATTGCAATAGCCAAATTTTTTGTCTTGAGGCAACTTTGCTTGACATTTGTTGGTCATATATATCCAATACAGGTGGTTATTATTTATTTATTTGTCTAAAATTAAGAATTCCCATGAAATATATATATACGGGATTATTATGGAATAATAAAATTTGATGCTCTGTCCATGACCCTTAATATTATATTCATCATCTAGCCTTCTCCTTGCTGTTTTTTCAGTGTATTTTTTGTATGATTTTAATCTTTATTTCAATAAAAACTGATTTTAATATTTCTTATATTGTCACTTCCTTTTTTGAACATGTACACACGTTCAAAGTTGTTGCTCATAGTGCCTACAATTAGTATTCAACCCCCTGCAGATTTAGCAGGTTTACACATTCGGAATTAACTTGGCATTGTGACATTTGAACTGTAGATCAGCCTGGAAGTGTGAAATGCACTGCAGCAAAAAAGAATGTTGTTTCTTTTTTTATTTTTTTTTTTTAAATTGTGAAAAGTTTATTCAGAGGGTCATTTATTATTCAACCCCTCAAACCACCAGAATTCTGTTTGGTTCCCCTAAAGTATTAAGAAGTATTTCAGGCACAAAGAACAATGAGCTTCACATGTTTGGATTAATTATCTCTTTTTCCAGCCTTTTCTGACTAATTAAGACCCTCCCCAAACTTGTGAACAGCACTCATACTTGGTCAACATGGGAAAGACAAAGGAGCATTCCAAGGCCATCAGAGACAAGATCGGGGAGGGTCACAAGGCTGGCAAGGGGTAAAAAACCCTTTCCAAGGAGTTGGGCCTACCTGTCTCCACTGTTGGGAGCATCATCCGGAAGTGGAAGGCTTATGGAACTACTGTTAGCCTTCCACGGCCTGGACAGCCTTTGAACGTTTCCACCCGTGCCGAGGCCAGGCTTGTCCGAAGAGTCAAGGCTAACCCAAGGACAACAAGGAAGGAGCTCCAGGAAGATCTCATGGCAGTGGGGACATTGGTTTCAGTCAATACCATAAGTAACGTACTCCACCGCAATGGTCTCCGTTCCAGACGAGCCCGTAAGGTACCTTTACTTTCAAAGCGTCATGTCAAGGCTCGTCTACAGTTTGCTCATGATCACTTGGAGGACTCTGAGTCAGACTGGTTCAAGGTTCTCTGGTCTGATGAGACCAAGATCGAGATCTTTGGTGCCAACCACACACGTGACGTTTGGAGACTGGATGGCACTGCATACGACCCCAAGAATACCATCCCTACAGTCAAGCATGGTGGTGGCAGCATCATGCTGTGGGGCTGTTTCTCAGCCAAGGGGCCTGGCCATCTAGTCCGCATCCATGGGAAGATGGATAGCACGGCCTACCTGGAGATTTTGGCCAAGAACCTCCACTCCTCCATCAAGGATCTTAAGATCGGTCGTCATTTCATCTTCCAACAAGACAACGACCCAAAGCACACAGCCAAGAAAACCAAGGCCTGGTTCAAGAGGGAAAAAATCAAGGTGTTGCAGTGGCCTAGTCAGTCTCCTGACCTTAACCCAATTGAAAACTTGTGGAAGGAGCTCAAGATTAAAGTCCACATGAGACACCCAAAGAACCTAGATAACTTGGAGAAGATCTGCATGGAGGAGTGGGCCAAGATAACTCCAGAGACCTGTGCCGGCCTGATCAGGTCTTATAAAAGGCGATTATTAGCTGTAATTGCAAACAAGGGTTATTCCACAAAATATTAAACCTAGGGGTTGAATAATAATTGACCCACACTTTTATGTTTAAAATGTATTAAAATTTAACTGAGCAACATAACTTGTTGGTTTGTAAGATTTATGTATCTGTTAATAAATCCTGCTCTTGTTTGAAGTTTGCAGGCTCTAACTTATTTGCATCTTATCAAACCTGCTAAATCTGCAGGGGGTTGAAGACTACTTGTAGGCACTGTACATATATATATATATATATATATATATATATATACTAGAAGGTGGCCCGATTCTACGCATCGGGTATTCTAGAATTTACGTATTGTGTAGTTCATGTATGATTTTTGTTATATATATAGATGTTGTTGTGTGTAGTTACCAAGTGTTTGTGTAGGGCGCTGTACATGTTCTGAGTGTCGCGGGGGGTGAGAGCGGTGTTGTATGTGTGTTGCGTGTGTTGCGTTGTTTGTGGAGCGCTGTGTGTCTGTAGCGTTGTGTGTGTGTGTGTTGTGCGGTTTGTGTGGGTGTGGTGTGTTTTGGGGGGAGGTATGTTTTGAGCAATGTGTGTGTTGTGCAGTATGTGCGTATATTTGTGTGTGCAGCGTTGTCTGTGTGTGTGGGTGTCTGTGTAGGGCGTTGTTTGTGATTCCTAGTGTGTGTGTGTTGTGCAGTGCGCGTGTGTGTGTGTGTTGGGGGGAGGTGTGCACCTCCCATCGTGCTCCATCCCCCATGCTGCGCACCCCCCATCGTGCTGCATCCCCCATGCTGCGCACTCCCAAACGTGCTCCATCCGCCATGCTGCGCACTCCCAAACGTGGTCCATCCGCCATGCTGCGCACTCCCAAACGTGCTCCATCCGCCATGCTGCGCACTTCCAAACGTGCTCCATCCGCCATGCTGCGCACTCCCAAACGTGCTCCATCCGCCATGCTGCGCGCTCCCAAACGTGGTCCATCCGCCATGCTGCGCACTCCCAAACGTGCTCCATCCGCCATGCTGCGCACTCCGAAACGTGCTCCATCCGCCATACTGCGCACTCCCAAACATGCTCCATCCGCCATACTGTGCACTCCCCATCGTGCTCTATCCGCCATGCTGCACACTCCCAAACGTGCTCCATCCGCCATGCTGCGCACTCCCAAACGTGCTCCATCCGCCATGCTGCGCACCCCCTATCATGCTCCATCCGCCATGCTGCGCACTCCCAAACGTGCTCCACCCGCCATGCTGCGCACTCCCAAACGTGCTCCATCCGCCATGCTGCGCACTCCCAAACGTGCTCCATCCGCCATGCTGCGCACTCCCAAACGTGGTCCATCCGCCATGCTGCGCACTCCCAAACGTGCTCCATCCGCCATGCTGCGCACTCCCAAACGTGCTCCATCCGCCATACTGCGCACTCCCCATCGTGCACCATCCGGCATGCTGCGCACTCCCAAACGTGCTCCATCCGCCATGCTGCGCACTCCCAAACGTGCTCCATCCGCCATGCTGCGCACTCCCAAACGTGCTCCATCCGCCATGCTGCGCACTTCCAAACGTGCTCCATCCGCCATGCTGCGCGCTCCCAAACGTGCTCCATCCGCCATGCTGCGCGCTCCCAAACGTGGTCCATCCGCCATGCTGCGCACTCCCAAACGTGCTCCATCCGCCATGCTGCGCACTCCGAAACGTGCTTCAACCGCCATACTGCGCACTCCCAAACGTGCTCCATCCGCCATACTGCGCACTCCCCATCGTGCACCATCCGGCATGCTGCGCACTCCCAAACATGCTCCATCCGTCATGCTGCGCACTCCCAAACGTGCTCCATCCGTCATGCTGCGCACTCCCAAACGTGCTCCATCCGCCATGCTGCGCACTCCCAAACGTGCTCCATCCGCCATGCTGCGCACCCCCCATCATGCTCCATCCGCTTAGGAGTGCGCAGCATGCCGGATGGTGCACGATGGGGAGTGCGCAGTATGGCGGATGGAGCACGTTTGGGAGTGCGCAGCATGGCGGATGGAGCACGTTTGGGAGTGCGCAGCATGGCGGATGGACCACGTTTGGGAGTGCGCAGCATGGCGGATGGACCACGTTTGGGAGTGCGCAGCATGGCGGATGGACCACGTTTGGGAGTGCGCAGCATGGGGGATGCAGCACGATGGGGAGTGCGCAGTATGGCGGATGGAGCACGTTTGCTCAGCCTCTCTCCTTCCAGCCTCCCTCAGCATCAGCCCCCCCCTCCCAGCCTTCCCCAAGATCAGCCTCTCTGCTCCCAGCCTCCTCCAGCACGCCGTGCTCCTCTGCCGACACTCACCCACACCCGATCGCATCCACTCACCCACACAACCGATCGCATCCACTCACCCACACAACCGATCGCATCCACTCACACACACAACCGATCGCATCCACTCACACACACAACCGATCGCATCCACTCACACACACACCCGATCGCATACACTCACACACACACCCGATCGCATACACTCACACACACACCCCATCGCATACACTCACACACACCCCCGATCGCATACACTCACACACACCCGATCGCATACACTCACACACACAGACACTGACGATATTGCACATACGCGCTGATACTCACAACATCCGGGGATATCACATGCTTCTGGCCATGTGATCCTCCGTCAGGTCCTGGAAGCTCACAGCACAGTATCGCCGCCGAGAAGCAAGCGATATCCCAGGATGTTGTGAGTATGTGGATGCGATGTGATGTGTGTATGTGAGTGAGTGTGATCTGATTTGTGTGTGTGTGTGTGCTGTTATGTTATGTATGTTCTGCAGCTGCAGGACCTTGATGTGTGGATGCGATGTGATGTGTGTGTGAGTGTGAGCCGGTGTACACTGGTAACTATGATACACATCGGGTAACTAAGGGACCTTAGTTACCCGATGTGTATAATGGTTACCAGCTTTCACGGCCTCCGTTAAGATCCCAGCATCGCAAGGTTATGTCTGGCGCTGCTGGGATCCTGACGGAGCCGGTGTAGAAGCAAGCGATATCCCAGCATGTTGTGAGTGTGTGGATGTGATGTGTGAGAGTGAGTGTGAGAGTGAGTGTGATCTGATGTGTGTGTGTACTCACCTGGGAATCGGAGCCCCGTGTCAGTTGGGCCACAGCGAGCGTGCATTGCGTGAGGGGGCGGGGCCTGCAGAGAGCCGGGGCGAGAGGCCAATCCGTGTGGGGGGGCGGGGCCATGGCGAGCCCAGCGGCCAATCAGCTTTGTGTCACCGTAAGGACACAATTTCGGAGCATGACAGACAGACAGATAGACAGACAGACAGACAGACAGACAGAATAAGGCAATTATATATATAGATATATATATATATATATTTATTTATTATACACACACACACACACTGCAGGGTCCGCTCTGGAGCCATGCTGGGGGCAGGTGACAGCTGCGAGCTGCAGCGTTTGATCTCCTGCTCCCGCTCATATAATATGCACAACCGCTGTCCATCAGCAGCGTGGTGCTGAAACTGCATCACGCTGAGGGGCTAGGGCAGCGGGGCATATTATATCTGCCTGTGCTCCCTTTGATCGCACATGATCCCCCCTGTGTTAGATATGGCCCCCGTGCTGCTGCCCATAGTAAAATAAAAAAGGCTTTACTTACCTCCAGCGCTGATCTCCGGTCTCCTGCTGCTGCTGCTGTTTGTGGTAAGGCACGCAGAGATGATATCACTCTGCCCTGCCGATCACATGACCGGCAGCAAGAACCAGGAAGTGCAGGAAGCCGGAGCTCAACTTCGAGGAGGGAGACACGGAGGGACAGCGCTGAGAAAAGGTAAGGAAAGAGTGTTTTATTTTATTATGGGCAGCAGCATGGGGGCATATCTAACACAGGGGAGATGTGCCATCTATAGGGGCCATGGGCAGCACACATGGGGGGCATATCTAACACAAGGGAGATGTGCCATCTATAGGGGCCATGGGCAGCACACATGGGGGGCATATCTAACACAGGGGAGATGTGCCATCTATAGGGGCCATGGGCAGCAAACATGGGGGGCATATCTAACACAGGGGAGATGTGCCATCTATAGTGGCCATGGGCAGCACACATGGGGGGCATATCTAACACAGGGGAGATGTGCCATCTATAGGGGCCATGGGCAGCAAACATGGGGGCATATCTAACACAGGGGAGATGTGCCATCTATAGTGGCCATGGGCAGCACACATGGGGGGCATATCTAACACAGGGGAGATGTGCCATCTATAGGGGCCATGGGCAGCACAGGGGGACGTGTCCCAGCACAAGGGGGCTATATTCAATATAAGGGGGCCAAATCCAGATTAAGGGGGGCTAATTTTAGGGTGGGGGGCTATGAGGGACATATACCCTATATGATTTGTTAGACGGACACTGGCATTATAAGATGGACCCCATTTAACATAAAAAAAAAAAATTATTTTCCTTCACCAAATTTGGGGGTGCGTCTTATAATCAGGTGCGTCTTATAAAGCGAAAAATACGGTAATTCTCTACAATTGCTTTGGATTTGCACTTGATGGAGTTGTTTTTATTACAGACAATGGCATGGATATCAAAACCATGGCAGTAAACTTTGGACCACAGTAGGTCCTGCTCCTGAAACCCTCAGTAAACAGTTCATTTTACCATGAAAATATGCCTCCTGTACATATCCCCTGCTAAAATATGGTCTAAATCTATTCTCAATCGCTCAATACAAGACTGGCCCAAACAAGGGAGCCCAACCATGGCATACACATCTTCTAGGAGGGAATATGGCCACAGGTTGTCTTTATGGGACAGCTCCTTTAAGAGCTGACTAGTGTTAAAACCTTTTTTAAGTGGTTCAAACCTCCTATTCAATGTTCTTGCACACTTATTTTCTCATATTTCTTCAGGATATGTCATCACTTTATGGTCCAAATATTGGATCTCTAATTGCTTCTGAGAATGAAGGGACCACAGCATTGATTTAGTGCTCTTATTCCTTTATGGCCAGATGAAAGGAAAAGAAAATCTAAAAATTGTGCTCTAAAGCAGCTCTTTGGTCCCTTCATTATCAGGATCAGTGGGGATGTAAGAGGACGAGCCCCTTTATTTTACAAGATAGGAACAACTTTTTAAAGAGGATAAATGAAATAAGAAAAACAGAACTCCATTCTTAAAGAAACAGCACCACCCTTGTCCACTGGCTTTTTGCTGCAGCTGAGACGCATTCACTTGACCATGAAAATGTACATGTTTCTTTCCAGGACAGTGAGGTCTTTATTCATGACAAGAAGACAGACATGTCTGAGACCTTCTGGAACCCTACATATGAGATTAAGCAGCGCAGATTGATCCGGTGTACAGTGCAGCGGGATGAGCAGGGAGAGTTTGAATCTGAAAGGTAATTCCACTTCGGCATATAATTTTGCCTGTTAAAGGTAACCCCACCCCCCATTACACATTAGGCTAATGTTGGCTGCACCCGCTGACATTGATGCATTCACTAACACACTAATGGCATTAAGTTCCGTCCAAAGGATTGTCAGGGGAGATATCACTTTGGCATGTTTGACTTCATGCCTAAATCACTTTGTTCTCCCAGAGATAAGCCGCCTAACACAGATGTCTGCTGGCGGCTTTCTTGTACAGGGCACTTGAGCACTCCTGTATATGGGGAAAATGGGCGAGATTGACGATTCCTTGCTAATGTGTATGGGGGTCTTAACGGTAGAAATCTGGAAAAGTGAGCTGTTTTTGACCCCTCAGTAAATGTTACTTTCACATAATTTAAGTGCACAATTCTGCTTTTTTGATGACCAGGAGAGGATGTTTTTTACCTTTTATGGTTATTGCTTTGATTCAAAGTGAATTTTGCCTTTCTAGTTCTAGATGCTAAGCAATGCCGTTCTCTCTTTCAGACTGTGGCAGCATGTTACAAGGGCAATCAATAACAAAGATCAGACAGAAGCCACTCAGGAGAAGTTCGTGTTAGAAGAGGCTCAGAGGAAAGCTGCCAAAGAGAGGAAGACAAAGGGAGAGGAGTGGACCTGCAATCTCTTTGAACAGGATCCGCTCTCTGGGGAATGGCATTACAAATATGCAGAGTAAGCTCGATTCACTTCTGTGCACTTTATATGTGATACATTAGTAATATCTCTCTGTATTATCCGAATGTCACTAGTGATCTTGTGAAAATTACAATAACTGCAGCGTGTGGATATGTTCCCACAATAGAATTAGATTGTCTCTTTCTATTCGTCAACTCCTTTTTGTGACATGAAAAACTGTCTGATGGTAATAGAAGGGAATCAAAAACTTGATCTGACATATTGAATATTGAATATATTGAATATATCTAACTGCTTTTGTGTATTTCTTTATGTATTTGAGCGGTAATATTGTCTTCATTAATACTTAGGCTATGTGTGCACGTTGCGTAATTACATGCAGTTACGCTGCGCTTTGTAGCGCAGCGTAACTGCATGTGTTCTGCCTCCCCTGCACAATCTATGGAGATTGTGCAGGGGCCGTGCGCACGTGGCGTCTTAGAGCGCAGAGCTTCGGCTGCTGCCAGAAGCGCGCGTTCTAAGAAGTGACATGTCACTTCTTCCGTGCGCTTTGCCGGCAGCCCCTGCTCTGTCTATGGCAGGAGCTGCAGGCAGAGCGCATGGAATCGTCTTTCTTTTTTTTTCACTACAGACATTTTCTGCAGCGATTTGAAGCGCACGTGTGCTCTTCAGATCACTGCAGAAAATTCTGCAGTGACTGTACGCAACGTGCGCACATAGCCTTAATCTGCGTTTTCACAGGGATCTAAAACATTTCTAACTTGATCAACTGTTCCCACGATGAGCGTTGATTTATTATTCGATAAATTAGGTTAACTGCCTTTTTTCATTGCGTATTTGAGGGTTTTTTTCCCTTGTATTTTTATCACGTTTTTGATGCTGCGATTTTTATCTCTTAGGTATATTATACTTTACATAAAGTTGATTTGTTTTTTATTCTTCCTGGTAATTGGCTTTAACAAAACTTTGTTGATAGTCATGTGTGGACTACATGTGCTTCTGTAGCTGAAAAGCATTAAAAATGCATATGCTACTTTTACCTGCGCATTTTCCACATCTAATGCAATTCTGTGGGGAAAATCCACACATTAATACTGTTAATACTCAACACACCTGCAAGAGAGCTTGACATGTAGCTGATTTAGAACATGAACCACAGGTCAGTCTATGCCGAGTAAAAAGAAGCACAGTGGACAGAGGATTTCTATAAATGCCGTCCAGTTTGCTGGAATTGTAAGACACAGCGTTTTTAATATAGCAAAAATAAGCAGTGCCGAAAACTCACTGTGGGAACACTGCCTTAAGGCTCATTTAGACGGGCAGATTTCAGACTGTAGATCGCAGGGCTGTGGAGTCAGTAAGCCAAACATTCGACTCCGGCTCCTCAATTTCCCTTGCACCGACTCCACGACTCAGACTCCCACATATATTGCTTATAGTTAAGTGAAAAATTTATTGTAGTACAATATGAACATCAGACATTTAATCATTTTTATGATACAATGATCAAGATATTTAGAACATAAAATATATTTATTGAAATACAACTTTAGAACACAAAAAACTGTAATAAATTGTAAATATGTAATACACTATGTAATATACAGTAGATTGCATATATATCGTGTGTGTGTGTGTATGTATGTATATATATATATATATATATATATATATATATATATTTACATATTTACAATTTATTACAGTTTTCTTTGTCGCTCTATTGGGAGACCCAGACAATTGGGTGTATAGCTACTGCCTCCGGAGGCCACACAAAGTATTACACTTAAAAGTGTAAGGCCCCTCCCCTTCTGCCTATACACCCCCCGTGGGATCACGGGCTCCTCAGTTTTCATGCTTTGTGCGAAGGAGGTCAGACATCCACGCATAGCTCCACTGTTTTAGTCAGCAGCAGCTGCTGACTATGTCGGATGGAAGAAAAGTGGGCCCATATAGGGCCCCCAGCATGCTCCCTTCTCACCCCACTCTGTCGGCGGTGTTTGTTAAGGTTGAGGTATCCATTGCGGGTACGGAGGCTGGAGCCCACATGCTGCTTTCCTTCCCCATCCCCCTCAGGGCTCTGGGTGAAGTGGGATCTTACCGGTCTCCAGGCACTGAGACCGTGCTCCATCCACAGACCCGGAGAACCTGCTGGATATGGAGCTGAGTATCGTCAGGGACAGGGCCCTGCTACATTAAGGTACTCTGTGTCCCCGTACAAATCGCGCACACACACACCAGCATGCTGGGTGTGTTAGTGCGCCGGGGACAACAGCGCGGAGCGCTTGTGCTATTACTCACTGCAGCTTAGCTGAGTGAGTTTATGTATTAGGAACTGCCGCGCCGGCCGCTGCTGGCTGTTTTTACACTGTGGCGCGGCTGGGACTTGTGGTGCGCCGGGGACTTCCGCGCTGGCCGTGCTTATACGACGGCCGCGCGTATAAATCGAGTCCCCGGCTTTTGCGGCCTAGTTTCGTTTCGTTCCCGCCCCCAGGCCTGCCAGTCAGGGGAAGGGCGGGACGCTGTTCAGAACGTCAGCGCCGAGGGCTGGAGTCTGCTTAGCATACTCCAGCCCCCTCACTGGGCACAGTGAGACGCCAGTTTCCCTCACTTTGTCTGGGGCATGCCCACGGCCCGCCCCTCTCCACAGGACGCCGGCAGCCATTCCTGTTTGCAGTCTGAGCTGGAGAAGGGAGACAAGCTCTTGGAGACCCAGACACAGGATTCGGGCAACCACACACCCGCTTTTGAGCGGGCGGTAAGCAGCACCTGAGGTGCTGACCCCACTAGTGCCGAAGTGTTCATTTGTACTTTATGCTTGTATGTTATACATTGCACTGTACGGTCGCTATTCTTGGCTATATACCCTCCTAGATGGCTAGACAACAGCATGTCGTCCGCAATAAGCAAGGGTGCCAAGGCACAGGCTTTCTATGCTGCTTGTACCGCATGTGAGGCTGTTCTACCGGCAGGTTCCACTGACCCCCATTGGGTGCAATGCTCCCCTGTAGCACTTGCTCAGCCGGGGTCTCTGCTAGAGGTGGCCCAAGGAGAACCACCTGTGAACACTGTCCAGGTGACAGGGACGGAGTTTGCAGTTTTTGCTGATAGATTGTCTCTGACTATGACTAAAATCCTAGAGACTTTGCAGTCCAGACCGGTAACTCAGACCATGGGCACTGTTGATTCAATGCTCCCTGGCCCCCCTCATTTGGAACAAATCCGTGCTCCGGGGGGGTCCCATGCATCCCAGGGTGAAGGCTCTGACACGGACGACCTTCCCAGACAGCCTAAGCGAGCTCGCTGGGAGCGGCCCTCGACTTCATCACACTGGTCAGGGTCCCAGCAGGAGGACTCTCTGTATGATGAGGCAGAGGTAGCTGATCAGGATTCTGATCCTGAGACCGCTCTCAATCTGGATACCCCTGATGGTGACGCCATAGTGAATGATCTTATAGCGTCCATCAATGGAATGTTGGATATTTCTTCCTCCGCTCCTCCAGTGGAGGAGTCAGCTTCACAGCAGGAGAAATTCCATTTCAGGTATCCCAAGCGTAAATTGAGTACTTTTCTGGACCACTCTGACTTCAGAGAAGCAGTTCACAAACACCACGCTTATCCAGATAAGCGTTTCTCCAAACGTCTTAAGGATACACGTTATCCATTTCCCCCTGACGTGGTCAAGTGCTGGACCCAGTGTCCAAAGGTGGATCCTCCAATCTCCAGGCTTGCGACTAGATCCATAGTTGCAGTGGACGATGGGGCTTCACTTAAAGATGCCACTGACAGACAGATGGCGCTCTGGTTGAAATCCATCTATGAAGCTATCGGCGCGTCGTTTGCTCCAGCATTCGCAGCTGTATGGGCACTCCAAGCTATTTCAGCTGGTCTTGCGCAGATTGACACTGTCACACGTACATCTGTTCCGCAAGTAGCGTCCTTAACCTCTCAAATGTCTGCATTTGCGTCTTACGCTATTAATGCTGTCCTGGACTCTACGAGCCGTACGGCAGTGGCGTCCGCCAACTCCGTGGTTTTACGCAGAGCCTTGTGGTTAAGGGAAGGGAAGGCAGATTCTGCTTCCAAATAAGTGCTTAACCAGTTTGCCATTTTCTGGTGACAGACTGTTTGGTGAGAGATTGGATGAAATCATTAAACAGTCCAAGGGTAAGGATTCTTCCTTACCCCAGCCCAAACCTAACAAACCCCAACAGAGGAGGGGACAGTCGAGGTTTCGGTCCTTTCGAGGCTCGGGCAGGTCCCAATTCTCCTCGTCCAAAAGGACTCAAAAGGATCGGAGGAGCTCAGATTCTTGGCGGGCTCAGTCACGCCCAAAGAAGGCAGCCGGAGGAACCGCTACCAAGGCGGCTTCCTCATGACTTTCGGCCTCCTCTCTCCGCATCCTCGGTCGGTGGCAGGCTCTCCCGCTTTGGCGACATTTGGCTGCCACAGGTCAAAGACTGTTGGGTGAGAGACATTCTGTCTCACGAGTACAGGATAGAGTTCAGTTCTCGTCCTCCGACTCGATTCTTCAGAACTTCTCCACCTCCCGACCGAGCCGGTGCCCTTCTGCAGGCGGGTGCTCTCTAAAGGCAGAAGGAGTGGTGATCCCTGTTCCTCTTCAGGAGCAAGGTCACGGTTTTTACTCCAATTTGTTGTGGTGCCAAAAAAGGACGGGTCTTTCCGTCCTGTTCTGGACCTAAAACTGCTCAACAAGCATGTGAAAACCAGGCGGTTCCGGATGGAATCCCTCCGCTCCGTCATCGCCTCAATGTCTCAAGGAGATTTCCTAGCATCAATAGACATCATGGATGCTTATCTCCACGTGCCGATTGCTCCAGAGCAACAGCGTTTTTCTACGCTTCGTTATAGGAGACGAACACCTTCAGTTCGTAGCCCTGCCTTTCGGTCTGGCGACAGCCCCACGGGTCTTCACCAAGGTCATGGCAGCAGTAGTAGCAGTCCTGCACTCTCAGGGTCACTCTGTGATCCCTTACTTGGACGATCTACTTGTCAAGGCACCCTCTCAAGAGGCATGCCAACACAGCCTGAACGTTGCACTGGAGACTCTCCAGAGTTTCGGGTGGATCATCAACTTTTCAAAGTCAAATCTGACCCCGACCCAATCGCTAACATATCTTGGCATGGAGTTTCATACTCTCTCAGCGATAGTGATGCTTCCGCTGAACAAACAGCGTTCACTACAGACAGGGGTGCAATCTCTCCTTCAGGGCCAGTCGCACCCCTTGAGACGCCTCATGCACTTCCTAGGGAAGATGGTAGCAGCAATGGAGGCAGTCCCTTTCGCGCAGTTTCATCTGCGTCCACTACAATGGGACATTCTCCGCCAATGGGACGGGAAGTCGACGTCCCTACACAGGAACGTCTCCCCTTCTCAGGCGGCCAAGGATTCTCTTCAGTAGTGGCTTCTTCCCACCTCATTGTCAAAAGGAAAGCCTTTCCTACCCCCATCCTGGGCGGTGGTCACAACGGACGCGAGTCTGTCAGGGTGGGGAGCAGTTTTTCTCCACCACAGGGCTCAAGGTACGTGGACTCAGCAGGAGTCCACCCTTCAGATCAATGTTCTGGAAATCAGGGCAGTGTATCTTGCCCTACAAGCCTTCCAGCAGTGGCTGGAAGGCAAGCAGTTCCGAATTTCCACCATATCCGCAGTTCACATCCCGGGCGTAGAAAACTGGGAAGCAGATTTTCTCAGTCGCCAGGGCATGGACGCAGGGGAATGGTCTCTTCACCCGGACGTGTTTCAGGAGATCTGTTGCCGCTGGGAGATGCCGGACGTCGACTTAATGGCGTCCCGGCACAACAACAAGGTCCCAACATTCATGGCACGGTCTCAAGATCACAGAGCTCTGGCGGCAGACGCCTTAGTTCAGGATTGGTCGCAGTTTCAACTCCCTTATGTGTTTCCTCCTCTGGCACTGTTGCCCAGAGTGTTACGCAAGATCAGGTCCGACTGCCGCCGCGCCATCCTCGTCGCTCCAGACGGGCCAACGAGGTCGTGGTACCCGGATCTGTGGCATCTCGCGGTAGGCCAACCGTGGGCTCTACCAGACCGACCAGACTTGCTGTCTCAAGGGCCGTTTTTCCATCTGAATTCTGCGGCCCTCAACCTGACGGTGTGGCCATTGAGTCCTGGATCCTAGCATCTGCAGGGTTATCTCAAGAGGTCATTACCACTATGAGACAGGCCAGAAAACCCACATCTGCCAAGATCTACCACAGAACGTGGAAGATATTCTTATCTTGGTGCTCTGCTCAGGGAGTTTCTCCCTGGCCATTTGCCTTGCCTACTTTCTTTCCTTCCTGCAATCCGGTTTGGAAAAAGGTTTGTCGCTCGGCTCCCTTAAGGGACAAATCTCAGCGCACTCTGTATTTTCTCAGAAGCGCCTAGCAACACTTCCTCAGGTACGCACGTTCCTGCAGGGGGTTTGCCGATTAGTCCCTCCTTACAAACGACTGTTAGAACCCTGTGATTTGAACAGAGTGCTGATGGTTCTTCAGAAACCACCATTCGAGCCTATGAGAGTTTTTTCCCTCTCACGCCTTTCGCAGAAAGTGGTTTTCCTTGTGGCAGTCACTTCACTTCGGAGAGTGTCTGTCCGGGCAGCATTGTCGTGCAAGGCCCCCTTCCCGGTGTCTCACCAGGTCAAGGGGTTCTGCGTCCGGTTCCGGAATTTATCTCTAAGGTGGTTTCCCCCCTTTCATCTCAATCAGGGTATCCCCGTACCCTCTGTTTGTCCTCATCCAGTTCACCAATGTGAAAAGGATTTGCACTTGATTAGATCTGGTGAGAACACTCAGACTCTACATCTATCGTACGGCGCCCCTGCGCCGCTCGGATGCATTCTTGTCCTTGTCGCTAGCCAGCGTAAAGGGTCGCAGGCTTCCAAATCAAGCCCGGCTCGGTGGATTAAGGAACCAATTCTCGAGCTTATCGTTCTGCGGGGCTTACGGTTCCCTCAGGGCTGAAGGCCCATTCTACCAGAGCTGTGGGTGCGTCCTGGGCTTTGAGGCACCAGGCTACGGCTCAGCATGTGTGTCAGGCGGCTACCTGGTCCAGCCTCCACACTTTCACGAAACACTATCAGGTGCATGCCTATGCTTCGGCGGATGCCAGCATAGGCAGACGAGTCCTTCAGGCGGCAGTTGCCCACTTGTAGGAAGGGGCCGTTTTACGGCTCTACTACGAGGTTTTATTTACCCACCCAGGGATTGCTTTTGGACATCCCAATTGTCTGGGTCTCCCAATAGAGCGACAAAGAAGAAGGGAATTTTGTTTACTTACCGTAAATTCCTTTTCTTCTAGCTCTAATTGGGAGACCCAGCACCCGCCCCTGTTTTTTTGTATATACATGTTGTTCATGTTGAATGGTTTCAGTTCTCCGATATTCCTTCGGATTGAATTTGCTTTAAACCAGTTTATTGGCTTTCCTCCTTCTTGCTTTTGCACTAAAACTGAGGAGCCCGTGATCCCACGGGGGGTGTATAGGCAGAAGGGGAGGGGCCTTACACTTTTAAGTGTAATACTTTGTGTGGCCTCCGGAGGCAGTAGCTATACACCCAATTGTCTGGGTCTCCCAATTAGAGCTAGAAGAAAAGGAATTTACGGTAAGTAAACAAAATTCCCTTCTTTTGTGTTCTAAAGTTGTATTCCATGTTGTTCACATTGCACTACAATAAATTTTTCACTTAAATATAAGCAATATACTATGTGTTATTTTATTACTTAGTATGTTTTTGTTGAAAACTGTTTTTTACCACTTACATAGTGTATTACATAGTGTTATGTAAGTGGCAAAAAACAGTTTTCAACAAAAACATACTAATTAACATTTCTGCAGTCTATGAATTTGTTCTAAGAAATAGAATTGCCTCCATCAGATCCTCCTTCGCAAATGACCTCAAGTCTGACCTAATAATTTTAAGGCTAGAGAACAACCTCTCTACACTAACTTGGGTTGGAGGCAAAGCCATAACTACATGGGCAACATCTCTAACAATTTCCTGGTTTAAAGGAATTGCCTCATGCACAGTCAGTTTTGATGAATGGTTGAATTTTTCTATTTCTTTGAGAGCAAGTGAAAAATGTTACTGAAATCTGGCCAATCTGCTGCTATAGGAGACGGAGTGAAATCTTTTTCCTTGCGGCAACGCTTTGCCTGCTCCATGTCATCCAAATACTTGTCAAAGTTAAACTCCTCATCTAATGAGGATAAAGATATGGCAGCAGTAGCACTGTCAGGACCCAAGTCCTCTTGCGACTGGCAGTCCTGTAGCTGCTCATCCTAACTGCTACCTCACTCAAAGCTTCTTTTCCTTTCGTAAGCTGTTGATCATCAAACAGTATATGATGACTTGGGTCCACATAAACAGCTACCAGAAGAATTTTATTTTCCAGTAGCTGTGTCTCTCTCCGTTTCATTGAAGCAGAAATGCCATCTGGGATTAAACCTCCTCTTTGGGACAGGCAAAATAGCAAGTTCTTCCACTCCCTTATGAAAATGCCAGGAGTTAAATCCTCAGCTTGTAATTTTTTAGTCACGGTAAATGGGTGATTAAGCAATTCCTTCAATTCAGCCACCTGTGTCCATCGACCTTCATTTAAGGTTACTTGAGGGTTCACCATATCTATAAGAAATGATTTTAGTTCAAGCAATCGCTCAGTCATTAAATAAGTGCTGCCTCACCGAGTGGTTTGTTCAACAATTGCCCCTTTCCCAGCACGTCTCTTCAAGATGGAATCAATTTTAGGGGTTCTGGTGTGAATAACCAATTTCTTCACTTTTCCAATCAGATTTCGAGCATGTCCGCCCAGTTTCACACATCCGGCTTTTCGCTGGTTTGGCGGATGTGGCGCATGCCAGTACAGTACAGTGGCAGCGCCGCAACTTCCGGGTCACATGACAGCATGTGACTGGCGTTTGTCGTGCTGACACTGTACTGTATACACTGTACTGGAGTGCACCGCATACGTGAAATCGGGGTCCCTCTTGCAGACTATCTCTTATTGCCAGCTGCAGCGTGTGCACAACACAGCGCATGTGATGAATATGAAAGTGTTTTGAAGCAGCTTCAACAAGATCATCTAATCCTAAAGTATCATTTTGCTGTTCTTCTGTTGTAATATCTGTTTGTTCCTCAGTTACATGAGCAGCGCTGTGGCCTTTCATCTCAAGCATACTGAATCCTAAATTTTCTTCTAGCTGTTGTTCATTACCCTCATTCATCAGTTTAACCCCTTCAGCCCCCGGGCACTTTCCGTTTTTGCGTTTTTTGTTTTTTGCTCCTTCTCTTCCGAGAGCCGTAACTTTTTTATTATTCCGTCAATCTTGCCATATGAGGGCTTGTTCTTTGCGGGACGAGTTGTACTTTTAAATGAAACCATAGGTTTTACCATATATTGTACTGGAAAACAGCAAAAAAATTCCAAGTGTGGAAAAACTGCAAAAAGTGTGATCGCACAATAGTTTTTGGGATGTTTTATTCACCGTGTTCACTATATGATAAAACTGATGTATCTATGTGATGCCTCAGGTCGGTGCGAGTTTGTAGACACCAAACATGTATAGGTTTACATGTATCTAAGGGGTTAAAAAAAATTCATAAGTTTGTCCAATAAAAGTGGCGCACGTTTTGCACCATTTTCCGAAACACGTAGCGTTCTTATTTTTTGGGATCTATGGCTCAGTGATGGCTTATTTTTTGCGTCTCGAGCTGACGTTTATAATGGTACCATTTTTGCGCAGATGCTACGTTTTGATCGCCTGTTAATGCATTTTGCGTAAAACTTGCGGCGACCAAAAAACGTAATTTTGGCGTTTGGAATTTTTTTGCCACTACGCCGTTTACCAATCAGATTAATTGATTTTATATTTTGATAGATCGGGCATTTCTGAACGCGGCGATACCAAATATGTGTGTATTTATTTTTTAACCCTTTAATTTTCAATGGGGGGGAAAGGGGGGTGATTTGACCTTTTAGGTTTTTTGTTTTTTTTTTTATTTTTTAAAACTTTTTTTTTTACTTTTTTTTTTTTAATTTTACTAGTCCCCCTAGGGGGCTATAGCGATCAGCAATCCGATCGCTATTATCTATCTGCTGATCACAGTAATACAGCTGTAAACAGCAGATTCAGTCACTTTGTTTTTCCCTCTGCTCTCGGCCGAGGGAAAATGAAAGTGAAACTTCGTAGCTGCAGGCGTCATCACATGACCCTGTGCTACGATGGCAACCACCGATAGTCACGTGATAACACACGTGACTTTCGGTGGGGACGGCGGTAAGTAAAAAACATGGCCGCGCGCATTTAGATCTTGCTGCCAGACTTTGGCAGCAAGATTTAAGGGGTTAATGGCCGCGGGTGGAAGCGATTCCACCCGCGGCTAGCAGGCACACATATCAGCTGTTGAAAACAGCTGATATGTGTGCCGATCCACGCCGCCTGCCCGCGGCAGGGGGCGGGGCTTAACGGGACACGATCCTGGACGGATAGATCCGTCCAAGGTCGTGAAGGGGTTAATTGTACTTCTCAAGTTTGAAGCATTGTTCGTTGCAATAGCAAGAACCTGTTCTTTTTTGAGTTTGTAATCTTGCAGAACTTTTTCCACTAAGGCCTGAAGAAACTGGCTGGTGTGATGAGCTTTACTATCTTTTACTGCCAGTGTCTTGCTAACAATTTTTTTCTTATCACAAAGATATCAAACATTGATGGCAAAATAATTCAGTGAAATGCAGGGACTCTGGGCATCCCAGCAAAGGCAATGGGTTTCAAGATAGGACATTCAGACACAGCGTTTTGTGAGGATCCGTTTTTGTGCTCAAAAACAGATCCTCACACAGAATGAACATGTCAGTTTGTGTGGTGTTTTTCTAATCTGCTTTTGCTATTGAAAGCATTATTTATGAGCTCAAAAACCTTTCAGGTGATGTGGTTTTTAAAAAGCTGATCTGCTTTTGCAGCTGAAAAATGTATCCTCAAAAAACGCAGCAATAACGCTGTGTGTGAATGCAGCCTTAGATCAGGAATAGAGCTGCCATTTATAGGACATTTCATAACTTTCCCAAATTCCTATGAAAAAATATTCAGCACACTCTGCATTGCACTACTGTCCCCAATTTATTATATATTTTAGGAGTCGGAGAATTTTATACAGACTCCGACTCTACCAAAATGAGCTCCGACTCAGACTCCACAGCCCTGCGTAGATGGGTACAGATCGACTATAAGCAAGTTGATCGGCCCTGGATTACTGACCTGTTTTACATCCACCTATGAAAAACGAACAAGTATTACTAGCAAAATCGCACTGTTCTTATATACATGTAGCCTTATGTTGTGAGCAGCACATATTCAGTTTACACAATGGTTTTTATGGTGGCATATACTCATCTGATCAGGTGATTGCTGGCATGTTTACACAGGCTCATAATAGATAATGTTTGTTTTTATACAGTCACCAATTCTTGACTTGCCTAAATGCACCTTAGCCTGTTGTTTTATTATTAAAAGACTGATACAAGAATAACCCTGTGCCCCATATTGGTGCATATTGTTTGCTATGGCACTAAAAGCTGTAGCAATGGGTAATTCTTTAGTTGCAATGCAAACTGGGTTTTTATTGTACACAACTATGGTAAGTGTTTTTTGTGCATTTGTGTCATCATTAATAGTGGAACTAATCTGCTTTAAAGTTATCTTAATTTTTGTATATTTTGTAGTACTCGACCATGGGACCCCCTTAATGACCTGGTTCAGTTTGAAAATGATGGTGCCATCCAGACAAAAGTCAGGCATAGGACGCCAATGGTACGTTCGGGGAGTGTAATTAGTCTCAATAACCAAGGGGCAAAGCGGGACAAATGCATTTATCAGGTAGGTTTGGAGTCAAAATAATGGCTTTCCTCTCGTCTCTGTCCTGTCAAGACCCAGGACGCATGTGTAAAATGGAAGCTTAAAAGTACTAACCTCTGGCTGTAAGGCTGAGAAATCTGATTGTCAGTCTGTGCTACTCTGGTATGTAATAACGCAGGCAGGGCCTAATACGCCACCATATTACACTGAAACGCGTCCACTTGCAGCCACTGCACAGAGCCATTCATCTGAAATCAGAACCTGTCACATTCGGTCCATACACAATTACTCATCATAGTGAAGCGATATGAAAGCACCCTTACCATTTGCTCTTTCTGTCTTCAAAAAACTACTAACAGTCTAAATGCATGACTGCTCTTTATGATGCATTCTTCTCAAAAAAAAGTTATACACGAGAATTCAGTACATATTGGGATGCATTTCTCTCAATCATTTTGAATGTGTACTATTTTTTACTGCTGCATGGAGTCAGGATTCTTATTTTCTGAAGGTTGTTTTTTTTTATTACAGTCTAATTTGGATTAGTCTGACTTTACGTTGCATAGTGCATACCTTTTTGTCTTTTCTAATAATAGCCATACAGATGTGATAGCTGTCAGTTGAAGGCACATTTGGCAGTCTGCTATCTCTCCTGACTCCCCTGCACCCACAAAGAGTTGGCTTGGCCAAGCATTCATATGTTTTCAATAGAGCGAAAAGAGGTAGACACAGCCAGGCGGCTCTGTCATGGGCACATCTCCTGGAAAGCAAAAAGATTGGGCAAATGAGTTGACTGCCTACCCTTTAGCTTCTCCGACATAATTTGCTGATGGAGAGTCAGGAGGACCAAATATACAAGTGCATCTCAATAAATTAGAATATCCTCCAAAAGTTATTTTATTTCAGTAATTCAATACAAAAAGGAAACATATTTATTATATAGAGTCATTACAACCAGAGTGATCTATTTCAATTGTTTATTTCTGTTAATGTTGATGATTATGGCTTACAGCTAATGAAAACCCAAAAGTCATTATCTCAGAAAATTGGAATAATTACCACAAAACACCTGCAACTTCTTCCTAAGCGTATAAAATGGTCCCTTTGCTGGATCAGTAGGCTACACAATCATGGGGAAAACTGCTGACTTTACAGATGTTCAGAAGGCAGTCATTGACACACTCCACAAGGAGGGTAAGCTACAAAAGGTCTTTGCTAAAGAAGCTGGCTGTTCACAGAGTGCTGTATCCAAGAATATTAATGGAAAGTTGAGTGGAAGGAAAAAGTGTGATAGAAAAAAGTGCACAAGCAACCAGAATAAACACAGCCTTGATAGCATTGTTAAGAAAAGGCCTTCAAAATTTGGGGGAGATTCACAAGAAGTGGACTGCTGCTGGAGTCAGTGCTTCAAGAGCGACCACACACAGATGTATTCAGGACATGGGCTACAACTGTCGCATTCCTTCTGTCAAGCCACTCATGACTAATAGACAATGCAAGAAGCGTCTTATCTGGGCCAATCAAGGCCCCAGAGTCTGGAGGAAGAGTGGAGAGGCACACAATCCAATGTCTAGTGTGAAGTTTGCACAATCAGTGATGGTTTGGGGAGCCATGTCATCTGCTGGTGTAGGTCCACTGTGTTTTATCAAGACCAAAGTTAGCACAGCCGTCTACCAGGAAATTTTAGAGCACTTCATGCTTCCCTCTGCCGACAGGCTTTTTGGAGATGGAAATTTCATTTTCCAGCAGGATTTGGCACCTCTCCTTACTGCCAAAAGTACCAATCCCTGGTTTAATAACCAGAGTATCACTGTGCTTGATTGGCCAGCAAACTCACCTGACCTAAACCTCATAGAGAATTTATGGAGTATTGTCAAGAGTAAAATGATAGACACCAGACACAACAATGCAGACAAGCTGAAGGCTGCTATCAAAGCAACCTGGGCTTCCATAACACCTCAGCAGTGCCACAGGCTGATCACCTCCATGCCACACCACATTGATGCAGTAATTCATGCAAAAGGAGCCCCGACCAAGCATTGAGTGCATTTACAGTACAGACTTTTCAGTAGGCCAACATTTGAGCTTAAAATCATTTTTTCAGTTGGTCTTGTATAATAATCTAATTTTCTAAGATAATAACTTTTGGGTTTTCATTGGCTGTAAGTCATAATCATCAACATTAACAGAAATAAACACTTGAAATAGATCACTCAGTGTGTAATGAATCTATATAATATGTGTTTCCCTTTTTGTGTTGAATTACTGAAATTAACTTTTTGAAGATATTCTAATTTATTGAGATGATAATCAGCTGATATTGATGGGTTTGTCCAAATTTAATGTCATGTATATAGAGCAATTAGATGAAGGCATGTTGGAGATGCTTCTTAGAAATATATTTCTATCTAACAGTTGGATAGGGATTCTTGTCCTTCTAGGCTGTTGTTTTAGGCTGTGCTTTAGAATGTCTTTAGATTGCAATTCTACATGTACCGTTCTATGTATTACAGGTTTGTGTTCCAAAGCTGAAACACAAATCAAGTGGCCAGCCGAAGAAAGGAGAAAGTGGGTGCTCCTCCCCAGAGCTGGATAATCAGGACTCCTCTGGCAGTGAAGGTGAGCTTTCATTTTTAAGATTCTTGTGGAGATGACCCAGCCAGTGTTGGGAGATTACAGGTCAGTTTATTCTCTATGAGAAGGTGTGTAAATTAGCTTACAAGAGGATAGGAAGCTGGTGTGTCTCCTGCTAGAATGCTGCGTGATACCCACAACTATTACTGCAGAAAGCATTGTGCTAAGGAGAAGGAGGATGTGAACATCGAGACTTGTCATTACCATCCAACATAAGTTGCTATATCATACTAAAAGGTTAACAGTATGTCATTCATTATTATCTTAGCATGGTTGACATACATAGATTCAACCAATGTATAAAGGGTTATTCCCTTATCACACATTTATGAGATATGCCAGAAATGTCTGAAGACTTTAGGACCAACTTCTGGGACCTCTACTGATTGAAGGAACAGGAGTCCCATGATTCAGATGGCACACAGTATAGTGTCGGTGTCCAAAGAGAGGAATGGTGAGGGGAGATGCACCTTTCATGAATACTAGAAGTTGTGCACCATTTATGTATGGTATGGATGTGCATCATCTTATATGGAGTAGACTCCTGAGCAATAGCTGGGCATTCCATTTAAAATTTATATTATTCAGAAATCCATTAAAAATAAAAGCATAGCAGGACATAACATTTTAACAGTTAACACGTTTTGACCAGTCGGTCTCGTATTTTCGGTCCGAGTCGTACCTGTCAAGACATCAGATTGCACTCATACCAATTTTCAATCTGATTGTCCCCCAGCCTTATTGATCTGAGTATGGGCGAAGTGTCTGGGGGTGAACTTTTTTTTTCTAAAGATCTTCTATTTTTAGTGGCAACTCAAAAAGCCTGTCTGGAATGTTTTTCCCAAACACCATTCTGATTTAGGATGGGTATACATCAAACTCTTTATAGGAGTACTGAACGTTAAACACTTATTATTCGATTTATTATGGTTATTTTTCCCATTCAAAAATCCACCTTGTTTTGTTTTAATTTTTCTCTGTGCAGCATCCAAATGTTTTTTTTTTTGTCACATCCCCTATCTTTTAGTCTTCCTCTAATACTATCACATTGTTTAGAAAAGAGAAATTCTTTTAGCTCTGACCATTTTCCCATATGGTCATGCACAAATTGTATGTTTTGGAAGGCAGCTATCAGCTTCCAACAAAGTATTACCAGGACAAGGTTTCCTGTAAATAATAGTAAGGAGTTTATAATAATCAGCATTTCCTATTCAAAACAAATTCCATGGCGCAATCTAAACAGCAGGGATAGAATTTGTGAATCTTGAGTTGTAGTGATAACCATTCATGAATTCTGGCACGGTGTCTCACCACCTATCCACACCATATAGAATGTCCTCTGTGAAATGGCTGTAACATAGTACAGTGGAACCTCGCTTAACGAGTAACCCAGTTAGCGAGTATTTCACTTAACAAGCAAAGCTTGCTGTAAATTTGTAACTCGGTTTACGAGCAAGCTTTGCTGTACGAGCAAAATACTCACCGCACACACTTCCAGTTCCTTACATCCGTCGCGCTCTAACCCGCTCGTGCAGTCCACACAAACACACACGTGCGCACACACATATTATGTTCACCTTACCTTCTGTTCCATCGCTGGCCTCCTGATTCTTGCAGTTCGCCTCTACAGGATGTGAATCGGGTAACCATCACGACGAGGAAGTAACTTCTGCTGCCAGCCGCTACTCAAAACCAGCACGCTGGCCAATCAGAGGTAAGTGGCTCCTGCCTTTGATGTCAGCACTCTGGCAGCGGAAGTTCCTCCCTCGTCGCAATGGTCCTGTACCGGCAAACTGCAAGGCCGGCGATGGAACGGAAGGTAAGGTGAGCATAATATGTGTGTGTGTGTTTGTATGTGTTTGTGCAGGATTTTATGTGTTTGTGTGTGTTTGTGCCATTCCACACACGTACAATCGGGGACCAGGGTGGGACATTTAACTAGTTGTGGAACGAATTGTCTGCATTGTAATGATTTCCTTTGGGAAATCTTGCTTTGCTGAACGAGTAACTTGGTTTACAAGCACACTCCCAGAACGGATTGTTCTTCTTAACCAAGGTTCCACTGTATTTGTCCGCTCGAATCCCTCAAAACTAGTCAGTACCTCCATACTATCTACTATTAAATACTGTATTTCCACATAGTATGAATTTTCCTCATTACTTGATATATATTTACTAAAAATTTGCTTTTTTTTTTCTTTTTGCAATAGTCAAATTATAATTAATTTTCTTTTCATATATCTTGTAGGAGTTGTCCGACATTAGCTTACCAAAAAATTTTGAGTTTATCTGTGCTGTATTGTCATATAAAACACCCCTACATTGTTATTTTTTTTCTATCTTTTGTTCCTCTTGAATTATCCCTTTATTTTTTGCAGCTCTTTGTTTACATTCAGCACAAGCAAACTGACCAGTTCCTGTGCAAAACCTCAGCCAGAGCTGGCACCACCCGGCTTCAGTGTCCAGCCTTGTCCCCTGCCCGCCCTCACTGTCCAGCCTCGCCCCCTGCCCGGCCTATGCCCGCCCCCTGCACACACATTCTGTATTCTGCCCAGCACCTGACCTGTTATCACTCTAGCAATGGAAATAACAGCCCCACATTGGGCTCTGCACCACACACACACACACACACACACACACACACACACACTCTGCACCCCACATCACATCAGGCTCTGCAACCCTCCCCCCACCCACACACACAAACACACACACGGCATTCTGTACCGATCCCTACCCCCATAGGGAACACATGTGGGCTACATTCACATTACCGTTCCGTTTTTGCGGTTCGCAAAAAACGGTCCATTTTTTCACAGATGCATCCGTGTGTCATCTGTGCTCCTTCCGGTTTTTTTGCGGACAGCAAAAAACGGAAGCAGCAAGAAAGATAAATAGATGAGTAGATATAGAGATGAATAGATAGATATAGAGACAGAGATAGAGGGATGAATGAATGAATGAATGGAGGGATAGATAGATAGATGAGAAAGACATATAATGTCCCACCCCCCTTCATATTCTAAGCTGGCAGGCTTTAGTAACTTTCAAGTGGCAATTAAAGGTGCTTAGCCTTGTATTTAGCCAAAAAAATAAATAATTAAAAAAAAACAAAAAACGACATGGGGTCCCCCCTATCTTTTGTAGCCAGCTAGGGTAAAGCAGACAGCTGCAGCCTGCAGACCACAGCTGGCAGCTTCACCTTGGCTGATAATCCAAAACAGAGGGCACCCCACGCTATTTTAAACTAAATAATTTAAAACAAAAAACATGGGATCCCCCCCAAATTGGATCACCAGCCGAAGTAAAGCAGACAGCTGGGGTCTGGTAATCTCAGACTAGGGAGGTCCACTTCCCAGCCTAAAAATAGCAGGCCGCAGCCGCCCCAGAAGTGGCGCATCCATTAGATGTGCCAATCCTGGCGCTTTTCCCCAACTCATCCCATTGCCCTGGTGCGGTGGCAAACGGGGTAATATATGGGGTTGATGCCAGATGTGTAATGTCACCTGGCATCAAGCCCTGGGGTTAGTGATGTCACGCATCTATCAGATACCCGACATCACAAACCCAGTCAGTAAGAAATAAATAAAAAATAGACAGCAAAAAAAAATTATTTGAAAAAATACTCCCCACATTCCCTCTTTCACCAATTTATTGAAAAGAACAATCAAATCCGGATCCGGCGTAATCCAATAAGGGGAACACATGACAATGCATACCATAGACAATGTCCCCCCAGTCAATGAAGAACTGAATGTTCCCCATTGGCTGGGAGAGCAATGCAGTGACCTGAGCTAACATCAATAGGTCAGCGCAGGTCACTGCAGGGGATGACGAGCGCTGCCAGGAGGTTAGATGAGATCATTACCTGCTGTGACGATCTCCTCTTCACTCCTGTCAGCGCGGTCACTGACTTCTATGCTCACCGCGTTCTCAGCAGTATTGCCTGTGACGTCACCGCTAGTGACGTGAGAACGCTGCGGGCATAGGCGGCAGTGACAGCGGTGACAGGAGTGAAGAGGAGATCGTCACAGCAGGTAATGATGTCATCTAACCTCCTGGCAGCAGCGTTCGTCATCCCCGCGGCAGCCAGCACTGCAGGGTGAGAATCTGCATACAGGCAGACACACACTGCAATGAAGGCAGCCGCGGGGCTGAAGCGAGACTGCACGGGCACTCCTACTATCCTGAGCAGGGGGCCCGGTGCTGGCAGTGACACCGTGGGCGGGGAGAGTACGGGGTGTGGGGGAATGTGTGGGAGGGTGCAGGGAATGGGGGCTGGGACTCACGCACTGTACCCGCCCAGCAGGGCGGTAACATGCTGTTCCAGATTTGCATGTCAACATGGTCCTGCCCATGTTGACATGAAATGACCGGAAGCAGCAAAATCGCGGCAGGAGCAGTCACATGACCGCTCTGAGCCGGGGGAGAGGAGCTGACAGAAGGGCAAGTAAGTGGTCTCTATCTACTTACCTGCCCCAATGTAGCCTAATAGTGTAATAATAAAAAAAGTCAAAATAAGCCGGATAACCCCTTTAAAGGGAATGTATCATCAGAAAAAAAATTCAATAACTGAAAAAATATAAAGTAACAATATTTTAATGTTTTGTTTAAATATTATTTTTTTTTAATTGAGCAAAATATAAAAAAAAAATTAAAAAGTTTGATATTTTCCACTGTTTCTACTGTTAAACACTAGGGGGAGCAGCTTCTGAAATCCTACAGAAATCCAACTGTAGAAAAAACTCACATTACAGTTGCAGTCAAGTGGGCAGAATCTGCTCTCCTGTGTGTGATTATTATATAATAGACACTGCACTCTCTTGTTGATAAAATGAAGACAAAAAGTTTTTTTCTTTGCAAAAAAGTGATTATTTATTTGATGGCGACAAAAGATGGTGGACGTTTCGGCCCAACGGCCTTTATCATGTATAGTCGCTCCACAAGAGGGCTGTTTCAGAAGAGAAGAAAATAATGGAGCAGGATGGAAGGAGTACCACTAAGAATAGTTTATGATACAAGATTTTCCAGAGGATGAAGTCTAGAAGCAGGTTAGATTTCTTTTGGCTGGAAGGAATTCGTGTACATGTATTCCAATGGAAGAGATTTCCAGCTTTTATCTTTATATATTCATGTGGATCACATAGAAGTTTGGGTGCTTGTAAGAGGACATGTAGATAAACACCATCTGATAAAGGCTCCTGCAGACTTCTCTCATGTGGAGGAGGAGGTTTTAGACATTGGTGGGGTGGATATTTTCCTTCTGCACGCCACCTTCCCAGGATATGGCCGTTGACTGACTGTTGTATATCTAAGGATGACTGTTTGAAATGCATCAACGGTTATACTTTACCAGCTTCAGGTCCTCTATATGACATGCAGTGCTGGAATAGCTGATCTGGTGAGCTGCCTTTATTCCATTGTCTACCTCACTGTCGACTTAGGAGCTGAGCCTACACCACACAGCGTTCAAGTAGAAGGTTAGAAATGAGACACAACTTCCATGGTCCCCCAATCACAGGGTGCCCATGAGCGTTTTTGGCGGTCTGGAGACTTCTGAAAGCCTACTGTTAGTGCTCCTGGGCTTACTAAGTTTGGTATCAATGTGTGTGTAATTGTACATCCTGATAAAATATATATTCAATATGGTAAACTGTGAAAGGGAAAAAAAATATGGACGTTTTATGGATGCTTCACTACCAAAAAATGGAATGAAAGCTAATCAGAAAGTTGTATTGACGTACAAAATGTTACCAATCAGGACTACAGCTTGCCCTCCGCAAACACAAGCTCACATACAACTTTATCTACCAAAAAATAAAATAATTATTGAAGTTTTCTACATTTTATTTTTTCAATTTTTAAAACAAAAAAAAAAGCCTCTATACATATAGTATCACCAATAACCTTACTGACACAGAGAACAAAGCTGCTAAGTAATTTTTTCTGCAAAGTGAATTTTATAAAAAAAAAAAATCAAACCCAAAACGAACAACAAAATTACATTGTAAATTAAAATGAATTCATACAATACATTGCCCAAATATTTAAGTCAGTGTATTATAGTTTATTGTTTACATATATTAAAATCCCATTTGAAAAAGGATCGCAGATTGCAGTGGCGTCGTTGAGGATTTAAATAATGGTAAATGCAGAATGACTTATTGAAAGTGTCGTCATTTCTCTTCCAGCACACGTATTAGCACACAGCAGTAGAAGCCGGAAAAAAGGGGCAGATCATGGAGAACTACAAAGTGCCATAGAATCCATCAAGAAAACGCAAGAAGAGATCAACAGGTGATCGTATCTCTTTGCACATTGTATACTGGATGTTACACTTTTTTGAATCGCATAACCTATAAGTAAAAGCATTAAAAACTTGTTGGACAGTAAAAAACCATGCTCACTGGAGTTAACTCGTTCTGCCAATCATAAAAATTATTTTGAGCCACACATACAGGTATTTAAATAAAGGTGGACAACCCCTTTTTAAGCCTGCCAGACTGTGTAGACTGATCGATATTTGATATATTATTGACTTGCCTAAATTGGCCATAAGCCTCTAATTACAACAATCGGCCTTCTGAAATCCACACTTTCCATATACATAAAAAAAGGAAATGAGTGGATTTAGCGTACATGTCACTGAGCATAAAGCATCAAATAAATATGAGAGAATATAGCATCCATGTCAGTTTACTGTGTGCGAAATGTGTTTTGGATCTTTCTGTATTTATAACCTGAAGCGAGTTAGCGATGGCGTCCCTTTTAATGAATGCTTTTAGTGAAGACTCGATGCATTCTAAACCAATATGAATGCTGAATGCCCTTTCATGTTTCCGGGATTACTAACGTTCCTTGTAGGCAGTCTAAACGGTCATGGGACGGACATTTCTTTTCATGCAGGTCAGTGTTCTGTTCCATAGACCACATAATTGCTGTATTCAAGATTGATCTGAAAGTAAAGGCGCCTCCGATATTCAATATTATATTTACTGGGCTTGTTGCTGCTGCTTTTCAAAGACAGTAGCCATTTTTTTAATGATCTACAGCCCCATTAAAATGGAATAACTGTAATCTATCAGCACTTCCTATTAGGGTATCGCACTATAGAAGATGTGTCTAAATGAATAGCAGTTTGAACATTGACACAAGTTTTCCAGCTTTAGGCCCCCTTCACACGTCCGTGCATTAAACACATGTGTGTAAGGGTCCATGGTGCAGGTCCGCAAGGCCATCCGTGTGTCCATGTGTGTGTTCTCCGTGTACTATCCGTGTTACATCCGCATAGCACATGGAGAGCATGTACTTGTATACTTGCCTATGTCCGGCGCTGCTGTCACACTTGCTTCCAGGTCCGCAGTCAGTGCAGTGAATATTCATGAGGCATAATGAACGGGACCAGAAGCAACAGCAGCACCGGAAAATCCATTTAGTTTCACTGAATGGGTGTTCTCCGTTACATGTCATACTGATGTAACACGGATGACATCAATGTGTGGTCTGTGTAACATTCGTGCTACTGGCCAAAAACTTACATGTCACCTTGTGGAGCACACAGACACGCCTGTGCTCCACATGGACACACGATCTGTGTCAAAACATGAATGTGTCGGCAAACCCATTGATTTTAATAGGTGTATGTATGTCCTTGTCTCTGGTATGTGTGAAAACCGACACCACACCTACCGGAAACATGGAAGTGTGAAGGAGGCCGTACACAAAGTAGTAAAAATTGTGCTATTATGACGGCTACTTGTTGCAGTCTGTGCACACACTGAGTATTTCCAGCCATAAATTTCAGCACCAAACTGTCTTTTCAGGAAGATTCCTCATAAAATACCCACATTTTTTGCATGCATTTTTCATTATTTTTCCCTATTCCCTATTAATTTGTAATGGTAAAAAATGTTGCAAAATGCTTAAAGTATCGACATGCTGCAGAAGGAAAAGCTAAAAAAAATAAGCAGTGTGTGAATGAGATTTTGCTGATTCTGTAAACTCCAGGATTATTGGTGCAGAAATTCCTGCTGCGAATCCTAAGGCTATGTGCGCACTTACCGGATTTTGCCGCGGATTTTCCGCGGATTTGCTGCATGTTTCGCTGCAGAAAATGTTCATAACATCTCTGCAGTGAATCACCAGCAAATCCTATGGAGAAAAAAAAATCCTGTGCGCACTATGCGGAATTTGACAGCTGCATGTTTTGCTGCGGGAATCTCGCAGCAAAAACAAGTGCATGTCACTTCTTTTCCGCACATCGCTGCGGGATTTCACTCCATTGACTCCAATGTTAATCATGAAATCCCGCAGGGAATAACGCAGGCAGCAAATTCTGTGCGGTTCACTGCGTTTTCCTGCGTTATTCCCTGCGGCATTTCGCGGTTTACCTCCGGTAATGTACATCGCCTGTCTGCGGTTTTGCAGTGAAGTGATGTCATTACAGGAAGAGGAAGCCGTGCAGAGTAAACACACACACACATCACAGACACAGAACACATCACAGACATAGAACACATAGACACAGACACATAGAACACACATAGAAAGAAAACGGAAATATAGAAAACAAAGAACGTGGGCTCCGCTGCATATTTACCGTCCAGCCGAGGTAAGCACACAGCGGCGGGCCGGTTTTCTCAGGCTGGGGAGGGAGAGGGGCAGGGTTAATGTCCCCCGCCTCACTCCCCCTCCCACAGCCGAGAATATCAGCCGCAGCTGCCCCGGCACTGTCGCATGCATTATGCGGCACTACCGGAGTGTCCTCGGCTCTTCTTGCCACCGTGTAGCAGTGGCAGCAAGGTAATACAAGGGGTTAATGATGGTGGGGGACCACCGCCATTAACTCCAGGCTTGATCATGGCAGCGTCTATGTGACAGCTGACATGATCAACCCGTAAGTTAAGTGAAAAAAACACAGACACCGAAAAATCCTTTATTTTAAATAAAACAAACAAGCCTCGTGCACCATTTTATTAACCCCTCCCGCATCAAAGCTCCGGCGTAATCCACCGCTCCGGCGTAATCCACAGGTCCTGCGCTGCTTCCATCCAGCCGCGACTGTCACAGACACAGCGCTGAATGAAAGCAGCAGACAGCAGAGGTAATTACCGGTCATTTCCCACGGCCGGTAATGTGAACTCACTGCCGACCGTGGGAAATGCAGCGATCTGTCATCTATCTATCTATCCCTCTGTCTGTCTGTCTGTCCCTCTATCTATTCTTCTGTCTATCTACTATCTCAGAATTAAATGACTTTTTTTTTTTTTTTCTTTTCAATGTGCTTTATTGCATTGAATGCAATAAAGCACATCCCAACCCGCACGCGGCAAAACCGCGAATAATACCGCGGTAAAACCGCCGCAAACCGCATGCGGTTTTCCGCGGTTTTTTACCGCGGGTGCGGTAATCTTTGAGAGCATGCGGAATTTTCTCAAGAAAATTCCATTTCCCAGTGCGCACAAGGCCTTAACATGCACACATACGCTAAGTGTTTGCTATTATGCAGCGTCTACAGTGTATTTCTCGTATACCATACGCGTATATGGTCTGCTGATTTTAATCTCCACCCTCTTGTTCTCTCCTGTAGGAACATCATCGCGCTCCGTAATCGAGTAACTGCAAATGCCTCAAACACAGAAGGTAGTTTCCTTCAGCAAAGAGACTATTGTATTATTATCTTCCTGATTTTTCTTCAGATTGCCATTAACTATTTGTTCAAGTGAAAGAAACTGACTCCCATAGAAGTATGTGGAGTCTTGAACTGTCGCTGTTGGATTGGGACCACTTCTTGCCTCACTAGCATTTTTAGTGCTTTTCATCCCCGCCATGTTGGAGGTCAGATGATTTGAACTTTTGGGTGCAATATTCTTCTTCTTTTTAAGATATCCGCCCTCGACTCTGGAATCTTGTACATCTTGTCACTTTGTCCACATCGCCAGTAGAACAAGTATGAAAGTGGCCGCACTATCTAGGGAGCTTTCTCATTTGTATTCACTGTTACACACCACTCTGTTCACTAATGTCCATGTTACAAGTGTATATGAACACAATTTCGAAGTATGTTGATGGCTGCCATTGCAGGTTTGGGGGGTAAATTGAGCTAATAGCCTTCTGAGTTGAAATTACAGCCTGGAAAGCAAAGGTCTTGTTAATTCAGGTACATGATGAATCTCACTTTTGTATTGAATAATATTCCTAAGCGAATCCTTCACTAGTATTCTGGAGCGTTATGGTTACCCCTAAACTGATAGAGCACTTAATAGACTTTCTCTACTTAGTTCAGGGAAGTCATCAGAAAGAAGTGAGTGTTAATGATAAAATATGTCATCAGGCAACCTGCGTCAGGACGACTTTTATAGGTGAGCTCACAATTAAGTCCACCGTGGAGCCATAGCTTTGATTTACATTGGTTAGCTGGTAATGTCATTTATTTATTTACTATTCTATAATCTTTTCCTATTTCTTGCTTCATTGTCATCCTTTGCATTGCACCAGCACACAGCCAACACTGATGCTTCTGATGGATCTTTGTTGGATGTATCCTTTCTTGTTCTACTTACTTATGTGATACTTAGAATGTCGCAGCGCATTACTACGTATATAACAAGTGATCACTAAACCAGTGTCTTTAGGTCCACACAACTCTGGAGACATTTTAAAAGCCACTGCGGAGTTTTCTGCTGTACAGAAATCATCCAGCTTCTGGGAAAGAGAGTCAGACCCCCTTAAGGCCCCCATCCACGTTATACTACTGTCAGCTGATACTGCCGGTATCGGCCTAACAGTCTAATGTGTAGGAGGGCTCCTGACAGATGATGTGGGGGAAGAGAAGGATCTGACAGCCAATCCTTTTGTTCTCCAAGGAAACAAAAGGATGAAAACAGATAAGTGGAGAAAACTGGTGCGCTCGATCTCTCTTGTGTAGGGGACTCGGGAGAGATAGATGTTGGGCAAACTAGGTTCTTTATGGATAGGGCTGATCCAACATGGCTGATCTTTTTTTTTTCTCCCCCCAACATCTGTGGAGAGAAATTCAGAAAGCCCGTTAAGAAATTAGATGGTTGAAGCTTCCTACTAAAAATAGCAGGTTTGATTTTAAATAATAATTATGAAAATGGTAATAGCAAGTAACAACAATTGCTTTCTGATTTATTTTTTTTCTACACTTCAGAGAAAAGCATCAAACAAGAAAATAAGGAGTAACTATAGCAAATCATGCTATAGCAAGGACATTTTGAGAATATAGACTTCACAGCACATTTTAAAGAGGTTGTCCAGGGCTAAATTGTTTTTTACCATGAGCCAAATAACTAACAAACCTTTCCTAACTAGTTGTATTTTAGTGCTGGCATTTCTCATTTCTCCTGCTGGCAATTCAGCTGCTTCACATCAACAGAGCAGTTCTTCTTCCTGGCTGCTCTGTCAACGGGGTGTCCTGCCGACATCATGCTTGTTTACAGCTGGCTCCCCGCAGCTATGCAGCAGGGAGCCAGCTGCCCATCAGCATGACATCGGCAGTCATGCACCATCAAATAGGAGTGTGGAAGTGAAGCAGCTGTTCTGTAAACACGACGTCAGCAGAAGCCACAGAATCGCTGGTAGGAGCGATTACAGCCGTCATCTGTCTGATGGCAGAGATCTGTGCTGGAAAGAACAGGCAGGTAGTTCGCAACTACTTACCTGTTAGTTCTTAGGCCCACAGTAAAAAATACATTTAGTCTTGGATAACCTTTTTAATTAAATGTTGGGCTTTAGTTTAAGTGTGGCAAATCCTGTGTGTCAGGATTTAGATTACATATCTTTGCGCCTCTCTCTGGAGTACTTTAATTCCGTATAGGACCATTATACATTTATAGATACATGTAAAGCTGGCCATACACATGAAATAGCAGTCAGCCAAAAGAACCAGCAGGCTGCTAACTCTCCTGACTTCCCCATGCACATGACTGCCTGGCTGTTCTGAGCACTTATGTGTTTTCAGTGGGAATAGAGGAGAGAGTCGCTGCCAGACACATCTGTCAGTGGCTTATGTCTCCTGAAAACAAAATGGATTGGGTGTTGAAATTCCATCTGCCTGATTCTTTTCTCCTCTGCCAACTTCTGATGGTCCTATATTTTGAGAAGAGTCCCATGCACCACAAGAACTCTAAAAACTTGGTTCAACCTTCCTCCCACCCGAAGAAACCAACAATGCTCAAGGGTCCAAGGCGCCAAAGATGGATTCAGATTTCAATAGGTTTTTTTTTAACTCTGTTTGCATGATAAATGCCGTATGCCCAAAACTTTGCTACATGGTTCTGCTACTATTTTTGTCTTTTAACCTGATGGAATGAATAAAAGATGGCATTTTAATCCATCTCTGGTGCCTTGGACTCTTTGAGGTTGGCCAAGCTGGCTGACTTTCATGTAATGTGTATGAGGGCCTTTGTACAACTATTAGCACTGTCCCACTAGTTTGTATAGCTCCAATGCAGGTGATCACATGGCTGTAACAATCACAAAGACCAGACTGGTCAAATTAGCCTGGCACGCCTCACTGTTTACTTCTTAGTTTATAAATTGTGCCCAATGTGCTCAGATTTTTTTGTATTTTATAGTGTCTATGAAGCTTTTAGGCTTTATTCACACATCAGTATTTTTAATCAGTGTTTAATTAGTGTTTGTATGCTAACACCAGGATTGTCTCCAAAACTCAGAACAGATCTTTCCATTTAGTTTCTCTGTTCCACTCCTGGTTTTGGCATCCAAATACCGATGCAAAATTACTGACCAAATATTGACATGTGAATAAGCGCGATTATTGTGAGGCTTAGCACGTCATCTGTGTACAGTCAGAAATCATATCAGGATCATGGCCCTTATATTTTTGCAGTATTTAACTATAAGCCCGATTAAGCACTTGTTCCTGGGTCTGATGGGTACACTACAAATACATCTTGAGTTGCCCACTTTTAAACTTGTTCAGACAAGTGGCAGTGCAAAAACTCAACATGATTTGTCACATTGAATGTATGTTTCATCTCCTCGCTCCCTAATTTCTTCTATGTATTAAGTGAGTACCAGCTAATTAGATAAAGGATGGTTCAGAAGCGCTGAATTGGTTGCTGCGGGAGAAGCACAGATATTTTGGCGAAGATGTTTTGCCTTTGATAACAGTTTAAGTATCATATACTTTCATTACTGTATTAGTATTTAGAAGTAAAGCCTAGGTTCCATAAATTTCTAATCAGGCAATATTAGGCCCCACCTAAGAGCCTACAGCTGAACGCCTATTGGGGCACTTCACACTGCTGTACACCGGACTAGAGAAGCCAAGTGGAAAATACCCGGGTATAATTCTGTTATTGTAACTATATGTTCCCTTTTCTTTGGTTGTGCATGGCTAGATACATTTATAGACCACAATCCAGCCCAAAAGGTAAAAGAAAAAATCAGGTGATTGAAATCCAGCTCTAAAATAAAACATTTCATGCACTTTTGTACTAGGATAGATATGCTAAATTTTCATCCTTGTGCCTCTAATCTTCATGTAATCTTTGGAAATGCTGGCATTTTCTCCTTTTTCAATGGCTCCAGATAGATTAGTTGTAAATATACATTTCAAGGTGAATAATTCACTTTTTTTTTCTTTTTTTTTTAATAAAGATTAATTCATGTACATTTTAAGTCCTGGCCAATAAAGCACTAACCTGCCAGAACCATGTACAACCAAATATAGGAGAAGGCCATACCTTCTACCCATTTTAGTTCTTGGTACGGCTATGTTGGTTATAGTTATTACATAGTATAAGATACAGACTAATGAAATGGACATCCTAAAGCTGGGCTCCCTTGTGCAGTAAATAGTGTGACAACGGAGCAGCAGAACAAACACAATTCATACTCGCGGCAAACTGTGCATTGATTCCAAATCTGCAGTAGCAGTACATGATATGAAATGATGATGGAATTACATCCGTAAAAATGGTTTTTCACAAATCATAAAAAAGTAGATATAAGCAATAAAAAAATGTAATAAAAAATACCCTATACTCTCCAGGTAAATCCCCCTGTGTTTTAGCATCTGCACTCCGGTGCTCCCCAAACTCTTGGTTGGGTGAAGCAGTAACTTTCCAAACTTTATCAATGTAAGTGCTGCAGCCAGTCACTAGTCTCAGCGCTAGAGCACAAGACCACTGAGGTTGGTGATGGGCTGCAGCAGTCATCAGCAGACAGCGCATAAATGTAAACAAGGAATGGTGGAAGCACTGGAACGCTGGAGGATATACCAGGAAAGTATAGGTTTTATTGATGTCATTACTTTCCCATTGGCCAATCTTTGTGACCGCAGACAAATCACCACATAGTCAAATAAATATGGAACGCTGCGTTTCAAAAAGCTGCATCATACATCACAAATAACGTTTTATTGTGAAGTGAATTATGAATTTCTTAAAATCCCGCTCTCAAATTTAGTTTATTCCTTTCAAACATGAACATGTGAACATACTCAGTGCTTAATGTGATGCATCAATGGCCTTTGATGCTAAAATCTTCCTTTTCTGAATAGAAGTGACAGCTTTAGATATTTGCCAAAATGAACCGGAAAGGGGTAAAAGATGACAGCTCTTCCTGCCAAAGTAATTGGAACATTCCATACTATACAGTGTAAACTTCCACCACGTGGAGAATTGAGGGTTTACTGTATGTCTGACCCTTGTGTCATACCAAAATCTATCTATTATTGTGTCCATATGATATGGACTGTCTATGTATACTGTAGGTTCTAATCATTTTAGCTGTAGTAATATAATTATTTGTACAGTAAGTATTCTTATATGAAGAATGAAACATTGTATCTTCCAGATTTCTATCAGAATCCTCAAATCACATGTACAGCTGATAATAAATACATTGTGTAGCCCATAACACCACTTGAAGCATTACATATCCTTAATGGTGCAGAGATGTATCATAATAATATCCTGCTGCCAGCACTGAAGGGTTAATTACCTAACCACATATTTCTTCAGAGATAATTGTATAGAGAAGTGTGTATTTGGAAACGTACTCTTTCTTGTACAGAGGACCTTTAGTGATAAGGAACTGTACAGTGCACTCCATGATGACTTTTTATGTGAATTGTATAGTGGTTTACTAATCTAGAAAACTGGTTAGCAATATATATAAATAGGACATATCATCAGCTGTAATTTCTAGCTTTCTATGGCTTATTCTGTTGTTACAGAACCATAATGGTCATGTTTATAAGAAAGGCAGTGTTGTGTATATATGGAAGGCGTCCCCACACATCACATGTACGTATATAGCGGTATGTGGTCATGTACGTACCAGGGAATGGTTCCTAATTAAAGCTCATGACAAACATACAGTATAAGGTACAGTCACATTTTTGATGAATTTCATGGGGTTGAGTGTAATTGTATCCTGGAACTCCGCTATCTTGTAAATGACAGCTTCTGGCATATTTTCATGAAGTCCTGATATAACATTACTGTGTACATTCTCCTCCACTAAAGGAAGCCTATAATGCCTTGCTGTTTTGCCAGTGAGAAAGCGAGACAGTCCTTTTAGTGCAGTATATTTGAGTATATGGAGTAGAATACAGTGGTGCGTTATAATTTTTCTGTAGATCATGTATTTCATGTCCTACATCTGCACTTTTTGGACAACATGGAAAGCCAGAGAGCTGTCTGAACATTGTTACCTGTGCCTTTTTGATAAATGGGTTTGTGTTTGGGGTTTGTGCCATATTCATACGATCACAGGTTTCAAGCCCATGCTCTTACTTTTCTAAGAGGATTTGCAATACTTGGTCAGATATTTATCTCCTTCGCTCTTGAAGGGTAAGCTGTGCGTACTATCAAGTTAATCGGCTTTCTTCTGACTGGACTCCCTTCCATAAAGTGTCGGGAGGAATGGCAGGGTCAGAGGGAGGGCCTGTGACGTATCTTAAATTGTTGCATTTATGTCCACATATTGGGTGTATATATACAATGAAGTCATTACAATTTGTGGCATATTCCTAATAGCCATAGCAACAAGCAGTGACCTCTTACACAGAAGTGTGACTTCATTACAATGTTTAAAATGTTCTTTTTTTTATTTGCATCTCACAGCTTTTAAGTACAAGAAATCCAGTGATATATATATAGTTCTGTATACCAATGTATCCTAGTGCGCGAACATATGCGCTAGGATCTCAGCAGCGAAGAGGTTAAACCAGGTGTGACCGAAGGCTTCTGTATCTCCACCTTGTACTTTTCTGCTCACCTGTTCCTTTTCCACCATTGCTTGTTTTGTACTGTTACATTTTTATCTACAATAGACTGTTATATCAACATTAAGTAAAGACCAGTGTTATGTATCGATGAAGAGCCAGAACCCATGACAAATGAATGTGAGAAGACTAATCGAAGACAACAAAGACAAAATTATTTATATCTAATAAAATGTACATTTGATAATTTTCCATGGTGAACCTGTGAGAAGGAATAACGCTGTCTTAAGCTGGACTCCATACACATTGAACCTCATGTATAATTACCATTTCAGCCAGAGATTGAGAACTTGTCAATAGCCACCAGTTGGGGTAGGAAACATAGGAAGTGACATCTGACCTTCCTTAGTTGTTATACATGAGGTCCAATGATTCGCGTGTCTCTGAGCTAGGACGCAATGACAAATGTGCTGTCTTGTAGCATGTTATGTGTTCATATGTTTTTAACATCTTGTTCAATGGCTTTTTGAAAATGGAAACAATACCACTGGTCAGTAGTTTTGTATTTCCAATTAGAATAAAACATGATCATAACACACATTCGTGTCTGGTTTGTATGTATTGATGGAAGACAGCAGCAAGGTATTCGTGTGGAACCGGTCGAAGTCGAATCGGCAATAAAGGAACCTCTAGAAGCCACACACATAATAAAGAGTGTGCTCCTTGATCCAGAAAACACATAGCGATGCCATGTCTTATCTTTATTGGTATGCAATTATATACCAGCTATATATATTTCATTTGGAAGGCAATATGGTAAGTAGCTGCTTCCTCATGAATGTCACACTTCCCACAATTCCTTGTATACGTCATGTGCCAGAAACTGAAGTCAGAAGATCCACCAGTAAACCCTTTAACCCCTTCACGACCTTGGACGGATCTATCCGTCCAGGATCGTGTCCCGTTAAGCCCCGCCCCCTGCCGCGGGCAAGCGGCGTGGATCGGCACACATATCAGCTGTTTTCAACAGCTGACATGTGTGCCTGCTAGCCGCGGGTGGAATCGCTTCCACCCGCGGCCATTAACCCCTTAAATCTTGCTGACAAAGTCTGGCAGCAAAATTTAAATGCGCGCGGCCATGTTTGTTACTTACCGCCGCCCCCACCGGAAGTCACGTGTGTTATCACGTGACTATCGGTGGTTGCCATTGTAGCACAGGGTCATGTGATGACGCCTGCTGCTACGATGTTTCACTTTCGTTTTCCCTCGGCCGAGAGCAGAGGGAAAACCAAAGTGACTGAATCTGCTGATTACAGCTGTATTGCTGTGATCAGCAGATAGCGATCAGCGATCGGATTGCTGATTGCTATAGCCCCCTAGGGGGACTAATAAAATTAAAAAAAAAAAGTAAAAAAAAAAGTTTTAAAAAATAAAAAAAAATAAAAAAACCTAAAAGTTCAAATCACCCCCCTTTCCCCCCATTGAAAATTAAAGGGTTAAAAAATAAATAAATATACACATATTTGGTATCGCCGCGTTCAGAAATGCCCGATCTATCAAAATATAAAATCAATTAATCTGATTGGTAAACGGCGTAGTGGCAAAAAAAATTCCAAACGCCAAAATTACGTTTTTTGGTCGCCGCAAGTTTTACGCAAAATGCAATAACAGGCGATCAAAACGTAGCATCTGCGCAAAAATGGTACCATTATAAACGTCAGCTCGAGATGCAAAAAATAAGCCATCACGGAGCCATAGATCCTTAAAAATAAGAACGCTACGTGTTTCGGAAAATGGCGCAAAACGTGCGCCACTTTTATTGGACAAACTTGTGAATTTTTTTTAACCCCTTAGATACAAGTAAACCTATACATGTTTGGTGTCTACAAACTCGCACCGACCTGAGGCATCACATAGATACATCAGTTTGATCATATAGTGAACACTGTGAATAAAACGTCCCAAAAACTATTGTCCGATGACACTTTTTTTGCAGGTTTTCCACACTTGGAATTTTTTTGCTGTTTTCCAGTACAATATATGGTAAAACCTATGGTTTCATTTAAAAGTACAACTCGTCCTGCAAAAAACAAGCCCTCATATGGCAAGATTGACAGAATAATAAAAAAGTTACGGCTCTCGGAAGAAAAGGAGCAAAAAACAAAAACGCAAAAACGGAAAGTGCCCGGGGGCTGAAGGGGTTAAAGAGGACTTGTCACCAAGTGAAAAGTAACCGATTTTTGACTCTTCTTTTATCCCATTGCTCAATTTTTTTTGTATTTTTAGGATCCGCTATAGGGTTCCAGAGATGTGGACCTTTTTAGTTAATACTATTTTTATGGCCTTTACTAAGGGGACAATGTTCACACAAATCTCGGTGTGACTTTAGGCTGCTCTGCCTTATTAGCAAGTAAGCCTTTTTCCGTTGGTAAAGACCATAAAAATTAGCACCATGGTTTACTCACCTCAGGGAGGCAGTAGGAATAAAATCAGAGCGAAAAATGGCCACATATAATATAAACTTAAGGTGCGAATAGATTGATGAATTGGATGTATAAAAAGGCTAAAAACACACAAAATTAGACGAAGGTCAGGCGCAGAGGCAATGATGAACTGGGGCCTATATATGCTCTAACTGCCCTTTTTATTGTGTTTAGATCCTATATGTAACTATGGAATCCGGTTCACATTCAATATATCCAGACGCTGCCCAGAGCTTCTTTTTTTTAATATATGCAAAAGGTCTATGAAATGGTAGTGTTTCAAGAATGCTGGGAAGAGAGTCATCTACATATGAGCAAATCCTATGGCACTGAGAGCTGTCATCTCTGATTTAGTTCTGATATCAGCTCTCTTCATTAAATGTAAAATTGCTGAAGCCAAGCAGCACTGAAAGTCCTCCATTTATAAATACCTCTTTTGTAACTGTCCCTTATTTTCAATTAGAAAATAGTCTATGCAACATGCAGTGTATAGACAAAAGTATTGGGAGACCCATATTAAAAGGAGTCTGTCATCTAAAAATAGAAATAAAATTATTTAAAGGGAACCTGTCAGGTGCAATATGCCCCCCAGAACCAACAGCAATTCTGGGTGCATAGCAGGGCTGTGGAGACTGAGTCGGAGCTCATTTTGGTGGAGTCGGTATAAAATGCTCCGACTCCTAAAATATATAATAAATTGGGGACAGTAGTGCAATGGAGAGTGTGATGAAAATTTTTTCATAGGAATTTGGGAAAGTTATGAAATGCCCTATAAATGGCTGTTCTATTCCTGATCTAAGGCTACATTCACACACAGCGTTTTTGCGGCGTTTTTTGAGGATACGTTTTTCAGTTGCAAAAGCAAATCAGCTTTTTAAAAAACCGTATCACCTGAAAGGTTTTTGAGCTCATAAATAATGCTTTCAATAGCAAAAGCAGATTAGAAAAATGCCACACAAACTGACATGCTCGTTCTGTGTGAGGATCCTCACAAAACGATGTGTCTGAATGTCCTATCTTTTCACCCATTGCCTTTGCTGGGATGCCAGAGTCACTGCATGTCACTGAATTATTTTGCCATCAATGTTCGATATGTTTGTGACAAGAAAGAAATTGTTAGCAAGACACTGGCAGTAAAAGATAGTAAAGCTCATCACACCAGCCAGTTTCTCCAGGCCTTAGTGGAAAAAGTTCTGCAAGATTAGGAACGCAAAAAAGAACAGGTTCTTGCTATTGTAACGAACAATGCTTCAACCAGAAGTACAATTAAACTGATGAATAAGAGTAATGACCAACAGCTAGAAGAAAATTTAGGATTTAGTATGTTTGAGATGGAGCTACAGTGCTGTTCATATAACTGAGAAACAAACAGATATTACAACAGAAGAACAGCAAAATGATACTTTAGGATGAGATGATCTTGTTGAAGCTGCTTCAAAACTCTTTCATATTCATCACATGCGCTGTGTTGTGCACACGCTGCAGCTGGCAATAAGAGAGAGTCTGCAAGAGGGACCCCGGTTTCACACATCCGGCTTTTCGCCGGTTTGGCGGATGCGGCGCACTCCAGTACAGAGTATACAGTACAGTGGCAGCACGACAATCGACTGTCACATGCTTTAATGTGACCCGGAAGTTGTGGCGCTGCCACTGTACTGTATCGTACTGTACTGGCGTGCGCCACATCTGCCAAACCGGCGAAAAACCGGATGTGTGAAACTGCGCGGATATGCTGGAAATCTGATTGGAAAAGTGAGGAAGTTGGTTATTGCCGCCAGAACCCCTAAAATTGATTCCATCTTGAAGAGACGTGCTGGGAAAGGGGCAATTGTTGATCAAGCCACTCGGTGAGGCAGCACTTATTTAATGACTGAGCGATTGCTTGAACTAAAATCGTTTCTTATAGATATGGTGAACCCTCAAGTAACCTTAAATGAAGGTCAATGGACACAGGTGGCTGAATTGAAGGAATTGCTCAATCACTCATTTACCGTGACTAAAAAATTACAAGCTGAGGATTTAACTCCTGGAATTTTCATTAGGGAGTGGAAGAACTTGCTATTTTGCCTGTCCCAAAGAGGAGGTTTAATCGCAGATGGCATTTCTGCTTCAATGAAACGGAGAGAGACACTGCTATTGGAAAATAAAATTCTTCTGGCAGCTGTTTATGTGGACCCAAGTCATCATATACTGCTTGATGATCAACAGCTTACTAAAGGAAAAGAAGCTTTTAGTGAGGTAGCAGGTTGGATGAGTGGCCTACAGGACTGCCAGGCGCAAGAGGATTTGGGGCCTGACAGCGCTACTGCTGCCATATCTTCATCCTCATCAGATGAGGAGTTTAACTTTGACAAGTATTTGGATGACATGGAGCAGCAGTGTGTTGCCGCAAGGAAAAAGATTTCACTCCGTCTCCTATAGCAGCAGATTGACCTGATTTCAGTACAATTTTTCACTTGCTCTCAAAGAAATAGGGAAATTCAACCATTCATCAAAACTGACTGTGTATGAGGCAATGCCTTTATACCCGGAAATTGTTAGAGTTGTTGCCCATGTGGTTACAGCTTTGCCTTCAACCCAAGTGAGTGTAGAGGGGTTGTTCTCCAGCCTTAAAATTATTAGGTCAGATTTGAGGTCATCTATGAAGCAGGATCTGATGGAAGCAATTCTATTACTTACAACAAATTCATAGACTGCACAAATGTTATTTACTAGGTTTTTGTTGAATACTGTTTTTTTGCCACTTATATAGAACACTATGTAATACACTATAAGGGGCAAAAAACAGCTTTCAACAAAAACATGCTAAATAACATTTAGTATATTGCTTATATTTAAGTAAAAAAAAATAATTTATTGTAGTACAATGTGAATATCAGACATTTAATCATTTTATGATACAATAATCAAGATATTTAGAACATAAAATATATTTATTGGAATACAACTTTAGAACAAAAAAAATAATAAATTGTAAATGTTATACAATATGTAATATACAGTAGTTTACATATATACCTTGTGTGTGCATGTATAATATATATATATATATAGATATTATATATAATTATACATGCACACACAAGATATATATGTAATCTACTGTATTACATATTGTATAACATTTACAATTTATTACAGTTTTTTTGTGTTCTAAAGTTGTATTCCAATAAATATATTTTATGTTCTATCTAAATATCTTGATTATTGTATCATAAAAATGATTAAATGTCTGATGTTCACATTGTACTACAATACATTTTTCACTTGACTATAAGCAATATATGTCTGAGTTGGTGCAAGGGAGATTGAGGAGTCTGAGTCTGAGTTGAAGGTTTGGCTTACCGACTCCACAGCCCTGGTGCATAGTGCTAATCCCTGCCTAGCATAGATAAAGAGATCTTTAGAAAAAGTATTTCTAAAGATCTTTTATGATATGGTAATAAGCGCGGGAACTAGTCACAAGGGTATTAGTTCCAGTGCTCATTCCGCCCTCTTAGCGTGTTAGCATACCGACAGGGACGTATTAACATGCTATTCAATGCAGCATCACCAGTGGCGACGCGCGTGACTGTGTCCGTTGATCAGTATGCCCAGCACTTCCAGTCATGAAGCCGGGTGTATGCGTCCTCGCTTTAGAGTGGTTTAGTGCGCATGACCGGAAGTGCCCAGACTTTTTCTAAAGATCTATTTATCTATGCTACTAGATTCAGCCACAGTTAGGCAGAGATTAGCAATATGCACCCAGAACTGCTTGTGTTTTGGGTACATATTGCACCTGACAGGTTCACGAACCACAAGCATTTCATCTTGCTAATCCCTGCCTAACATCCCTGTATCTAGTAGCATAGATAAAGAGATCCTTAGAAAAAGTATTTCTAAAGATCCTTTATAATATGCTAAAGAGGCCAGGAACTAGTTGCAAGGGCGTTAGTTCCCTTGGCTAGTCGCCCCCCCTTAGCATGTAAGTATGCCTCTGTGGGCTGGCTAACATGCTAATGAATGTGCAGCGTCTGCGGTATGGTTGCTCTCACCTCAGCTGCCACCGCTGGTTTTTGGCTCAGTGCAGAGGATCAGAACGTCCGTGGAATTCCGGTCATTCACACTCTACCAGTTTGAAGATGGGACGCATACACTCTGCTTCATAGTACGCATGACTGGAAGTCTGGAACTTCTGATCATGCGCACTGAGTGAAATACCAGCGGTGGCAGCCAACAGATGAGCGCGACCATGCCTCTGACGATGCGCATCCATTAGCATGTTAGTACGCCCACAGGGGGGTGCTTACATGCTGAGGGAGCGGACTAGCCAAGGGAAGTAATGCCCTTGTGACTAGTCACTGGCCTCATTGGCATATGATAAAAGATCTTTAGAAATACTTTTTCTAAAGATCTCTTTATCTATGCTACTAAATACAGGGACTGTTTGGCAGGGATTAGCCATATGCACCCAGAACTGCTCGTGGTTCTGGGTGCATATTGCACCTGACAGGTTTCCTTTAAACCTTCATATACTGTACAGGACTTGGCACTAGTGATGAGCGAGTAAATGTACCCAGCACTGCTTGATACTCGATCGAGCATTGTGGTGTTCAAGTATGCATGTTACTCGGCCGAGTATTGTGGGTGCTCGAGCACCATGCTCAAGTCCCTGCCCTGCATGTTTTGCGGCTGTTAGACAAGCAATAAACAGGCACCGATTGCCTGCCATACACGTTAATGTCGTATCTACAGTTAGGTCCAGAAATATTTGGACAGTGACACAATTTTCGCGAGTTGGGCTCTGCATGCCACCACATTGGATTTGAAATGAAACCTCTACAACAGAATTCAAGTGCAGATTGTAACGTTTAAATTGAAGGTTTGAACAAAAATATCTGAAAGAAATTGTAGGAATTGTACACATTTCTTTACAAACACTCCACATTTTAGGAGGTCAAAAGTAATTGGACAAATAAACCAAACCCAAACAAAATATTTTTATTTTCAATATTTTGTTGCGAATCCTTTGGAGGCAATCACTGCCTTAAGTCTGGAACCCATGGACATCACCAAACGCTGTGTTTCCTCCTTCTTAATGCTTTGCCAGGCCTTTACAGCCGCAGCCTTCAGGACTTGCTTGTTTGTGGGTCTTTCCGTCTTAAGTCTGGATTTGAGCAAGTGAAATGCATGCTCAATTGGGTTAAGATCTGGTGATTGACTTGGCCATTGCAGAATGTTCCACTTTTTTGCACTCATGAACTCCTGGGTAGCTTTGGCTGTATGCTTGGGGTCATTGTCCATCTGTACTATGAAGCGCCGTCCGATCAACTTTGCGGCATTTGGCTGAATCTGGGCTGAAAGTATATCCCGGTACACTTCAGAATTCATCCGGCTACTCTTGTCTGCTGTTATGTCATCAATAAACACAAGTGACCCAGTGCCATTGAAAGCCATGCATGCCCATGCCATCACGTTGCCTCCACCATGTTTTACAGAGGATGTGGTGTGCCTTGGATCATGTGCCGTTCCCTTTCTTCTCCAAACTTTTTTCTTCCCATCATTCTGGTACAGGTTGATCTTTGTCTCATCTGTCCATAGAATACTTTTCCAGAACTGAGCTGGCTTCATGAGGTGTTTTTCAGCAAATTTAACTCTGGCCTGTCTATTTTTGGAATTGATGAATGGTTTGCATCTAGATGTGAACCCTTTGTATTTACTTTCATGGAGTCTTCTCTTTACTGTTGACTTAGAGACAGATACACCTACTTCACTGAGAGTGTTCTGGACTTCAGTTGATGTTGTGAACGGGTTCTTCTTCACCAAAGAAAGTATGCGGCGATCATCCACCACTGTTGTCATCTGTGGACGCCCAGGCCTTTTTGAGTTCCCAAGCTCACCAGTCAATTCCTTTTTTCTCAGAATGTACCCGACTGTTGATTTTGCTACTCCAAGCATGTCTGCTATCTTTCTGATGGATTTTTTCTTTTTTTCAGCCTCAGGATGTTCTGCTTCACCTCAATTGAGAGTTCCTTAGACCGCATGTTGTCTGGTCACAGCAACAACTTCCAAATGCAAAACCACACACCTGTAATCAACCCCAGACCTTTTAACTACTTCATTGATTACAGGTTAACGAGGGAGACGCCTTCAGAGTTAATTGCAGCCCTTAGAGTCCCTTGTCCAATTACTTTTGGTCCCTTGAAAAAGAGGTGGCTATGCATTACAGAGCTATGATTCCTAAACCCTTTCTCCGATTTGGATGTGAAAACTCTCATATTGTAGCTGGGAGTGTGCACTTTCAGCCGATATTATATATATATAATTGTATTTCTGAACATGTTTTTGTAAACAGCTAAAATAACAAAACTTGTGTCACTGTCCAAATATTTCTGGACCTAACTGTATGTTGGCTACTGACATTACTGTGGTTGGCTGGCCGCATCATATCATTGGGTCTTATATGAGACCTGGGGGTGCGATGCTTGGCACACTGTTCTCTGGAAGTAATTCAGGGGCTGATGATATAGGAGGGAGAGCTTAGATTAGAGCAGGGTTTATAAAATTGCACCTTTTACTGCCTTTTATATGCCACTAAGGCTGCTTTCAGACATCCGGTTTTTGCTAAGCTGCACAATACGGCGCTTTGCAGAAAAAACACAATCGTTTTTTTTTGCCGCCGCTTGCGTTTTCTCCGCATAGACTTGCATTAGCGCTGTATTGTGCCGCATTGCCTTGCGTTGCGTGCGGTTTTTGCCGGATGCGGCATATTTGGCCCATGCGGCAGCCGGATGGAACGTTGCCTGGCACGTTTTATTGTGCAGCTGATGTGATGTGGCGCGATTTACAATGCAAGCCTATGGATGCCGGATGCGGTGTCCAGCGGCAAAAACTGCATTCGGCCGCCGGATGCAGTTTTTTAAAACTGCGCATGTGCAGTATCAAGCCGTATCCGTCAAAAAACGTACGGGCTGCATGGAAAAACTTATGCAACGGATACGTTTTTTTCACCGCTTCCGTTGCATAGGTTTTTGAGCTGGATTGTGCCTGATGCAAAAAAACTGATGTGTGAAAGCAGCTTAAAGGGTGTTTTTAGCCTGGTATAACTTAATAAATAATTTAAAAAATGATGATTTTTGATAACGAGCAAAGTTTAAATAGAGAGCCGCGGGCTGATATTATCAGGCCGGGAAGGCCAATGGTTATTTGGCCCTTCCTAGTTTAAAAGTATTATGCAGCCACCCCAGAATTGACGCATCACATTAGATGCGCCAATTGTGGCACTTCGCCTTGCTGTTCCCGATTTGCCCTGATGTGGAAGCAAGTGGGGTAATATTTTTGAGGGTTGATGTTAGCTATGTAATGTCTGCTGGCATCAAGCGCAGGGGTTAGTAATGGAAAGGCATCTATCAGAAACCCCTATTACTAACCCAGGAAGTAAAAATGGCAAAGAACACAAATAAAAAAAAATGGTTTATTTTAAATCACACTCCCCAACTCTTGCCCTGGTTCACAAATGTATTAAAAAAAAAAAAATGCCATGAAAAGCTGAAGGTCCAAGAAATCTGATGTAGTCTACATATGGGAACCTAAAAGACATAAAAAGAGAGAACTAAAGAAATAAAAACGAGAGTCCCTTGTTCACCAATTTATTTTAAAAAAAATTGCCGCTGCTGCGACGTTGTCCATTACGTTAACACAACATCCACCAATTCTGTAGAAGAACCTATGGAGCGAAGTTCTGAAAATGACGCTTCATAGGTCATTCCCAGTCAGGCTGCGCTCCGAGATACCCTGCGACTGCAGAGTGCAACCTGAACAGGAGTGTCCTTTTGAAGCGTCGTTCTCTTCAGAGTGTCTGAGCTGCAGGGATTTTTTTTTTTTATAAGTTCGTGAACAAAGGACTGTATTTTGTTTTTATTTCTTTGTCTTGTTCTTTTTATGTCTTTCAGGTACCCATTTATGGACTACGTCAAATTCCTTGAACTACTTCGGATCTTCATAGCTTTTTTTATTATTATTATTAAATTGTGAACCTTTTAAAAAGTTTTTTTAAATGAAATATTTTGTGTGTTCTTTACTCTTTTTATTTATTGTATTAGTATGGGGGTGTCTGATAGATTCCTTTCCATTACTAACCCCTGGGTTTGACTTTAGCTGACATTACGCCCCCCAAAATATTACCCTGATTACCACTGCACCAGGACAATTGTGAAGAGGCGAAGCGCCAGAATTATCGTATCTTATGTGATTGTGCCACTTTTGGTGCGGCTGCTGGCTGATAGTTTTAGGCTGTATACCCATATTGCATTTTTTGCAGTTTTACATGCAGATTTTAATCAATACTGCAAGGAAAAACGCATCTCTGCAAAGTCTATTAGAATCCAGAGTTGTTGTGCACGTTGCAGATTTTTTCCTTGCAGATTTTGGTGCAGAAAAAATCTACAGCATGTCAATTCTTTGAGTTTTTCATGCCTTTGATATAATCCACTGCAGTGCTTGCTTACTGCAGTGGATTATATCTGCCAGTGCTGCACTTCACCTCACACACCATGCATCCAACATGGTCCGTGAGGCAATCCGTAGCTCAGTAACCCGGGGTCGACATGGCAGCAATCATCCCTATGATCACATTACAGGGACCTGATCGCCAGGCAGTGATGAGAGATTCCCTGCTGCCTGAATACTGCGATCACGATTGATCATAGTATTTAAGGGTTAAACCCTCGCGATTGCCATGACGTTAAAAACTCATGAAGAAAAAAAACACTTTAAAAAAAAAAAAAGCAGAAATGCGATAAACATGTATTTGAGTGTTTTTTACTGCGTTTTTCCTGCCAAAATATTCTGTTTTCTGTGCAGAAAATCTTCCCACAAATCGGCGATGTGGGCACATATCTTTAGGCTGGGAAGGGCCAAATAAACATGGACCTTCCGAGCCTGATATTACCCCCCTGCTGTCTGCTTTATCGTGGCTAGTTATCAAAAATAGGAAAGAGTACAATTTTTGAAAGTACTTATTGGGTAAACAAGGCTATAAACACCCTTTCGTGTCTTTCATGGATGCCTATCTAATACATACATTAGCTGTGGAAATAGATATGAACCGCACATCCAAAAACCATCATTTGATCTAATGCTGCTAGGCAAAAATATATATAACTGAACATGAGGTTCTTAGTTTAACATTCTGATCAGGCTGCATGAAGCGCACTGTCACCCGATGTGTATCATAGTTGCCAGCGTACACCGGCTCCCGGTACATATGTGCAGGGAGCCGGCATTATACTCCTCTCCCCCCAGGACTACTCCTCCTATTACAGTCCTCCTATTATACTCCTCTCTGAGTATAATAGGAGAACTATTATAGCATGGGGGATGGAGCACGATGGGGAGTGCGCAGCATGGGATATGGAGCACAATGGGGTGCGCAGCATGGGGGATGTAGCACGATGGGGGGTGCGCAGCATGGGGGATGTAGCACGATGGGGAGTGCGCAGCATGGGGGATGGAGCACGATGGGGAGTGTGCAGCATGGGGGATGGAGCACGATGGGGGGTGCGCAGCATGGGTGATGGAGCACGATGGGGGATGGAGCACAATGGGGAGTGCGCAGCATGGAGGATGGAGCACGATGGGGAGTGCGCAGCATGGAGGATGGAGCACGATGGGGAGTGCGCAGCATGGGGGATGGAGCACGATGGGGAGTGCGCAGCATGGGGGATGTAGCACGATGGGGGGTGCGCAGCATGGGGGATGGAGCACGATGGGGAGTGCGCAGCATGGGGGATGTAGCACGATGGGGAGTGCGCAGCATGGGGGATGTAGCACGATGGGGAGTGCGCAGCATGGGGGATGTAGCACGATGGGGGGTGCGCAGCATGGGGGATGTAGCACGATGGGGGGTGCGCAGCATGGGGGATGGAGCACGATGGGGGGTGCGCAGCATGGGGGATGGAGCACGATGGGGGGTGCGCAGCATGGGGGATGGAGCACGATTGGGGTGCGCAGCATGGGGGATGGAGCACGATGGGGATTGTGCAGCATGGGGGATGGAGCACGATGGGGAGTGCGCAGCATGGGGGATGGAGCACGATGGGGGGTGCGCAGCATGGGGGATGGAGCACGATGGGGGGTGCACACCCCCCAAAACACACACACACACCGCCACACACGCACTGCACAACACACTACACACACACTGGGAACCACAAACACCGCCCTACACAGACACCCAACACACACACAGCGCGGCACACACAAATATACGCACATGCCGCACAACACACACATTGCACAAAACATACCTCCCACCAAAACACATACACATTCCCCACACCAACTGTGCAACACACACACAACGCAACACACACAACGCAACACACAAACAACACCGCTCTCACCCCCCGCCACATCCAGACAACACCCAGAACATGTACAGCGCCCTACACAAACACTTGGTAACTACACACAACATCTGTATATATAACAAAAATCATACATTAACTACACAATACGTAAATTCTAGAATACCCAATGCGTAGAATCGGGCCACCTTCTAGTATATATATAATTGCCTTATTCTGTCTGTCTTGCTCCAAAATTGTGTCGTTACAGTGACAACCGTTGGATTGGCCGCTGGGCTCTCCCTGGCCCCGCCCCCCACACAGATTGGCCGCTCGCCTCAGCCTGGCCCCGCCCCCAGCATGGATTGGCTGCTTGCCCCGGCCCTCTGCACACATCGCCCGCTCGGCCGCGCCCCTTCCCCCGAATTCAAACGAAGCCCCGACTCCCAGGTGACTGCTGCAATGCACTCCCAGGAGTCCACACTGGCAACCCAGCCCAGACATAACCTTGCGATGCTGGGATCGTGACGGAGCCGGTGTATGTTGGTAACCATGATACACATCGGGTAACTATAGGAAGAGCTTCCCTTAGTTACCTGATGTGTATCATGGTTAACAGCGTACATCGGCTCCCGGTACACATGTGCAGGGAGCCGGCATATGCTGACGCCTCGCCCGCTCGGCCCCGCCCCCGGCACACGTTGGCACGCTCGCCCCCGCCCCCGGCGGCCCGCTTGGCCCCGCCCCCGGCACACGTTGGCCCGCTCTATCCCGCCCCCAGCACACATTGGCACGCTCGGCCCCGCCCCCGGCACAGGTTGGCCCGCTCGGCCCCGCCCTGGCACACGTTGGGGGATGGAGCACGATGGGGGTTGCGCAGCATGGGGGATGGAGCACGATGGGGGTTGCGCAGCATGGGGGATGGAGCACGATGGGGGGTGCGCAACATGGGGGATGGAGCACGATGGGGGGTGCGCAACATGGGGGATGGAGCACGATGGGGGGTGCGCAACATGGGGGATGGAGCACGATGGGGGGTGCGCAGCATGGGGGATGGAGCACGATGGGGGGTGCGCAGCATAGGGGATGGAGCACGATGGGGGGTGCGCAGCATGGGGGATGGAGCACGATGGGGGGCACACCTCCCCCCAAAACACACACACACCGCCACACGCGCACAACACACACACTGGGAACCACAAACATCGCCCTACACAGACACCCACACACACAGACAACGCCGCACACACACAACACACAAACACCGCGGCATACACAAATATACGCACATATCGTGCAACACACACACATTGCACAAAACATACCTCCCCCCAAAACACACACACGCACCACACACACACACACACAAACCGCGCAACACACACAGCACCACACACAGACAACACTGCACAGCGCTGAACAAAGAACGCAACACACACAATGCAACACACAAACAACACAGCTCTCACACACCCCCACACCCAGACAACACCCAGAACATGTACAGCGCCCTACACAAACACTTGGCAACTACACACAACAACATCTATATATATAACAAAAATCATACATTAACTACACAATAAATTGTAGAATACCCGATGCGTTAGAATCGGGCCACCTTCTAGTTTTAAAATATCAAGACATTTTGGGGACAATTGTATGCTTCCAGCTTTGGATGAAGAGTTTTGGGAAGGCTATGGCCCTTTTCTATTTTAGCATGCCTATAATGGAATGCATAAGGTCTATAAAGCCACGGCTGAGTGAGCTTGGTGTGGAAGAAGTTATCTGGCTAGCACAGAGCCCTTTCCTCGACAACATTGCACACAATTCAAAATAATTAGAATGGAGATTGGTAGCCAGGACTCCTAAACCAACAGCGGAGTTCAACCTCACAAATGCTTTTCTGGATGACTAGGAGAATGTTCCCAAAGACACACTCCAAAATCTTGTAGAAAGCTCTCACTCTTCAGAGAAGCCAGTCTTGGCTGCAAATATGCTGACCCATTCCATATTAATGGTGATGGCTGTAGAAAAGGAGATCATAAAAGCTTATTTAGGCATTCCTCTAGTTTTGCACATATTGTGAACATGATGTACACTTGGGGAAAAGTATTTAGTCCAATTGTGCAAGTTTTCCCACTTAAAAAGATGAGAGAGGCCTGTAATTGACATCATAGGTAGACCACAACTATGAGAGACAAAATGAGAAAACAAATCCAGAAAATCACCTTGTCTGATTTGCCAAGATTTTTTTTTTTTGGAAATTATGATGGAAAATAAGTAGTTGTAGCTGTAACTGTTATTAACCCCTTATTACCCCAATTGCCACCGCACCAGGGCAACGGGAAAGGCCAGGCCCAGCGCCAGAATTGGCGCTACTTCTGGGACAGCTGTGTGCTGCTATTGTTAGGCTGGAAAGGGCCAAATAACGATGGCCCTTCCCACCCTAATAATATCAGTCCCCAGTTATCTGCTGCACCTTGGCTGGTTTTAGAAAAATGGGGGGGGGACCATACATCAGTTTTTTTTGTTTTTTTTTTAAATATCATTAAAAAGAAAATTGTGGGATCCTCTCTATTTTTCACAACCAGCCAAGATACAGAAGACAGCTGAGGGTTGCAGCTGTTCCTGTGCTGGATATGAAAAAAAATGAGGGGGACCCCACGTCATTTTTTTTACAAACCAAGAAATTACAAAAAACAGCTGTTAAGCCATCTATCAAGCTATTCTGGTATATCCTTCTATCTATTCTTTCTTATCATCTATTCTATATGTTCTATTATCTAGTCTCTATGCATCTATTCTAGCTATCTTTCAATTATCCTATTCTATTTTGTTTCTCCTTTAAAAAAAATTCATTAGGCCCTGTGCGCACTTACCGGTTTTCTCCCGTGGATTTCCTGCGGTTTTGCTGCATGTTTCGCTGCAGAAAATGTTCATAACATCTCTGCAGTGATTCACCAGCAAAACCTATGGGAAAAAAAAATGCTGTGTGCACTAGGCGGATTTTGACAGCTGCATGTTTTTCAATCCCGCAGCAAAAACAATTGCATGTCACTTCTTTTCCGCACATCGCTGCGGGATTTCACTCCATTGACTGCAATGTAATCGTGAAATCCCGCAAGGAAGTGATGTCATTACAGGAAGAGGAAGTGGAGCAGAGAGTACACACACACACACACACACACACACACACACACACACACACACACACACACACACACACACACACACACACACACACACACACACACACACACACACACACACACACACACACACACACACACACACACACACACACACACACACACACACACACACACACACACACACACACACACACACACACACACACACACACACTCTCACCACTCACTCTCACAGTATACACATACAAATTAAACGGAAATAAAGAAAAAAAAACACATGGGCTCCGCCGTATTTTTACCGTCCAGCCGAGGTAAGCACACAGCGGCGGCCCGGTGTTCTCAGGCTGGGGAAGGTGAGGGGCAGGGTTAATGTCCCCTGCCTCCCTCCCACCTCCCGCAGCCGAGAATATCAGCTGCCCCGGGACTGTCGCATGCAGTACCGGAGTGTCCCCAGCTCTTCTAGATGCCGTGGCTATCCAGGTAATAACGAGTTAATGGCAGCGCATCGCCGCCATTAACTCCAGGCTTGATCATGGTAGCGTCTATGTGACAGCTGACATGATCAACCCGTAAGTAAAGTGTATAAACACACGGAAAAATCCTTTATTTTAAATAAAACACAAAAAAGTCTCCTCTTTAACACCTTTATTAACCCCCCGAAACACACCGCTCCGGCGTAATCCACGTCTTGCGATGCTTGGATCCAGAAGCGAGTGACACAAACACAGGCTGAATGCAGCCTCGCAGCGAGACAGCAGAGGTAACCACAGGGCATTTCCCACGGCCGGTAATGTGAACTCACTGCAGACCGTGAGCAATGCAGCGATCTGTCCTCTATCTGTCTATTCTTCTGTCTTCTATTTATCTATCTACTATCTATCTCAGAAGGAAATGACCTCTTTTTCTTCTTCTTCAATGTGCTTTATTGCATTGAATGCATTAAAGCACACATACCAACCCGCACGCGGCAAAACTGCGGCAATATCGCGGCAAACCGCATGCGGTTTACGGGTGCGGTTTGCCGCAGTTTTTTTTACCGCGGGTGCGGTAATCTTTCAGACCCACTGTTTTCCAGTGCGCACAGGGCCTTAACAAACACGCACTAAAAAAGTGGCAAAACGTCATGCGGTTTTTGTGGCACAAGCTGCATTTTCTGAGACCACAGGAAGATGTAGTGTGTGAACATAGCCTAAGGAACCTCTGCCGACGCTATGCCCATGTGACCAGAAGGGGCGGGGCCTCAGCATAGCTGACACCAATAAGAAACTGCACGTGGGCATGGAGTTATAGAAGCGCTAAGATCCCCAGATGAGTGGGGTGCAGGCAGGAGGTGGTGATGCCCCCCTGCATTATAGACGACGGGCGGAAGCATTGCCACGCCCATCAACAAGGACGGCCCTTCTAGCAACTAGGATTTGCCAAACGTCTGCCGAGTAGCTGGTCACATGGTACACAGTCATGTGATGGTCACGTGCCTGTTACGTCGGCCCGCCCTTGTCAGAGGGTGCTTGTAGCTTCCTCTGGTTGGTTTGCGCTGTTTCCGGTTATTAGTTGCCATGGAGACAGGAAGAGGCGAGAGGCCCGCACTCCGGATGATAATGGCTGAGGAGGTAGGTAGTACTATACCTTGTATTTCTAATAGACGTTTTCTACGTGTTGTGTGCATTGCCGTTACCTATGTCTCTGTTATTAACTATTACACTGCCGAAAGAAAAAAGTTCCTCATTTATTACTGGCAGTGGCGTTGGACAGCTTAATGCCATTCCATGGGTCATACATGCAGTGGCGTGGACAGCTCTGCCAATCAACCCTCCTTTTGCTATGTGGGGAAAGGGAATGGCCCGCTTTTGTGGTAACCTTCTGTGCTGATGGAGTGTACGGATGACTTTTTCCAGATTCTGCAGGTTAAGACTGCCATACAGTGCTCACCCGTCCATAATATATACTGCCATACAGTGCTCACCCGTCCATAATATATACTGCCATACAGTGCTCACCCGTCCATAATATATACTGCCATACAGTGCTCACCCGTCCATAATATATACTACCATACAGTGCTCACCCATCCATAATATATACTGCCATACAGTGCTCACCCGTCCATAATATATACTGCCATACAGTGCTCACCCGTCCATAATATATACTGCCATACAGTGCTCACCCGTCCATAATATATACTGCCATACAGTGCTCACCCGTCCATAATATATACTGCCATACAGTGCTCACCCGTCCATAATATATACTGCCATACAGTGCTCACCCGTCCATAATATATACTACCATACAGTGCTCACCCATCCATAATATATACTGCCATACAGTGCTCACCCGTCCATAATATATACTGCCATACAGTGCTCACCCGTCCATAATATATACTGCCATACAGTGCTCACCCGTCCATAATATATACTGCCATACAGTGCTCACCCGTCCATAATATATACTGCCATACAGTGCTCACCCGTCCATAATATATACTGCCATACAGTGCTCACCCGTCCATAATATATACTGCCATACAGTGCTCACCCGTCCATAATATATACTGCCATACAGTGCTCACCCGTCCATAATATATACTGCCATACAGTGCTCACCCGTCCATAATATATACTGCCATACAGTGCTCACCCGTCCATAATATATACTGCCATACAGTGCTCACCCGTCCATAATATACACCGCCATACAGTGCTCACCCGTCCATAATATATACTGCCATACAGTGCTCACCCGTCCATAATATATACTGCCATACAGTGCTCCCCGTCCATAATATATACTGCCATACAGTGCTCACCCGTCCATAATATATACTGCCATACAGTGCTCACCCGTCCATAATATATACTGCCATACAGTGCTCACCCGTCCATAATATATACTGCCATACAGTGCTCACCCGTCCATAATATATACTGCCATACAGTGCTCACCCGTCCATAATATATACTGCCATACAGTGCTCACCCGTCCATAATATACAGTGCTCACCCGTCCATAATATATACTGCCATACAGTGCTCACCCGTCCATAATATATACTGCCATACAGTGCTCCCCGTCCATAATATATACTGCCATACAGTGCTCACCCGTCCATAATATATACTGCCATACAGTGCTCACCCGTCCATAATATATACTGCCATACAGTGCTCACCCGTCCATAATATATACTGCCATACAGTGCTCACCCGTCCATAATATCTACTGCCATACAGTGCTCACCCGTCCATAATATCTACTGCCATACAGTGCTCACCCGTCCATAATATATACTGCCATACAGTGCTCACCCGTCCATAATATATACTGCCATACAGTGCTCACCCGTCCATAATATATACTGCCATACAGTGCTCACCCGTCCATAATATATACTGCCATACAGTGCTCACCCGTCCATAATATATACTGCCATACAGTGCTCACCCGTCCATAATATATACTGCCATACAGTGCTCACCCGTCCATAATATACACTGCCATACAGTGCTCACCCGTCCATAATATATACTGCCATACAGTGCTCACCCGTCCATAATATATACTGCCATACAGTGCTCCCCGTCCATAATATATACTGCCATACAGTGCTCACCCGTCCATAATATATACTGCCATACAGTGCTCACCCGTCCATAATATATACTGCCATACAGTGCTCACCCGTCCATAATATATACTGCCATACAGTGCTCACCCGTCCATAATATATACTGCCATACAGTGCTCACCCGTCCATAATATATACTGCCATACAGTGCTCACCCGTCCATAATATATACTGCCATACAGTGCTCACCCGTCCATAATATACACTGCCATACAGTGCTCACCCGTCCATAATATATACTGCCATACAGTGCTCACCCGTCCATAATATATACTGCCATACAGTGCTCCCCGTCCATAATATATACTGCCATACAGTGCTCACCCGTCCATAATATATACTGCCATACAGTGCTCACCCGTCCATAATATATACTGCCATACAGTGCTCACCCGTCCATAATATATACTGCCATACAGTGCTCACCCGTCCATAATATCTACTGCCATACAGTGCTCACCCGTCCATAATATCTACTGCCATACAGTGCTCACCCGTCCATAATATATACTGCCATACAGTGCTCACCCGTCCATAATATATACTGCCATACAGTGCTCACCCGTCCATAATATATACTGCCATACAGTGCTCACCCGTCCATAATATATACTGCCATACAGTGCTCACCCGTCCATAATATATACTGCCATACAGTGCTCACCCGTCCATAATATATACTGCCATACAGTGCTCACCCGTCCATAATATATACTGCCATACAGTGCTCACCCGTCCATAATATATACTGCCATACAGTGCTCACCCGTCCATAATATATACTGCCATACAGTGCTCACCCGTCCATAATATATACTGCCATACAGTGCTCACCCGTCCATAATATACTGCCATACAGTGCTCACCCGTCCATAATATCAGGATGAACAGTGCTTATACATTGGTTGGGACCGTATGTCACCCTGGTGGGTTTTGACATGTGGTCCTTTGTGTATGAGCATGTCCCCACAGGGGCAATATCTTGTATCATCTAATGATGATGAGTCCCATATTTGTACAGTACTTGCTGGAAACAGCGTATTAGGACGAACCTTGTTCGCACTAACCAAATAAATATAATTGTGATTATAATCTGACCATTGGACATCCATACTACTGATCACATATTGGTCAAACGAACATCATTTTTATGTGCAGACTTGTTATTGTCCTGTTCTCTGTTCATCCTGATCGGTTTGGTATAAACCTGGATTTGTTTTGTACCTAGGGTTGGATATTGAATTGGGGGATTGTTGCTGTCCCCCATACGAATAAAGAGGTTAAAAAGCCTTGTGCTAGCATCTCTACCTTTCTCCTACCTAAGTACAGATTGTATTATATTTTCTGCTTGTGCTTATACATTGGTTGGGACCGTATGTCACCCTGGTGGGTTTTGACATGTGGTCCTTTCTGTATGAGCATGTCCCCACAGGGGCAATACCTTGTATCATCTGATGATGAGTTCCACGTATGCACAGCACTTGCTGGAAACAGCGTATTAGGACGAACCTTGTTCGCACTAACCAAATAAATATAATTGTGATCATACTCTGACCATTGGACATCCATACTACTGATCACATATTGGTCAAACGAATTTTATGTTTATGTGCAGACTTGCTATTGTTCTGTTCCGTCCTGTTCTGTACTTGGGGTTAGATATGGAATTGGGGTATTGTTGCTGCCCCCCATATGAATATAGAGGCTAAAAAGCCTTGCGTTAGCATCTCTACCTCTCTCCTACCTAAGTGCAGATTGTATTATAAAGTGCGTTTTCGGCGATATTTACTGTGTTTTCCCTTTTTTCACATGAATGCGTGCACCCATTGATATACATGGGGGGAGCTTTGATACTGCACGTCAATATTTAATACCTGTAATGCTGCACTTTGTATGGGGTTATAATCTGTCGGTATTTTGAACATTTGCGCATGCGCAGTATGGGATGAGGTCGTTCCTCCCCTTCTTTATCACGTGATGTAAAATAGACAGCCAGCGCTGTATATAAGTGTACATATTGAATCGATCATCAAATTACAGTTTCCAGGTGCTGTTAGAGTGCATATCATTTAAACGACATGCTTAGGGACATACAGTGGTATGTTTGATAAAGCGCTACTTGTTTACGACCAACGCATGCGCAGTATGAGCTGTGGGCGTGTATCTGTCTGCCACATGACCCAGGCAAGATGGCGGCCGCCATTAGAACGCGGCAAACATATGAGATTCTCCAGCTGCGGCACTGGTGAGTCCTAATGAATTTCTTGTATATATAGGGCACATACCGAAGCGGCACATAGCTTTCTCCTTTCCCCTGAGGAAGCCACCCTTAGAGGTGGCGATACGCGTGGGGTTATCCCATGGGAAACCCTCTCCTTATGCGACTTCCATTTGCATGCTTCTTGGTATTTTTCTGGCATCTCACCGATAGTGAGTATAGACCTAAGGGACCCTGAAGGCTTGGTGTAGATAAACTGCCCTGATCTTCTGGGCTACACTGGTTTTTGGTTACGCTGTCCCCATATAGTAAGAACTGTGTAGCCAGTCATACTAAGAGTTAATACCGCAGCCTGATGTTTATTTAGCATCTTCATTTACACCTTCTGGATATTTGGAGGCCTGGGCCTTTTCCAAATTGCATGTAGTGTTGTAAACTGTATTATTATCTGCGGTATATCCAACTGATCCATCACTCAGGACCATTGTTGTAGCAATGCAATGTGTAGTTATTGTCTATAATATATGTTTGTCGCATTAAGGAGAGGTTACGCATATTGTATTTGTATAATCATTTGTTATATACACTATACTATATATATTGTTTCCCAATGTGATTGGTTTAATGCCATGGGCTTTTTAAGTGTTTTTATTACCTTTTGTGTGTGCCACACTTCCGGTGCGGACTTCTGGTTTTTTGTGTGCAATAAAATTAACTCCTTGATCGTTTATTAATGTGGTGATCCCTTGTTTGGTATACTCCTTTCCTCTTTCTCTAATTGGTCCAGTTCTCTGTATACCTGGAGATCCCACGGGTAGTGCCCTTCCTCCTCTTGTGTTCACCCGTCCATAATATCTACTGCCATACAGTGCTCACCCGTCCATAATATATACTGCCATACAGTGCTCACCCGTCCATAATATATACTGCCATACAGTGCTCACCCGTCCATAATATATACTGCCATACAGTGCTCACCCGTCCATAATATATACTGCCATACAGTGCTCACCCTTCCATAATATACAATACTGCTATACAGTGCTCACCCATCCATAATATACAATACTGCTATACAGTGCTCACCCATCCATAATATACAATACTGCCATACAGTGCTCACCCGTCCATAATATACAATACTGCCATACAGTGCTCACCCGTCCATAATATACAATACTGCCATACAGTGCTCACCCGTCCATAATATACAATACTGCCATACAGTGCTCACTCATCCATAATATACAATACTGCTGTTCAGTGCTCATAACACCCATCCATAATATACAATAATGTCATAAAAAGCTTGTAACACCTGTCCATAATATATAATACTCCCATAAAGTGCTCCTAGCATCCGTCCATCAGCCCCAATGTGTATGACAGAAGTGCCAGCTGCAGACATTGGATGAGAATGGTCCATGTTGCACAGGGCCCTGATGAAGGTCTGTGAAGCTTCTTATTTTATTTGTGTATGAGTTTGTTTCCCACATTTTTGGCAAGTCTGTTATAGTTCGCAGAGAATACCGTAATAAAATGTAACAAGAATGGTAGAATGCTCCACAAAAGCTAACACTTCACATGGCTGTGTCAATAGAAAAACATTTGGAACAAATTCAGTTAAAACACTGCTTCACCCTAAGGCCGGGTTCAGATTTCACAGTGCATATACAGAGCATGATGCACAGAGTGATCTCCACCTAAACTTAGAGCCTCATAGGCCAATATTCACTCTTCCGTTCGGGTGAGGGGTCCTGTGTTCAGTCCGTGTATTGCGCTCTGTTTACGAAACCATGAAATATGGCTGTCTCAACCCTCCCTGAGGCCTCTTTCACACATCCAGCCTGTGGTGTAGGTGCATATGTGTGTGCGTTTCTCCGTGTGTTTAGCGTGTGCTGCCCATGTTCTTTTTGTGTGACATCCGCACAGCACACGGACAGCATGAACTTTTATACTTACCTGTCTCCAGCGGCTGCAGCTTCCGGGTTTGTGGTGCAGTGTATATTCATGAGCATAATGAGCGCAGACCCATTGATTTTAATGGGTCTACGTGTGAAAACGGACGTCACATACTGAAAACACGGACATGTAAAAAAGGCCTTAAAGGGATTGTCTAGCCTTTAAACAAGTCAACAAGCGTTGGCTTTAGAATCATCTGCTCTATGCCCTCGGATCCAGTTCAGGCTGCTCTAGTGGTCTGCTCTTGCAGAGGAAGCAATGACCTCTCCTTGTAATGTGCTCCTTATGACACACTGCTCCACATTTAGTTTACCAGCCAGACAACCCTATCTTATTACCGTACATCCTTATAGGGTTAAGTTTAAGGCTTAAAAAGAAGTATTAATCTACATTGTACAGCGCAACAAGAGAATGAACTAGTAGGAATTTATGGCTTATCAGAAATAATAATTTTTGTAAGATTCTGTTCACACCTTGGTTTTGAATATTATTTATTTGTTACATTTTAGCAACACAGAAATAGAACTAATGTGGAAAACAAATACATTAAAGGGAACCTGACATCATAAAAAAACGGCAATTAACCTGCATGTATGGAGCTAATCGGCAGGTTAGTAGCATTCTGATGCCATGCGATTGCTACACTGAAAGCTCAGCTACTGGGAGGAAATGATCTTTATTCCTCCCTGCAGCCTCTGGCTTTCAGTAATAGAGGTGCAGCTGACACGGCTTCAGTCACCGCTCAATACACAGTGAAATACAAAGACTTGTGAACAATAAGGGGCATTTATCATGTTTATGGAGTAAAACCACTGTACCACATTTGTGAAAAAGTATACAATTTTTATTATTACAAAAAATATACAAATATCGGAATCACATGTGATAACAGTTAGACATACATAGTTAAAATCCAATTAGATGAGACAGAGAAAGAAAAAGTCCCAAGGAGGGAGACAGACTACCCCTTAGCTAAAACGGGGAAGAAAATAGCATTTCTATATCCCAGGGGGGGGCGTATAAGTAACCAAAAGATATCAATAGTATATCCTCTGGGCTAATAGAGTGATGGAATACCCTATATTAAACAGTAATGAACAGGATAGGGTCCAAATCAGGGCCTAAGTACACTAGTGTGTAACACCCCCAGAAAATATATAACATGATCTCAAATAGAGAATAAAAATCATACAATGGTGGGGAAATTGGCACCTGAAGGACCTACCTGTGGTGGATAGCACCCAAGAGGGGAGTCTGGCAGCCTCACGTGTGGACCCGGTCCCGACACGTGTTTCGGTGTGGACTAATATATATCGGACTAACTTCACGTGAACTCCGCAGGAGAACACGTGAACATGTACGTGACATTGCGGCAGCAGCTGAGGGGGAGTCTATTGAGTACCTGAAGACATTACCACGCCACTTTAAGCTTAAGCATAATTGTGATCCATCTAGCTTAGTGGTGTGTGGAATCGATAAGATACACATGGGCATACGTGGGAGCGACCTTATGAACAGACTGTCACAACGAGAAGCCCAGTGGATTTTTCGGCTTGGGATAGTTGCCCCCAATGGGCTAAATGAGAGGCTTTCATTTTCACCCTTCCTATAACACACACTTTTCTTTCTGTTTTTGATTAGTACCATTTTATACATCCCCCTGCTTTGGGTGAACTATGGCTATTTTTGACCCCCCCCCTTTTTGGCTTGCTTTGTATGGCCATCCCCCAACGGGTGTAGATTAGGGACTTTCCGATTTTAACATTATCTCCATCTATTTGGGCATATAGAGGTATTCCTCTTTGTTTTATTCTACCTCACTATGACCATTTTATTATTAGTGTTCCTCTGTATTGACTATAATTATTTTGTGCCTCAAGTCTTGGCATCCGCTTTTTCCTATTCCTTATCGAGTGCTGGTTATCGGAGGGACACGCGCACTCAGCTGAGTCCAGACACAGCGGTGATTACTGCAGTGAGTCCCCGCCCCTTGTCTCTATTTATACACCGCCGGCACACTGCTGGTCACGGTCTCCCGTTGAAGCACACGCGAAACACGTGTCGGGACCTGGTCCACATGTGAGGCTGCCAGACTCAGGTGCCAATTTCCCCACCATTGTATGATTTTTATTCTCTATTTGAGATCATGTTATATATTTTCTGGGGGTGTTACCCACTAGTGTACTTAGGCCCTGATTTGGACCCTATCCTGCTGGTTACTGTTTAATGTACGGGTATTCCATCACTCTATTAGCCCAGAGGATATACTATTGATATCTTTTGGTTACTTATATGCCCCCCCTGGGATATAGAAATACTATTTTCTTCCCCGTTTTAGCTAAGGGGTAGTCTGTCTCCCTCCCTGGGACCTTTTTCTTTCTCTGTCTCATCTAATTGGATTTTAACTATGTATGTCTATTAACTTATCACATGTGATTCCGATATTTCTATATTTTTTGTAATAATAAAAATTGTATACTTTTTCACAAATGTGGTTTTACTCCATAAACATGATAAATACCCCTTATTGTTCACAAGTCTTTGTATGTATCCTATGGGGTTTATGTATACTCCCACCAATATGAGATCCGCTTTACTCGGTCTTTGCTTTTTTTTCAATACACAGTGAGCAGCGGCTGTAACCACCCGGCAGTGACTGACAGCTGGCTGAGCCGTGTAACAGTACAGAGCCGGCCTGTCAGTCAGTGCCGGAGCGCGGTCACAGCCACTGTGTACTGTGCGGTGACTAAAGTCACACTGGCCGTGCCACTTTGAATGTAAGCCCAAGGCTGCAGTGAGGAATATAAAAAGTTATGAGTTTTGAAAGAAGAGGAGAAAAAAAATGAAAGTTCAAAAATTGGAATTATTGGGAATGGTTTCATAAGGACCCTATCATGTAAAAAAAACCCCAAACAACTTTATTCTCCTGCAGATATGGGGTTAATAGCATTTTGAAGCCATGTGGCTACCGTCTTGAAAGTCCAGCTAATGGGAGGAAATAACCTTTTTTCTGCTGACTGTCACATCGGGACTTTTCGGGATAAGTTTTATTTTGACTAACATTATTAAATTTTACCTTACAAAATGCTGGAAGTGAAATGGTGAAAAAGAAAAAAATGAAAACAATAGTTTTATTGGGGTATGGTTTTTACAGTGTTCATCATCCTGTAAAAATGACCTGGTAACCTAGTTCTGGCCCATTACTGCAATTTCATATTTGTAAGGTTTTTATTTTTTTTATTTAAGTGTTGCTACAGATTCAGAAGTTTATTAAAAATAAAAAAAAAATGATTGCATTACAGGGCGCTGATGGGAATTGGTAAGAGTGTGCAACGGCTCACGTTCCATTTAAATGCCGCTCTCAGAAATTGACAGCGGGCATTTAAATGGTTAACAGCCGCAGCTTGTCCCCCGCCGCGCTGGTGTTACAGGCAGATGCCGACTATTTAATATAGCCAATATCTGCAGCGTGTGGAGAGCGCTCAGCTCCAGAGTCCTCTCCACACACAGTCACACCTGCAGTCCCATACATGTATGTAATAGGGAGATATAGCTGTAGATATAGACATGAACTGCACATCCCAAAATCACACTTTAATCCATTGCCCGCAGGTATAAAAATGTATATACCTGAACATGAGGTTCTTAGTTTAACATTCTGATCAGACTGTATGAAGCCTAGTGCCACATCACGGCAAACCTCTGCGTGGGTCCCTAACTTATTATGTGATAGCTCATTGACTCCTTCACCACCCGGCAATTTTCCATTTTTCATTTTTTCCTTCCTTTCTTCAAAGAGCCATAATATACTGGAAAACAAGAAAAAAATGTAAGTGCGGGGAAATTGCAAAAAATATATAATAATAATAATATTTATTCATGTATATAGCGCTGTTAATTCCACAGCGCTTTACATACATTGGCAACACTGTCCCCATTGGGGCTCACAATCTAGAGTCCCTATTTGTATGTCTTTGGAGTGTGGGAGGAAACCGGAGTACCCGGAGGAAACCCACACAAACACGGGGAGAACATACAAACTCCTTCCAGATGGTGTCCTTGGTGGGATTTGAACCCAGGACCCCAGCGCTGCAAGACTGCAGTGCTAACCACTGAGCCACCGTGCCGCCCATTTTCATGATTGTTTTTTATTTACCATGTTCACTTTATGGTAAAACTTACCTGGCAGTATGATTCCCCAAGTCAGTACGAGTTTAGAGCTACCAAACATGTAAAGTTTTGATTTTAAGTGGGAGAAAAAAAAGTCTGAAATTTGTAAAAATAAAATAAATAATAATAAAAATAAATAAATAAATTACCCTTTTATTGCCATTTTTCGAGACTCTCTGCATTCACATTTTTTGGGATCTGGGCCTGTGTGAAGGCTTATTTTTTTCTGTCCTGAACTGAGATTTTAATTATACTATTTTGGTATAGATACGATGTTGCAAATGTTGTGGCAACCAAAAAAAATGTACATTAATTCTGTAGTTTTGATTTTTTTTTTTTTTCATTTTGCCCTTTAGTGATTAAATTAATTTAGTTTTATTTTGATTCCTGAGCTTGGGAATACCAAATATGTGTATCTTTTTTTATTTCATTGTTTTATTTTCAGTGTTGGAAAATGGTTGTACTTTTGTGATAAATATTTTTTTAAAACTTTTTTACCCTTCTTGTTTTCACTAGTCCCCTTATGGACTTGAAGCTCATACACTCCAGCATTTCTGCTGTACAGAGCGGTGACTAAGCACCGATCTGAACAGCAGAAGCGATCGATCTCTTGTGAATGCTGGCATTCACTAGAACTACGTCATGACATGACAGAGGTCGTCAGATGACCCCCAGCTGTTGTGGGAATCTATCGGTATTCCGTGATGATGTCATATGGCTGTCAATGGCGGCAGGGGAATGACGCGCTCCACGCTGATTCTTGTTAAATCCCGCTGTCAAAGATTGACAGCTGGATTTAACAGGTCAGCAAGAGCAGGTGGATCTCTGATCCACCCGCGCCTGTTAGCAGCACATGTCGACTGATCAGATCAACTAAAACATGCAGGGAAGCATGCGGATTCGACACACGAGCCCGCATTAAAGTGACACACACAACCTATGATGTACCGATACGTCATAGGTCATGAAGGGTTTAAAGGAGTTCTCCGAGAATGAGAGAAAATATCGTCCCTTATATAATTTAAACTGCAGCTCATCGTAGTCACGTGTTTCATCTCACGAGAGCTGTATCATATACCTCAATCAGCTGCTGTCTCGATTGTGTGGAGAAATATTTTAACTCATGTTATGCTTGGCGAGGAGATCTTCTGCTACATCCCCCTCCACTGTCAATCTGACAGCTTTAAAGCAGTGCACGGAGACTGACTGTGCCCAACTGGAAAACAGATAAACATTGAGGAGAATGAGCTTGGAGATAACCCTGTTGTTCTCAGTGAGAAAGAGATACATTTCTTTACATATGACAGCTAGACTGAGGTATGTGTGATACAGCTCTTGTGAGTTAACACAAAGGTCTTGGAAACTATATGTCTTCAGTCTGCAGCCTGTACTGACACGTCACCAGGCAGTTTGAGTTATACCAGTCATTCCTTCTTATGTTCTTCTCGGAGAACTCATTTAAGGGGTTAGATTCAGTGTATGATTCAGACTTGTAGGCTTTTTTTAAAATAAAAAACCTTTTGAAGTACACAGCAAAAATATTGATTCTGACCTGGGTTTACAGGAGTGCCAAAATGGCAGCCATGTGGTCTTCTGCAACCCATTAGAACCCTGTGATCATGTTTTGGAGGGAAGGCAATGGACGATAGGCAGCATTGTGCTCATTAATGCTGCTGTCAGGATTCATAGCGGAATTTAAGGTGTTAAACAGCAGCAATTGGAGTTGGTTCCGGTTGCTTCTTTCAGCAGCAGATGCTGGCTGTATAACATAGCTGGCAGCTCCTGCGCCCTCTCCATACTCCTGCACTCTATGAAGGAACATCTTATGTCAGACAGAAAAAAAAGGATGCAACCTGAAGCAGAAGAACCGGACTGACGGTAACAAGTTCTGGTTTCTCTTTTCTTTGTAGTTTTTGAACAGAACAAAAAGAGTAGTATGGAGAACTTAAAAAAAAAAAAAAAAGCAGACAAAGGAACTACACAGACCCTGTTATAGTTAATAGAGCCCTTTTGCTGTATAGTGGATCATTTTACACATGAAAATTGACAGAAACGGATCTCAAAATAGAGATTTGGATAGGTCTAACATATGGGGGTGTATAACTCAAAATTAGTGTTCTAATCTGCTTCCTTATATCCTACAATCAGCGTTTTATTACTTAGGACATCATGATAAAATGATCTTTGTAGACTCAAGTACATTCTTTTTTTCTTTTCTTTTTAAAGGCAGCACAAATGCAAAGACATACAGAACACCTAGACATTAGTAAAATCCTGCAGGTGGCGGAGTCATTAGAGAATATTCTTCGTGGCTGCTTTGGTCCTGAAGGAGGACAAGTTTTATTCATTAAATCCACAGGTGAAATTCTCATTACCAAAGATGGACGAAGAATACTGGAGAGCCTTTTATTGGATCATCCTGTTGCAAGGTACTTAGGCATACTTTGTGTATTTCAAGGGAGTCTGTCATCTCCCAAATCTGTATCAGGTAAGCAAAGATACTTTTGGGGAACTAGGCTCAAAAAGCAATGGATAGTTTTGAAGAGAATGTTTTTTACATCAGATGCTAAAAAGGTGATTGAGGGCTGACTATTCTGAGCACCCTTCTACCCACGGTTTAGCAGGAGTAGTTCAGCATTTTCATCAATTCAACCCAGCAGTTGGACTGATGTTTATGGAAAAAAATGCAGAATATTCGACACACAGACAGATTTTAGCATAGAATGCAATCAGGTTTCACCCTGAAATCTACAAACATCTCAAAATCCCATGAAGATAAACGAGTTGCTCCCCTCCCCCTTCATTGCATAGTTATGTCCCCTTTTCTTGGCCACTTCCTGGTAAACTTGTCCCCCATCCTGATAAATATTTCCTACATTCTGGTATATTTGTCTCTATCCTGGCCCCATCCTGGTAAATGTACCTCATCCTGGTAACTGTACCTCATGCCGGTAAATGTACCCTATCCTGGTAAATGTACCCCATCCTGGCAGTTTCCCCCCATCCTGTCAGTTCGCCCTCCCCCCATCCTGTCAGTTCGCCCTCCCCCCATCCTGTCAGTTCCCCCCCCCAATCCTGTCAGTTCCCCCCCCCCAATCCTGTCAGTTCCCCCCCCCCAATCCTGTCAGTTTCCCCCCCATCCTGTCAGTTCCCCCCCCCCATCCTGTCAGTTCCCCCACCCCCCCATCCTGTCAATCCCCCCCCGCCTCCTGTCAGTTCCCCCCATCCTGGCAGTTTCCTCCATCCTGGCCTGTACCCTCAGCCTGGCATTTTCCCCCATCCTGGCCTGTACCCTCAGCCTGGCACTTTCCCCCATCCTGACTTGTACCCCCATCCTGGCAGTTTTGCCCATCCTGGCAGTTTCTCCCATCCTGGCCTGTACCCCCAGCATGGCACAGCCGCACACAGTTTTAAAATAAAAAAAATGCATACTCACCTTTCGACTCCCGCTGCGCGTCGCTGGGCCCTCAGTCCCCACGCGGTCACAAGACGTCATTACGCCGGCGCTGCTTACTGACGCTCCCGATGTCTCCTAGGCAACAGGCCTGCGGCCTTGGAGAGGAGTGTCAAAGCGAGAAGAGATTTCTCCTCCGCTCGAGCACAACTTTGAACTGCCAGCGCGATTGCACTAGCAGTTCAAAGCGGCAGGATGAGGAGACAGCGCGTGTGCCGACAGAGAGGGCTCTGCGTGCCCTGTCTGGCACGCGTGTCATAAGTTCGCCATCACTGGCCTAGGCTATAAAAAGATTGCCAATACCCTGAAACTGCATGTCAATTATTCCTGCGGATTCTTCCGCGCGATCTCTACAGTCATGGCCAAAAGTTTTGAGAATGACACCAAAATTATATTTTCACATGATCTGTTGCCCTCTGGTTTTTAATTGTGTTTGTCTGATGTTTACATCACATACAGAAATATAATTGCAATCATATTATAAGTACCAAAAGGTTATATTGACAGAATGAGTTAATGCAGCAAGTCAATATTTGCAGTGTTGACCCTTCTTCTTCAGGACCTCTACAATTCTCCCTGGCATGCTCTCAATCAACTTCTGGACCAAATCCTGACTGATAGCTGTCCATTCTTGCATAAGCAATGCTTGCATTTTGCCTGAATTTTTTGGTTTTTGTTTGTCCACCCGTTTCTTGATGATTGCCCACAAATTCTCAATGGAATTAAGATCTGGGGAGTTTCCAGGCCATGGACCCAAAATCTCTATTTTGTTCCATGAGCCATTTAGTGATCACCTTTGTTTTATGGCAAGGTGCTCCATCATGCTGGAAAAGGCATTGTTGGGCGCCAAACTGCTCTTGGACAGTTGGGAGAAGTTGCTCTTGGAGGACATTCAGGTACCATTCTTTATTCATGGCTGTGTTTTTAGGCAAGACTGTGAGTGAGACGATTCCCTTGGCTGAAAAGCAACCCCCCACATGAATCGTTTCAGGATGCTTAACAGTTAGCATGAGACAAGACTGGTGGTAGCGCTCACCTCTTCTTCTCCTAATAAGCTGTTTTCCAGATGTCCCAAACAATCGAAAAGGGGATTCATCTGAGAAAATGACTTTACCCCAGTCCTCAGCAGTCCACTCCCTGTACCTTTTGCAGAATATCAGTCGGTCCCTGATGCTTTTTCTGGAGAGAAGTGGCTTCTTTGCTGCCCTCCTTGAAACCAGGCCTTGTTCAAAGAGTCTCCGCCTCACAGTGCGTGCAGAAGCACTCACACCAGCCTGCTGCCATTGCTGAGCTAGCTCGGCACTGCTGGTAGTCCGATCCCACTGCTGAAACCGTTTTAAGATACGGTCCTGGCGTTTGCTGGTCCTTCTTGGGCGCCCTGGAGCCTTTTTGGCAACAATGGAAGCTCTCTCCTTGAAGTTCTTGATGATGCGATAGATTGTCGACTGAGGTGCAATCTTTGTAGCTGCGATACTCTGCTGGTAATTACCTCTGCTGTCTGCTGCATTCAGCCTGTGTCTGTGACAGTCGCGGCTGGATGTCAGCAGTGCAGGACGCCGGAGCCGGAGCTGTGGATTATGTCGGAGCTGTGGATTACGCCGGAGTTTTGTTGCGGGAGGGGTTAATAAAATGGTGAACGAGGCTTGTTGGTTTTATTTAAAATAAAGGATTTTTCGGTGTCTGTGTTTTAGTCACTTTACTTACGGGTTGATCATTTCAGCTGTCACATAGACGCTGCCATGATCAAGCCTGGGGTTAATGGCGGTGATCCACCACCATTAACCCCTTGTTATTTTACCCTGACCGCCACTGCTACATGGCGGCAGGAAGAGCCGGGGACACTCCGGTACTGCCGCATAATGCATGCGACAGTCCCGGGGCAGCTGCGGCTGATATTCTCGGCTGTGGGAGGTGGGAGTGAGGCGGGGGACATTAACCCTGCCCCTCTCCCTCCCCAGCCTGAGAATACCGGGCCGCCGCTGTGTGCTTACCTCGGCTGGACGGTAAATATACAGCGGAGCCCACGTTCTTTGTTTTCTATATGTCCGTTTTCTTTCTATGTGTGTTCTATGTGTCTGTGTCTGTGATCTATGTCTGTGTGTGTCTGTGATGTGTTTGTGTTTACTCTCTGCTCCGCTTCCTCTTCCTGTAATGACATCACTTCCCTGCAAAACCGCAGACAGGCGATGTACATTACCGGAGGTAAACCGCGAAATACCGCAGGGAATAACGCAGGAAAACGCAGTGAACCGCACAGAATTTGCTGCCTGCGTTATTCCCTGCGGGATTTCATGATTAACATTGGAGTCAATGGAGTGAAATCCCGCAGCGATGTGCGGAAAAGAAGTGACATGCACTTGTTTTTGCTGCGGGATTCCCGCAGCAAAACATGCAGCTGTCAAATTCCGCCCAGTGCGCACAGGATTTTTTTTCTCCATAGGATTTGCTGGTGATTCACTGCAGAGATGTTATGAACATTTTCTGCAGCGAAACATGCAGCAAATCCGCGAAAAATCCGTGGCAAAATCCGGTAAGTGCGCACAGGGCCTAACTCTTGTTCAAACACTAAACTGACACCCCCTCTCCCCCGCCCCAGGAGTGGGCCAAGAGTGGAGAAGCAACCCAACAAATTCCACAGACGGGAAAACCAAAACACATGCATACTGCAATCAGGCAAAGGAGAGAGAAAACAAGTGCCCAAGAAGAAATAAAACACAGGGAGGAAATAACTATCAAGAGGGATATTTCCACACCACACAAGAAAGCACACCACAGGTCACCAGGCTCTGGATCACTACAATAAGGACCGATATAGGTGAAACAACGCTGAGCTATATTCAGCGAGGCGCAACCGGATACTGTACCTTTTATAAAGAGTGAAGGCGGCTGTGATAGGTTATAGCAGTCTGAGCTCCTAGTAACATTTCACAAAGCCAGCAGGAATTAACCCCTGCTGAACTGGAGAGCAGTGAAGCTAAAACAGTCAACGCCGTAGTCAGGCTGAGCAACTAAGCGACCTCAGGTTGCTTGTCTGATCCTACGGTGTGAATAGAGTCCGAAGCTGCCATGACACCCAACAAGTGCAAAGACGAACACCGTATGACACTAATGGTAAATCATGTCTCCAGACCTGAACCCTATTAAGCATCTGTGGGGCATCCTCAAACAGAAGGTGGAAGAGCACAAGGTCTCTAACATCCAACAGCTCTGTGATGTCGTCATTTAGGGTGGAAGAGGCGTCCAGTGGCTCCTGTGAGGCTCTAGTGAACTCCATGCCCAAGAGAGTTAAGGCAGTGCTTGAAACTAACAGAGGCTACAAAAAATATTCACACTTTGGGCACAATTTGGCCGTTTTCACTTAGGGGTGTACTCACTTTTGTTGCTAAAAGTTTAGACATTAATGGCTGTGTGTGGAGTTATTTAAAGGGCACACCAAGTTTATACTGTTATACAAGCTGTACACTGACCACTTTACACTGTATCAAACTGTCTTATCTTCAGTGTTGTCCCATGAAAAGTAATGATACAATATTTTACAAAAATGTGAGGGGTGTATTCACTTTTGTGATATACTGTATTTGAGATATTTATATATTTTTTTATTTATTATCTATATGTAGAGCTACTTTGTCTGTTTCATCAAGGAGGAAGTAAAGGACTTCAACAACTCATGTCCAAGAAGCATAGAAACACCATAGATCACATGTATTTTATTCACAGACTAGAAAATACAATTGCACACTGAGGTCCACATCCAAAGAGATTTTCAAGCAAATCACTGAATATATGCTTTGAAGGGAATTTTCACTCTTGGATAAGACCATTAAAGGAGTTGTCCATTAATAAATCATGTATCACTTATCCATAGGATAGATGATACGTGTATGTTCTCTGGAGGTCCTGCTGCTAAGAACAACCCAGAAAACGGGGGGGGGGGACAAAAAGAACTCTTTGTGTTTAGAACGGTAAAGAGCATGTGGCTCCACACTATTTCTCCTGAACCCCCATTCTCCTGATCAGTAGAGGACAACATCTTTAATTTTCAGAATGTATTATAGCCCAGAGCTACAAGATCTAAAAGCTCCAAAATCTAAACCTTCAAGCTTTCCTTCTTGGCTCATGTAAAGCCTGATCTGATGCTTTGCATTGTGAGAAGAGTAGCATTTGAACTAGGGAGTGGGCTGTAATTTGTTGTAGTGCAGCTAAACTGTTGTGTTTCTATCGGCAAACTTTTCGGCTGTGTCAATTGACATCGATCATAACGGTGAATGCTTGGCTATAACAACTTAGTTACTAGGTTGATAGGTAGTTTATTTTCATCAACTGTAAGATGGCAATATGTTAGTGAAATTAATAGTCTGGTCACTGACTTCATGCCCACAAAACTTTAGATTGAAGTTATTACGTGAATAATTGAAGGTTCAATCTTGACTCCTGTCAAAGTGGATAGAAAAGAGTGATCCCTGACCTAACTCTAATTTTATGTTCTTTTATTTATTATTTTTTTTATATAACTGGCCAATACATTTGGTTTCAAAAACATGAATGATTTGATTCCTAATCTGCAAAATGAATCAAACGAAATTCTTCAGGCAGAAAATGTCAGTCCGATCTCATTGATGCTCAGTCCTTGCCTCCTCGGGAAATTTAGCAAGCCCTTTAACCCTTTGCTGGCATAGCGATTTTCAGTTTTGTTTTTTTTTTGCATTTTTGTTATTTGCTCCTTTTCTTCCAAGAACCATAACTTTTTTTTTTTTTTTTTTTTTTTCCATCAATATAGCTGAGTGAGGGCTTGTTTTTTAAGCTGTACTTTTAATTGACACCATCCATTTTATCATGTGATGTACTGGAAAATGGGGGAAAAAAAATTGCAGGAGCGGCATAATGGTGAAAAAAGTGCAATTTCACAATTTGTTTTTTTGGTTTTGTTTTGACAGCGTTCATTATACAGAAAAATTACCTGACAATATGATTTTCCAGGTCAGTACAATAAGGGTGATCGCAAATTGCCTAGTGGCAAAAATAAATTAAAAAATATAAATAAAATTGCTTTTGTGATAATCTTCAAAGATTCACCACATTTTCATTTTTCGGTTGATGAGTTTGTTTTTTTGCACCCTGAGCTATCGTTTTTATTGATACCATTTTGGCTTTGATCTCTTCTTTTTGCATATTTTTGCTGTGATTCGGTGGTTCAAAAATTGAAATTCTGGCTTTTTTTATTTATTTTTCCATCACAGCGTTTACCAATCAGGTTAACTCATTTTATGTTATGATAGACGAACATTTACAGATGTGCAGATGCCACATGTGTATTTTTCTTTGTAACCCTTTACTCCCCAGCCTGTTTCCACCTTCCTGATTATTCCAGATTTTACTATTCCAAGCAGTATCCGTATGAGGTTATAACTCTGGAACGCTTCAACGGATCCCAGTGATTTTGAGATTGTTTATTTTTTTCTTGACAGAGTGGTAAATTTTGGTCAATATGATTTGCGTTTCTTCATAAAAATATGGAAAATTTGACAAAAAATATGAAAATTTTGCAAATTGCAAACTTTGTTTTTTTTTAATGCCTTAAAACCAGATAGTTACTGTATTTTTCGTTTTATAAGACGCACTGGATTATAAGACACACCCCAAATTCAGAGAAAAAAAAAAGGTAAAAAAATCCCAAATGGGGTCTGTTTTATAATCCGGTGGTGTCTTACTGCTGTCCTGGGGCTGCAGGCAGCTCTGCTCTGTCCTGCCGCTGCTCTGTCCTGCCGCTGCTCTGTCCTGCCGCTGCTCTGTCCTGCCGCTGCTCTGTCCTGCCGCTGCTCTGTCCTGCCGCTGCTCTGTCCTGGCTCTGTTCCGCTCTGTCCTGGCTCTGTTCCGTGCTGCGGGCAGTGAGGCACGGGCCATTCTGAAGATGTCGGTGGTGAGGGCTTCAGAGAAACTGCTCCCGGAGGCGGCGCATGCGCAGATGAGATCTTGAGCCTAGAGCTCCATCTGCGCACAAGCGGACTGTGCTCACCATTATTTGAAGTCCTTAACACTGGCATGTTCAGAATTGCCCGTACCTCACCACCCACCGTAGTGAGCAGCGCCGCTGGCCACCATACAGAGCTGCTGCATAGAGCGGCCGCCGTTCAGAGCTGTACAGAGCAGCGCCGCCCGCTGTACAGAGACGCACATAGCAGCACAGCATTGCCCCTGCCTCCTGTGACCCCTCTCCACCACCCCTGGTAATCTACATTCGGATTTTAAGATGCACCCCTCATTTTCCACCCAAATTTTTGGGAGGAAAAGTGCGTTTTATAATCCGAAAAATACGGTATATCACACAAAATAGATAATAAATAACAACCAAATGTCTACTTTACATCAGCACCATTTTTGAAACATAATTTTTTAGTTAAGAGAGTTAAGCGGGCTTTACACGCTAAGATATTTCTAGGAATTGCTAGCGATATCGTATGCAAAAGCACTCGCCCCTGTTGTGCATGCGATATCGTGTGCTCGCTGCCGCAGCGAACATTATCGCTACGGCAGCGTCACACGCACTTACCTGGTTGGCGGCGGCGCTGTGACTGCCGAACAAACCCTCCCTCAAGGGGGAGGTGCGTTCGGCATCACCGCGACGTCACTAAGCGGCTGGTCAATCAAAGCGGAGGGGCGGAGATGAGCGGGACATAACATCCCGCCCACCACCTTCCTTCCTCATTGCCGGCGGCCGCAGGTAAGGTGAGGTTCCCTGCTCCTGCAGTGTCACACACAGCGATGTGTGCTGCCGCAGGAACGACGAACAACATCTATAAACAACCATTAACAATATTTGGTTTTAGGACGACCTCTCCGTGGTGAACGATTTTCACCACTTTGGAGGACGTTTAAGGTCGCTGGTAAGTGTTACACGCTGCGATACCGTTAATGACGCCGGATGTGCGTCATTAACGAAGTGACCCCGATGATAAAACATTAACGATATCTTAGCGTGTAAAGCCCCCTTTACAATGGATAAAAATTTATCAGCAATTTTTAATTTTCCTACAAAACTTTCAACACCAATTTTTTTAGTGAGCACATCACATTTGAAGTGACTTTAAGGGGCCTATGTGACAGAAAAAACAAAAGTGACACCATTTTAAAAATGGCACCCCTAAAAGTGCTCAAAACCACATTCAAGAAAGTTTATTAACCTTTTAGGTTCTTCACAGGAATTAAAGCAAAGTGGAAGGAAAAAAAATGAAGATTTTAATTTTCTGCCCAAAAGTGTTGCATGGGTCTCAAATTTTTTTATTTTCACAATAGTAACAGGAGAAAATGGAACTTACAATTTGTTGTGTAATTTCTCCTGAGTACACTGATGTGCCATATATGGTGGAAAACTACTGTTTGATCACAAAGCAGGGCTTTCCGGAAGGAGCACCAATTTGACTTTTGTAGCATATACTGTATACGGTAATTGGTTGGAATAGATAGTTTGTAGAGTCCCTGATGTGCATAGACAATGGAACCTGAAGTTGCTTCACAGAATTTTATAACATTGAGCTGTGAAATTTAAAAAATACATCTTTCCTACAAAAATGTGGCTTTGACCCTTAACTTTTTATTTTCACAAAGCTAACAGGAAGATATGGACCCCAAAATTTGTTATGCAATGTCTCTTGACATATGTAGTAGAGAACCTCTGTTTGGGTGCACGGCAGGGCTCGGAAGGGAAGGAGCGCCGGCTGGAATAGATGGCGGAAAGGCACTTGACATGCAAAGACCCCCCACTTTACAAACTACACCCCTCAATAAATTCATCTAGGGGTGCAGTGAGCATGTTGACACCACTCGTGCTTCACATAATTTTATACCATTTGGTGGTGAAGAAAAAATAATTACATTTTTACAACTAAATTTTAGTTTTAGCCCCAAGGTTTTAATTTTTATAGAAAAAATGGACATACCGTTTGTTGTGCAATTTCTCCTGAGTATACCAATACCCTACATTTAATCGTGAACTACTTTTCAGGGAAAGTGCAAAGCTCAAAAGGGAAGCATAGCTATATTATAATGTGTATTTTTCATTTATTGTTTGCGTGTGAAATGTCACATTGGCAGAGCATCTGAGATGCAAGAACATCATCAATGAAGTCATGTAGGGTTGCAGTGATCATATTGACACCACAGATGTGTCACGTGCCTTTATACCATTGGATGGTGAAGCAACTAATTACATTTTTACCACGAACATGTTATTTTAGCCCCAGATTTTACATTTTCACACTAGGAAATGGTAAAAATGATATCAAAATTCATCACACCTTTTCTGCTGAACGTGGCAATACGCAATAAATGGCTGTACAGTACTGCTTAGCCACACAGCTAGACTTTGGATGGAAGGACTGTTATTTTACTCTTGGAATAGATTTTCTTAGAAGTTTGCGGCCGCCATATACAGAGCGTGACGACCCAAGGTTACTGCGCTACGGATTGCCTCACACACCATGCCAGCTGCATGTTGTGATAGGCGAACTGTCAGTGCTGTGCATGCAGGACTGACAGATATAATCCACTACAGTGCTGAAGTTTCACCACTGCAGTGGATTAGATCAGACGCAACAAAAAAAACGCAGAAAGAATTGACATGCTGCAGATTTTTTATGCACCAAAATCTGCAAGGAAAAAATCTGCAACATGATCACAGCAATTCAGGATTCTCATAGGCTTAATTTGCTGGCATGCAGTTTTCTTTGCAGTAGTGATGAAAATCTGCAAGAAAAACCGCATGCAAAAATGCAGCGTAGGAACACAGCCTAAAATGTGATTTTAGGCAATGTGATTACAGGCAATACCAGAGAGCTTTTTTATGTTTGCTTACTAATCACTTATTTTTATTTATTTATTTTTTTTGACAAAGTTTTTGCATCATCATATTTTGACAGTTATAATTTTTCTATATTTCAGCCAATTGAGTCATTGTTTTTTGCGGGAGGAGTTGGCGTTTTTATTGGTGCCATTTTTGGGCACATAAACTTTTTTTTATTGCTTTTTCTTCCTATTTTTGGGAGGGAGAATGAACAAAAACCCAGCAATTCAGGGATTTTTTGGGGTTTTTTGTGCCGTTCACCATGTGGTAAAATTGATAAGACAGCTTTAGCTTTGGGTCAGTACGAATGCAGTAGTACCACATTTAGATAATTTTTTTTATATATTTTGCCGCTTCTAAAACTATTTTATAGAAAACAAGAATTGATTTTGCATAACTATATTTTAAGACCCATACCTTTTTTTCTTTTTCTCCCCTGACGGAGCTTTATGGCAGCTTGTTTTCTTCAGGTCAAGATGACGTATTCAGCCATACCATTTTTATTTACATTCAACTACTTATTGTGTTTTATTCCACTTTTTTTTTCAGCGGTACGATGAAAAAACATAGTTTTTGCCATATCCCTTTTTTTTTTTTTTTTTTTTTTTTTTTTATTTACGGTGTTTATTTGAAGGGGTTAGAGAGACAGTTTCATACTTCAGGTCGTTCTAGACACAGCAATACCAAATTTGTGGTCTTTTTTATTTTTCTTTTTACATAACGATATGGATTTATTGGCATAATTGTTTTTCATAATTTTTTTGTTGGTTTGTGACTTTTTAAATTATTTACTTTTTTACTTAGTCTCTCAGTGGGACTTTAACTTTTATTTCTGTGATCACTGATGTGATGCATTGCAATGCATCACACCTGTTAGTGTTATACTCTTTGCATGTATAAAAGATTACCATGGCTGGCAAAGCTAGACCTCTGGTTACCATGACTACTATGAGAAGGCCGCAATGTAATTGTAGGGGTGCTGATTGGGTAGGAGAGGGAGCCCCATCCCACTCAAGATTTCTAAATGCTTCAATCTTGTCATTTAGGTGTTAAACAGTTGGGGGCAGTGTGAGCATTGCCCTTGGCTGTGACAGCTGGAGCTTGGCTATCACTTAAGCTGAGCTCCCGGACGGCGATCTTGTGAGTACAGCTTACGTGCCCACATTACTGCCATGACATAACTGTACCTCCTGCCTGATCATGATGTACAGTTATATCAAATGTTGTGATGGGGATAAAGATGAAAAGAGGGGTGATTCAAAGTTTTATATATAATTTTATTATTATTATTTTTCCTGGATGCAGCATGTCCGGATAGTGGGCACATACCCTAAGGGTGCAGTGATCCTCAGTTACTTCAGCGAAGGATCAATGCCGTGCTATCCACAAGATGGCAGCACGCTTCCATTAAAAATTACATAAACAACTTTAGATAGATACTGACTGCTTTGAAAGTCAGTATCTAAAACAAATAAACACACAATTATAATGTTGTTCTTTATTTGTAAATAAAAAATGTTTTTTACTCATAGTCATAAGTCCACTTTAACAGCACAGGATGGAAGAGAGAGACAGCAGCAGTAGGCGTTGTTCCCTCTGTTGGCTCCTGCCTGACCCGATGATAAGGTAGACACCATATTTGAAATAATATGCAAAAGAAGCTTACTCCTAAGATGCAGGAATTGCCAAGAGCATCATTCTGCCTTCATCAGCTTGCCTTCTTTCTGTAGTGTATCAATCAATGTCTCTCAGATACATCTGTTACCTCGGCTGTCCACATGGTGTTAAATAACACTCAATACTTAATAGTATATGTGACATTTTCTGTATACTGTAGTAGAGAGGGCAGTAAGAGCGCTAATTGTGACAGAGCAGATCAATCAGTGTCTCTCAGATACAGCTCTTCCCTTGGCTGTCCACATGATGTTATATAACACACCAGGCCAGGGTAGGCCACCTTCTTCCATTGTTCTATAGTTCAATTTTGATTCTTTCATATGTGATGTTGGTTCTTTTAGCTTTGGACTCCATACCCTTCTATTATAGCCAACATAGATGTCTGTGTGACTGACACCCTATGCAGACCTCATTTGTATGCATGTTTAATACCAGCAACCACCCCCTCCATGATATGGTAAGCTGAGAGTGGTTGTCTCATGGGTATATTGCTCCTGTGTCCCTTTATCATAGCGGGCCGGCTGCAAAACTGTAAACCGACTGTAAAACCGACTGTAATGGCTCACACTACGTTAGTGTGTGCTCTGATTTGTACCATTTTCGAGCATATACGTTTTCTGCAGGCGTACACCAAAACGTAGTCGACTACGTTCGGGTGTCCGCCTGCAGAAGACTTATGTGCCCGAAAATAGTACAAAACAGAGGACACCGGAGTCTGCACCATTACAGTCAATGGCCCTGTCGGCGCATGCGTCTGAAACACACTGTGCGGGGTGGGGAGGGGCGGTTTGGACGGATGCCCCGACGAGAGCACTAAACGTAAGGCAAAACGCAGTGTGAAAGTAGCCTTAATTTTTTACCACTTTTTGCAAACGCAAACCACTGCATCCTAGGAATAACCAAGACCTGAAGTTTTGGTGACCTTCGAATTCAGCCATCTATCCGATGTACATTTGGGCTTGTCAGGGTTGCCACTATCCTTACACTTTCTCACTTTCCTACCCCCGCCATTTCATTTTTAAGAACTGACTGTTCACTTGCTCCCTGATATATCTGAACCTTAGATAAATGCTGTTGTCACGATATGATGAATTTTAGTCACTTTACCTGTGTTTTAATGTTTGGCTGATCAGTATGTGTGGAGAAACAGATATCTTATGACATTAAGATGATATTTGTCTCTCAATAAACCTTTTAAAAATGAGCTTAATACCGGTTATGTAGTCACTACATAAATAAATGATCTACCATTGAAGTTAATCTTCAGTCTTATTTTGTTTTTCTCTAGAATGATCGTGAACTCTGCCTCCAGGCATTACAGTATTACTGGTGATGGTGTGAAATCCTTTGTTCTTCTCCTATGTGCTGTCCTCCGAGAGCTCCAGGCAACAGCTAATAAAAATGAAGATCTGCTTTTATCTGGGAAGACAACACTGAAGAACCAATATCAAAGACAAGGTCACGCATTAAGAAGATTAAGCAATTTACTTTTGACCTTCCACAGTAGAGTTCTGGATCACATTATAGCCACACACCTGAGTCCATACTTTTTGTCAGTTTTCAAACACATGGAAGGAAATATTACTTTATGCAGAGTATCCGTACAGCAAATATTAGATACATATTTCAGTGGAAGAATTGGATGCAACCTCCGAGAGTTCATTAGTAAACTTGCCTGTGAATTCCTTTTCAGATGTTTTCTGCACATTGATGACATTCCCAGTGTGGTCAGTTTAGTGAACACACATTTCTATGAGCTTCTCACAGAAGTATCTGGCCTTCCGGTAGCTGATTCCAGGATATTGCCTGGCTTACTGCTTCACCGGACATTTTCTGTATACTGTCCAGCAGAGGGGGAAGTAAGAGCGCTAATTGTGACAGAGCAGCTCAACCAGTCTCTCTCAGATACAGATATAGGTTTCTTGGTTTCATCAAGTCATCAACTACAACAGTCCCAACTATTCTTAAATCGAAGAATCGAAAGTGTTCTGAGACAGTTACAACACAAAGAAGTCAAGGTCATATTTTCAAGTGTGAAGCAACATGAGATTGTACTTTATTATGCCAAACTAAGTGGAATATCTATAGTAGAATGTTTGCCATCAGAGGAGATTGATCTACTTTGCATGATCACTGGAGCATCCAAAATGTCTGGACCACTCAATGAACACCTTCAGACTGAAACGTTTCCAATAGCAAGTTGTAAACCCATTGTTATTGGTTGTAAGAAGTATGTGCAGCTTGTTTTCCAGAGTTCATTGCCCTTTAGGCCACACAGCCTTGTGTTATGTGGCCCTGTGAAAGGTTTGATTGAGCAGCTTGTTTCTTCCTTTCATGGTGCTTTTAAAATGCTAACACAGTTATTCCATCCTTTTACTGCCATTCAGGAACAGCCACCAAATCATGCGGACCGCTATTTTCCAGAAAGAGCCATTCTCACTAAAGAACAAAGTGGGACTTGTAAGGGCTGCCAGAATGACTCAGTTGGCGTCAAATGCCATCTAGAAAATACTGACCGGGCCATGCACATAGTCCTCACAATGTCAGAGGAAAAGAATTTGGCAAGTGCTTCTTGTTCAGCAAACTTAAGTCCATCCTACAGATGTGGGGACACAATCAATGAGATAAGAAAACCGGATCAAGAGCCATTTATAAACCACGGCGACTCTAGTAATATTACTGATTTAACAGGTACAGTACCATTTGCAAATATTGGACTAGTTTTTCCCAGCACTGGTGTTTTTGAACTTTTGCTGAAAGATTATCTCCACAAGTTTGCCAAGACATGCCAGGATGCAGAACTGGCATCTATATGTACATTGTTCGGAAATGCTTTTCTATGTATTCCCAGGCAGTTCTACAAAGCAAAGACAGGACACGTCCATTTACCATTAAATTATTTACAGTGTACTCAAAAAATGAAACACATAGATACACTTAACATAGCAGAGACAGGTCTTGAACCTGTTTCCTGTAAGTACCAATTGCTAGCTTCTGTGGTCCAATGCATTAGTCAACTTGTCACTATAGACTTGATTGTTCGTGTTAAAAGGAGCCCAAGTGCTCCAAGTGATGAAACTGATCAGGACATGTTGATGGAGGATCATTGACCATTATGGATGTTTTTATGCACCCAGTTTTCCTCATAACTAAGCTTATGAGATATCTACTACCTCATACTGTAAAATGAACTTGTAAACTATAAAATCAATTGTTTCTGGAAGATATGTTTCATAATCTAGGAGGGAAACTAAATGTCAACTTCATATTTTCTTGCTTGGTATCGGTGGTTATCTTGTTCTCTGCTGTTTGTATCAAAACACACGACCAGGTTGGTTATAATACAAGTTCCATCATTAGTCTCAGCACAGATTTTGGGATGTAGCAGTTAAAGGGGTTTTCCAGTCTTTATATATTGATGCCCTAAATTTTGGATATGTCATCAATATCAGATCGGTGGGGATCCAACAAACGTTTGTTTGTTTTTATGTAGTCCCTTGTATTTAGTACAAATAGGGTGTGACCCTCCTTCTCAGTGAGCTGGGCATTTCATTCTGTGCAGTCCCATGGCTGTGTGTCCTGTTGGGACCCGTTCACTCTCAGCCCTTATTCACATTGAGTCCTATTTTGACCCATGGTAAGGTTTTAATATTAGAGAGTGTAGGTAGTGTCCCAACTGGGTACACCTTGTCGTTGGTGGGATGGCTTTATGCTTTTTTTTTTTTTTAATCAAAAACAGTGTTTACTAAGTACCCTATGTTTATATGCACTATACTTTTATTCAGTTACAGCAGAGTATATGTCCACAATTTTTTCCCCTTGGTTTTTCTTTGTCTTATGGCCAGTGTGAACATGAGCTTACAAGCTGCATGTATACCATCTCATACTCCAGCTCACTTTTTTGTTGATTTTGGGATGCAGCAGTTTAAGGGGTTTTCCAGTCTTTATATATTGATGCCCTAAATTTTGCATATGTCATCAATACCAGATCGGTGGGGATCCAACAAGCAGCACTCATATACAGATTTTTGAAGTTCCCACTACAGCAGGTTGTAAATAGTGTACAGAGTTAGGACAACAGAGATCCATACAATGTGAAGTGGCTACCCTCAGGTTCTGAAAATCGGCTTCTATTGAAGTCAGTGGGTGCTGGACTGTATTACCTGAGTCTAGCCATTATGCACTGTACAGAGACATACAGCATATACATCTGGCTGGATTGGGAAATGCAAGGTCAAGCTGATGATTGAGAGGCCTGGATGTTGGATCTTCACTGATGTGATTTTTGATAACCTATCTTAAAGATATCGGTGGAAACAGCAATACATCATACATAAATTTGAGCACATCTAAATGTCTTAGTAAAATCAAATACCGTATTTTTCTGACTATAAGACCTGTGTTTTAGCAAGAGAACATCTAAAATGTGCATGTCTTATAGTCCAGAGGCAACTTTTCTCTAATGAAGGAGAACACAGACATAGCATTGTTCCTAATCATCTTAGAGTTATGTAGCAACACAGTTCTCTCTTCTGGCTGACACATATCGGGGCAGGAGAGGACGCCACCAGGCCCTTCACATTAGCAAAAAATGCACATACACAGCAGGTCTTAGCTTGCTAAATAAGTGTTTGGATGCCTCCTGAAGCCCTTGTTGGTGTCGTGCAAGGATGGAATGCTCCGATTTGAACCCAGATGCCTCGTTACTGAACCTATGGGAGACATGCATTTGGAGAAGATCTTCCTCTTTGTTTTGTCCTGTCTGTCTTGTGTGGTGTTTCTAGGTTTGCCTTGGATCCGTGCTCTTGAGTTTGTTCTGGACTAGAAATCCGGTGACATGCCCCGCTGGGTCCTGCTCCGCCACGTGAACTGCCCGGTTTTTGCCCCTCCGTGCCAGCTTCCTGTGTTTTTTCGTCTTGCCAGTCTGTCATGATTTCCGCCTGTCTGCCGGCTACCATAGACTTTGATGTGATTTTCTCTTGCCAGCCTGTCCTGATTTACGCCTACCTGCTGCCTACCATCAACTTCGAGAAGAGAAACCCTACTTCAGCCTTAAGGAAGAGGAGGCGTAAGGGGGAGGTACTGTAACGCTGTGTCCCGGCACTCCTTGCTCTCCCCTCCTGCAAGGACGCACTGTCACCGTCGCAGCTGGCTCCTTCTACGCTGCTCAGCGTCCCTGTTCTCCACGTGGGTTCCTCATCCCGTCTCACGGGGCCTGTGAGCACAGGGCCTCCAGGAATGCTCCTAGCACATGTGTGTACTGCTAACCCTCTCTTAAAGGGCCAGTGCACCACTCCTAGGAAGTGCCTCGCAGCCTATTGCTGAGAGGCACTGGCTATTTAAGGCACGCGCCCACTAAGTTTAGTGTGTTCTGTCCAGTTAGTTATCAGGTTGCCCTGTTCATCCTGTCCCGCTTGTACCTGTCCTGACTATACATGGTTCCAGCCCGTCCTGCTTGTTGGCACCTGGTCCAGTCCTGTTCCTGCCTGGGCCTGGTCCCTGCTCATCCTGCCTCTTGGCGCCTGATTCCAGTCCTGTTCCTGCCTGTACCTAGGCCCAGGCTGTCCTGCATTGTTGATACTATGGACTGTGTCTATCTTGGCCATGCCATCTGCCTTGCTAGTGACTCTGCCTGTCTGTCCTGCCTGTGCTGTCTGCCTCAATCTACCCTGGTGGTCCCTGTCTGCACTTGAGACTCTGTCCTGTCTCCTCCTGTGTCCACCTCTTCCATGGGGATCAGCTGCCACAGTCCTGGACTTTACCCCACGAAAGGGTATGCCTAGGGTTTCCCTGTGGTCCAGTGGGTCCACTTCAGCTTGCCGCAGCACCATCTCTGGAAGCAAGCTTTACACCAGCCTTATACTGAAAGCGATCAAAAAATGTTCTTTACCTCTAAATGTTACATACAAAACCACTAACTTATTCAGCACAAAACCAGCCCCCACTCAGTTCCGTCATCTTTTACTGGAAATATCGGGGGTTCCCATGTTACTGGTAGGGTAAAGGCTCTGGAAAATAAAATCTAGTTAAATCTGCACTCCCAAATCTAAATGCCTCTCTCCTTCTAAACTCCTTTGTGAATAAAACGTCGTAAACAGTTCTGTATTGTGGGGAGAACCCAATTGAGAAGTTATGGGTACCATGGTGGGCACTAGGCTGGCATGTTTGGAATTATCCAGAAAAAAAATCACGGTGTGGATGTTACAAAATAATCACTGAAACTGTAAATTAATTCATTGTGATGAGCAATTTTTACAATGGGGTCACTTTTGGGGTTTTTCTGCTCTTCAGGAGCTCTACAAATTTTTTGGTCTCCCTTGGTTGTAAAGGGGTTATATTTCCAATATGATGACCTAATATCAAATTCTGTATAGTACCAGTGGGTCTAAGATGCTCACTGTACACCTGGATAAAATTCTTGAGGGATGTAGTTTCCAAAATGGGGTCACTTGTGTGGGGTTTCTGCTGTTTAGATACTATAGGGGCCCTGTAAATATGACATGGTGCCCGCAATCTACTGCAGTCAAATTTGTGTTCCAAAATTCAAATTGCGCTCCTTCTGTTTCAGGTCCTCCCATTTGTCCAAACCGTTCTGTTTGACAACATGTGCAGTATCACCGTATCTCATAAGAGTGGGTAATAAACTGTACTGTCCACGTTTTCGTGTTATCGCTTGCAAACGTTTATGCAAACAGACGTTTCTGACCACATGTGAGGTATCAGAGCACTCAGAAGGAACTGGGTAACAATTTGTCCGGTCCATTTTGTCATGCTATCCCTTGCAAAAGTTAAATAATTGGGCGTAAAACAACATTTTAGAGGTGAAATTAAATTTTTTTCATTCCATTTTGCATTCCTGTTTAGCACCTGAAGGGTTCAAAAATATTCCTGACAGTAGTTCTGAAGTATTTGAGGGGTGCATTTTTTAAAATGCTATCACTTTTGAGGAGTTTCCAATATACAGGCCCTCAAACGTAATTTAAATCTCAATAGGTTCCTAAAGAAACAGGTTTTGTAAAGTTCTTGAAAAAAGGAGAAATTGCTGCTAAACTTCTAACCCTTCTAAGATCCTTACAAAATAGAATTACATATTAAAAATGATGCATTTATGAATTATTTTGTGTGACTTAACGCTTAGGTTTAAGGGCATAGAAATTGAAAGGTTAAAAAATGTCACCAAAATTCTGATAGTTTTTGCATTCATAAGTGAAAATATCATCCTAAATTTACCACTAACAAAAAGTACAATGTGTCATGAAAAACCTCTCAGAATCACTGGGATTTGTAATTAGTTGAAGCGTTCCAAAATTATTACAACATAAAGTTACTTTGGTCAGATTTCCAAAATCTGGTCTGGTCATTAAGGTCAAAATTGGCTCTGTCACTAAGGGGTTAATATTGGCACTGTCACTAAGGGGTTAGAGAATGAACAGTAGGATCAACACCCTGGTACTGCAGATAGAATCCCCACCTTGTGCAGCTTCCTCAGAAGTAAAGATAACATTAAAGGGGTTGTCTGCTTAAATCAAGCTCTCAGCTATCCACTGGCTAGGAGATAACTTTCTGATTGGTGAATGAAGCAGGCATTGGGTGACTGACTTGCTGTGCCATTTTGTAACCGGATTAAAGTATCCCATCTGGGATAAAAATTCCCCCATATCTCAATCCGTGTAGGACGCGCCAGTGGCACAACCAAAGATCAGAACTCACTCATCACTGCCCCCCCAAATGTACACTGCAAAAACATTAAATAGATAAGCATTACCCAGAAAACTGAAATAAATGAACAGGTGCAGATTGTTGTGACTACATGGTAACAGCATACAAATAAATCTCGTAACTAAACAGTATGCTTGTGTTTGTTTATATACCGAGGTATTGCAACTACAGTAACCTACCTGCACTTATTCATTAATTTCTTTTTTTGCTTGTCAATCTCATTTGTTGTAAAAATCAGGATTACTTACCGGTAATGTTTTTTTCCAAAGCCACGACAGCGCCACCAGAGATATAGGTCACATTTGGACAGGAAACCACTAAAATAAAAGGGCGGCACTCCTCCACCACATCAGTTAGGTTACGGAGAGGAGTACTAGAAAAAACTAAGGTTAATCCAACACCAAGGATCACTCAAGTCAAAAACGTGAGTGAAAAGGAAAAACAGGGGGTGGGAAGTAGTGGCGCTGTCGTGGCTTTGGAAAAAAACATTACCATAAGTAATCCTTATTTTTCACATCGACACGACAGCGTCACCAGAGAGAATAGAAAGATAACACCATTAGGGAGGGACCACACCCTGTAGAACCCTTCTACTGAAAGTCATATCAGACGTGGCAGAAATACCTAGCCGGTAGTGCTTAAAAAAGTTGGTCAGAGAAGAGCAAGTGCTGCCCCTCAAATTAATCCAGAGGCATATCCGCACATTTAGCCCAGGAGGTAGAGTCAGACCTGGTAGAGTGTGCCGTAACACCCTGTGGCACTAGCTTAGAGCTACATACGCATCTCTAATAGCCTCCTTGACCCAGCTAGCAATAGACCCCTTTGATGCTGAAAGTCCTTTCTTGAACTATAGAACTAAACAAAGCCCTACTTTCCCTCCAGGGTTCCGTAACCTCTAGATACTGAAAAAGAGCCCTTCTAAAATCGAAGGAATTAACTTTTTCTCCATCGGGTCCTGGAGAAAGGAATAGAAAGAGGGAAGGACAATCCCCTAAGAACGGTGGAAAGTCCCTGCCACCTTTTGCAGAAAGGCAAGGTCTGTATGCAGGATGACCCCATCATCTCTAATCTGAGTGTATGGAGGGGTGATAGAGAGGCACTGAAGGTCAGTAACCCTTCGGGCCGAGGTCAGTGCAATTAGGAGAGCCACCTTGAGAGGCAGGGAACCGAACAGAGGAGTGGGCAATGGGCTCAAAGGGTGCCCCATAAGACCATCTAACACCAAATAAGATCCCAAGGGAGAAAAACTACACAAGAAACAAGTATGAAATTAATCTTTTACCCCTCTATTTCCTGCCAAATTGCAACTGTACACTGCCCCTAAGGCTGACCCCTGCACTTTTAAGGTACTGACTGACAACCCCAATTCCAGACTGCTTTTAACTCTAGAATCGCCTGAACAGGGGCCTCTTCCCCTGGGCAACGGCCTGCAGAGGACCGAATTTCTGCCCTACTCTGTTATAAAACCCAGGGGTAGAAGGTTTCCTACTGCTTAAAAGAGTGGCACCAGGTTCCAGGAAAACTACGATTCTCTAACAGTCACCTCTTAAAATCCAGGCCGTAGATGGAGGCCTGAAACCTGAGGATAAAGAATTGGGCCCTGGGAGAGAAGATCCTGTCTCTCCGTCAGGATCCAGGGATCTGCCACTGACCGTGTCCTGAGCCAAAAAGAACAAAGGTCTCTTGGGCCAGGGGGGAGGTGCGAATTAGAATGGTATGAGCCGCATCACCTTGGACGTTCCTCCACCGCCAGAACTAAGATAAAGGGAGGGAAGGCGTAGAGGAGACTGAAGACCATGGAAATTGAAAGGCAACCACCACTCAAGGCCTGTCAATGGGGTTCAGGAAGCAATCCCTGATCACTTTCCTACCGGCCCTGGTAGTAAATAATCCAACCCTTGGGGCCCCCAAAGGTGTATTATGCTTTTGAAGACCTCTTGGTAAAGACACAACCAGGGTAGAAGGAAAGCCGAGCACTAACATCCAGCTAGTAATCACTGCGCCTCATTCACCTGCCTCGGTGAACAGACTTTTAACTCCTGAGTACGGGTCTGCAACTGGCGGTGCAACTTCAAAGGATAAGCAAATAACAATCAACATAAAAATTGTGAGGATGGAAGGCACTCACCAGTTTTTTCTTGCAGAAAAATTCACATTTATTCTTTTTAGAGAAGGAAAAACATCCTAGGAAAGAGGGGGAGAGGGAGACATAGAGCACACAGACAACAGCTGTTTTGCACCGGCAGCCGGCGCTTTGACAAGTCTAAGCGCCGACTGCCGCTGCGAAACAGCTGTCATCTGTGTGCTCCGTGTCTCCCTCTCCCCCTCCTTCCTAGGATATTTTTCCTTCTCTAAAAAGAATAAATGTGAATTTTTCTGCAAGAAAAAACTGGTGAGTGCCTTCCATCCTCACAATTTTCCTCTTAGTAACGACACCACTCCCCTGACAGATGAAACTGCGACTGAGAAACTCGGCAGTCTCATTGTCCACCCCCCTGATGTGTAGAGCTGTGAGCGACAATAAGTGGAGTTGAGTCAGGGAGAATATATGGCGTGCTAGCCTCATTAGGGTGGTTGACTATGTACCCCCCTGGTGAATGATGTAGGATACAGCTACCCTGTTGTTCAACAGGACCCGTACATGGGGACCTACTAGCAGAGGAGAAAGCGGGAAGAGCTTTCCCAACGTGCACAATTCCCCAAACTTAGAACTCCGAAAATCTAAGAGACCCCACCCCCTCTGAGTTACGTGACTCCACAGATGAGTTCACCAGCTGAGTGCGCTGGCATCGGTCGTAATAATATCCAAAACCGGTAGTCCTCATGGAACACTGACCAATAACTCTGGTCAGACCACCAAGGCCACCAAAGGTGCAAGGCCCCAAAGATGCAAGGTGTGAGGCTACCATATACGCAAGGCCACCAAAGTCGCAGACTCTGAGGCACCAGGCACAAACACAGAGGCGCCGGGCATAAGCTCAAAGGCGCCCAGACACAAGCTCGGAGGCACAAGCAACAGAGGCACTAGGCACAAGCAACAGAGGCACCAGGCACATAGGCGCTAGGCACAAGCACAGAAGCACTAGGCACAAACACAGGCGCTAGGCACAAACAGAAGCACCAGGTACCAGCTCAGAGGCACAAGCAACAGAGGCACTAGGCACAAACACAGAGGCACAAGCAACAGATGCACTAGGCAAAGGCACAGAGGCGCTAGGAACAAGTACAGAGGCGATAGGCACAAGCACAGAGGTGCTAGGCACAAGCACAGAGGCACCCGCATTGAGGCACTAGGCACAAACACAGAGGCGCTAGCTAGAGGCGCTAGGCACAAGCACAGAGGCACTAGGCACAGACAGGCACAAACAACAGAGGCACTGGGCACAGAGGCACGAGGCACAAGCTCGGAGGCACCAGCCCGGAGGCATCGAGAGCCAGGGGCGAGCAGTGAAGATCAAAGCTGAGAAGCAGTGAGACCAAGCCACAAGATAGTAATGCCCCAACAATCCCAAGGCGTAAAAACCCCTAAATGAGGCCTTTTTTTTTTTTTTTAAATAGAGATAAGTGGTGTGTGTATTGGCAGAGCCGAGTGGACACAGCCGTGAGGTGAGAGGCCAGAGCCGTATTGTTAGAGCCATGAGGCTGAAGGAGCAAAGGAACCTCAGACTACCCTTGAGAGCAATGCAACTGTGAACTCAGAATAAACCCACCACAGTAGAGCCCGAGCTCCAATTTCAGATTAGTCCCACCTGAATCCATCAATTAATTCACTGTAAGGCTCAGCTGGAGGGCAGCTTCCATTCCCAAAACAATGTGAGAAATCCACAACATATGCCCTTCCACAGAAGAAGTAGTCAGATGGACAGACTAATGCGGGCGTCACACAATACGATCTATCGTGCGATCGCACGAATGATCATACCCGCCCCCGTCATTTGTGCGTCACGGGCCAATCGCTGCCTGTGTCGCACAAAGTCGTTAAACCCCCATCACACGTACTTACCTGCTGAGCGACGTCGCTGTGGACGGCGAACATCCACTTCCTAAAGGGGGAGGGTTGTTCGGCGTCACAGCGACGTCACACAGCGGCCGCCCAATTTAAGCGGAGGGGCGGAGATGAGCGGGACGTAAACATCCCGCCCACCTCCTTCAGCATTGCCGGCAGGACGCAAGTAAGCTGTGTTCATCGTTCCCGGGGTGTCACACGGAGCGATGTGTGCTGCCCTGGGTACGATGAACAATCTGCGCAAATAAGATTAACCGATTTTTTTAAAAATGAGCGACGTGTACACGATACACGATTTACAACCGATTAAGAGTCGCTCTTAGGTGTCACACGAGACAACGTCGTGAACTGGATGTGCGTCACGAAAACCGTGACTCCGACGACATATCGCACGATAGATCGTCTCGTGTGACGCCCGCATTAGGCGTCACACTTGCGATTGACTCGCACGAGTGCAATGCGAGAAAATCTCGCATTGCACTCGGACTAATGTTAATCAATGAGGCAGCTCCTAACTGCTATTTTTTCCTCAGCTCAAATCGGACTGAGAAAAAAATCACAGCATGCTGCGATTTCTAGAGTTTCTTGTGCAAGTCTCTCCAATGCAAGTCTATGGGTGCAAGAAAAAAAACGGATGTCACACGGACCATAATAGTGAGATCCGTTTTTCTAAATACAATTCTATCATGTAGCAGAGAACACTGTAAATGCTCCTGTACAGGACTGTAAATGAGTAACAGCTGCTGAGGAAAAAACGGATTGCACACTGACAGCACACTGATGAAAAGTGAGAAAAAAATCGTCCTACTTTCCGGCATGAGAATCGTACCGATTTTTCAATCGCAAGCGTGACGCTGGCCTTAGTCTGAGACTGTTAGACCCAAAGCTAATCTGGGGTAGCAACCTCCGCCATGTGGCAGAATTTCACTCCATAACATTACAAGGCCTGGCTTCTGGATCTGAAGGAAACCCTTCATGTAGGAGGCCTAGTTGAGTATAAGGGCGTGCAGCCTGAGTCAGCTCAGAGAGCCAACAATTCTTGGAACACACAGAGAGGAACCTAGTAAGTAAAATCACCCATAAGGTGCCACTTACCACCTTACAGAGACTGTACCGGGTTATGCAAGAGGTATGGCAGAGGACTCCTGTGAGAATCTGCGGATCGTCAAGCACTGCTAAAGTGGCTCCCTCCACTCTCTCTCCGTGTTTGTGGCGCTCGCTGTTGCTGAGGAAGCTCCTGGGTATCCCCCAAGGTAAACCCAGAGTCGACCAGAAGTAACAAAATGCTGCCAGCATGAGTAGCAGTGGGCAGCGCCATCTTTCCAGTCCCTGTGCATGTGCAGAGATGGCTTCCGGTCTGACTTTACATCCTGTCAGGAACCCGGAACTGAGCAGTGCCGCCGAGGACACGCAGCGTTTTCCACCTCAGGCATCACAGTCAGGATCCTCCGGTAAGAGAGTGGCGTGTCAACCGCAGCCACATTGGCTCTCTACTGGACACAGACCCAGCTCACAGAACCGGCGTACCTACTACCGGGAATGACCTGTAGGATACAGACCTGGGACCTCTGTTCTCAGTTTACAGCCTACCGGCTGTAAACCGGCATATACAGCTGCCGGAAGACCCATAAGGTCCCGAGCAGGACACACACCCAGTAGCATGTTTTGTCCGGCGTATTCAACTGCTGGAAGACCCATAAGGTCCCGAGTAGGACACAGACCCAGTAGCATGTTTTGTCCAGCGTATTCAACTGTCGAGGCTCTCACCCCCACAGGACACAGACCCGGTACCATGCTAGGTCGGCGTATCAACTGCAGGAGCTTTCGCCCTAGCAGGACACAGACCCAGCAGGAGAGACTGGCATATTAACTGCCCTGGAACGTCCAGGAGACAGTAGAGCAACACACAGACCCGGAGGCTCCAAAAAAGAAATAAATGGGAAAAAAAGGGGGGCTGAGGCCCCTAGTCTTAAAAAACCCACCGTCCTTCACTGTGGCAGCACCACAGCACTTCTGGGTCTCCCATCCTGGGACAGGAAACAGAACTGATGTGGTAGAGAAGTGCTGCCCTTTTATTTTAGTGGGTTTCCTGTCCAAGTGAGGGGTGGACCGATCTCTCTGGTGGCGCTGTTGTGGCGATGGGAAAAATATGTTTACATTTTGTCTTTGCAACTTTTTTTTACTTATAGAAAGTCCAGTCTAGGGCAGGTAACCATATAATGGATAGACACAGATCAGTACATCCAGTGATCTCAAGAAAGAAAACCGCACAATGCAAAGTAAAAATAACAAACATAGTGGTGAGCAAACAAAAAAAAGAAAGACGTTCTCAGGCAGGGTGAGGCAGGCATACGTAGAGCCAAATAACCATACACTGCTCACCAAATTACTGACACTTCTCCATCAAGATATTGAATGCATTCAGCACTATTGGTTGCCTGCTGATGGTGAAATAAAAAGAGAGACATCTGCAGCACAGGTAGATTTTCTTTGGTTAAAACAACTTAAAGAGGTCCAACCAGCAGGATTGTGCTATAAGAGGCAGTGCCATACAGGCATACCTATTATAGAAAGATGTGATGCTTGGTTGATTAAATATCTTTAATCAAAGATACAGAAATTCAATGCATTTTGATTGATGTGTGCAACATGGGCGGGTGTTTGTAGTATGCTTCAATGTTTTTCGGTATGCTTATAGCATTATACTATTATCTAACTTTGATGTGCAGCCTTATCCTTATGTACTATGTATTTTTTTGGCTTGCACTCATAATATATATATTAGTGCTCACTTCAGTTATCCTATTTAGTATTATGAAGTTTTTTCTGAATGTGAACACAGCTACGCCCCTTTCGGCCATATTTTTTCCATCTCCTATATAAGAAAGTCCTTCCACACACAGCAGTTTTTAATTGCAATGAGATGACACACAGTTAGGGTCATAGAGCTAGGGACCCCAATATAGAGATATACCTTGACGAGGTTTTGGGGCTCAGTTACGTTGATCAATGCGACTGCTAAATATCTCCTTTTTCCTAATATTCATGGCAGGTATGCATTTCATTATTCACACTTTCAAGTTAGCAAGTGGCATTTTTCATTGTATGCTTCAATGTTTTTCGGTATACTTATAGCATTATACTATTATCTAACTTTGATGTGCAGCCTTATCCTTATGTGGCACTGCTGAGGCGTTATGGAAGCCCAGGTTGCTTTGATAGTAGCCTTCAGCTCATCTGCATTGTTGGGTCTGGTGTCTATCATCTTCCTGTTGACAAATACCCCATAGATTCTCTATGGGGTTTAGGTCAGGTGAGTTTGCTGGCCAATCAAGCACAGTGAATACTGTGGTTATTAAACCAGGTATTGGTACTTTTGGCAGTGTGAACAGGTGCCAAGTCCTGCTGGAAAATGAAATTTCCATCTCCAAAAAGCTTGTGGGAAGAGGAAAGCATGAAGTGCTCTAAAATTTCCTGATAGACAGCTGCACTGACTTTGGTCTTGATAAAAATACAGTGGACCTACACCAGCAGATGGCATTTCTCTCCAAACGATCACTGATTGTGGAAACTTCACATTAGACCTCAGGCAACTTGGATTGTGGCCTCTCCACTCTTCCTCCAGACTCTGGGACCTTGATTTCCAAATGAAATGCAAAATTTACTTTCATCTGAAAACAACACCTTGGACAACCAAGCAACAGTCCAGTTCTTTATCTCCTTGGCCCAGGTGTGAGAGTCTCAAATGTGATTGTGTCGCGGATGGGTGCCACCTCCACTGCGGCAAGCGGGGCTGCTCGTGGGGCGCTCGGGTCCGGGATAGTGTCCTGGGCTCGAGTGGTGGCCGGACCCAGGGCTCACGCAACCGCCCATCCTCGCACACAGTGAAAAAGGGAGGTATTTACAGGGGGGATTGTCTGTAACGCCACCCATGGGTTGCAGTGATGGGATGGTGGCACCGTCGCTGCCTTGTACGTGGGTGCCCGGGGCTGATGGAGTGGGGCAGCAAGGTGGGATCCCCTCCACGGGTAGGGGAGGTGTAGCCCTGGGGCCCGGTTGTGGAGTAAGGAGCATGGCTGGGGCGTTGTTGACAGGTTGGACCGGGTGACACAGGTGTACTCATGAGTACGAATAATCCACACAGAGACTGTACTGTAAACCAAGGCTGGATGCCGGTTGCCTCTGGAGGGGTGTACTGGTCCCGCACACAGGTTAGCAATGTAGGGGCCCTTTCTCCTGCACTTGTGTCTTGTGGTGTGTGGATTAACCCGCTTGGAACGGGAGAAATCCGATCCCCTGCAGCTTTGGACGCAGAGGGAGCCGTTGTCCGCAGACGCTGACCCGTGGGACTTCAATGGGTTCTTGGCGGACACCCTGTCCCCTGCGTTGGGCTTCCGGTCTGCTCTATCTGAGCTGCTCTCTTCGGTAACAAGGCCTGGTACCTTGTCACACTGGTCAATTAACAAGGGGCTTGAAGCTTGCCTCATCCTAGGGTCCAGGTACCCCGCCCGTGCACGGCCTCCGGACCGGATTCCCGTCGTCGGTACTGGCGGGCTACAACCCTGCCCCGGCCCCCCTTCAGGTCTCCCGTGAGCGAGTCTCCGTCGCCTGTGGCCCTACAAAGCAGTCTGCCACCTAGTCTGTCTCCCGTGGTCCAAGGGCTCCAACCGTGAGCACACTGCACTTCAGCTCCTGTCACCGACTCCAGACTGCACTGCCCTCCAACTCAACTCAAACACAACTCTCCTCTCTCTCTCAGGTTCCCACCCCATGTCACCTCAAGACCCCTAGGTGGGCGTTTCCATCCACCTGGTCCCGCCCACTGGTGTGTCCCGGCTGTCATGGGGGGGCGACTAGGATTTGTGGCTGGTTTTCCTATGTGTGGGATGTGTGGTGTTAATTCCCAAGGAGGAGGCAATTCCTGTACCCTTGCTGGGGGTACAGTCATCCGTGACTACCTGGTTTTGCCATGGCGTCACAATTGTGTCAACAGTGCAGTAGGACCCTGTGAGTTCTGCCTGCCTGCACTGATCAGCAGGGTTTTGGGTCAGAGACCCTGTAGGTGCGGGAGTTACCTCAGAGGGAGAGTGCTGAGCCCGGTTGGCTGAGGGAGGCAGCTGTGTGACGCAGCAGAGTTTACACAACTCCTGATCGGTGACGGCACAAGAACCAGGAGCAGTGCTAAAGGAATTGGACCGCGTTGTGTGAGAGAAAGGAGCTCCAATTTCCTGAGGGGAGGGCAGTTCTCTGGACTGAGGAAGCCTGTTTTCTGTCTGAGGATTACTACAGAGCTGTGGGGTTGAGACCATGTTCTGTGTGGAGTAATTAGATAATATCGACTAAGTCTGTGGTCCCTGCATGGCAGGATCAAGGTGAAGACATCCTTAGAGCAAGAAGAACATTTATGTGTTTCCTTTTTCTTCCTTCTTTGGAATTTATATACAGTGAACTCGGACCACAGGCCTGTGTGACACTTCCGTGGAGATTAATGGTACCGTAGCTTTAAGATACCCGGGTATCCCTTTGTTCAGTGTAAAACAGACGTTGGTAAAATGTATGGCTTTGTTATTAGTGGTGATAAGTTATACTCAGTGCGCCATCTCAGAGGTTCCCTCAGAGTGCCCCCATTGGATTTACACCTCTTGCTTTTATAGTTAATTGTTTTTCTTTGTTCAACCTGGTGAGTAGGTAAATTTATTCCCGGTTCCTGAGGATTACCCCGGGAACTGTGAGATCGGCGCATTGATTCCGGCTAAAAGCTGAGTGTGTTAATTTCAGTTTTGTGGTGCTTTGAGGGGTTCTTAAGTCAATCATAATTTATTCTGGATCGTACTCTTATTCTCAACCTAGTAAAGAAACCCTTGTCTATTTCTGCCTCTGTCTCGTTTTGTGACTCACTGGATTCTCTTTGGACCTACGATCATTACACAGGTAAGACGCTTCTGGCGTTGTCTGTTGGTCATGAGTGGCTTGACACAAGGAATGCGACAGTTGTGTAGCCCATGTCCTGGATACATCTGTGTGTGGTGGCTCTTGAAGCACTGACTCCAGCAGCAGTCCACTCCTTGTGAGTCTCCCCCAAATTTTTGAATGGCCTTTTCTTAACAATCCTATCAAGGCTGTGGTTATCCCTGTTGCTTGTGCACCTTTTTTTTTTACCACACTTCTTCCTTCCACTATATTTTCCATTAATATGCTTGGATACAGCACTCTGTGAACAGCTAACTTTTTTAGCAATGACTTTTTGTGGCTTACCCTCCTTGTGGAGTGTGTCAATGACTGCCTTCTTGACATCTGTCAATTCAGCAGTCTTCCCCATGATTGTGTAGCCTACTGAACCAGACTAAGGGATTATTTTAAACACTTGGGAAGCTTTTGCAGGTGTTTTGTTTTAATTATTCTAATTTTGTGAGATAATGACATATGGGTTTTCACTGGCTGTAAGCACTAATCATCAACATTAACAGAAATAAACACATAAAATAGATCACTCTGTATGTAATGCCTCTATATAATATATGCATTTTCAATTTTGTATTAAATTACTGAAATAAATTAACTTTTTGATATTGTAATTTATTGATGCACCTGTAGCTTCTACATTCTGTAGATCACTTTTCAGCAGAAATTATAATCACAAGCAGGATTAAAGTGAAGGTAAGTTCTTTGTTATAAAACTGGACACAAATAACCCATGCAAAGAGGTTTGCAGAGCTATAAATGATAGGCAGTCCACGTAGAGCCATTAGATGCATCCGTATTACCATAATCTTATTGGGTAGGAAAACAACTGTAATGCGGCATCCATAAGAAAAACCTCCTTGTGTTTTCAAAATTAGAGGTACAATCTAGGTTCACTACAGTTATTATATTAACTCTTTCATACCAGAGCCATTTTCACCTTCCTGATGTCATGCGTTTGGATTTACCTGTGGGTCACTTTGAAAATTTGGTCATAGCATTCTGTTTGACCAGTGTTCCAAAACTTAACAAATTATATCCTTTCTTCTCTATTGGGTAGATTTGTAGTGGTATACTTGGATGATATCTTGATTTACTCAGGTTCTCGTGGGAAGAATAGGGAGCATGTTTAGCAAGTTATTTGTGCAGGGCTGCCACTAGCAATTTCAGACCCCATACTAGAAAAATGTTTGGCCCCCCTTGAGACTCTGCCCAGGCTCCACACCAGCTCAGGCTCCACTCCTCAAACCTTCCACAGTCTGACTGCTACTGTTGGAAACACACATTTAGGCTAGGCTCGCACACTGCGTCTTTTTGACGCTGCGTTTGTGCGTTTTTGGCTGCTAAAAACGCACAAAAACGCACCTGCGTCGAAAAAACGCGTCAAAAACGAATGCGTTTTTACCGCGATTTGGTGCGTTTTTGGCTGCGTTTTGATCTCTGCGTTTTGCTGCGTTTTTCCAATGCATTGCATGGGGGGAAAACGCAGGAAAGAATTGACATGTCCATTTTTTTTTTCAAGCTCAAAAACGCAGCTTAAAAAAACAGTTGTGTGCGGACAGCAAAATTGAAAACTCATAGACTTTGCTGGGGAAGCAAAGTCATGCAGTTTTGAGGCCAAAAACGCACCCGAAAAACGCGCAAAAACGCCGCGAAAAACGCACTGTGCGCACATAGCCATATACAGTCATTGCCAAAAATGTTAGCACCCCTGAAGTTGTACCAGAAAATGAAGTTTTCCCTCAGAAAGTTAATAAAACACCCCCTATACAGCACCTCTCCATAATATACCTGCTAGACAATACACCCTCTACATCGCCCCTCTCCGAAATATCTCTCCCACATTGCCCTATGTATAATATCTCCCCACATACACTGCCCCTCTGTATAATATCCCCCCCACACACACACTGCCCCTCTGTATAATATATCCCCCACACACACTGCCTCTCTGTATAATATCCCCCCACACATACTGCTCTTCTGTATAATATCCCCATACACACACTGCCCCTCTATATATCTCCCCATACACACACTGCCCCTCTGTATAATATCCCCCCATACACACACTGCCCCTCTGTATAATATCCCCCCATACACACACTGCCCCTCTGTATAATATATCCCCACACACACTGCCTCTCTGTATAATATCCCCCCACACATACTGCTCTTCTGTATAATATCCCCATACACACACTGCCCCTCTATATATCTCCCCATACACACACTGCCCCTCTGTATAATATCCCCCCATACACACACTGCCCCTCTGTATAATATCCCCCCACATAAACTGCCTCTCTGTATAATTTCCCATACACACACTGCCCCTCTGTATAATATCTCTCCCACACACACTGCCCCTCTATAATATCCCACACACACACACTGCTACGCGCAACACTTTGTTAAGAAAGTAGTGGGCACCAAAGTGTAATAAATATATATTGCAACATAGAAAAAAATAAAAAAAACCTCACCAGAAAAAAGCCACCAGCCAACTCAGGTCAAAATGGCAAATGCACTTGCGGGATGCATCCAGCCCCCCATGATAAAAGGTATGGGTAACACAGGTGCAGAATACTGATGAGACAGCCACTCTCAACCTACCAACTCATGAAGGAGGTGGCTGCTGGTATTGAACATGCACACTAATGAGGTTTTACATAGGGCATCAGTCAAACAGATATATGCAATGCACAGTGTGCGGCTCACAGCCTATTGATGGCGCTCTTCTATTAAATCAGGCGGGCTGCCCAGCACTATTAAAGTGCACTAGCACACAGGACAGACACCCCAGAGGGGTGACCTGAGTTGGCTGGTGGCTTTTTTCTGGCGAGTTATTTTTATTTTTTTCTTTGAATTTATGTTCTTTTCGGTGAATAAATTGCAACATAGTAGTATAAAAGACATGGCCGCACATCCAAAAATCATAAGTTGATCTAAGGCCACTAGGCAAAATTTATATATCTGAACATGAGGTTCTTGATTTAACATTCTAATCAGACTGTATGAAGCCCACTGCCACATCATGGCGAACCTCTGAGTGGATCCCTAATCTGTGCCTTAAAGATGCAACACTGTGCACAAAACACTGCCACAGTGATAATGCACCAGCAAGGCAGGTAACCTGCTACCTCACAGCGCCCAAACTGCAAGGCTGAGTCCCCCAAGACTCCAGGCCACACCGTGCCACAGACACAAAATCACCACAACAATGGTCACCACAGAGCACAAACACCTTGTAAAATGAGCTGAATAACTCACTTTACACCAGCTCCCGGTATGTGAACTGAGAGCAAAGAAAAGGCAAACCCCTCTTGCAGACTCCTGCTAATTAAAAACACCTGTGCTAAATGGGAGGAGATATGATCCAAGAAAAACAAACAGAGGGAATACACCACGCATTGCAACATAGTAGTAGAAAAAGACATGGCCACACATCCAAAAATCACAAGTTGATCTAAAGCTGCTAGGCAAAATTTAAATACCTGAACATGAGGTTCTTGGTTTAACATTTTGATCAGGCTGTATGAAGCCCACTGACATGTCATGGTGAAACTCTGAGAGGAGTTTGCCTTTTCTTTGCTCTCAGTTCACATACTGGGATCTGGTAGAAGGTGAGTTTGGGCCTATTTATCACATACATCATTCACCCGTTTGCATATATCAAAATACTTGAATGGGTCATGTTGCCTTATGCTGAAGAGGAAATGCCCTCTTCAGCGTAAGGCAAGATGACAATGACCCTAAACTCACTAGTAAACAAGCAAAATCTTGGTTCCAGTCCAACAAAATTGAGATTATGGAGTGGCCAACCCAATCCCCGGACCAGAAAAGTGTTCTGATAGAACACTTGTGGGGTGACCTAAAATATGCCGTTTCTGAGGCAAAGCCAACAAATGCAAATAAATTGTGGGATGTAGTCAAAGCATCCTGGGCTGGAATAACAGGTGACAGGTGCCCGAAGTTGGTTGACTCTATAGGGTACTTTACACACAACGATATCGCTAACAATATATCGTCGGGGTCACGGTGTTCGTGACGCACATCCGGCGCCGTTAGCGATATCGTTGTGTGTGACTAAAAAAAGCGACGATCAACGATCTCAAAAACATCAAAAATCGTTGATCATTGACAAGTCGCTTCTTTTCATAATGTCGTTGGTGGTGCATGCTGCTGGTTGTTCGTCGTTCCTGCGGCATCACACATCGCTATGTGTGACACCGCAGGAACGACGAACATCTCCTTACCTGCGTCCACTAGCAATGAGGATGGAAGGAGGTGGGCAGCATGTTCTGGCCGTTCATCTCAGCCCCTCCTCTGCTATTGGGTCACTTAGTGACCCGCTTAGTGACACCGCTGTGACGCAGAACGAAACGCCCGCTTAAAGGAGAGATTGTTTGGTGTCTCCAGAGACGTCGCTAAGCAGGTATGTGCGTGTGACGCTGCCGTAGCGATATTGTTTGCTACGGCAGCGATCACCCCCATGATGAAACAGCAACGTGGGCGGGTGCTATCACGCACGACATCGCTAGCTATCGCTAGCGATGTCGCAGCGTGTAAAGCACCTTTTAGCAACATAGATGTAAAGCACTTCTAAAAAACTGTGGTTATAAAACTAAATATTAGGTTAGTGATTCACAGGAATGCTAAAGCCTAAATAAAAAGAGGACAGATTTTGAGTATGTAAAGACAGATGCTACTATTTTTTGGAACAGCCCAATGTTAATTTTTTTATATTTTCTGTGAAGTAGTTAAAAAAATTATATACATTTCTCTGCATGACTTGATTTAGAAAACAGAGTGCAATGTTCCCCAATGCATGGAAATAAAAACTATTGTAAAGATTTTGGGCTTAAATCAAATGTACATATTGCTATTATTTTGAACACAACTGTACTTTCATCCCTGTGCTTTTTTTTCTCAGAAATTCCACAAGTGGAGTCCAATTTTGATATAGGCAATCGGGAGCTTTCAAGGAATGGAGGCATTGGTAGGAGGGTGGAAGACATAAAGTAACAGTCTTTACCGATTGCAAATATTAACTGTATATCGACGCCGCTAAATGCTTGAATACTAGTCAGGCCGGTGAGCCCTCATTTTTTTTTTTCTTTTGCACGGTTTGCATTTTCTGTGACATATCTCCCTGATGCTAAGACTGTGAAGACTGATGCTTTGTCACTTAAGGCCGCTTTACACGCAACGACATCGCTAACGAGATGTCGTTGGGGTCACGGAATTTGTGATGCACATCCGGCCTCGTTAGCGACGTTGTTGCGTGTGAAACGCACAAACAACCGTTAACGATCAAAATTACTTACCTAATCGTTGACGCATCGTTCCATTCCCGATTATCGTTGCTGCTGCAGGTACGATGTTGTTCGTCGTTCCTGCGGCAGCACACATCGCTACGTGTGACACCGCAGGAACGAGGAACATCACCTTACCTGCGGCCACCCACAATGAGGAAGGAAGGAGGTGGGCGGGATGTTCGTCCCGCTCATCTCCGCCCCTCCGCTTCTATTGGGCGCCCGCTTAGTGACGCCACAGTGACGCCGTATGAACCGCTCCCTTAGAATGGAGGCGGTTTGCCGGCAACAGCGACGTCGCTAGGCAGGTAAGTAGTGTGACAGGTGTTAGCGATGTTGTGTGCCACGAGCAGCGATTTGCCCGTGACGCACAACCAACGGGGGTGGGTACGCTCGCTAGCGATATCGATAGCGATATCGCTGCGTGTAAAGTGCCCTTTAGTTTAGTTACAAAATTGGGGGCCAAAAGTACAGTCAAAAGTTTTAGTGAAGGAGTGGTGATGGGTGCTCTGCGGATTAATCTCAGTCAGCGCATTGTGGAGTCTTATGTTGTTGCATCGGAGGGCTGGTCACCTGACAAACTGTTTGTGCCATCCTCACGTCATACTGACCTTCTTAATGAAGTGCATGACTCTAATGGACAGATATCATGGTTCCTCTGGCACTGGAGCTATTTCCAGGTCCTGTTGATGGCAGAGTGCTTTGAAAGGATGTTGACTATTATGTCCGGAAGTGCAGAGTTTGCTCCTGGTCTAAATCCTCTCAGTATACCCTAGCAGGGTTTCTTTTGCTTAATTAACAAGGTTACTTTTCAACCTTGGACTCATTTGTCAATGCATTATGTCACGGATTTGCCTCATTCCAGTGGTAATACTGTTGTATAGGTGGTAGTGGACCGTTTCAGATAATTCACTTGGTTCCTCCATCAAAATAGGCTAAGAGTTAAAGGGAATGTATCAGGTTTTTTTTATTTTTGTATTAAAAATAGTGATTATGAAATCAAGTATTTTTAATACAAAATTAACATCGCAGCTTATTTAGTTTTTATTTAATTCTAAATTTACTGGAGGCACTGGGGGCCATACTGGATTTGCTGTGTGTGTAATGACAGTTACTCACTCCTTTATGGCAGTCCCTGTGCATAGAGAACAGTGGTCGGGATCCGACCCCATAATTTACGTTACAGTGGGCGTCTGCTGTGACCTGGACACGCCCCCTGGGCTGTCCAGATCACATCAGAGGGAGGAGATCAGCGCCATCATTGTAGAGCTCATAGCGTATGCTGTTTGCTCCACTATACCCCTGTCAACCGCCGGGATATGTGAGTACGGGCCGCCTACCCTCCCCTCCCCTCATTACTGTCTCCGATGACACCCCATCCCTCCGCTCTCCCCAGCCCCCGCTACTGCTACCGCCGCCCCTCCCCCCTGCCGTTACCATCTCCGATGACACCCCCTCCCTCCGCTTTCCCCAGCCACCACTCTGCCCGACGCCGCTGCTGTGTGTGCCACTGCATGTGAGTACCGCCGCTACTACCGCTGATACTGTCTGCACGGCTGTGTATCTAATCCTCTCCTGTGTAATACTGTCTGCACGGCTGTGTATCTAATACTATCCTGTGTGATACTATCTGCACGGCTGTGTATCTAATCCTATCCTGTGTAATACTGTCTGCACGGCTGTGTATCTAATCCTATCCTGTGTGATACTGTCTGCACGGCTGTGTATCTAATCCTCTCCTGTGTGATACTGTCTGCTGAGCCGTGTATCTAATCCTATCCTGTGTGATACTGTCTGCACGGCTGTGTATCTAATCCTATCCTGTGTGATACTGTGTTCACGGCTGTGTATCTAATCCTCTCCTGTGTGATACTGTCTGCAGGGCTGTGTATCTAATCCTCTCCTGTGTGATACTGTCTGCTGAGCCGTGTATCTAATCCTATATTGTGTGATACTGTCTGCACGGCTGTGTATCTAATCCTCTCCTGTGTGATACTGTCTGCTGAGCCGTGTATCTAATCCTATCCCGTGTGATACTGTCTGCACGGCTGTGTATCTAATCCTATCCTGTGTGATACTGTGTTCACGGCTGTGTATCTAATCCTCTCCTGTGTGATACTATCTGCAGGGCTGTGTATCTAATCCTATCCTGTGTGATACTGTCTGCACGGCTGTGTATCTAATCCTATCCTGTGTGATACTGTGTTCACGGCTGTGTATCTAATCCTATCCTGTTTGATACTGTCTGCTGAGCCGTGTATCTAATCCTATCGTGTGATACTGTCTGCACGGCTGTGTATCTAATCCTATCCTGTGTGATACTGTCTGCATGGCTGTGTATCTAATCCTATCCTGTGTGATACTGTGTTCACGGCTGTGTATCTAATCCTCTCCTGTGTGATACTGTCTGCTGAGCCGTGTATCTAATTCTATCCTGTGTGATACTGTCTGCACGGCTGTGTATCTAATCCTCTCCTGTTTGATACTGTCTGCTGAGCCGTGTATCTAATCCTATCCTGTGTGATACTGTCTGCACGGCTGTGTATCTAATCCTATCCTGTGTGATACTGTCTGCACGGCTGTGTATCTAATCCTATCCTGTGTGATACTGTCTGCTGAGCCGAGTATCTAATCCTATCGTGTGATACTGTCTGCAGGGCTGTGTATCTATATACGGATAAGGCTGCACATCAAACTTAGATAATAGTATAATGCCTCAAGCATATGGACAAATATTGGAATATACAATGAAAAATGCTACTTGCTAATTTGAACATGTGAATAATGAATTGCATACCTGCCATGAATATTAGGAAAAAGGAGATATTTAGCAATCGCATTGATCAATGTAACTGAGCCCCAAGGCCTCGTCAAGGCATATCTCTATATTGGGGTCCCTAGCTCTGTGACCCTAACTGTGTGTCATCTCATTGCAATTAAAAACTGCTATGGGTGGAGAGGGGTAACTAAGGACTTTCTTATATAGGAGATGGAAAAAACATGGCCGAAAGGGGAAAAAATATTTGTCCATATGCTTGAGGCATTATACTATTATCTAAGTTTGATGTGCAGCCTTATCCGTATATAGTATGTAATTTTTGGCTTCCACTCATAATATATATATTAGTGCTCACTTCAGTTATCCTATTCAGTCAGAGCTGTGTATCTAATCCTGTCCTGGGTGATACTGTCTGCTGAGCTTTGTATCTAATCCTATCCTGTGTGATACTGTTTGCTGAGCCGTGTATCTAATCCTGTCCTGGGTGATACTGTCTGCTAAGCTGTGTATCTAATCCTGTCCTGGGTGATACTCCTGCTGTCCTTGGTCACACTTTAGACATTTCTGGTCACCAACAAAATGGCTCTGCACTATATCCCTACATGTCATTCTCTGTTATCTGTTGTAAACACTCAGATTGGGAGGGGGAAGCGTGCCATCACACACAGGAGAGCAGACTCCGCCCACTTTACTGCAGCTGTAATGTGAGCTTTTTCTACAGTTGGATTTCTGTAGGATTTCAGAAGCTGCTCCCCCTAGTGTTTAACAGTGGAAAATATCAAACTTTTTAATTTTTTTATATTTTGCTCAATTAAAAAAAAAATTATATTTAAACAAAACATTAAAATATTATTACATTACATTTTTTCAGTTATTGATTTTTTTTTTTTCTGACGATACATTCCCTTTAAGCTACATTGTCTCTCACGTTGTTAAGTTACATGGTGTTCCTAAAAACATTATTTCTGATAGAGGGGTTGAGTTTATAGCTGGCTTTTAGCTTAGATTTTGCTCAAGGTTAGGAATTAAGCTTGTTTTCTCTTCAGGTTATCATACTGAGACTAAGGGGTACTTCACACACAGCGAGATCGCTACTGAGATCGCTGCTGAGTCACGTTTTTTGTGACCTCATTAGCGATCTCGCTGTGTGTGACACTGAGCAGCGATCTGGCCCCTGCTGTGAGGTCGCTGCTCGTTACACACAGGCCTGGTTCGTTTTTTTATTGTTACTCTCCCGCTGATAAGCACACATCGCTGTGTGTGACAGCGAGAGAGCAACAATCCTGAATGTGAAGGGAGCAGGAGCTGGCGTCTGACAGCCTGCGGTAAGCTGTAACCAAGGTAAACATCGGGTAACCAAGGTGGTTACCCGATATTTACCTTCGTTACCAGCCTCCGCAGCTCTCATGCTGCCAGTGCCGGCTCCTGCTCCCTGAACACGCTAAGCTAAGCGGTGTGAGCTGGTAACTAAGGTAAGGTTAGTTACCAGTGTCCGGAGCTTCCAGACGCCGACTCCGTGCAAGCGCAGCGTCGCTTGCACGTCGCTGCTGGCTGGGGGCTGGTCACTGGTCGCTGGTGAGATCTGCCTGTTTGACAGCTCACCAGCGACCATGTAGCGATGCAGCAGCGATCCTGACCAGGTCAGATCGCTGGTCGGATCGCTGCTGCATCGCTAAAGTGTGAAGGTACCCTAATGGTCAGATGAAGAGAATGAACCAAGAATTAGAATAATATCTAAGATGTTTTGTTTTTTCTAATCAAGATGTTTGGGTTGATTTTCTTTCTCTGGCTGGGTTCGCTCTCAATAACCGCACCTCTATTGCTACTGCTACCTCACATTTTTGTTGTTCTGGGGGTTTTATCCAGTTTATTGTAATTTTTCTGGTTTGCAGCCAGCGGTCCTTAAGGAGGAAAGATATACTTCTCGTTTAATTAAGGTCTAGAGAGAAGTTGAAAAAAGTCTTTTGATAACTTGCAATCGGACCAAGTGAACTGCAAGCCACAGACGTAGGGATTCTCCTGTCAAGGTAGGAGATTTTGAGTGGCTAACCTCAAAAAATCTCCACCTAAAAATACCATCAAGTAAATTTACTCCTAAATTTAATGGTCCATATAAATAATTATAACCATTAATCCTGTGATGGCAAAGCTCCAACTTCCAGTTGCGTGGAGGATTAATCATTCCTTCTGTTCTTCTCTTCTTAAAAAAGTTTGAGAGAACACTGGGTTCTCAGGGTATCATTGAGGTTTAGTTGATGGAGTACAAGGGCTATGAGGTCGAACAAGTTTTGGATTCAGATGTTGCCTGCAGTTTCTCGTTGAATGGAAGGGTTTCGGTCCAGAGGCTAATTAATGGGCTGATGCGAGAGATTTGCATGCGGATCACCTAGTGAGAGAGTTCTGTCAGATGTCTCAGCAGTTGGAGATTTCTGTGGGTCCACTGACCCCTCGTGAAAGGGGTAGTACTGTCATGCATCTGGTTTCGAACCCTTGTGTCTGTGCTCTGTGTATTGGCTTCTCTGTCCACCGGATCACAGCAGATACACCTTTTCTTCTGATGTTTATTTTCTGTTACCCTAATAGAGCTAAAGCATGGATAACAGGTGTATTTATTTACTCGTTTTTTTGCCCTATCACCTTTCGGGCGCAGCTTTAAATAGTTTCCCCTTCTGGTATTTCCACTGGTGATATTCTCATTTTGAGGTCCAGCCATATTGTTGTTAGTTTCTGCCAGTCAGTAGAAGACCAACTAGGATACCTCTCTCTGATGTTTGTTCTTAACTCTGCACCTATGTTATGTTTGCTGTTAGTAAGTAGGCGGCATATTCTTTAACGATATACACCCGCTCTTGTATTTTATTGTTTGTCTTACTCTGGGATAACTTTCAACTTCAGCACACCTTCCCTTTTGTAGTGAAATGAAAAAGGAGAGGGCGCTCCTGTGTGGAACCTTAAAAGCACAAGATTTAAGTGGTGTGAGATACACACTCACCTGATAGTGTTGTACAGCAGGTACAACACTGTATGATGCTGAAGGGGGAATCCTGGTTCACCGCTCCTCATCAGCGGGGATCCCGTCCTCTATGACCCGCAGGAATCTGCTCACACGATCGGAACTTCCACATGTAGTGTGAAGCCGCCAGACCGGCGTCTGACAGCAGCTCTTCCTCCGAGATGGAAGGTCCCATGATCCCGGTAGCAGTGATTCACCAGCCCCTTGCATACACATCAAATGGATCGCAGGATCCTGATCTGGCTGCAGCAGCCCCGTGAGCTCCCAAAGGGAGATAATTTAGTGGAGAGCAAACAAAAAAAAACAAAAAAAAAAACACGGTATCGGCCGCGCTGCTCAGAAGAAGGTAGTGATAAGATTATTGATGAAGATTTATTAAGGATTAATATGCCACTACGCGTTACGGGGGTACATCCTCCCCCTTCCTCAGGTAGCAATAAAAAGGCAGGATATTGGATCTTATATACATGAATTGGGAGAAAAAAAAAAAAAAAAGGTTCAAACCTTTTCCCACAATTAGATTAAATCCCCAACAGGGTGAACTCATTTGATCAATTAAGAACATTTCCCCATACAGGGTACTAGTATACATACATTCATGGTGAGAGACAATTGCATACATAGGTTCATAAAAACTATAGTTCATACTAAAATGTGTATTAAAAATAATGATAAATCAATTTACTGCAGCTATAAAAGAAGTGTGTTACCAACATAATTATATGTACATATTACCATATTGGAAAAAGAGAATAAGAGTTTTTATAGTGCAAATAACAAATTTTTATTCGACAATGGTGGGGAAACAATCCAAACAGTCATTAAAAACATATAAAAACATTAATGACGGTTTACCCCTGCATAGGGCATGGTACAGAAATTAAGATGTAAATACATAAGGCATATAAATAGCACGTACTCAATGGTGCAGAAATAACCCGTGGGTGTTATACCAACAGTCTGCAGTGGTCTGCACTTAACACCAAACTTCAAAGTATATATGTATAGGGCATGCAGATACAGCGCATTCATTTGTACAAAGACACTATATAAAGGCCATTTAGCATGCTGCCAGGCACTTAAAAGTCATGCTGCCAGACAAAATCACTGTAGTATAAAGTAGTATACTGTGATTAAATATAAATCCCCACTAAGAGCCTGCACACATAAATACCAGTGCCTGTAACGCCCCGGTACCAGTCCAACCAAGTGAGGGGGGAAGCTCCGCCAGTAACTGAAGCCTCTGGAAGACCTACGTACATTTCGATATTAAAGGTGATTAATCTTCATCAGGGAGGAGGCATGAAGTGACAACCTTCCCCAGTCACGGGCTTTTAAATATGCCATTGTGATTGCCGCGGACCCGGAAGTCTCGCTCGCGGCAATCACACCTGGGGCCGGACGAAAACGCGCGAGATGACGGCCATCACGTCATATTCGCGCATGCGCGGGAGCGGGGACGCGTCACCAAGGTTCCCGCGCATGCGCGCGACGTACAGATGGCCCCAGCTGCGCGCGCCCGAACGGCACCAGATGCGATCGCACGGAGACAGCCGGACACCGCAGCAATGGTAAGTATAAATAAATCTCACTGAGCATAGAATAGTGCAACAACATTCATAAATTTAAGGAGAACAAAACCAAATCGTATAAGGGAGTCCATCTTTAGTTGTTCGTATAGATCAGGAGAAATGATGAATCTCACAAGGCAGACGTATGATCATTTTCTAGGTCCTATTAAAAAAGGACATACATAAATAAATAAGCCCGGACAATAGGGAGGGATGCACAAAAATTGAGGCAGATTAAAAATAGTTAAAAACATAAATAAAACGGACAAAGGATACAGGTGAGAGAGCAAATGGCTATTTCAGAATTAAAAGTAGGCAAAATCAATTGATTGATAGAATGCGAAATATATGTATAACATATATATAATATATTATGTGCATAGACATGACCATAAAAAACACACACAATCACAAAATCAAGTAAATCCCAGGAGGAAAGGCCACACAAGGTCAAGGAAATATCATGCCTACAGGAAAGGGGCATAGCTCACTGATTCATTTAGGCCCTTAGGAGCCAGTGTGTCCAGGGTCACTATCCACTTGGTCTCACACTGCGCCAAGCGTTTTTTAAGATCACCACCTCTGATCCCCCCCATTACCACATCAATCCCCCTAATCTTCAACTTTGAGGGGTCACAGGAGTGGTGTGATCTAAAATGCCTGGGCAGTGTTTTGAGTGTTGTCAGGTCCTCCTCCGTCTTGGCCGCAGCAATGTCCCTCACGTGCTCCCTGACCCTAATGCGGAGCTCCCTAGAGGTGAGTCCCACATAGGTCAGGGGGCACGTACATGTCGCAAAATACACCACATGTGTGGTTCCACACGTGATGTAGTGTTTGATGTTATAAGTTTTCTGCCCATTAGATGAGCAGAATGTATGACTACGAAGGACATTGCTGCACGCCACACAGTGGCCACAGGGAAAACAACCCTGTGGAGGACCATGAGAACCAAAAGGGTTGACTCGGGGTGGAACATAGTGGCTCTGGACCAACATGTCCCTCAAATTCCTTGCTCTCCTAGATGTCATAAGAGGATCCTGGGTAAGCACACTAGCCAGAGTTGGATCGGTCATCAAAACCGGCCAGTGTTTCTTCAAAATCTGGCGTATGGTCTCCCATTCCTGACTGTGTGTTCCAATGAACCGCACTGCGGTATCGCGTTCTGCCGATTTCTTTGGGGCGTCAGTAAGTAGTTGCAACCGGGGGGTCATTTTGGCCCGATTATAACCTGCCCTGATGCTTCTACCGCTGTACCCCCTCTCACGGAAACGCTCCCTGAGGTCAGCCGACTGGGCCTCAAAGCTATCATTAGAAGAGCAAATTCGCCTCATCCTCAGATATTGTCCGGTGGGATGATGAAGATTAATCACCTTTAATATCGAAACGTACGTAGGTCTTCCAGAGGCTTCAGTTACTGGCGGAGCTTCCCCCCTCACTTGGTTGGACTGGTACCGGGCGTTACAGGCACTGGTATTTATGTGTGCAGGCTCTTAGTGGGGATTTATATTTAATCACAGTATACTACTTTATACTACAGTGATTTTGTCTGGCAGCATGACTTTTAAGTGCCTGGCAGCATGCTAAATGGCCTTTATATAGTGTCTTTGTACAAATGAATGCGCTGTATCTGCATGCCCTATACATATATACTTTGAAGTCTGGTGTTAAGTGCAGACCACTGCAGACTGTTGGTATAACACCCACGGGTTATTTCTGCACCATTGAGTACGTGCTATTTATATGCCTTATGTATTTACATCTTAATTTCTGTACCATGCCCTATGCAGGGGTAAACCGTCATTAATGTTTTTATATGTTTTTAATGACTGTTTGGATTGTTTCCCCACCATTGTCGAATAAAAATTTGTTATTTGCACTATAAAAACTCTTATTCTCTTTTTCTAATAAGTCAATGAGTTTGTGCTAATAGGGCTGGGTTCCAGAAAAATCTGGGCCCACCCCTACTTTTGTTATGGTATTTTGGAGTATCCCTCCTCTAACTATATTTGTTCTGTTTATTACAGAGTTATCTCCAGCCGCCATGACCTTTAGGGCCAGGGATAGCACCTGGCAGTCACAGTTGGACGACGTCCTTAAGACTGGTGGGGTCACAGGTGATGTGAGCAATGGCATTCATTCTGATGAGGCGATCATGACCAAATATAAAGATTTACTTAAGAAACGCACCAGACTTTGGTGGAATAAAGCATTTCTGGGCAAGTACTTGGAGAAAGACCTAGTGCCCAGGGGTCTCCGTGTGCAGGTCTTCCCCTCCTTCCCTTTGGAAGATGAAACTTTCAAAACAAAATGGGAAGAATTAGCACAAACATGTTCTCGGGGCTTCCTGGGTCTTCTGTGGGACCACAATTCAACCTCATTGACCTCAATTGAAACAGAATTAGAGGCATTAGAAAAAAACCTAACAGAGGCGTGTACACCAACTGTCGTTACCCGTTTTTACGCTGAGATTGATAAGGAGTTGGAGAAATGGGAACAGGAAATTAGGACCTTCAAATTGAAGAAATTAAATAGGGATATTCAGGACTACACCCTACGGAGGGCATATAGATGGAGAAATAACACAACCAGAGGACGCACGGGAGATACTGCTAATAAGAACCCCCGTTCAAGATCCTCGTCATTGGTATCCATGACCTCAGCGGGTGGTTCCTCCTCTGGGGCCTCAGTGAGCTCCACGGACTTTGGAGACACCGTTGGGGCACGTGTTAAACATCGAAACCGGCCACCCGTGACATACAATAAGAACAAACGTCAAGGGAATAAACTCCAGGTACTCAATTTATCTCAACGGGTGCTCACTGGGGCTCAGGTGGAGGTCCTCTCACGTGGTTTGACCTTTTCTCCCTCTAATACTTTCCATCTTTTCTCAACTTTGAAGGACCTTAACTTGTTCTCACGGAAACTAATTCTTAAAAAACTTTTTTATAAGCGGAATGACGGGTCCGACAGCCTGGTGGAACGCGAGGCCATACGTAATCTTGAGGATTTACTCCAGGAACAGGAGATCCCGACAACAGGTACGTTCCCAGATGCCCTCCTACCTAAGTCAACTAAGTTTCCCCCACTGTCTATTAGCCCTGCAATTGAGATCTTCACCAAAATGGTTAGTGAGGACTTTAAAAAAATCCTGACTAATCGAAAAAGGGACAATTTGACTCACTCTCAAAGGAAGGCTTTGATTGAATTGCAGGGTTTTCACGATATTGTGATAAAACCTGCTGACAAGGGGGGTAACATTGTGGTGCTGTCTTGCGCTAAGTATGAACAGGAGGTTCTTAGACAGCTCCGGGATAAGAGTACTTATAGGAAATTGCCCTCCAATCCCCTGACTGTTTTTTCCACTGAACTTACTGCGATACTTCGTAGGGCTCTGGATACCAGCCTGATCAATAAGAAAATGTTTGACGGACTGTGTAAAAAACATCCCAGAGTCCCCACATTTTACATACTGCCTAAAGTCCACAAAGATGCCGTCAATCCGCCTGGCCGTCCGATCGTGTCAGGCATAGAGGGTTTATGTGATCCCATTTGTCGATTCATAGACTATCATTTAAAAACCTTGGTTGAGACGTTACCCTCTTATGTCCGGGACACCACGGACGTCCTCAGGCGCATTGACGGCATCTCTCTGGAAGAGGATATGATCCTTGTCACGGCCGACGTTGAGAGCTTATATACGTGTATTTCTCATACGGACGGAATACGAGCTGTTCGTTTCTTTCTCGAGATGTCGGGTCGGAATGGCGAATTGAGCGAGCTGATCATCGAGCTGCTTGAGTTTGTACTATCGCACAACTTCTTCGTCTTCAAAGACATCTATTATCTACAGCAACGCGGCACTGCTATGGGTGCGGCCTGTGCGCCTTCGTACGCAGGCCTCTTTCTGGGTTACTGGGAGAGGCTGGTTTTTGCGGACGAGGGCTCCGGGCTTAGCGCCCATGTGCAGTGTTGGCTTAGATATATAGACGATGTTTTGTTTGTGTGGCAGGGTACAGCTGAGCAGCTGGATGTATTTATGAGACAATTAAACATCAATGATTTTAACATCAAGCTCACTTATAAAAGTAGTAGACATAGGATAGACTTCCTCGACATCTTGATCAAGGTGGATCAGAGAGGAGTGATCCAGACGGACGTCTTTCGGAAGACGACTTCCGTCAATGCTCTACTACATGCTACTTCTGATCATAATCCATCAACAATTCGTGCCATTCCCACCGGACAATATCTGAGGATGAGGCGAATTTGCTCTTCTAATGATAGCTTTGAGGCCCAGTCGGCTGACCTCAGGGAGCGTTTCCGTGAGAGGGGGTACAGCGGTAGAAGCATCAGGGCAGGTTATAATCGGGCCAAAATGACCCCCCGGTTGCAACTACTTACTGACGCCCCAAAGAAATCGGCAGAACGCGATACTGCAGTGCGGTTCATTGGAACACACAGTCAGGAATGGGAGACCATACGCCAGATTTTGAAGAAACACTGGCCGGTTTTGATGACCGATCCAACTCTGGCTAGTGTGCTTACCCAGGATCCTCTTATGACATCTAGGAGAGCAAGGAATTTGAGGGACATGTTGGTCCAGAGCCACTATGTTCCACCCCGAGTCAACCCTTTTGGTTCTCATGGTCCTCCACAGAGTTGTTTTCCCTGTGGCCACTGTGTGGCGTGCAGCAATGTCCTTCGTAGTCATACATTCTGCTCATCTAATGGGCAGAAAACTTATAACATCAAACACTACATCACGTGTGGAACCACACATGTGGTGTATTTTGCGACATGTACGTGCCCCCTGACCTATGTGGGACTCACCTCTAGGGAGCTCCGCATTAGGGTCAGGGAGCACGTGAGGGACATTGCTGCGGCCAAGACGGAGGAGGACCTGACAACACTCAAAACACTGCCCAGGCATTTTAGATCACACCACTCCTGTGACCCCTCAAAGTTGAAGATTAGGGGGATTGATGTGGTAATGGGGGGGATCAGAGGTGGTGATCTTAAAAAACGCTTGGCGCAGTGTGAGACCAAGTGGATAGTGACCCTGGACACACTGGCTCCTAAGGGCCTAAATGAATCAGTGAGCTATGCCCCTTTCCTGTAGGCATGATATTTCCTTGACCTTGTGTGGCCTTTCCTCCTGGGATTTACTTGATTTTGTGATTGTGTGTGTTTTTTATGGTCATGTCTATGCACATAATATATTATATATATGTTATACATATATTTCGCATTCTATCTATCAATTGATTTTGCCTACTTTTCATTCTGAAATAGCCATTTGCTCTCTCACCTGTATCCTTTGTCCGTTTTATTTATGTTTTTAACTGTTTTTAATCTGCCTCAATTTTTGTGCATCCCTCCCTATTGTCCGGGCTTATTTATTTATGTATGTCCTTTTTTAATAGGACCTAGAAAATGATCATACGTCTGCCTTGTGAGATTCATCATTTCTCCTGATCTATACGAACAACTAAAGATGGACTCCCTTATACGATTTGGTTTTGTTCTCCTTAAATTTATGAATGTTGTTGCACTATTCTATGCTCAGTGAGATTTATTTATACTTACCATTGCTGCGGTGTCCGGCTGTCTCCGTGCGATCGCATCTGGTGCCGTTCGGGCGCGCGCAGCTGGGGCCATCTGTACGTCGCGCGCATGCGCGGGAGCCTTGGTGACGCGTCCCCGCTCCCGCGCATGCGTGAATATGACGTGATGGCCGTCATCTCGCGCGTTTTCGTCCGGCCCCAGGTGTGATTGCCGCGAGCGAGACTTCCGGGTCCGCGGCAATCACAATGGCATATTTAAAAGCCCGTGACTGGGGAAGGTTGTCACTTCATGCCTCCTCCCTGATGAAGATTAATCACCTTTAATATCGAAACGTACGTAGGTCTTCCAGAGGCTTCAGTTACTGGCGGAGCTTCCCCCCTCACTTGGTTGGACTGGTACCGGGCGTTACAGGCACTGGTATTTATGTGTGCAGGCTCTTAGTGGGGATTTATATTTAATCACAGTATACTACTTTATACTACAGTGATTTTGTCTGGCAGCATGACTTTTAAGTGCCTGGCAGCATGCTAAATGGCCTTTATATAGTGTCTTTGTACAAATGAATGCGCTGTATCTGCATGCCCTATACATATATACTTTGAAGTCTGGTGTTAAGTGCAGACCACTGCAGACTGTTGGTATAACACCCACGGGTTATTTCTGCACCATTGAGTATGTGCTATTTATATGCCTTATGTATTTACATCTTAATTTCTGTACCATGCCCTATGCAGGGGTAAACCGTCATTAATGTTTTTATATGTTTTTAATGACTGTTTGGATTGTTTCCCCACCATTGTCGAATAAAAATTTGTTATTTGCACTATAAAAACTCTTATTCTCTTTTTCTAATAAGTCAATGAGTTTGTGCTAATAGGGCTGGGTTCCAGAAAAATCTGGGCCCACCCCTACTTTTGTTATGGTATTTTGGAGTATCCCTCCTCTAACTATATTACCATATTGTCATTATAAAAAGTGCTAACAAGCAAAATGATGAATAAATAAAAAAATGGATTAAAAATATGATTAGTGTAAAAAATGATAGGTATAAAAAATTATTAATATAAATCCCCACTCCCTTCCCATAGGAGTTTGTATGCCTAATGGGAATAAATTATTGGTAAACTGATCAGTGGAAGAATTACGGAAGTTCCCCGTGGGAGAATACAATTACATAATTTACATAACTAAATGTGAAAGACTGGAGATATTGAATTAAATAATTCCCTCTTTTTTTTTTTTTTTTTTTTTTTCCTTTCTTTTCTCCTATACATACACATACATATATACACATACATATATACATATATATATATATATATATATATATATATATATATATATATATATATATATATATATATATATATATATATATATATATATACACACCATACAATAAAATGGGATACATGATAAAAATCGGTGGAGCTAGGATCATGTGATAGACCATGACGAGCCGATCAATTGTAAATTGGGTGAAAATTAAGAGGAACCATTTGATTGGAATAAATATGGAAGAATTAAATAAATTACAATAGATTGATGACCAGGGGAATCAATATACATACAAGGGGGAATCTAGTGGTTTCAAAAATAAATTATCAATTTGTTGATTCTCAAGTCTATTATATGATAATACTATTCTATTTCATTTTATTTAATTCGCTCTGTCATAATATTTAGACCTTCTGGATATAGGGTAGCTAATTTAAATATCCAGAAGGATTCCCGTTCCACTAGTTTCCAGTATCTGTCTATATCATCTGCCATAATTTGTTCAATGATCACTGTTTTGAACGTGTCCCTATCTTTATTGTGTTCGCATAAAAAATGTTTCGATAAACTATGGGTAACTGTACCATGACGGATGTTATATCTATGACCGTTTAACCTATTGTGTAGCATTTGTGTTGTGCGACCTACGTATTGTAGGCCACAAGGGCATTCCAACAAATAAATCACGTAGGAGGTGGTACAAGTAAGATATTGTTTTATAAAAAATTCCTCCCCCGTAATGTTGGACTTGAATGATTGTATGCCCTGTTTTAAAGTTTCACAGCACAGACACCTAGATTGGCCACAACGATAATTACCTATTGGTTTCATGGTATCTGACCCCTTTTGCAGCACAACAGATTTATCATTCGGTATTTTACTGGGAGCAATCATATTTTTCAAATTTCTGCTTCTTCGAAATACAACCTTAGGTTTATTAGGTAAGATCCCTGAGAGGATTTTATCACTTCTCAGGATGTGCCAGTATCTACCCACCAATTCCTTTACCTTTTTGTAGGAATCACTATAGGTGGTCACTAGGTGGCTTTCATATCCAATATTTGTGAGGAGGGAAAGACAAATATTGGATATGAAAGCCACCTAGTGACCACCTATAGTAAACCAATAGGTAATTATCGTTGTGGCCAATCTAGGTGTCTGTGCTGTGAAACTTTAAAACAGGGCATACAATCATTCAAGTCCAACATTACGGGGGAGGAATTTTTTATAAAACAATATCTTACTTGTACCACCTCCTACGTGATTTATTTGTTGGAATGCCCTTGTGGCCTACAATACGTAGGTCGCACAACACAAATGCTACACAATAGGTTAAACGGTCATAGATATAACATCCGTCATGGTACAGTTACCATAGTTTATCGAAACATTTTTTATGCGAATACAATAAAGATAGGGACACGTTCAAAACAGTTGATCATTGAACAAATTATGGCAGATGATATAGACAGATACTGGAAACTAGTGGAACGGGAATCCTTCTGGATATTTAAATTAGCTACCCTATATCCAGAAGGTCTAAATATTATGACAGAGCGAATTAAATAAAATGAAATAGAATAGTATTATCATATAATAGACTTGAGAATCAACAAATGATAATTTTTTTTTTGAAACCACTAGATTCCCCCTTGTATGTATATTGATTCCCCTGGTCATCAATCTATTGTAATTTATTTAATTCTTCCATATTTATTCCAATCAAATGTTCCTCTTAATTTCACCCAATTTACAATTGATCGGCTCGTCATGGTCTATCACATGATCCTAGCTCCACCAATTTTATCATGTATCCCATTTTATTGTATGGTGTGTATATATATGTATATATATATATATATATATATATATATATATATATATATATGATATATATATGTATATATATATATATATGTATATATGTATATGTGTATGTGTATATATGTATGTGTATGTATATTTGTATAGGAGAAAAGAAAGGAAAAAAAAAAAAAAGAGAATTATTTCATTCAATATCTCCGGTGTTTCACATTTAGTTATGTAAGTTATGTAATTTTATTCTCCCACGGGAAACTTCCGTAATTCTTCCACTGATCAGTTTACCAATAATTTATTCCCATTAGGCATACAAACTCCTATGGGAAGGGAGTGGGGATTTATATTAATAATTTATTATACCTATCATTTTTTACACTAATCATATTTTTAATCCATTTTTTTATTCATCATTTTGCTTGTTAGCACTTTTTATAATGACAATATGGTAATATGTACATATCATTTTGTGGGTAACACACTTCTTTTATAGCTGCAGTAAATTGATTTATCATTATTTTTAATACACATTTTAGTATGAACTATAGTTTTTATGAACCTATGTATGCAATTGTCTCTCACCATGAATGTATGTATACTAGTACCCTGTATGGGGAAATGTTCTTAATTGATCAAATGATTTCACTCTGTTGGGGATTTAAAGGGGTGGTTCACTCATTTTTTTATCTTTTCCTATCAATTTAGCTTGCTATTTCAATTCTCTTTTTAATTACCTTGTGTTTTCAGTTGTGCTACTGATGGGCGCTATTTCCCCGCTCAGTGCTGATCACATGACCCTGGGTGTCATGGCAACTTCCGGGCTCTGAAAGTTGATGTTACATCAGTAGCTCCACCAGCCACTCATCTTGAGTGACTGAGCTGTGGGCGGTTTCACCGCACGTCACAGCCCAGCATCAAGAGGAGGGTTTGCTTACCCATCCTGCACCTGTGTGCGGTGTAGGCCTGCGCCATAGAGGAAAAGGATGAGCCTAGAATGTATGGGCTCCTTCCAGGTTAGTAGGCGTGACCAGCTAGCTGGAAACGTCGGGTTGCATTCAGAACATGCCCTTATCATGTGATAGAGACGTGTTGAAGTGATGTCATACCTGGAAGTAGCCCATACACTCTAGCGTCTACCGAGAGGAGGGTTCCTTTGGCTGGAGTCAGGTGAATATCGGATCACACTGCCTGACAGGATTGAAGTCCGCCGAGCCATCCAGTGCAGTTTGGCAGCACAGGGGGATTAGGAACAGCACAACAGAAGGCCGAGCACTGCGACGTGGAGCCAAGCAAAGTGACATCGTGCAGAGCGACACAGGATAGGGCAGAATGATACTGGGCATAGTGAGAAAGGACAGAGAAGAGCGACACAGGGAAGAGCAGAGCGACACAGGGTAGAGCAGAGCGACACAGGGCAGAGCAGATTGACAGAGGACAGAGCAGAGTTGCACATTGCAGGACAGAGCGACACAGGACAGGGCAGAGCGACACACGACAGAGCAGAGCTACACATTGCAGGGCAGAGCAACACAGGACAGTGCAGAGCTACCCATTGGAGAGCAGAGCGACACAGGGCAGAGCAGAGCGACACAGGGCAGAGCGACACAGGGAAGAGCAGAGCAACACAGGACAGAGAAACACAGGGCAGAGTGACACAGGGCAAAGCGACACAGGGCAGAGTAGAGCCACAGATCAGGACAGAGCGACACAGAGCAGAGTGACACAGGACAGAGCAACTCAGGGCAGAGCGACACGCGGCAAAGCAGAGCCACAGATCAGGACAGAGTGACACAGAGCAGAGTGACACAGGACAGTGCAGAGTGACACAGAACAAAGCAACACAAAACAGAGTAGAGCAACACAGGGCAGAGCAGAGTGACAAAGTGCAGAACAAAGTTACACGGGGCAGAGCAGAGAGACACAGCAGATCGACACAGAACAGAGTAACACTGGGCAGAGCAACACATGGCAGAGCAGAGCGACACAGGGCGGAGCAGAGCGACACAGGGCGGAGGAGGGCAACACAGGGCAGGGCAGCGCAACACGGAGCAGGGTAGTGAGACACAGGGCAGGGCCACTCAACACAGGGCAGAGTTACACATGGTAAAACGACACAGCGCAGAGTAGAGCAACACAGAGCAGCATGACATAGGGCAGAACAGTTCAACACAGGGCAGGGCAACGTGACACAGGGCAGGGCAGTGAAACACAGGGCAGAGCAGTGTGACACAGGGCAGGGCAGCGCGACACAAGGCAGCGCGACTCAGAGCAGGGGGACATAGAGCAGTGAAGGGACACAGGGCAGAGGGATACAGAGCAGCAGTGCAGGGGGACAGAGCTGGGAACACATAGCAGCGCAGAAAACAGAACAGTGACTGTTCTTCCAACCAATGGGGAACGTTCCATTCAACATTGACTGGGACAGTGAGTATGGTATCATCATTGGACCCCCTTATTGGATTACGTCGTATCCAGATTAGGGATTTGCCAAGGAAATAAATTGGTGAATGAGGGTGTCTCTTTTCTTTATTTCTGTAACAATTCTCTTTTGATATATGTTTCAGGTTCGCTTTTGGGTATTGTTGTGGGACATCACTATAGATTACATTGAACATTTTTTATTTTTAAATTGTAATAAATTTGTTAACGAGGGCTGTAGTCAAGGTTTGTCCAAATAAAATTTATGTTTCTTTGTTCAACTACTGGAATAGTAGTGCGTGGTATCTCAGACGCCCACCCATTTCTAATGCCACGGCTTGATGTCAGCTGGCAATTCACAGCTGGTATCAACCCCATATACTACCCTATTTGCCACTGCACCAGGGCAACTAAAAGGGCTGAGGCAAAACACGAAGATTGGCACATCAAATGGATGCGTCAGTCCTGGGGCGGCTCTGGCCTGCTATTTTCTGGCTGGGGAGGGTCCCATAACCGTGGACATCCCTACCCTGAGAATACCCAACCACAGCTATCGACTATACCTTGGCTGGTGATCCAATTTGGGGGGACCCCACATTTTTTGTTTTAAATTATTTATTTCATTTTAAATAAAATAACAGTGTGGGGTGCCCTCTGTTTTGTATTACCAGCCAAAGTAGAGCTGCCAGCTGTGGTCTGCAGGCTGCCACTGTCTACTTCCCCATAGCTGGTTACCAATTATAAGGGTGTCCCCATGTTGCAAAAATGTAACCAGTTCTTCATTGTGTGATGGCTTGTGACTATCCATCTTCCTCTTGATTACATTCCAGTGGTTTTCAATGGGGTTCAGGTCTGGAGATTGGGCTGGCCATGACAGGGTTTTGATGTGGTAGTCCTTCATCCACACATTGATTGATCTAGCTGTGTGGCATGGCGCATTATTCTTTTCAGCTTTGCCCAACACCTGGTCGTCTAATTCTTAGACGTAAACCTGGAGGGGCGTACAAGCCACAGTGTCTTGCGCACACTGTGAAATTTTGTGGAGGATCAGTGATGATCTGGGGATGCTTCAGCAAGGCTGGTATTGGGCAGATTAAACTTTGCGAAGGACATATGAATCAAGCCGCATACAAGGTTATTCTGGAAAAACAGTACTTCGTTCTGCTAAGGCAATGTTCCCCAACTCTGAGGACTGTTTTTTCCAGCAGGACAATGTACTATGCCACACAGGTAGGTCAATCAATGTGTGGATGAAGGACTACCACATCAAAACCCTGTCATGGCCAGCCCAATACCAGACCTGAACCCCATTGACAACCTCTGGAATATAATCAAGAGGAAGATGGATAATCAGAAGCCTTCAAACAAAGAAGAACTGGTTAAATTTTTTCACCAGGAATGGCATAAGGCGACCCAAAAGCAGTGTGAAAGACTGGTGGAAAGCGTACCAGGACGCATGAATGCTGTGATTAAAAATCATGGTTATTCCACAAAATATTGATTTGTCAACTCCTCCTGAGTAGAGTTGAGCGCGGTTCTAGGTTCGTGGTTCTCCAGTTCGCGGCTCGAGTGATTTTGGGGACTGTTCTAGATCGAACTAGAACTCGAGCTTTTTTGCAAAAGCTCGATAGTTCTAGATACGTTCGAGAACGGTTCTAGCAGCAAAAAGGGCTTTTTACAGCTACAGTGTGCAGGAGCCATCGCTGGCAGCCTGCCACAAGCTGGTAACCAAGATAAACATCGGGTATCCAAGCAAAGCGCTTTGGTTAGTAACCTGATGTTTATCCTAGTTCCGTGCAGGAAGCCCACACTTTCCCGCTCAGCTCGCTCCGCCCTCTCCTGCCCGCGGCATGTACACACACACACACACACACACACACACACACACACACACTCTGCACACATGGTCCCGCTCGGCTTACCTGTGGTGATGAAGTCCCGCCATCCCGACCTCAGCGCTGTCACTGTCCTCCATGGCCGCCGCTTGTCACATCACCTCTCGCTTACGACCCGAGACTGACTAGCGGGGACGTCACGGGCCTCTCGCGATACTTGGCTGTGAAGGTCATTGAACTCAGTGACAGGTGCTGTCAGTGTGCTGGAGATCAGCGCAGGTAGTGTACCTCGCTGACAGCAGCACTTGTCATCCCCTGCAGTGACCTGGGCTGACCCATTGATGTTAGCTCAGGTCACTGCATTGCTCTCCCAGCCAATGGGGAACATCCTGCTCTTCATTGACTGGGACAGTGTGGATCGTCATGGCAACCCCTTGGATTACACCAGACCTGGATTTGTTTTTCTTTCTAATAAATTGGTTAAAGAGGGAATGTTTTGGGGAGTGTTTTTTCAAATAAAAATGCGTTTGTCGTCTATTTTTTTTTATTACTGACTGGGTTGGTGATGTCGGGTATCTGATAGACGCCTGACCTCACCAACCCCAGGGCTTGATGCCAGGTGACATTACACATCTGGTATTAACTCCATATATTACCCCGTTTGTCACCGCACCAGGGCGCGGGATGAGCTGGGGCGAAGCACCAGGATTGGCGCATCTAATGGATGCGCCACTTCTGGGGCGGCTGCGGCCTGCTATTTTTAGGCTGGGGAGAGTCCAATAACCATGGACCTCCCTAGTCTGAGAATATCAGACCCCAGCTGTCTGCTTTACCTTGGCTGGTGATCCAATTTTGGGGGGACCCCTACGTGTTTTTTTTTTTTTAATTATTTATTTAATTTAAAATAACAGCGTGGGGTGCCCTCAGTTTTGGATTACCAGCCAAGGTGAGGTTGCCAGCTGTGGTCTGCAGGCTGCAGCCGTCTGCTTTACCCTAGCTGGCTACAAAACTAGGGGGAACCCTACTTCATTTTTTTTTTTTTTCATTTTTTTTGGCTAAATACAAAGCTAAGCACCCCTTAGTGCCACATGAAAGGCACCAAAGGGTGCAAAATTACAAAATGCAGGAGAGTGGGACATTATGTGTCTTTCTGCCATTGTAATGACAGTAAAGACTGATATGGTACAAGCACAAGAAAATCACCAGAGCGCTCTACGCTGTGAAAAGCAGTAGAAAATGGCACTGGAGTGAACATGTGACCGCCTCATGTAGGATGAAGCTATGGATCCTGGGTAAATTTATGCATTTACCCTCCTTCAGTTTTTTTGCAGTACACAAAAAAAACGGAAGGCACACGGATGACATACGGACCGTCTACGGAACGGAAACGGATGCCACACGGATGCACCTGTGAAAAAAAACAGACTGTTTTTTGCAGACCGCAAAAATGGATCGGTCGTGTTAATGTAGCCTTATTCTGATCTGCCGTTTATAAAAAGCAGGCAGAAATAAGTGAATAACGCCCCCCGGCGTCAGAAAATCTCCGGGGTTTCAGGGCTAGCTGAGACCCTGGAGATCATGATTCAGGACGGTTTTTCCGGTCCCCGCTCATGTGATCACAGGTATACACCGTACACCGATGATCATGTTACAGTAAATGACAGCGCCGGTAAAAAATTATTTATCTCCCATCTGGCATGAACAAACACTTCTCCACTTCTTCTCCACTTCTCCACCTTTTTCTCCACTTTTTCTCCACTTTTTCTCCACTTTTTCTCCACCTTTTCTCCACCTTTTCTCCACTTTTTCTCCACTTTTTCTCCACTTTTTCTCCACTTTTTCTCCATTTTTTCTCCACTTTTTCTCCACTTTTTCTCCACTTTTTCTCCACTTTTTCTCCACTTTTTCTCCACTTTTTCTCCACTTCTTCTCCACCTTTTCTCCACTTTTTCTCCACTTTTTCTCCATTTTTTTCTCCACTTTTTCTCCACTTTTTCTCCACTTTTTCTTCACTTTTTCTCCACTTTTTCTCCACTTTTTCTCCACTTTTTCTCCACTTTTTCTCCGTTCTTTTTCTCCGTTCTTTTTCTATGGTCGGTCTACCCATTAGCTCTGCCATGCATAGTGTAGCTCTACACCTACTGCACATGTTACTTTATGATTGACATCTCTTTCGTACCAGAGCTGTCTAAGCCTACTCTGACCCCATATTTGTCATTACTATATTGTCCTTGTACTGTATTATGACATTTGTATCATGTGTTTCATTTCTTGCTGTGTTGCAATTTTTTTGCTGCATCCCAATTGTACCTCTACATTGTTCGAGTTTATGCTATTGTTCTCTCACTCTTATGTGATACTGATTATTGTCATTTTTCAGGATTACATGCAGATAAGTCCAATCTGACGAAGGCTCAGGCCGAAACATCATTTGTAACTTGTTTTGGCCAAAAACATATATGCTTATGAAAAACTTTTTTTTCTTAATACGGACCAATAAAGAGTGATTTTGCATTACAATCCGTTGTGACTTACTGACTTAGTCTGGGAGATTTAGAGTGCCGAGGTTACTCACTAATTTTATCTATTATTACCTCTGAGCACCTATATACCAGTGAGCAGAGCTTCCTCTACAGTAGTTCTCCTGATTAGGCATGCCCTTACCTCATGAGCAGGGCATTGCAGCTTTGGTAGCAACCATTACGACATGGACTCTGCTGCTGTGGACCCCGGGGAGAGTGAGTGCAGATTCATTGCACCCACACTCCTCACATGAAGGGTCCGCACTCCTAGAAAATGGGGGATACGTTCCCTGAGTGTCTCCCCCCCATATTCTAGACAGTCCAGAGTCGTCGTGGGACCCCTTTATTTTTTTTCTTACAATAAATTGGTGAAAGAGGAAATGTTTTGGGGACTGTTTTTTCAAATAAATTTCTTTTGTCGATTTTTTTTTTTTTTTTTTTGTTAGTACTGACAGTTTATGATGTTGGGTATCTAATAGACGCCATGACATCACAAACTGCTGGGCTTGATCTCAGGTGACTTTACAGCTAGTATCAACCCGATTTATTACCCCGTTTGCCACTGCACCAGGGCACGGGATGAGCTGGGGTGAAGCGCCAGGATTGGCGCATCTAGTGGATGCGCCACGTCTGGGGTGCCTGCGGCCTGCTATTTTTAGGCTGTGAAGGCCCAATAACTATGGACCTTCCCACCCTGAGAATACCAGACCACAGCTGTCCGCTTTACTTTGGCTGGTGATCCAATTTGGGGGGACCCTACTTTTTTTGTGTAATTATTAATATTTATAAAATAATTACAAAAAAAGAGCCTGGGGGGACCTCCACATTGGATCCCCAACCACGGTAAAGCTGCCAGCTGTGGTTTTCATGCTACAGCCATCTGCCATCATTTTTTTTTTAACTATTTTTTAAATAGAAAAAATTAATGGGCTTCCCTGTATTTTGATTGCCAACCAAGGTAACGGCAGGCAGATGGGGGGTGGCAGCCCATAGCTGTCTGCTTTATCTGCGCTGAGAATCAAAAATACCGCGGAGCGCTACGTCATTTTTTTTAAAGATTTATTTTTACAGCACTGTGATGTCCAGCAATCAAAATACAGGGAAGCCCCATTTTGTTTTTAGTTATTTAAATAAATAATTAAAAAAAAAATATATATGGGCTCCCGCTGCATTTTTTGTATTGCTAGCTAAGGGTAATCCAAGCAGCTACTGGCTGCTAACCCCCACTGCTTGGTGTTACCTTCACTGGCAATGGAAAATCCAGGGAAGCATTTTTTATTTTTTTTTGCCAAAAAACTACAAAAAAAGGACGTGAGCTTCGCCATATTTTTGTATGCTAGCCAGGTCTAGCAGGCAGGTGCTGGAAGAGTTGGATACAGCGCCAGAAGATGGCACTTCTATGAAAATGCCATTTTCTGAGGCGGCTGCAGACTGCAATTCGCAGCAGTGGGGCCCAGAAAGCTCAGGCCAACCTGTGCTGCGGATTCCAATCCCCAGCTGCCTAGATGTACCTGGTTGGACACAAAAATGGGGCGAAGCCTACGTCATTTGTTTTCTAATTATTTCATGAAATTCATGAAATAATAAAAAAAGGGCTTCCCTTTATTTTTGGTTCCCAGCCGGGGTACAAATAGGCAACTGGGGGTTGGGGGCAGCCGTACCTGCCTGCTGTACCTGGCTAGCATTACAAAAATATGGCGAAGCCCACATAATTTTTTCAGGGGGCAAAAAACTTCTGCATACAGTCCTGGATGGAGTATGCTGAGCCTTGTAGTTCTGCAGCTGCTGTCTGTCTGTATGGAGAAGAGCAGACAGCAGCTGCAGAACTACAAGGCTCAGCATACTCCATCCAGGACTGTATGCAGACGATTTTTTGCCCACCAAAAAAATGACGTGGGCTTCGCCATATTTTTGTATGCTAGCCAGGTACAGCAGGCAGCCACGGGCTGCCTCCAACCCCCAGTTGCCTATTTGTACCCGGCTGGGAACCCAAAAATATAGGGAAACCCGTTTTTTTTAATTATTTCACTTATTTCATGAAATAATTAAAAAACAAATGACGTGGGCTTCGTCCCATTTTTGTGTCCAGCCAGGTACAACTAGGCAGCTGGGGATTGGAATCCGCAGCACAGGTTAGCCCGAGGTTTCTGGGTGCCTCTGCTGCGAATTTCAGTCCGCAGCCGTCCCAGAAAATGGCGCTCTCATAGAAGCGCCATCATCTGGCGCTGTATCCAACTCTTCCAACAGCCCTGGAGCCGGGTGGCTTGTTGGGGTAATCATGAGTTAATACTGGCTTTGTTTTACTAGCCAGTATTAAGCCAGAGATTCTTAATGTCAGGCACGTTTCACCCGGCCATTAAGAATCTCCAATAAAGGGTTAAAAAAAGACACCACACAGAGAAAAAATACTTTAATAGAAATAAATGCACAGACACATTAGAGACTCCATCTTTATTACCCCCTGTCAGCCCAATAAATCCCCAATAAACCAGCGCTGATAAGAGGTTTTTAATAGAGGCTTAAATTATAAGCAGCAATTTCAGCGTTCCAAGTGCCTTTAAATTAATTTGAAGAAACTGCACTTCAGGATTGTAGTGAGGATTGTAGTGAGGATGAGGTGCCCCAGCCCATCACTTTGATGGGCTGGTGGCACCTCATCCTCACTACAATCCTCACTAGTGTAGTAGTAGTGACGATTGTAGTGAGGATGAGGTGCCCCAGCTCATCAAGTGATGGGCTGGGGCACCCTCATCCTCACTACAATCCTCACTAGTGTAGTAGTAGTGACGATTGTAGTGAGGATGAGGTGCCCCAGCCCATCACTTTGATGGGCTGGGGCACCTCATCCTCACTACAATCCTCACTAGTGTAGTAGTAGTGACGATTGTAGTGAGGATGAGGTGCCCCAGCCCATCACTTGATGAGCTGGGGCACCTCATCCTCACTACAATCCTCACTAGTGTAGTAGTAGTGACGATTGTAGTGAGGATGAGGTGCCCCAGCCCATCACTTGATGAGCTGGGGCACCTCATCCTCACTACAATCCTCACTAGTTGTAGTAATAGTGACGATTGTAGTGAGGATGAGGTGCCCCAGCCCATCACTTGATGAGCTGGGGCACCTCATCCTCACTACAATCCTCACTAGTGTAGTAGTAGTAGTGACGATTGTAGTGAGGATGAGGTGCCCAAGCCCATCACTTGATGGGCTGGGGCACCTCATCCTCACTACAATCCTCACTACAATCGGGAAGCAGCGTGCAGCCTTCACTCCGTGAGTGATCAGTGCTGCTAAGCGGTAACAGCGGTAATGCTGACAGACGCGTTACCATAGCAACGGTGCTCCCCGGAGCCGCGGTTAGCGGTGACAGTCACCGCTAACTGTGTTGCTATGGCAACGGTGATCTCCGTTAATGACCGGCTGTGTCAGCTTGGTCCCTAACAGAACGGGGAGTCGACCGTGTGCTAGAGCATATCGCCGGTACACGGCGATACACAAATGTGCACCGTGTACCGTTGAGATGCACTCGCAGGTCCTACATGACGCGTCATAGTCATGTGACCAGTCTGTAGCCAATGAGATAATAGCCACGTGACTGGTCACATGGCTATTTTGACGTCACGATAGGTCCTGCTTCTCTGCTGGCAGTGCCGGTCACCGGGAGGATTCAGCGATCATCGGATGGAATAGCGGCAGGAGACAGAGTGCAGGAGGGATCGCGGGGACCGGTAAGTGTCATGGCAATGTTTATTTACTGTATGTGTACATTTATAATGCATTTTTATGTGTTTGTGATTGCCTCCCATTATAGCCTATTGGTTCGAGTTCGGTTCGTCGAACGTCCGACGAACCGAACTCGAACGGGAGCTCCGTTCGGCGAACCGACCTCGAGCTGAACCGCGACCGGTTCGCTCATCTCTACTCCTGAGTTAAAACATTATTAGTATTGTTGTTTCCAAATGATAATTTCGGGACTCCGAAAAGAAGGTGGCCGCCATGAGAAGAGACATATTTTCAAGAACAACATATCACAATCGCCTGAAGATAGGGAATGAATTTAACAGATATGTATAACGTAGAGGGCAATAAGGATCCTGTATTTAGAAACATGGTAGAGAAACAGGATATGTTCCACCTTAGGTAGAGTTATGAATATACCGCTCCCATGATGATGTGTATATGTGTGCACACCTTATGGGGGGCTTGTGTATGTGTATATATACGGATATGTGGATACATACATATGTATATATTTTTTCATATGGAGCCCTACAAAATGAAAAATGAGAATTATGTAACATATAACATGTAATTTACCCTCTTGTTTATCCTGTTTCTCTACCATGTTTCTAAATACAGGATCCTTATTGCCCTCTACGTTATACATATCTGTTAATTTCATTCCCTATCTTCAGGCGATTGTGATATGTTGTTCTTGAAAATATGTCTCCTCTCATGGTGGCCGCCATCTTTTCGTAGTCCCGCGAATGCCGCGATACTCTGTTACTCACTACTTCCTTTCTAAATGATTTAGCGCAGGGTCTAACCAGGTGGTGGATGTATTTGATCTTCCCACAATTGTTCAGTCAGACTGAGGAGTTCAGTTCAGTTCTTTTTTCACATATTTTGGTGTATCCCTCTTGTTCGCACACTTCTGCCTCTTTCTGTTACAAAGCACATTCTCATTGCTGGCTCCAGCTCTGATGGGGTTAATCTCTCTGCTGACTTCCTGTGCTAAATTACTACAACTTCCAGGATCCTCTTTGCATTGCATTGTATCCATATGTGTATTGTATCTACCACAACCACTTAGAACTCCACCCAAACTCCTCCCTGCCCTCTTTCCTGTGTCTGTTCTTATTGAAGCACTGACTTCTGCTGAGGAGAGAGAGATCACATCAGTGTCACAGGTTCAGACATCAGCATCAAGCCCTGCACAACCAGGGGAAGAAAGCAGCTATCTTTTGCTCGTTTTGATATCGTTCGTAGTGTGTGTGTGTGTGTGTGTGTGTGTGTGTGTGTGTGTGTGTGTGTGTGTGTATGTGTATATATATATATATATTGTGAGGTAGCACGGTCGGCTGCGCAGCAGAAGACACGGGATCCAGGCATTAAGTTTCACAGCACACGGTTTAATGTCCAAACAAGAATCCACACCAATATACATGTGCCTCTCCAGCAGAGAACTCAGGGAGTTGTGTTCACTCCCTCACACCCGGCACACCTGCCCTTGTTCCTGTTTCCATTTAACCCTTCCTTCAGCCTGTAGGGAAACAGCATTAACCCTAGAGTGGATTTACTTTCTATCATGGAGTGAGCACAACCGGGGCGAGACATACCGGCCGTCATAGATAACCCCGGTCACAGTCTCACATACCCCCCCTCAGTTCAAGCGTGCGGGGTTGAACTCCCGCCAGCAAACACGGCCCGCGGGACAAGGCATCGGCGTTGCCCTGCAACCCACCGGCCCTATGTTCAACCGTAAACCGGAAGTTCTGCAGAGAAAGGAACCACCGGGTAACCCGGGCATTCCGTTCCTTGGCGGACCTCATCCAGACCAGTGGAGAGTGATCCGTCACCAAGCGAAACTGCCGTCCCAGCAGGTAATAGCGTAGGGACTCCAAGGCCCACTTGATCGCCAGGCACTCCTTCTCCACTACGCTATAATTCCGCTCGGGAGGGGTGAGCTTCCTACTTAAGAAGGTGACGGGGTGTTCCTCCCCCTGTACCACCTGAGACAACACTGCCCCCAGGCCGACCTCTGAGGCGTCAGTCTGTACTATGAACTCCTTCCGGAAATCAGGGTGTACGAGAACGGGCTGTCCGCACAGGACCCCCTTCAGGGCCCGGAAGGAGTCCTCGGCCTGCGGAGTCCAGCGCACCATGACGGACTTCTTGCCTTTGAGAAGGTCCGTCAAGGGGGCTGATAGTCCCGCAAAATCCTTTACAAACCTCCTGTAGTACCCCACGATACCCAGGAAGGCCCTAACCTGCTTCGTGGTCAGGGGTCTAGGCCACTTCTGGATCGCCTCAACCTTGTTAATTTGGGGCTTAATCACTCCTTGGCCTATCACGTAGCCCAAGTAGCGGGCTTCCGTGAGTCCCAACGCACATTTCTTGGGATTGGCTGTCAATCCGGCTGTTCGAAGCGCGTCCACCACCGCTTGTACCTGTTCCAAGTGGGTCTGCCAATCGGAGCTGTAAATAATGATGTCATCAAGGTACGCTGATGCATACGCCTGGTGAGGTTCCAGCACTAAGTCCATCAACCTCTGGAACGTGGCCGGAGCGCCATGTAACCCAAAAGGCAAGACAACATAGTGGAAGAGACCCTCCGGCGTAACAAAAGCGGTTTTCTCCTTGGCGGACTCCGTCAGTGGCACCTGCCAGTACCCCTTGGTCAGGTCAAGCGTGGTAAAATACCGCGCCTGTCCCAGCCTATCAATCAGCTCATCCACTCTGGGCATGGGGTAGAGATCGAACTTGGATATTTCGTTCAATCTCCTAAAGTCATTGCAGAACCTTAAGGAGCCATCGGGTTTTGGTATTAGGACAATCGGACTAGCCCATTCACTCCGGGATTTTTCGATGACCCCCAGGCGTAACATTGTCTTTACTTCCTCCGATATGGCTTGTCGTCGAGCCTCCGGTACCCGGTATGACTTCAGGCGTACCTTCAGGTGGGGCTCGGTGACAATATCATGTCGTATCAGACTGGTCCTACCGGGCAGCTCGGAGAAGACATCGGGGTTCTGCTGAACCAACCGTCTGGCCTCTCGCCTCTGAGTCTTGGTGAGGGCTTCTCCAATCCTTACTTCCGGTTCGTCCTCTCCAGAGGTCGCTGGAGCCGGAGGTGAACGACCCGAAGAGGAGGGAGATGGGGAAAAAACAGCCATCAGGCTTTCCCGTTCCTGCCAAGGTTTTAATAGGTTGACATGGTATATTTGTTCAGGTTTCCGCCTACCGGGCTGCAATACTTTATAGTTAACCACCCCAACTCTTTCCTTTATCACGTAGGGGCCTTGCCACTGAGCCAGGAATTTACTCTCCGCCGTGGGGATTAATACCAACACCCGATCCCCGGGTTTAAAGGTCCGCACGGTGGCTTGTCTATTGTAGCAGCCGCTTTGCGCGGCCTGAGCCTCCTGTAAATGCTCCTTCACAATTGGCATGACCGCGCTTATGCGGTTCTGCATACCCAAAATGTGTTCAATCACACTTTTATAGGGGGTGGGCTCTTGCTCCCATGTTTCCTTTGCCAGGTCCAACAATCCCCGGGGATGTCGCCCGTATAACAATTCAAAAGGCGAAAACCCCGTGGATGCCTGTGGCACCTCACGGATGGCAAACATCAAATAGGGAAGCATCATATCCCAGTCTTTCCCGTCTTTTGAAATTACCCTTTTGAGCATGGTTTTCAGGGTTTTATTGAAACGCTCAACTAAACCGTCCGTTTGAGGATGATACACAGACGTACGCAACTGCTTGATCTGGAGTAGCCGGCATAGCTCTTTGGTCACTTTAGACATGAATGGGGTCCCCTGATCCGTAAGGATCTCCTTGGGCAACCCCACCCGGCAGAACACAGCAAACAACTCCCGAGCTATAAGCTTTGCTGCAGTATGTCTGAGAGGTATCGCCTCGGGATACCGGGTGGCATAGTCAACGATCACTAGGATGTGTTGGTGCCCTCGAGCGGACTTTACGAGGGGCCCCACCAGATCCATCCCTATCCGTTCAAAAGGGACTTCTATAATGGGTAACGGTACCAACGGACTGCGAAAATGGGTCAGGGGTGCGGTAAGCTGACACTCCGGGCAGGTTTCGCAGAACCGTTTTACCTCCCCAAAGACTCCGGGCCAATAGAACCTTTGCAATATTCGCTCCTGCGTTTTCTTGACCCCTAGGTGGCCACTCATCAGGTGTTTATGAGCCAAGTCGAGGACCCGCCGACGATGCGGCTGGGGTACCACCAACTGCTCTACCCCCACGCCCCGTATTTCATCTACCCGGTAGAGTAAATCCTGCTTAAGAGCGAAATGGGGGTACCTTACCTGAGCACCGGGCAGCTGTGCCACCCCGTCAATTACTGTCACCCGACTCCGGGCATGTATTAATGTAGGGTCCTGGAGTTGGGCAGTCCCAAACGTATCCGGGGACGCCTCCAACTCCGGGATGGGTTCGACCGTCTCAGCCTCTCCTGCCAATACCTCTAGGGGCGACCTATCGGGTTCACATTCTGTCCCTATCATGGGGACCCCTACGGCAGGTGTCCCGGATTCAGGATTGTAGGGCTCAGGTCCCGGACTGACCAATATCTGAGGAGACTTAGGGGGTCCCTTCCATAAAGTCCAAAAATAGGGCAGATCCCTTCCTAGGATCACGTCATAAGGAAGAGTGTTAAGAAGTCCCACCTCATGTTGCACCTGACCGCAAGGTGCTGTGATGGTGACAATCCCCGTGGGATAGTCTCGGCGGTCCCCATGTATGCAAACCACCCCCACGGTACGTCCTGTGGCCTTTACTTTAGCCCTCAAGGTGGATCGCACAAGGGTCACTAAGCTTCCGGAATCCAACAATCCTGTAACCGGACATCCATTCACCTGTATTTGGCACAAGTGGGGCTCCGTCTCTGGGGAGACCAGGTCAGCGGTACACACCACCTGAGCATACATTGAACCCCGCCGGGTAACCCCACAATCCATGGGCTCCGTGGTGAGTGGACACTGGGCTTCCATATGTCCCACCCGCTGGCACCGCCAACATCTAATGGGGACGGAAACCCCCTTGACGGGTTGTCGTTTAGGGTACAGAACCTTCCGGACCTCAGGATTGGCGGCCGCGGCCTCAGGCGGGACGGTAGGGGACTCCTGCACCGTTGTCGGCGGTGGGTCCTTGGCCCTAGGCTTGGAGGGGCCGGACCGACGGGCGGTACGCAGAGTCTCAGTGTCCCGTATCAAGTCTTGCGTAGCCGCATGCCGCTCTACCAGGGACACTAATTGGTCCAGGGTACTCGGGTCACCCTGTCCTACCCACCGTTGAACGGTGACGGGTAAAGTGCGCACAAAACGATCCACTACTACCCTTTCCACCATCTGTGCCGGGCTCAGAGTGTCAGGCTGCAACCATTTTTTTACAAGATGCAACAAGTCATAGGCCTGGGAGCGTACGGGTTTGGCTTCCTCATAGAACCACTGATTTACCCGCTGAGCCCGTACATAGGTATTCACCCCCAACCGTGCCAGTATTTCGGCTTTTAGGGTCACATAGTCAATGGCGTCCTCGGTACAGAGGTCCAGGTACGCTTTTTGGGGTTCCCCCGTCAGATAGGGCGACAATACCTCAGCCCACTGGGGGGTCGGCAGCTTTTCCCGCTCGGCCACCCGCTCAAACACCGCCAGGAACGCTTCCACATCATCCCCCGGGGTCATCTTTTGCAACGCTTGTCTCACCGCTTTCCGGACGCTGCAGTCATCACCCGGTCCCGGGGTTGTTGCTGCCGGTCCAGCAAGGATCGACTTGGCCAGGAGAACCATCTGTTCTTGATGTCTTTGTTCCTGCAATTGTAAGGCTTGCTGCTGACGTGCATTGGCCTGAACCAGCTGTTCTTGGTGCGATTTCAAGGATTGGAGCAGGTGTGCATTGGTCTGTTGCTGCTGTGCATTAGCCTGAGCCAAATGCTTTAGTATGTCCTCCATGGCGTCGCTGGGTTTGGGCTGTAGTATAGCCGCTTGAATCCAGGACATGTGCTACCGGGTCACCAGAAAAGGAAGCTACCCCTCACCGGCCGGGATGCCCGCCGATTCTCCACCATATGTGAGGTAGCACGGTCGGCTGCGCAGCAGAAGACACGGGATCCAGGCATTAAGTTTCACAGCACCCGGTTTAATGTCCAAACAAGAATCCACACCAATATACATGTGCCTCTCCAGCAGAGAACTCACGGAGTTGTGTTCACTCCCTCACACCCGGCACACCTGCCCTTGTTCCTGTTTCCATTTAACCCTTCCTTCAGCCTGTAGGGAAACGGCATTAACCCTAGAGTGGATTTACTTTCTATCATGGAGTGAGCACAACCGGGGCGAGACATACCGGCCGTCATAGATAACCCCGGTCACAGTCTCACAATATATATATATATAGTACAGACCAAAAGTTTGGACACACATTCTCATCTCTAGAACAACTGTTAAGAGGAGACTTTGTGCAGCAGGCCTTCATGGTAAAATAGCTGCTAGGAAACCACTGCTAAGGACAAGCAACAAGCAGAAGAGACTTGTTTGGGCTACAGAATACAAGGAATGGACATTAGACCAGTGGAAATCTGTGCTTTGATCTGATGAGTCCAAATTTGAGATCTTTGGATTTAACCACCGTGTCTTTGTAGAAAAGGTGAATGGATGGACTCTACATGCCTGGTTCCCACCGTGAAGCATGGAGGAGGAGGAGGTGTGATGGTGTGGGGGTGCTTTGCTAGTGACACTGTTGGGAAGTTATTCAAAATTGAAGTCATACAGAACCAGCATGCCTACCAAAGCATCTTGCAGTGGCATGCTATTCCATCCGGTTTGCGTTTAGTTGGACTATCATTTATTTTTCAACAGGACAATGACCCCAAACACAGCTCCAGGCTGTGTAAGGACTATTTGACTAAGAAGGAGAGTGATGGGGTGCTACGCCAGATGACCTGGCCTCCACAGTAACCAGACCTCAACTCACTCGAGATGGTTTGGGGTGAGCTGGACCACAGAGTGAAGGCATAAGGGCCAACAAGTGGTAAGCATCTCTGGGAACTCCTTCAAGACTGTTGGAAAACCATTTCCGGTGAATACCTCTTAAAGCTCATCAAGAGAATGCCAAGAGTGTGCAAAGCAGTAATCAAAGCAAAAGATGGCTATTTTGAAGAACCTAGAATATAAGACATATTTTCAGTTGCTTCACACTTTTTTAAGTATTTCATTCCACATGTTTTAATTCATAGTTTTGATGCCTTCAATGTGAATCTACAATTTTCAGAGTCCTGAAAATAAAGAAAAATCTTTGAACGAGAAAGTGTGTCCAAACGTTTGGTCGGTACTGTATATATATATATATTATCATTTGGAAACAACAATACTAATAATGTTTTAACTCAGGAGGCGTTGACAAATCAATATTTTGTGGAATAACCATGATTTTTAATCACAGCATTCATGCGTCCTGGCACGCTTTCCACCAGTCTTTCACACTGCTTTTGGGTGGCCTTATGCCATTCCTGGTGAAAAAATTTAACCAGTTCTTCTTTGTTTGAAGGCTTCTGATTATCCATCTTTCTTTTGATTATATTCCAGAGGTTGTCAATGGGGTTCAGGTCTGGTTTTGGGCTGGCCATGACAGGGTTTTGATGTGGTAGTCCTTCATCCACACATTGATTGACCTACCTTTGTGGCATAGTACATTGTCCTGCTGGAAAAAACAGTCCTCAGAGTTGGGGAACATTGCCTTAGCAGAACGAAGTACTGTTTTTCCAGAATAACCTTGTATGCGGCTTGATTCATATGTCCTTCGCAAAGTTTAATCTGCCCAATACCAGCCTTGCTGAAGCATCCCCAGATCATCACTGATCCTCCATAAAATTTCACAGTGTATGCAAGACACTGTGGCTTGTACGCCCCTCCACGTTTACGTCTAACAATTAGACGACCAGGTGTTGGGCAAAGCTGAAAAGAATAATGCGCCATGCCACACAGCTAGATCAATCAATGTGTGGATGAAGGACCACCACATCAAAACCCTGTCATGGCCAGCCCAATCTCCAGACCTGAACCCCATTGAAAACCACTGGAATGTAATCAAGAGGAAGATGGATAGTCACAAGCCATCACACAAAGAAGAACTGGTTACATTTTTGCAACATGGGGACACCCTTATATGTGGTAACTAGCTAAGGGGAAGTAGACAGTGGTAGCCTGCAGACCACAGCTGGCAGCTCTACCTTGGCTGGTAATACAAAACAGAGGGCACCCCACATTGTTATTTTATTTAAAATGAAATAAATAATTTCAAACAAAAAATGTGGGGTCCCCCCAAATTGGATCACCAGCCAAGGTATAGTCGATAGCTGTGGTTGGGTATTCTCAGGCTAGGGATGTCCACGGTTATTGGACCCTCCCCAGCCAGAAAATAGCAGGCCAGAGCCGCCCCAGGACTGACGCATCCATTAGATGTGCCAATCTTCGTGCTTTGCCTCAGCTCTTTTAGTTGCCCTGGTGCAGTGGCAAATGGGGTAGTATATGGGGTTGATACCAGCTGTGAATTGCCAGCTGACATCAAGCCGTGGCATTAGAGATGGGTGGGCGTCTGAGATACCACCCACTATTATTCCAGTAGTTGAACAAAGAAAGATAAATTTTATTTGGACAAACCTCGACTACAGCCCTTGTTAACAAATTTATTACAATTTAAAAAAAAAAAATGTTCAATGTAATGCATAGTGATGTCCCACAACAATACCCAAAAGCGAACCTGAAACATATCAAAAGAGAATTGTTACAGAAATAAAGAAAAGAGACACCCTCATTCACCAATTTATTTCCTTGGCAAATCCCTAATCTGGATACGACGTAATCCAATAAGGGGGTCCAATGATGATACCATACTCACTGTCCCAGTCAATGTTGAATGGAACGTTCCCCATTGGTTGGAAGAACAGTCACTGTTCTGTTTTCTGCGCTGCTATGTGTTCCCAGCTCTGTCCCCCTGCACTGCTGCTCTGTGTCTCTCTGCCCTGTGTCCCTTCACTGCTCTATGTCCACCTGCTCTGAGTCGCGCTGCCTTGTGTCACGCTGCCCTGCCCTGTGTCACACTGCTCTGCCCTGTGTTTCGCTGCCCTGCCCTGTGTCGCGTTGCCCTGCCCTGTGTTGAACTGTTCTGCCCTATGTCATGCTGCTCTGTGTTGCTCTACTCTGTGGTGTGTCATTTTACCATGTGTCACTCTGCCCTGTGTTGCGTGGCCCTGCCCTGTGTCTCACTACCCTGCTCTGTGTTGCCCTCCTCCGCCCTGTGTCGCTCTGCTCTGCCCTGTGTCGCTCTGCTCTGCCCTGCCCAGTGTTACTCTGTTCTGTGTCGATCTGCTGTGTCTCTCTGCTCTGCCCCGTGTAACTTTGCTCTGCACTTTGTCACTCTCCTCAGCCCTGTTTCGCTCTACTCTGTTTTGTGTTGCTTTGTTCTGTGTCACTCTGCACTGTCCTGTGTCACTCTGCTCTGTGTCACTCTGTCCTGATCTGTGGCTCTGCTCTGCCCTGTGTCGCTCTGCTGTGTGTCACTCTGTCCTGATCTGTGGCTCTACTCTGCCCTGTGTCGCTTTGTCCTGTGTCACTCTGCCCTGTGTTTCTCTGTCCTGTGTTGCTCTGCCCTGTGTCGCTCTGCCCTGTGTCGCTCTGCTCTGCCCTGTGTCGCTCTGCTCTCCAATGGGTAGCTCTGCACTGTCCTGTGTTGCTCTGCCCTGCAATGTGTAGCTCTGCTCTGTCCTGTGTCGCTCTGCCCTGTCCTGTGTCGCTCTGTCCTGCAATGTGTAACTCTGCTCTGTCCTCTGTCAATCTGCTCTGCCCTGTGTCGCTCTGCTCTACCCTGTGTCGCTCTGCTCTTCCCTGTGTCGCTCTTCTCTGTCCTTTCTCACTATGCCCAGTATCATTCTGCCCTATCCTGTGTCGCTCTGCACGATGTCACTTTGCTTGGCTCCACGTCGCAGTGCTCGGCCTTCTGTTGTGCTGTTCCTAATCCCCCTGTGCTGCCAAACTGCACTGGATGGCTCGGCGGACTTCAATCCTGTCAGGCAGTGTGATCCGATATTCACCTGACTCCAGCCAAAGGAACCCTCCTCTCGGTAGACGCTAGAGTGTATGGGCTACTTCCAGGTATGACATCACTTCAACACGTCTCTATCACATGAGAAGGGCATGTTCTGAATGCAACCCAACGTTTCCAGCTAGCTGGTCACGCCTACTAACCTGGAAGGAGCCCATACATTCTAGGCTCATCCTTTTCCTCTATGGCGCAGGCCTACACCGCACACAGGTGCAGGATGGGTAAGCAAACCCTCCTCTTGATGCTGGGCTGTGACGTGTGGTGAAACCGCCCACAGCTCAGTCACTCAAGATGAGTGGCTGGTGGAGCTACTGATGTAACATCAACTTTCAGAGCCCGGACGTTGCCGTGACACCCAGGGTCATGTGATCAGCACTGAGCGGGGGAAATAGCGCCCATCAGTAGCACAACTGAAAACACAAGGTAATTAAAAAGAGAATTGAAATAGCAAGCTAAATTGATAGGAAAAGATAAAAAAATGAGTGACCCACCCCTTTAATATTAAATGTATTGCTTAATACTGAGAAGAATTAAGTGTGTAGACAGAAAAAAAGTCATACTTACTAATACCTGGTCACATTACTAATGCACTGCCGGATGCAGGGACCCCATGATGAAAGACTGGGGCTGCACAGAAGCAAAATACTTACGAACAGTAAGGTGGGGTATGGCTGCCCTGAATTACACATGTACATGGGTAAGGCTAGTATTAGGTGGGAAGTAGAGAATAACTGGAAACACCGCTATGGAGGTAGTCGTGCTTGAGGAGGCGACCATAGTCCTTTAATACTGTATGGAAAACATCAGCAATGAAGAAGAAAAAAGCAGTAAATCTTCCTGCAAATATATATTTAGTCCAGGATATGAGGAAGGTGGTGTATAGGTGAGGAGCCTTATGATATAAAGCCCCTCTCTTATGCTCCACCTTCCCCATGTCCGACTGTAATCAGCACACATGCCCTTAATAAAGAACATCTATTGGTAGAAATGTTGGCCATTAACTTTCCATTTGTGCGGGATCCAAATAAAATCTATATTAGCAGCAAGATTTACCGCTTTAGTGAATGGAGCCGGTCACACAGATACGTGTAGTGCACCATGCCAGATTACAGTCTGTTACATCCATACTATTCCATCAGGTGGACGGCCCAGCACTATATAAGTGAACCATACTGTAACGCCTGCCTGGATCCACAGACTCAGATGGGCTGTAAAGGGGAGGCTAGAGGGAAGCCACTCACCAAGCAGACCGCCAGAACCCTGAAACCCTTTAACCCCTATACAGGGATTTTGAACTACACAGGGCACTGGCGATCACTACCTGTGGAAGGCTGTAGTCCGATGAGAGTAGTAGTCAGGCAGGGTCAAACCAGGAATTGCGGAACAGGGACAGAATCGGCAGGCAATGACGTAGTCAGCAAACGTAGCAGAGGTCAAATCCAGATCGGGCAGCGTGGTACAAAACAGTAGACAGGAGGGTAGTCAGAAAACACGCAGAAGTCAACACACAGGAATCACCAAACAGAATAGGACGTAACAGGAGCCAGGAAAATCAGAACTATCTCTGGCAGTGGTCATGTGACAGGAGGGGGAATAAGAAGGGTGTGGTGTCTTCCTATTGGCTGTAGCTGAACGCTGGCAACTTCAGCTGGAAGACACATGCCACCCACAGTCAGCCAGCGGTACTGCAGATTTCAAGCTAACCCAGCCCAGTGGATTATCGGAGCCTGCGCCCACCGGTGCCGCTAGCATCGACTCTTCTCCCATCACCAGCAACATCCACGGCAGGAACACGGCGTCGCCTGGCGATCGCAGCAGAAGTCGCTGGAGTAGACTCCGGCGGTGACGTAACACATACAAGGAGAAACAGGATAATTCCCGTCACCAAGTCTATAGGGCCTGACTCCTTGTACCATGCTAGAGATGATGTGTGAGGGGCAGACAAGAGGAGGGAAGAGAGGAGATCTTGTGAGGACATGAGATTTCTGGTAGGTGGTAATGGGAGATTATATAGTTATCTACACAGAGAAAGCACGGACAACAATATATCATAACATCAATTTTAATGTTTGCAGTACTTGTGTAAGATATTACACGTTACGTGTTTCGCTGGAGGACAGTTGGCGTAATCTTCCTCCACAGCGGCTGCAATAGGATTTAGCATCCGCTATTTTCTGGTAACGTCCAATTCTGTAAAGAGAGAAGGAATATTGGTTATCAGACTAGAATGAATGTTGGTTAACACCATGGATTATATAAAAACTAACAAATTGAAAACCATTATATTAAGAACTGGTCGCAGTACAGAAAATATAATATGCAGCATCCTCAACCCTACAGCTGCTAGACGTCAGTCAATTCTGATATAAGTATAAAATCATTATACCATCAGGACCGCACTGACGTCTCTCCATAGTGATTGTCTCACAAGTCAAAAAATCTACTTACTTGTGATCACATAGGTTACATTGGTAGTAGTAGTTGTAGTGGATGGTGTAATTGTGACACCTTGTCACCTCTGGCAGTTCAGGGTGGATGTCATTTACCCTTTTTGCATAAGCCTGCCATAGTGGGCCATGGTTGTCAAACGCTTCCCCATCGATAATCCAACAAGCCGCGTGGCACATTTCATGTGCGACTGTGGATCGTAGTCGCTCTAAAATAAAAGAGATTATACATGATGAGAAAATCTAAGTACACCCTACTGGAATGCTTTACATATCAGGACATAATATAAAATATATGCTCCTTAAGAGGTCTTCAAAATAGGTAAAAACATCCTGAGATGAACAACCCATGGCAAGTCACACTATGTCATTATTTATTTACCAAAAAACTACTACAGAGGCAATGAGTGAAAAATTAAGTACACCCCACTAGCTTTTAGTTTAATCTTTAGCAGCAATAACTTGAAAAAGCAGCAAGGGTGTACTTAATTTTTCACACACTGTTTTTGCATTTCGGCCTACTTTTTGTTAATAAATAATGACACGATATTTGCTATCATGTTTTTTTTCTGAGATTGTATTTCCCTACTTTTCAGACTTTCTAAGGACCTGACTCGATTTTATTTTATACTGACATGTAAAACTATAGAATTCAAAGAGGGTGTACTCAGTTTTTCTTAGAACAGTATGTAGGAATTGTATATCAGATGTATTACATCCTAAGTAGCAGCTTCTGCCCTGTATACAGGGTCTTACGAAGCTGCAGGATGGAAGTGATGTGTCACCTACCGGCAGAATCCAGGACTCTATTGGACAGCAGAATTACTGACATACGCTGGTTATCCTTCATCCCTTGGAGGCATTCACCAGCTGTTGTCTTTAGGCTCTTGTTCCACATGAAAGCCATGTTCTTAGGGAGCTAAAAAAAGAAGAAACAAATTACATTAAGTTTGGAAATTCTTTCACCCCAATGTAACAAAGTACCCAACTCTCATGTGTGATTTACACTACTGGGCTCATTACATGGGGCGTGAGGTCTTCTGAAAAGTGAGAACATAAATAAACATAAACTGATTCCAAAATATCCAGATATCAAGCATTTGCCAAACTAAGTGAGTTTTACCTGAGATAATCAATAACTAAATTTCAGTCCAGTGACATTGGGTTAGGGGGCCCATGATTGTTTGTAGATGGAGATAATGGATAAGTCATATATCCCCCAGATATAAGTGATAACATACCTGATAACCGAAGACTGTGCTGTTGTAATGGAGGAATAACCGCTCCACCAGCTCTTCCCTTGTCACCTCGAAGTCGGTAACATATATGGAATTCGGAGATATAATATCCTCCAGGAAGCAGCCGGGGATGTTACACAGCGGTGTCCTGGAAAGAAAAGGAATCATCTATAAATCTACAGGGAACATTTCTTACTATATAGAGATAGATGTGTACAGAATAACTCACCTATGCTGTGCAGCATAGCTTTCCTCACCATCACATGGAAAATTATCTGTACAGAAATATGGAAGAGAGAAAATGATTTCTATACAGTTCACATCAGACATGTCATTGTGCAGGTCCATATTAGAGAGGGGTCTATAAATATGGAGCGTAGAGAGCTAATAAGACTATACATAAGGGATCAGATCAGAATATGTAACTTACCAGACCATCAGAGACCACAGGACCCTCCACTGGGACCAGGATATGAAATAATAATGGCATTCAACCACAACAGGGCCCATGAGTTTCCGCAGACGTTTACCCCACCTGTTCCTTCAGTAATCTATACTTAATAATGATGTATGTTCTCAGTACAACATCAGAAGTGAGCACGTCCTCAAAACCCCAGGTTGCCCAAAAAAAATCTGACATTGTGTTTTATTTTTATTTTTTGCAATTTCACCTCACTTGGAATTGTTTCCTATTTTTCAGTACATTATATGGTAACAAGAATGATATCATTGATAAGAACATCTCATCAGACTAAAAACAAGCATTGCTAAGGCAATGTGGGAGGAAATAGAGTATAAAGGTATCTCTCAAAGAAGGAGGGGAAAAACAAGTGTGGAAAAGCTAAAAACTGACCAAATAAAGACACGGACCTATTTATAATTTGCCTTTAATTGTTAGATTTATACACTGACCTGTGACCATACAGAAAACTCATTGTTACATTATAACCTGGATTGTATCTAGAGATGATCACTTACCATCACATGGGGGAATCCCTCCAATATTAGAATCCTCATCGTCACTGATGGTAATGACGGCATCGGAGCTGTGAAATAAAAGGAACAGAATATGAGCCAACATTAGTCACTAATCCCCATCAGACATCTGGTAATGGAGGAGATGTGAGTCTTACCAGGTGTTACTGTCCGGATCAGGTGTAGAAATCCGATCTGTGGGAGAAACAACATAAATCTCTTATTAGTATATTATTAATATATTATTATAAGTAATCTGTGTACCCCTGAGCCTTTAATGGATCATAGCACAGTACCTGGTATATCCAGAGTTGGGCCCGAATTGAAGCCAGTGTTGGTATCCTGGTCTGCAGACCTCGGTATTGGCTTCTTCCGTGGACGAGACTGAAAAAATGGGAAACGTGTCAAATAAAATCTATAAACATGAAGGTCTCCAATATATAATCTTATTCCATATTCCACTGCCTCACATTTATTCACCTATATGAATGTGGTTCCCATTGGCCTGTGCGAATTTTATGTACAGAGTATGACGGGTGTATAGGAAACTTGTTAGGATATGGATAGGGGCGGTGGTGACATTTATATGTTTTCATGCAATATTATAATATAACTCGTGCATGGAGATATCAGAAATATCAGGGTAGTCTTTACTCTGTAAACATGATCTAAACTATCCCCCAATATTCCCTCTCTGGAGCTATATTCTTGGCTCCACCATCTTTTTCTGGGATTTATATCCCACATGTATTCTAATTATTTAAAAATATAAAAGTTACGCTTACCTGATGGAAGTCAACCTCATCACAGCTGTCCTCGGTGTCAGAGAGAACAATAACACGCTTAAAGCGCTTATTTCTGGACATATTCACAAAACTGACTCAACACACAAAAACAAACTCAACACTAAAAACACTGAACACTAAACACACAAAAACAAACTCAACACTAAAAACACTGAACACTGAACACTAAACACACAAAAACAAACTCAACACTAAAAACACTGAACACTGAACACTAAACACACAAAAACAAACTCAACACTAAAAACACTGAACACTAAACACACAAAAACAAACTCAACACTAAAAACACTGAACACTAAACACAAAAACAAACTCAACACTAAAAACACTGAACAATAAACACAAAAACACACAAAAACAAACTCAACACTAAAAACACTGAACACAAAAAAACACACAAAAACAAACAACACTAAAAACACTGAACACAAAAAACACACTCAACACTAAAAACACTCAACACACGCAACACACAACACACAACACACTCAACACACTAAAAACACTAAAATCACTGAAAACACTCAAAACACTCCTCTCTCCTCAAACGCCTAAAACACCCTCAAAGGAACTTTGGATGGTGGAGTGTTCTATATCATCCAGCCATTGTGACATAATCGGAATGCTGCTATTGTTGGTTGTTTTTTTATTACAACTTTATTTAAATATAAAAAAATTAAACGTACAAAAATGGAAATCAGAGAAAGTAACAAGCGCTCTTATTCCCCCCTCCTGGCTATTTCCAATTATTCCTCCCGAAAAATTATTTAAACTAATATTAAGAAAAAAACATACAAAATAGATCCCATTGTTGTATAGGTGGCTGTTTATCCCTCTTCCCCAAATTTTAATCCTTTTCACTGATTAATAGTTGAATAATTAAAGTAAAAAAGCAGTGATGTAAGTGCTGCTCAGTGTGACAGACAGGCAGGTAATATCTGCACAAGAATTTACCAAAAGAATAAGGGCTACACGTTTTCCCATCAGACACACGTCTTCATTAAGCCAGGTATGTTACATCTGCCAATGTATGTAAAGCTCTGTGGAATTAATAGCGCTATATAAGTGAATAAATATTATATTATCATTACTATTATTATATAACATCCTCTGTTATTATGTATAGTGCCCTCCCTTTTACATAGTATCATCTTTTGTTATCTATAAAACTGCCCCTTATTACACAGCATCCTCCCTATTATGTATGGTGACAGCCTTTATTGTATAATATAATGTATATTATATATTTATTTTTATATATATATATATATATATATATAAAATATAGCACCGTCCCATTATTACATAGTATCATCTTTTGTTACATAAAAACTGTCCCTTTTTACACAGCATCCTCTATAGTTATATATGTATGGTGCCATCCCTTATTATATAATGTAATCTATATATATATATATATATATATATATATGTAATGTATATATAGTGCTATCCCTTTATTACATAGCATCATGTCTTGTTATATATAACACCATCACTTACGCAGAATATTATCTTTGTTATTTATTGCACCCTTTATTTATTACATAGCGTCCTTTCTTGTTAGATATAAAATAAAAGGACTGCTGATGTAACATTATTTGACTAGAAGACCATCTATCAGCCTCATCCAGTAAAACATTTTCTACCATGTTTCCATCATTTTAGTTTATATCTAACAAAAGAGGACACTATAAGTGTAGACAGAATGTAGTACATGAAAAAGATATACACATATTTGTCACTATAAAAGGAGAGGGGCCCAACACATTTTGTGCACAGGGTCCCAAACTGTCAGTGTCTGGCCCGCTGAAAATACAGATGTGTCCTTCCTTAGCTTTTGCTCTTGTCTTAACCCCTTCAGCCCCGGGGCACTTTCCATTTTTGCGTTTTTGTTTTTTGCTCCCCTTCTTCCGAGAGCCGTAACTTTTTTATTTTTCCGTCAATCTTGCCATATGAGGGCTTGTTTTTTGTGGGACAAGTTGTACTTTTAAATGAAACCATAAGTTTTACCATATGGTGTACTGGAAAGCAGCAAAAAAATTCCAAGTGTGGAAAAATTGCAAAAAAAGTGTGATGGCACAATAGTTTTTGGGATGTTTTATTCACGGTGTTCACTATATGGTAAACCTGATGTGTGGGTATGATGCCTGAGGTCGGTGCGAGTTTGTAGACACCAAACATGTATAGGTTTACTTGTATCTAAGGGGTTAAAAAAAAATTCACAAGTTTGTCCAATAAAAGTGGCGCGCGTTTTGCGCCATTTTCCAAAACACGTAGCGTTCTTATTTTTTTGGGATCTATGGCTCAGTGACGGCTTATTTTTTGCGTCTCGAGCTGATGTTTCTAATGGTAGCATTTTTGCGCAGATGCTACGTTTTGATCGCCTGTTATTGCATTTTGCGTAAAACTTGAGGCGACCAAAAAACGTAATTTTGGCGTTTGGAATTTTTTTGCCACTACGCCGTTTACCAATCAGATTAATTGATTTTATATTTTGATAGATCGGGCATTTCTGAACGCGGCGATACCAAATATGTGTATATTTATTTATTTTTTAACCCTTTAATTTTCAATGGGGGGAAAGGGGGGTGATTTGAACTTTTAGGTTTTTTGTTTTTTTTTTAATTTTTTAAAACTTTTTTTTACTTTTTTTATTTTATTTTATTAGTCACCCTAGGGGGCTATAGCGATCAGCAATCCGATTGCTGATCGCTATCTGCTGATCACAGCTATACCGCTGTAAACAGCAGAAATAGCCACTTTCTTTTTTCCTCTGTTCCGTGCCGAGGAAGAATGAAAGTGAAACTTCATAGCAGCAGGCGTCATCACATGACCCTGTGCTACGATGGCAACCACCGAACGTCACGTGATCACTCACGTGACGTCCGGAGGGGGCGGCGGTAAGTAAAAAACATGGCCGCGCGCATATAGATCTCGCTGCCAGACTTTGGCAGCGAGATCTAAGGGGTTAATGTTCCGGGTGGAATGCGATTCCACCCGGAACATGTAGGCACACATGTCAGCTGTTGAAAACAGCTGATATGTGTGCCGATCCACGCCGCCTGCCCGCGGCAGGGGGCGGGGCTTACCGGGACACGATCCATGACGGAAAGATCCGTCCATGGTCGTGAAGGGGTTAATATAACCAGACGTGTTACGTAAGATGATCGCCACTCACAAGATCTATGGTCCCCAAGTCCTTCTGCTCTGAATTGCGGCATGTCAAGGGTTTTGCTACCAAGTTGCCATATGTGTTGTATTTTTTAACCTATGAGGAAATGGCGACTCTAACAGACATCATTTATAATATTTTTATTTATAATATTTTTCACTTTTTAACCCTTAATCAGTGTCTGTGCTTAATACTGCAATTCATTTTCTTTGCTCTGCTGATCAAATAGGGTTCATTGATGGATAGGGCATCAATATATATTACTGGGAAAAGCTCTGTAATGTTCCAGGTAAATGTTGAAGAAATGTATTTTGGGACCATAAAGTGATATAATGTACCATATATTATTTGGAGTATTGTAATAAATAAATTATAGCAGATCATTCCAGAATCCTAACTATAAATAAAATAACTTACCCTTCAGCCTCCCATCGGCTTATGTCCTCTTCCACTTGTGATGGCGCACTCCAGTCTTCCCGATCTCCTCCGTTCTGTAACGCGAATCCTCTCGTATTCGTTTGATGCTTCTTTTTACTATTCAAAAATTTCTCAGGGTAACAGAAAACCTGCGCAACTGTTTCTATCCCTCCACACTGCTCAACATCACTCCTGAGATTAGGAGACAATAAGCATAGACATATACTGTACTTCTATAATAAGTAACACTGCTCAACATCACTCCTGAGATTAGGAGACACTAAGCATAGACATATACTGTACTTCTATAATAAGTATCACTGCTCAACATCACTCCTGAGATTAGGAGACAATAAGCATAGACATATACTGTACTTCTATAATAAGTAACACCGCTCACTATCACTCCTGAGATTAGGAGACAATAAGCATAGACATATACTGTACTTCTATGATAAGTAACACCACTCAACATCACTCCTGAGATTAGGAGACAATAAGCATAGACATATACTGTACTTCTATAATAAGTAACACCGCTCAACATCACTCCTGAGATTAGGAGACAATAAGCATAGATATATACTGTACTTCTATAATAAGTAACACTGCTCAATATCACTCCTGAGATTAGGAGACAATAAGCATAGACATATACTGTACTTCTATAATAAATAACACTGCTCAATATCACTCCTGAGATTAGGAGACAATAAGCATAGACATATACTGTACTTCTATAATAAGTAACACTGCTCAACATCACTCCTGAGATTAGGAGACAATAAGCATAGATATATACTGTACTTCTATAATAAATAACACTGCTCAATATCACTCCTGAGATTAGGAGACAATAAGCATAGACATATACTGTACTTCTATAGTAAGTAACACTGCTCAATATCACTCCTGAGATTAGGAGACAATAAGCATAGACATACACTGTACTTCTATAATAAGTAACACCGCTCAATATCACTCCTGAGATTAGGAGACAATAAGCATAGACATATACTGTACTTCTATAGTAAGTAACACCGCTCAATATCACTCCTGAGATTAGGAGACAATAAGCATAGATATATACTGTACTTCTATAATAAGTAACACTGCTCAATATCACTCCTGAGATTAGGAGACAATAAGCATAGACATATACTGTACTTCTATAGTAAGTAACACCGCTCAATATCACTCCTGAGATTAGGAGACAATAAGCATAGATATATACTGTACTTCTATAATAAGTAACACTGCTCAATATCACTCCTGAGATTAGGAGACAATAAGCATAGATATATACTGTACTTCTATAATAAGTAACACTGCTCAATATCACTCCTGAGATTAGGAGACAATAAGCATAGACATATACTGTACTTCTATAGTAAGTAACACTGCTCAATATCACTCCTGAGATTAGGAGACAATAAGCATAGACATACACTGTACTTCTATAATAAGTAACACCGCTCAATATCACTCCTGAGATTAGGAGACAATAAGCATAGACATATACTGTACTTCTATAATAAGTAACACCGCTCAACATCACTCCTGAGATTAGGAGACAATAAGCATAGATATATACTGTACTTCTATAATAAGTAACACTGCTCAATATCACTCCTGAGATTAGGAGACAATAAGCATAGACATATACTGTACTTCTATAATAAGTAACACTGCTCAATATCACTCCTGAGATTAGGAGACAATAAGCATAGATATATACTGTACTTCTATAGTAAGTAACACCGCTCAATATCACTCCTGAGATTAGGAGACAATAAGCATAGATATATACTGTACTTCTATAATAAGTAACACTGCTCAATATCACTCCTGAGATTAGGAGACAATAAGCATAGACATATACTGTACTTCTATAGTAAGTAACACCGCTCAATATCACTCCTGAGATTAGGAGACAATAAGCATAGATATATACTGTACTTCTATAATAAGTAACACTGCTCAATATCACTCCTGAGATTAGGAGACAATAAGCATAGATATATACTGTACTTCTATAATAAGTAACACTGCTCAATATCACTCCTGAGATTAGGAGACAATAAGCATAGACATACACTGTACTTCTATAATAAGTAACACCGCTCAATATCACTCCTGAGATTAGGAGACAATAAGCATAGACATATACTGTACTTCTATAATAAGTAACACCGCTCAACATCACTCCTGAGATTAGGAGACAATAAGCATAGATATATACTGTACTTCTATAATAAGTAACACTGCTCAATATCACTCCTGAGATTAGGAGACAATAAGCATAGACATATACTGTACTTCTATAATAAGTAACACTGCTCAATATCACTCCTGAGATTAGGAGACAATAAGCATAGATATATACTGTACTTCTATAATAAGTAACACTGCTCAATATCACTCCTGAGATTAGGAGACAATAAGCATAGACATATACTGTACTTCTATAGTAAGTAAAGCTGGGTTCACACTAAACGACAGCGACAACGACGTCGCTGTTACGTCACCATTTTCGGTGACGTAACAGCGACCTTGTAAGTCGCTGTTATGATCGCTGCTTAGCTGTCAAACACAGCAGAAGCAGCGATCATAAGGTCGCTGTGCTACATGTTCAGAGAGCAGGGAGCCGCGCTTAGCGCTGGCTCCTTGCTCTCCTGCAGCACACATCGGGTGAATTAACCCGATGTGTGCTGCAGCTACATGTCACAGTTCAGAGAGCAGGGAGCCGCGCTTAGCGCTGGCTCCTTGCTCTCCTGCAGCACACATCGGGTTAATTAACCCGATGTGTGCTGCAGGTACATGTCACAGTTCAGAGAGCAGGGAGCCGCGCGCACTGCTTAGCGCTGGCTCCTTGCTCTCCTTGCTACAGTATACATCGGGTTAATTACCCGATGCATACTGCAGCCACATGTCACAGTGCAGGAGCCGGCACTGGCAGCAAGGGCGGCGGAGGCTGGTAACCAGCGTAAACATCGGGTAACCAGGGAAAGGTCTTCCCTTGGTTACCCGATGTTTACGCTGGTTACAGCTTACCGCAGCTGCCAGTGCCGGCTCCTGATCGCTTCATTTCGTCGCTCTCTTGCTGTCACACACAGCGATGTGTGTGTCACAGCGGGAGAGTGACGACCAAAAAATGAAGCTGGACATTCAGCAACGACCGGCGACCTCACAGCAGGAGCCAGGTCGTTGCTGGATGTCACACACAGCGACAGCGACGGGACGTCGCTGCAACGTCACAGAAAATGGTGACGTAGCAGCGACGTCGTTGTCGTTGTCGCTGTGTGTGACACCAGCTTGACACCGCTCAATATCACTCCTGAGATTAGGAGACAATAAGCATAGATATATACTGTACTTCTATAATAAGTAACACTGCTCAATATCACTCCTGAGATTAGGAGACAATAAGCATAGATATATACTGTACTTCTATAATAAGTAACACTGCTCAATATCACTCCTGAGATTAGGAGACAATAAGCATAGACATATACTGTACTTCTATAATAAGTAACACTGCTCAATATCACTCCTGAGATTAGGAGACAATAAGCATAGACATATACTGTACTTCTATAAGTAACACCGCTCAATATCACTCCTGAGATTAGGAGACAATAAGCATAGACATATACTGTACTTCTATAATAAGTAACACCACTCAATATCACTCCTGAGATTAGGAGACACTAAGCAGAGACATATACTGTACTTCTATAATAAGTAACGCTGCTCAATATCACTCCTGAGATTAGGAGACAATAAGCATAGACATATACTGTACTTCTATAATAAGTAACGCTGCTCAATATAAGGAGATAAAAAAAAAATAAAAAACAGAAAAAAAGCCTTGCCCCTTCATGATCATAAGCCGGTATTGATTGCTGCTTTCTTGGCTACTTGCTGTCACAGGCAGCAGCCCACATGGGACTATTGTTGAGGGCCGAAACAATAGGCTGAGATATCTGCTCAATATTGTAATTATTTTATACTAAAGAAGTTGTCCAGTTCCAAAACTGATTTTTTTTTCTCATAAATCTTGCTAATATGTGCCTTTACAAACATCTATTATGGTATTCTAGCAATATTACCTTTTATCATCCTGTAGCAGCACATCCTCATTGCTGTCTCCAGCTCTGATGGGGTTAATCTCTCTCCTGAGTCTTACCCGTGGGACACTAAATTAAACCATGGTGTTTTGTGTGTATAAATCAGTAATGAAATCCCTTGACAAATGAGTCCATAGTCTTTCTGGAATGGGCAATGGAGCCAATTGACTGGCCGGCTGACTATGACATACTTTAACGAATGCACAAATTTCACAAGCAAGTACAAAATCCTTAACATCATGATGCAGGGAAGACCACCAAAAGAGTTAAGCAATAGCCTTGTGTGTAGCAGTGACCCATGGTGGCCACTCAACACAGAATAGTGGAATTCCATCAAAAGACTTAATCTCAGGTACACTGGAACAAATAACTTGGACCCGGGAGTAGTGGAAGGAGCTAATGACTAGGCATCACGGATCTCAGCTTCCAACTCCGAGGATACCATAGCAACTAGAATACCCTGAGGAAGAATGGAGGATGAAGGTTCTGGAGGAGATACAGAATCCAGACCATATGACAAAGCGTCAGCCCTCACGTTCTTAAACCTCGGTTAGAATGTGATAGAAAAATAAAATCTAGAAAAAAATGAAGATCTGGCCTGTCTTGGAGTCAATCATTTGGCTGATTCAATATAAGCTAAATTTGTTTAAAGGGAACCTGTCATCAGGAATTTGGCTTTCAACCTAAACGTTTCCCCCTCTGCAGCTCGTGGGCTGCATTCTAGGAAGGTTTTTGTACTTTTTGTGCCCCTTTTTAAACCAAAATAAACACTTTATAAACTTGTACCTTTCTGTTTGAAAATCTTGTTAATTTTCCATGGGGGCGGGCCGTGTGGCGTCCGTTGCTGTAGCTTACGCCGTCCCCCATGCTCCAAATCATGCCTCATAACGCCGCCCACTGCGCCGAGGTCCCGTGCACGCCGGGACACCTAGTGACGTGGTCGCAGGCACGAGAGTATGGGCGGCGCTGTGAATGCATCGCAAGTGCGCGCCCATACTCTCGTGTGCGCGCTCTCCCCCACTGCCTCCAGCGTTCTGCGCCGGCCCGACGTCACCTCCTTCCCATCGTACCCTGCAGCAGGAAATAGATGGGAGGAGCGGAGCACAGGAGAAGCAGAGGATCTGAGCGACGTACAGAGGGGAGAGCGCGCACACGAGAGTATGGGCGCGCACTTGCGATGCAATCACAGCACCGCCCATACTCTCGTGCCTGCGACCACGTCACTAGGTGTCCCGGCGTGCACGGGACCTCGGCGCAGTGGGCGGCGTTATGAGGCATGATTTGGAGCATGGGGGACGGCGTAAGCTACAGCAACGGACGCCACACGGCCCGCCCCCATGGAAAATTAACAAGATTTTCAAACAGAAAGGTACAAGTTTATAAAGTGTTTATTTTGGTTTAAAAAGGGGCACAAAAAGTACAAAAACCTTCCTAGAATGCAGCCCACGAGCTGCAGAGGGGGAAACGTTTAGGTTGAAAGCCAAATTCCTGATGACAGGTTCCCTTTAAGTCAGTACTGAGACTTGATGAACTGCTTCCTCCAAAAAATGTCTCCATTCTTCAAAAACTAATTTGACAACATTTAACTCACAATTCCTAACATCATAATTTCTTTCAGCAGGCAAGATTTTTTTTTGAGAAAAAGGCACATGGCAGCTATTAGGACCTTAAGACAATACCACATCTACCCCGATTTCAGAAGCATCCGTCTCCACAATGGACGGCTTCTGGACGTTGGGCTGAATAAGAACAGGAACGACATAAAACATTCTTACAAAATATTAAAGATCTGAATAAAACTCTGAATACATTTTCTATAGTATTTAGCAAACCCCAGAAAATGTTGCAACTCTTTCAGATTGTCAATATAAGATTCACAAGCCATAAAGAATAAATATCATCAGGAGCTATCTCAGTAGAGGTAGGCACCCCCAGAGATAATATTTGGTGGAATGCTCCAAAGATCAACAAAACAACAACATTGGTGGCAGGAGCAACTGAGAAAAACCAAATGAGAATAAATAAAATAATATATTTAGTGAAAATGAATTAAAAATGATACATACAATATATAGCCAGAGGTTAAAAATAAGGAGGATATACATATAATCCCCAGGTGGTGAAAATCCAAAAGGGAAAGAAAGGCCGTAACAATATACAGCTTACATTATCCGTGTCAAAGTGATTGACATAGCTTCAAATTGTAATGGGGTATCAAACTCTTACTAGGAAAAATCAATTATAACAGTTCATATATAACTGCAATATCAGGAAAGTGAGCAGCAAAAGAGCTACTTGTGAATATGAAAAATAATACATTAGTTCCATGATACCTACTAACAGCCTATAATAAAATGCATAGTGCACCACTCACCCATCTGGATGTACTCCACGCAACATGACGCATGTTTCGCTGAAATGCTTTCTCAAGGGGAAGAGCTTTCAGGTTGCTAGGTTGAACCCAATCAATTAAGGTGGGCTTTACATGCTGCGACATCGCTAGCAATTCCTAGCGATGTCGAGCGCAATAGCACCCGGCACTGTCATACATGCGATATCTGGTGCTTGCTGCTGTAGCGAACATTATCGCTATGGCAGCTTCACACGCATATACCTGGTCGGCGACGTCGCTTTGACCGCCGAACAATCCCTCCTTCAAGGACGTCACCGCAACGTCACTAAGCGGCCAGCCAATAGAAGCGGAGAGGCGGAGATGAGCGGGACATAACATCCCGCTTACCTCCTTCCTTCCGCATTGGCGGTGGACGCAGGTAAGGAGATGTTTGTCGTTCCTGCAGTTTCACACACAGCGATGTGTGGTGCTGCAGGAATGACAAACAACATCGTATCTGCAGCAGTAACGATATGGAAATGAACGACATGACACAGATCCATGATTTTTTTACGCTTTTGCGCTCGATCATCGTCACACCTAGGATTTACACATTGCGATGTCGCTACCGGCGCCGGATGTGCGTCACTAACGACGTGACCCCGACGATATATCGGTAGCGATGTTGCAACGTGTAAAGCCCGCCTAAGGCCTGTGCTTTCCCAGGATCAACCTTGAAATCCTGTAGCCAATACAATGAACCCTAGGAAAGATATTTCTTGTGCAGAAAAGTACATTTTTCAAACTTAGTGAACAAAGAATTTTCTCTAAGCCTTTGTAAAACAAAACAGCAATGTTCATAATGTGAATTCAGGTTATGCAAAAAAATTAGACTTTCATCCAGATAAATCACAATAAACCTTCCAATATAATCAGAAAAATAAGGAATTACACCTATCGGTAATTGGTAATTCAGTTTCCAGTAGTGCCTCAGGATAGCACCACAAGAGGTAATCACCCTTGACCCCATACAGTGACAGGATCACAGATAGGTTAAAAAGCCCCTCTCCACCTCCACCTTCCAGTGTTTTTTAAAGTACTTACAGAAGGATGGATAATGGTTTATAATGACAAATAGAAACTCATCTGCAAGATAAACCCTAAGGGGAGGGAAATAAGGGTGCTGTCCCGAGGGACTACTGGAAACTGAATTACCAATTACCATTAGGTGTAATTCCTATTTTCCAGGACGTCCGTCCTGACAGTACCATAGGAACGATACCCAATAAATAGCTCAGGGCGGGTACAGAAGCCCTAAAGGAGCCAAGTCCCGGGCAAGAACTAGGTTACACGTATTAATCAATCTGTAAAATCAGAAATATGGACAGTAGGATCAATTTGCAAGCATCTGAAACTATATAGCGCATCTTAAGGTTTCCCATCAAAGAATAACTTGCCTGGTTTTAGATCCATACAACACAAGGCAAGAAAAGAACTCACAGCTCCTAATAATGAAAGATAGCACTCCAAAAATAAAATATATACATTTTATTAGTAGTCATGAATAAAAACAACCCATACAAGGACAAACACATAGATATAAAAACAAATGTCCCCAAATCTATCCCCATAAAGTGCATATCATACAAAGATAAGTGTAAATACCAACAGTATTGGATGCAAATGTGAATACATCAAAACCATGCAAGTAAAGATATGGTGGAATCTATCTAAAGACAAACAACATATAATAAATGGCATTTAGGAAACCGCCCACAATCAACTGAAGAATCCCATTAAAGAGAAGCACTTTTAAAAAAGCAGTGATGGCATGGCAGATGTACGACACAGGGGCAGAGAGGGCACCATACAACCTGACCCAACGCATGTCACTAGGATAGCTTCATCAGGGGTAAAGGCATTTCTTTTTGTATGGGTTGTTTTTATTCATGACTACTAATAATATTTATATACCAGATATAGTGAGATACCCCAGTGTTGTATTATAACACTGGCAAGGAAAATCAGAGACTGTGTTAGATGAAACATTCTTATAAACACTGTAGCCATAGAAAAGATGTTAAGGTTCTCTAACAGCCCATCAAACGGAGGAGCAAATCCACGACCAGACAATAACGACGACTGTTGTAGACCAATAATAAACTTGTTTATGCTTAATAAACCAGGACAGTACTTTCATCCGCTCTCCTCGGCTCAAAGATGACTACCTCTGGTTACAAACCAGCTTACCGGCCTCAAAAGCCCAAAGGCTTCTATCCATAATTCCCCAGGCTTCGGATAAAGACAGACCCTCATTAAAAACTAATGGCATTACCAAGCTGGGTTCATCATCAGACCAGCTGAGAAGCAATGTTCATCATTCCTATGGTACTAGTACTAAGTCTGACTGCCATATGAGTACATAGACTTGAATGGGTGCGAGAGAAACAGGATTGCATTACATTCGCAGGCCTACACCGCACACAGGTGCAGGATGGGTAAGCAAACCCTCCTCTTGATGCTGGGCTGTGACGTGCGGTGAAACCGCCCACAGCTCAGTCACTCAAGATGAGTGGCTGGTGGAGCTACTGATGTAACATCAACTTTCAGAGCCCAGAAGTTGACGTGACACCCAGGGTCATGTGATCAGCACTGAGCGGGGGAAATAGCGCCGATCAGTAGCACAACTGAAAACACAAGGTAATTAAAAAGAGAATTGAAATAGCAAGCTAAATTGATAGGAAAAGATAAAAAAATGAGTGAACCACCCCTTTAATATTAAATTTATTGCTTAATACTGAGAAGAATTAAGTGTGTAGACAGAAAAAAAGTCATACTTACTAATACCTGGTCACATTACTAATGCACTGCCGGATGCAGGGACCCCATGATGAAAGACTGGGGCTGCACAGAAGCAAAATACTTACGAACAGTAAGGTATGGCTGCCCTGAATTACACATGTACATGGGTAAGGCTAGTATTAGGTGGGAAGTAGAGAATAACTGGAAACACCGCTATGGAGGTAGTCGTGCTTGAGGAGGCGACCATAGTCCTTTAATACTGTATGGAAAACATCAGCAATGAAGAAGAAAAAAAGCAGTAAATCTTCCTGCAAATATATATTTAGTCCAGGATATGAGGAAGGTGGTGTATAGGTGAGGAGCCTTATGATATAAAGCCCCTCTCTTATGCTCCACCTTCCCCATGTCCGACTGTAATCAGCACACATGCCCTTAATAAAGAACATCTATTGGTAGAAATGTTGGCCATTAACTTTCCATTTGTGCGGGATTCAAATAAAATATATATTAGCAGCAAGATTTACCGCTTTAGTGAATGGAGCCGGTCACACAGATACGTGTAGTGCACCATGCCAGATTACGGTCTGTTACATCCATACTATTCCATCAGGTGGACGGCCCAGCACTATATAAGTGAACCATACTGTAACGCCTGCCTGGATCCACAGACTCAGATGGGCTGTAAAGGGGAGGCTAGAGGGAAGCCACTCACCAAGCAGGACCGCCAGAACCCTGAAACCCTTTAACCCCTATACAGGGATTTGGAATTACACAGGGCACTGGAGATCACTACCTGTGGAAGGCTGCAGTCCGATGAGAGTAGTAGTCAGGCAGGGTCAAACCAGGAATTGCGGAACAGGGACAGAATCGGCAGGCAATGACGTAGTCAGCAAACGTAGCAGAGGTCAAATCCAGATCGGGCAGCGAGGTACAAAACAGTAGACAGGAGGGTAGTCAGAAAGCACGCAGAAGTCAACACACAGGAATCACCAAACAGAATAGGACGTAACAGGAGCCAGGAAAATCAGAACTATCTCTGGCAGCGGTCATGTGACAGGAGGGGGAATAAGAAGGGTGTGGTGTCTTCCTATTGGCTGTAGCTGAACGCTGGCAACTTCAGCTGGAAGACACATGCCACCCACAGTCAGCCAGCGGTACTGCAGATTTCAAGCTAACCCAGCCCAGTGGATTATCGGAGCCTGCGCCCACCGGTGCCGCTAGCATCGACTCCTCTCCCATCACCAGCAACATCCACGGCAGGAACACGGCATCGCCTGGCGATCGCAGCAGAAGTCGCTGGAACAGACTCCGGCGGTGACGTAACACATACAAGGAGAAACAGGATAATTCCCGTCACCAAGTCTATAGGGCCTGACTCCTTGTACCATGCTAGAGATGATGTGTGAGGGGCAGACAAGAGGAGGGAAGAGAGGAGATCTTGTGAGGACATGAGATTTCTGGTAGGTGGTAATGGGAGATTATATAGTTATCTACACAGAGAAAGCACGGACAACAATATATCATAACATCAATTTTAATGTTTGCAGTACTTGTGTAAGATATTACACGTTACGTGTTTCGCTGGAGGACAGTTGGCGTAATCTTCCTCCACAGCGGCTGCAATAGGATTTAGCATCCGCTATTTTCTGGTAACGTCCAATTCTGTAAAGAGAGAAGGAATATTGGTTATCAGACTAGAATGAATGTTGGTTAACACCATGGATTATATAAAAACTAACAAATTGAAAACCATTATATTAAGAACTGGTCGCAGTACAGAAAATATAATATGCAGCATCCTCAACCCTACAGCTGCTAGACGTCAGTCAATTCTGATATAAGTATAAAATCATTATACCATCAGGACCGCACTGACGTCTCTCCATAGTGATTGTCTCACAAGTCAAAAAATCTACTTACTTGTGATCACATAGGTTACATTGGTAGTAGTAGTTGTAGTGGATGGTGTAATTGTGACACCTTGTCACCTCTGGCAGTTCAGGGTGGATGTCATTTACCCTTTTTGCATAAGCCTGCCATAGTGGGCCATGGTTGTCAAACGCTTCCCCATCGATAATCCAACAAGCCGCGTGGCACATTTCATGTGCGACTGTGGATCGTAGTCGCTCTAAAATAAAAGAGATTATACATGATGAGAAAATCTAAGTACACCCTACTGGAATGCTTTACATATCAGGACATAATATAAAATATATGCTCCTTAAGAGGTCTTCAAAATAGGTAAAAACATCCTGAGATGAACAACCCATGGCAAGTCACACTATGTCATTATTTATTTACCAAAAAACTACTACAGAGGCAATGAGTGAAAAATTAAGTACACCCCACTAGCTTTTAGTTTAATCTTTAGCAGCAATAACTTGAAAAAGCAGCAAGGGTGTACTTAATTTTTCACACACTGTTTTTGCATTTCGGCCTACTTTTTGTTAATAAATAATGACACGATATTTGCTATCATGTTTTTTTTCTGAGATTGTATTTCCCTACTTTTCAGACTTTCTAAGGACCTGACTCGATTTTATTTTATACTGACATGTAAAACTATAGAATTCAAAGAGGGTGTACTCAGTTTTTCTTAGAACAGTATGTAGGAATTGTATATCAGATGTATTACATCCTAAGTAGCAGCTTCTGCCCTGTATACAGGGTCTTACGAAGCTGCAGGATGGAAGTGATGTGTCACCTACCGGCAGAATCCAGGACTCTATTGGACAGCAGAATTACTGACATACGCTGGTTATCCTTCATCCCTTGGAGGCATTCACCAGCTGTTGTCTTTAGGCTCTTGTTCCACATGAAAGCCATGTTCTTAGGGAGCTAAAAAAAGAAGAAACAAATTACATTAAGTTTGGAAATTCTTTCACCCCAATGTAGCAAAGTACCCAACTCTCATGTGTGATTTACACTACTGGGCTCATTACATGGGGCGTGAGGTCTTCTGAAAAGTGAGAACATAAATAAACATAAACTGATTCCAAAATATCCAGATATCAAGCATTTGCCAAACTAAGTGAGTTTTACCTGAGATAATCAATAACTAAATTTCAGTCCAGTGACATTGGGTTAGGGGGCCCATGATTGTTTGTAGATGGAGATAATGGATAAGTCATATATCCCCCAGATATAAGTGATAACATACCTGATAACCGAAGACTGTGCTGTTGTAATGGAGGAATAACCGCTCCGCCAGCTCTTCCCTTGTCACCTCGAAGTCGGTAACATATATGGAATTCGGAGATATAATATCCTCCAGGAAGCAGCCGGGGATGTTACACAGCGGTGTCCTGGAAAGAAAAGGAATCATCTATAAATCTACAGGGAACATTTCTTACTATATAGAGATAGATGTGTACAGAATAACTCACCTATGCTGTGCAGCATAGCTTTCCTCACCATCACATGGAAAATTATCTGTACAGAAATATGGAAGAGAGAAAATGATTTCTATACAGTTCACATCAGACATGTCATTGTGCAGGTCCATATTAGAGAGGGGTCTATAAATATGGAGCGTAGAGAGCTAATAAGACTATACATAAGGGATCAGATCAGAATATGTAACTTACCAGACCATCAGAGACCACAGGACCCTCCACTGGGACCAGGATATGAAATAATAATGGCATTCAACCACAACAGGGCCCATGAGTTTCCGCAGACGTTTACCCCACCTGTTCCTTCAGTAATCTATACTTAATAATGATGTATGTTCTCAGTACAACATCAGAAGTGAGCACGTCCTCAAAACCCCAGGTTGCCCAAAAAAAATCTGACATTGTGTTTTATTTTTATTTTTTGCAATTTCACCTCACTTGGAATTGTTTCCTATTTTTCAGTACATTATATGGTAACAAGAATGATATCATTGATAAGAACATCTCATCAGACTAAAAACAAGCACTGCTAAGGCAATGTGGGAGGAAATAGAGTATAAAGGTATCTCTCAAAGAAGGAGGGGAAAAACAAGTGTGGAAAAGCTAAAAACTGACCAAATAAAGACACGGACCTATTTATAATTTGCCTTTAATTGTTAGATTTATACACTGACCTGTGACCATACAGAAAACTCATTGTTACATTATAACCTGGATTGTATCTAGAGATGATCACTTACCATCACATGGGGGAATCCCTCCAATATTAGAATCCTCATCGTCACTGATGGTAATGACGGCATCGGAGCTGTGAAATAAAAGGAACAGAATATGAGCCAACATTAGTCACTAATCCCCATCAGACATCTGGTAATGGAGGAGATGTGAGTCTTACCAGGTGTTACTGTCCGGATCAGGTGTAGAAATCCGATCTGTGGGAGAAACAACATAAATCTCTTATTAGTATATTATTAATATATTATTATAAGTAATCTGTGTACCCCAGAGCCTTTAATGGATCATAGCACAGTACCTGGTATATCCAGAGTTGGGCCCGAATTGAAGCCAGTGTTGGTATCCTGGTCTGCAGACCTCGGTATTGGCTTCTTCCGTGGACGAGACTGAAAAAATGGGAAACGTGTCAAATAAAATCTATAAACATGAAGGTCTCCAATATATAATCTTATTCCATATTCCACTGCCTCACATTTATTCACCTATATGAATGTGGTTCCCATTGGCCTGTGCGAATTTTATGTACAGAGTATGACGGGTGTATAGGAAACTTGTTAGGATATGGATAGGGGCGGTGGTGACATTTATATGTTTTCATGCAATATTATAATATAACTCGTACATGGAGATATCAGAAATATCAGGGTAGTCTTTACTCTGTAAACATGATCTAAACTATCCCCCAATATTCCCTCTCTGGAGCTATATTCTTGGCTCCACCATCTTTTTCTGGGATTTATATCCCACATGTATTCTAATTATTTAAAAATATAAAAGTTACGCTTACCTGATGGAAGTCAACCTCATCACAGCTGTCCTCGGTGTCAGAGAGAACAATAACACGCTTAAAGCGCTTATTTCTGGACATATTCACAAAACTGACTCAACACACAAAAACAAACTCAACACTAAAAACACTGAACACTAAACACACAAAAACAAACTCAACACTAAAAACACTGAACACTGAACACTAAACACACAAAAACAAACTCAACACTAAAAACACTGAACACTAAACACACAAAAACAAACTCAACACTAAAAACACTGAACACTAAACACAAAAACAAACTCAACACTAAAAACACTGAACAATAAACACAAAAACACACAAAAACAAACTCAACACTAAAAACACTGAACACAAAAAAACACACAAAAACAAACAACACTAAAAACACTGAACACAAAAAACACACTCAACACTAAAAACACTCAACACACGCAACACACAACACACAACACACTCAACACACTAAAAACACTAAAATCACTGAAAACACTCAAAACACTCCTCTCTCCTCAAACGCCTAAAACACCCTCAAAGGAACTTTGGATGGTGGAGTGTTCTATATCATCCAGCCATTGTGACATAATCGGAATGCTGCTATTGTTGGTTGTTTTTTTATTACAACTTTATTTAAATATAAGAAAATTAAACGTACAAAAATGGAAATCAGAGAAAGTAACAAGCGCTCTTATTCCCCCCTCCTGGCTATTTCCAATTATTCCTCCCGAAAAATTATTTAAACTAATATTAAGAAAAAAACATACAAAATAGATCCCATTGTTGTATAGGTGGCTGTTTATCCCTCTTCCCCAAATTTTAATCCTTTTCACTGATTAATAGTTGAATAATTAAAGTAAAAAAGCAGTGATGTAAGTGCTGCTCAGTGTGACAGACAGGCAGGTAATATCTGCACAAGAATTTACCAAAAGAATAAGGGCTACACGTTTTCCCATCAGACACACGTCTTCATTAAGCCAGGTATGTTACATCTGCCAATGTATGTAAAGCTCTGTGGAATTAATAGCGCTATATAAGTGAATAAATATTATATTATCATTACTATTATTATATAACATCCTCTGTTATTATGTATAGTGCCCTCCCTTTTACATAGTATCATCTTTTGTTATCTATAAAACTGCCCCTTATTACACAGCATCCTCCCTATTATGTATGGTGACAGCCTTTATTGTATAATATAATGTATATTATATATTTATTTTTATATATATATATATATATATATATATATATATATATATATATATATATATATAAAATATAGCACCGTCCCATTATTACATAGTATCATCTTTTGTTACATAAAAACTGTCCCTTTTTACACAGCATCCTCTATAGTTATATATGTATGGTGCCATCCCTTATTATATAATGTAATCTATATATATATATATATATATATATATATATATATATGTAATGTATATATAGTGCTATCCCTTTATTACATAGCATCATGTCTTGTTATATATAACACCATCACTTACGCAGAATATTATCTTTGTTATTTATTGCACCCTTTATTTATTACATAGCGTCCTTTCTTGTTAGATATAAAATAAAAGGACTGCTGATGTAACATTATTTGACTAGAAGACCATCTATCAGCCTCATCCAGTAAAACATTTTCTACCATGTTTCCATCATTTTAGTTTATATCTAACAAAAGAGGACACTATAAGTGTAGACAAAATGTAGTACATGAAAAAGATATACACATATTTGTCACTATAAAAGGAGAGGGGCCCAACACATTTTGTGCACAGGGTCCCAAACTGTCAGTGTCTGGCCCGCTGAAAATACAGATGTGTCCTTCCTTAGCTTTTGCTCTTGTCTTAACCCCTTCAGCCCCGGGGCACTTTCCATTTTTGCGTTTTTGTTTTTTGCTCCCCTTCTTCCGAGAGCCGTAACTTTTTTATTTTTCCGTCAATCTTGCCATATGAGGGCTTGTTTTTTGTGGGACAAGTTGTACTTTTAAATGAAACCATAAGTTTTACCATATGGTGTACTGGAAAGCAGCAAAAAAATTCCAAGTGTGGAAAAATTGCAAAAAAAGTGTGATGGCACAATAGTTTTTGGGATGTTTTATTCACGGTGTTCACTATATGGTAAACCTGATGTGTGGGTATGATGCCTGAGGTCGGTGCGAGTTTGTAGACACCAAACATGTATAGGTTTACTTGTATCTAAGGGGTTAAAAAAAAATTCACAAGTTTGTCCAATAAAAGTGGCGCGCGTTTTGCGCCATTTTCCAAAACACGTAGCGTTCTTATTTTTTTGGGATCTATGGCTCAGTGACGGCTTATTTTTTGCGTCTCGAGCTGATGTTTCTAATGGTAGCATTTTTGCGCAGATGCTACGTTTTGATCGCCTGTTATTGCATTTTGCGTAAAACTTGAGGCGACCAAAAAACGTAATTTTGGCGTTTGGAATTTTTTTGCCACTACGCCGTTTACCAATCAGATTAATTGATTTTATATTTTGATAGATCGGGCATTTCTGAACGCGGCGATACCAAATATGTGTATATTTATTTATTTTTTAACCCTTTAATTTTCAATGGGGGGAAAGGGGGGTGATTTGAACTTTTAGGTTTTTTGTTTTTTTTTAATTTTTTAAAACTTTTTTTTTACTTTTTTTATTTTATTTTACTAGTCACCCTAGGGGGCTATAGCGATCAGCAATCCGATTGCTGATCGCTATCTGCTGATCACAGCTATACCGCTGTAAACAGCAGAAATAGTCACTTTCTTTTTTCCTCTGCTCCGTGCCGAGGAAGAATGAAAGTGAAACTTCATAGCAGCAGGCGTCATCACATGACCCTGTGCTACGATGGCAACCACCGAACGTCACGTGATCACTCACGTGACGTCCGGAGGGGGCGGCGGTAAGTAAAAAACATGGCCGCGCGCATATAGATCTCGCTGCCAGACTTTGGCAGCGAGATCTAAGGGGTTAATGTTCCGGGTGGAATGCGATTCCACCCGGAACATGTAGGCACACATGTCAGCTGTTGAAAACAGCTGATATGTGTGCCGATCCACGCCGCCTGCCCGCGGCAGGGGGCGGGGCTTACCGGGACACGATCCATGACGGAAAGATCCGTCCATGGTCGTGAAGGGGTTAATATAACCAGACGTGTTACGTAAGATGATCGCCACTCACAAGATCTATGGTCCCCAAGTCCTTCTGCTCTGAATTGCGGCATGTCAAGGGTTTTGCTACCAAGTTGCCATATGTGTTGTATTTTTTAACCTATGAGGAAATGGCGACTCTAACAGACATCATTTATAATATTTTTATTTATAATATTTTTCACTTTTTAACCCTTAATCAGTGTCTGTGCTTAATACTGCAATTCATTTTCTTTGCTCTGCTGATCAAATAGGGTTCATTGATGGATAGGGCATCAATATATATTACTGGGAAAAGCTCTGTAATGTTCCAGGTAAATGTTGAAGAAATGTATTTTGGGACCATAAAGTGATATAATGTACCATATATTATTTGGAGTATTGTAATAAATAAATTATAGCAGATCATTCCAGAATCCTAACTATAAATAAAATAACTTACCCTTCAGCCTCCCATCGGCTTATGTCCTCTTCCACTTGTGATGGCGCACTCCAGTCTTCCCGATCTCCTCCGTTCTGTAACGCGAATCCTCTCGTATTCGTTTGATGCTTCTTTTTACTATTCAAAAATTTCTCAGGGTAACAGAAAACCTGCGCAACTGTTTCTATCCCTCCACACTGCTCAACATAACTCCTGAGATTAGGAGACAATAAGCATAGACATATACTGTACTTCTATAATAAGTAACACTGCTCAACATCACTCCTGAGATTAGGAGACACTAAGCATAGACATATACTGTACTTCTATAATAAGTAACACCGCTCAACATCACTCCTGAGATTAGGAGACAATAAGCATAGATATATACTGTACTTCTATAATAAGTAACACTGCTCAATATCACTCCTGAGATTAGGAGACAATAAGCATAGACATATACTGTACTTCTATAATAAATAACACTGCTCAATATCACTCCTGAGATTAGGAGACAATAAGCATAGACATATACTGTACTTCTATAATAAGTAACACTGCTCAACATCACTCCTGAGATTAGGAGACAATAAGCATAGATATATACTGTACTTCTATAATAAATAACACTGCTCAATATCACTCCTGAGATTAGGAGACAATAAGCATAGACATATACTGTACTTCTATAATAAGTAACACCGCTCAACATCACTCCTGAGATTAGGAGACAATAAGCATAGATATATACTGTACTTCTATAATAAGTAACACTGCTCAATATCACTCCTGAGATTAGGAGACAATAAGCATAGACATATACTGTACTTCTATAATAAGTAACACCGCTCAATATCACTCCTGAGATTAGGAGACAATAAGCATAGACATAAGGTCCAGTCACACTAAGCAACTTACCAGCGATCCCAACAACGATAGGGATCGCTGGTAAGTTGCTAGGAGGTTGCTGGTGAGATGTCACACTGCGACGCTCCAGCGATCCCACCAGCAACCTGACCTGGCAGGGATCGCAGGAGCGTGGCTACACGAGTTGCTGGTGAGCTCACCAGCAACCAGTGACCAGCCCCCAGCGCCGCGTGGAAGATGCTGCGCTTGGTAACTAAGGTAAATATCGGGTAACCAACCCGATATTTACCTTGGTTACCAGTGCACGGAGCTACACGTGCAGAGAACAGGGAGCAGCGCACACTGAGCGCTGGCTCCCTGCTCTTCTAGTTACAGCACACATCGGGTTAATTACCCGATGTGTGCTGCAGCTAAATGTGCACAGAGCAGGGAGCAGCGCACACTGCTTAGCGCTGGCTCCTTGCTCTCCTAGCTACAGCACACATCGGGTTAATTACCCGATGTGTGCTGCAGCTACATGTGCACAGAGCAGGGAGCAGCGCACAATGCTTAGCGCTGGCTCCCTGCTCTCCTAGTTACAGCACACATCGGGTTAATTAACCCGATGTGTCCTGCAGCTACATGTGCACAGAGCAGGAGCCGGCACTGACAGTGAGAGCTGCGGAGGCTGGTAACAAAGGTAAATATCGGGTAACCAAGGACAGGGCTTCTTGGTTACCCGATGTTTACATTGGTTACCAGCCTCCGCAGAAGCCGGCTCCTGCTGCCTGCACATTTAGTTGTTGCTGTCTCGCTGTCACACACAGCGATCTGTGCTTCACAGCAGGACAGCAACAACTAAAAAATGGCCCAGGACATTCAGCAACAACCAACGACCTCACAGCAGGGGCCAGGTTGTTGCTGGATGTCACACACAGCAGCATCGCTAGCAACGTCACAAAAGTTGTTCGTTAGCAGCGATGTTGCTAGCGATGTTGCTTAGTGTGATGGGGCCTATATACTGTACTTCTATAATAAGTAACACCGCTCAACATCACTCCTGAGATTAGGAGACAATAAGCATAGACATATACTGTACTTCTATAGTAAGTAACACCGCTCAATATCACTCCTGAGATTAGGAGACAATAAGCATAGATATATACTGTACTTCTATAATAAGTAACACTGCTCAATATCACTCCTGAGATTAGGAGACAATAAGCATAGACATATACTGTACTTCTATAGTAAGTAACACTGCTCAATATCACTCCTGAGATTAGGAGACAATAAGCATAGACATACACTGTACTTCTATAATAAGTAACACCGCTCAATATCACTCCTGAGATTAGGAGACAATAAGCATAGACATATACTGTACTTCTATAATAAGTAACACCGCTCAATATCACTCCTGAGATTAGGAGACAATAAGCATAGACATATACTGTACTTCTATAATAAGTAACACCGCTCAATATCACTCCTGAGATTAGGAGACAATAAGCATAGACATATACTGTACTTCTATAATAAGTAACACCGCTCAACATCACTCCTGAGATTAGGAGACAATAAGCATAGATATATACTGTACTTCTATAATAAGTAACACTGCTCAATATCACTCCTGAGATTAGGAGACAATAAGCATAGACATATACTGTACTTCTATAATAAGTAACACCGCTCAACATCACTCCTGAGAATAGGAGACAATAAGCATAGATATATACTGTACTTCTATAATAAGTAACACCGCTCAACATCACTCCTGAGATTAGGAGACAATAAGCATAGACATATACTGTACTTCTATAATAAGTAACACTGCTCAATATCACTCCTGAGATTAGGAGACAATAAGCATAGACATATACTGTACTTCTATAAGTAACACCGCTCAATATCACTCCTGAGATTAGGAGACAATAAGCATAGACATATACTGTACTTCTATAATAAGTAACACCACTCAATATCACTCTTGAGATTAGGAGACACTAAGCAGAGACATATACTGTACTTCTATAATAAGTAACGCTGCTCAATATCACTCCTGAGATTAGGAGACAATAAGCATAGACATATACTGTACTTCTATAATAAGTAACGCTGCTCAATATAAGGAGATAAAAAAAAAATAAAAAACAGAAAAAAAGCCTTGCCCCTTCATGATCATAAGCCGGTATTGATTGCTGCTTTCTTGGCTACTTGCTGTCACAGGCAGCAGCCCACATGGGACTATTGTTGAGGGCCGAAACAATAGGCTGAGATATCTGCTCAATATTGTAATTATTTTATACTAAAGAAGTTGTCCAGTTCCAAAACTGATTTTTTTTTCTCATAAATCTTGCTAATATGTGCCTTTACAAACATCTATTATGGTATTCTAGCAATATTACCTTTTATCATCCTGTAGCAGCACATCCTCATTGCTGTCTCCAGCTCTGATGGGGTTAATCTCTCTCCTGAGTCTTACCCGTGGGACACTAAATTAAACCATGGTGTTTTGTGTGTATAAATCAGTAATGAAATCCCTTGACAAATGAGTCCATAGTCTTTCTGGAATGGGCAATGGAGCCAATTGACTGGCCGGCTGACTATGACATACTTTAACGAATGCACAAATTTCACAAGCAAGTACAAAATCCTTAACATCATGATGCAGGGAAGACCACCAAAAGAGTTAAGCAATAGCCTTGTGTGTAGCAGTGACCCATGGTGGCCACTCAACACAGAATAGTGGAATTCCATCAAAAGACTTAATCTCAGGTACACTGGAACAAATAACTTGGACCCGGGAGTAGTGGAAGGAGCTAATGACTAGGCATCACGGATCTCAGCTTCCAACTCCGAGGATACCATAGCAACTAGAATACCCTGAGGAAGAATGGAGGATGAAGGTTCTGGAGGAGATACAGAATCCAGACCACATGACAAAGCGTCAGCCCTCACGTTCTTAAACCTCGGTTAGAATGTGATAGAAAAATAAAATCTAGAAAAAAATGAAGATCTGGCCTGTCTTGGAGTCAATCATTTGGCTGATTCAATATAAGCTAAATTTGTTTAAGTCAGTACTGAGACTTGATGAACTGCTTCCTCCAAAAAATGTCTCCATTCTTCAAAAACTAATTTGACAACATTTAACTCACAATTCCTAACATCATAATTTCTTTCAGCAGGCAAGATTTTTTTTTTGAGAAAAAGGCACATGGCAGCTATTAGGACCTTAAGACAATACCACATCTACCCCGATTTCAGAAGCATCCGTCTCCACAATGGACGGCTTCTGGACGTTGGGCTGAATAAGAACAGGAACGACATAAAACATTCTTACAAAATATTAAAGATCTGAATAAAACTCTGAATACATTTTCTATAGTATTTAGCAAACCCCAGAAAATGTTGCAACTCTTTCAGATTGTCAATATAAGATTCACAAGCCATAAAGAATAAATATCATCAGGAGCTATCTCAGTAGAGGTAGGCACCCCCAGAGATAATATTTGGTGGAATGCTCCAAAGATCAACAAAACAACAACATTGGTGGCAGGAGCAACTGAGAAAAACCAAATGAGAATAAATAAAATAATATATTTAGTGAAAATGAATTAAAAATGATACATACAATATATAGCCAGAGGTTAAAAATAAGGAGGATATACATATAATCCCCAGGTGGTGAAAATCCAAAAGGGAAAGAAAGGCCGTAACAATATACAGCTTACATTATCCGTGTCAAAGTGATTGACATAGCTTCAAATTGTAATGGGGTATCAAACTCTTACTAGGAAAAATCAATTATAACAGTTCATATATAACTGCAATATCAGGAAAGTGAGCAGCAAAAGAGCTACTTGTGAATATGAAAAATAATACATTAGTTCCATGATACCTACTAACAGCCTATAATAAAATGCATAGTGCACCACTCACCCATCTGGATGTACTCCACGCAACATGACGCATGTTTCGCTGAAATGCTTTCTCAAGGGGAAGAGCTTTCAGGTTGCTAGGTTGAACCCAATCAATTAAGGTGGGCTTTACATGCTGCGACATCGCTAGCAATTCCTAGCGATGTCGAGCGCAATAGCACCCGGCACTGTCATACATGCGATATCTGGTGCTTGCTGCTGTAGCGAACATTATCGCTATGGCAGCTTCACACGCATATACCTGGTCGGCGACGTCGCTTTGACCGCCGAACAATCCCTCCTTCAAGGACGTCACCGCAACGTCACTAAGCGGCCAGCCAATAGAAGCGGAGAGGCGGAGATGAGCGGGACATAACATCCCGCTTACCTCCTTCCTTCCGCATTGGCGGTGGACGCAGGTAAGGAGATGTTTGTCGTTCCTGCAGTTTCACACACAGCGATGTGTGGTGCTGCAGGAATGACAAACAACATCGTATCTGCAGCAGTAACGATATGGAAATGAACGACATGACACAGATCCATGATTTTTTTACGCTTTTGCGCTCGATCATCGTCACACCTAGGATTTACACATTGCGATGTCGCTACCGGCGCCGGATGTGCGTCACTAACGACGTGACCCCGACGATATATCGGTAGCGATGTTGCAACGTGTAAAGCCCGCCTAAGGCCTGTGCTTTCCCAGGATCAACCTTAAAATCCTGTAGCCAATACAATGAACCCTAGGAAAGATATTTCTTGTGCAGAAAAGTACATTTTTCAAACTTAGTGAACAAAGAATTTTCTCTAAGCCTTTGTAAAACAAAACAGCAATGTTCATAATGTGAATTCAGGTTATGCAAAAAAATTAGACTTTCATCCAGATAAATCACAATAAACCTTCCAATATAATCAGAAAAATAAGGAATTACACCTATCGGTAATTGGTAATTCAGTTTCCAGTAGTGCCTCAGGATAGCACCACAAGAGGTAATCACCCTTGACCCCATACAGTGACAGGATCACAGATAGGTTAAAAAGCCCCTCTCCACCTCCACCTTCCAGTGTTTTTTAAAGTACTTACAGAAGGATGGATAATGGTTTATAATGACAAATAGAAACTCATCTGCAAGATAAACCCTAAGGGGAGGGAAATAAGGGTGCTGTCCCGAGGGACTACTGGAAACTGAATTACCAATTACCATTAGGTGTAATTCCTATTTTCCAGGACGTCCCTCCTGACAGTACCATAGGAACGATACCCAATAAATAGCTCAGGGCGGGTACAGAAGCCCTAAAGGAGCCAAGTCCCGGGCAAGAACTAGGTTACACGTATTAATCAATCTGTAAAATCAGAAATATGGACAGTAGGATCAATTTGCAAGCATCTGAAACTATATAGCGCATCTTAAGGTTTCCCATCAAAGAATAACTTGCCTGGTTTTAGATCCATACAACACAAGGCAAGAAAAGAACTCACAGCTCCTAATAATGAAAGATAGCACTCCAAAAATAAAATATATACATTTTATTAGTAGTCATGAATAAAAACAACCCATACAAGGACAAACACATAGATATAAAAACAAATGGCCCCAAATCTATCCCCATAAAGTGCATATCATACAAAGATAAGTGTAAATACCAACAGTATTGGATGCAAATGTGAATACATCAAAACCATGCAAGTAAAGATATGGTGGAATCTATCTAAAGACAATCAACATATAATAAATGGCATTTAGGAAACCGCCCACAATCAACTGAAAAATCCCATTAAAGAGAAGGACTTTTAAAAAAGCAGTGATGGCATGGCAGATGTACGACACAGGGGCAGAGAGGGCACCATACAACCTGACCCAACGCATGTCACTAGGATAGCTTCATCGGGGGTAAAGGCATTTCTTTTTGTATGGGTTGTTTTTATTCATGACTACTAATAATATTTATATACCAGATATAGTGAGATACCCCAGTGTTGTATTACAACACCGGCAAGGAAAATCAGAGACTGTGTTAGATGAAACATTCTTATAAACACTGTAGCCATAGAAAAGATGTTAAGGTTCTCTAACAGCCCATCAAACGGAGGAGCAAATCCACGACCAGACAATAACGACGACTGTTGTAGACCAATAATAAACTTGTTTATGCTTAATAAACCAGGACAGTACTTTCATCCGCTCTCCTCGGCTCAAAGATGACTACCTCTGGTTACAAACCAGCTTACCGGCCTCAAAAGCCCAAAGGCTTCTATCCATAATTCCCCAGGCTTCGGATAAAGACGGACCCTCATTAAAAACTAATGGCATTTCCAAGCTGGGTTCATCATCAGACCAGCTGAGAAGCAATGTTCATCATTCCTATGGTACTAGTACTAAGTCTGACTGCCATATGAGTACATAGACTTGAATGGGTGCGAGAGAAACAGGATTGCATTACATTCGCAGCATGCTGCGACTGTTCTCTCAGTCCGATTAGGGCTGAGAAAATAATCGCTCATGGGATCGGGTCCATAGAGTAATATTGGTCCGAGTGGAATGCGATTTTTTTTATCGCATTCCACTCACTCCGATTTTTTAGCTGTGTGTACTAGGCTTTAAGATTAGGGACAGTTAGGCTGGGAGTACCTAATCAATTAATTGCCATTGAAACGACACGTTACTCCAGAACCTTGTCCAGCTTGTAACGGTTCAATTCACACTCAGACTGGGAAATCTTCATGCTGAGTCCATCTCATGTTATATTTTGGATAATTTACCTGCAGGGTTGATGCTGGGTATTCCATGTCTGCGTATGTATAATCTTGTCTTTGATTGGTGTCAGAGGGACATTATCAAATGGGTTCCTTATTGTCATGAAAAATGTGTTAAATATGTACAGGTTTTCTCTGCTAGTCTGGAAGATCTGCTGGGGTACCTGAAGGTCTTTGGAAATGTTTTTTTTAGAAAAAAGAGGCAGAAATTTTACCTCCCCACCATCTTTAAGGCCTCTTTCATGCACATTTTTCACGGATGTGTCAGAGATGCGTATTGCCCTCCGTGTGCCGTGTTTATGGCACACGTGTGTTCTCCGTGATAACACACAAAGAACGGGAACTTTCTTCTTACCTGTCCCTGGCGTTGATGTCCGTGGTGCTGATGTTCGGTCTCCAGTCCTGCTAACTCCCCGCTGCTGCTGCTTCCGGCCCACAGTGGAGTGAATATGCAATGAGTGATAGCAGCAGCAGAGACAGCAGTGCTGGAGAAGGTGAGTATAGAAATTCTTTTTATTTCACAGGCACGTGTGTTTTCTCCGGTGCGTGTCACACGGATCACATCCGTGTGGTCCATGTTGGGTCCGTGTGACACCCGTGACGCCGGAGAAAAACGGACATGTCTATGTGTGGAGCACACGGGCACACGTTTGCTCCACATGGGCACACGTATGCTCCACACGGACACACAGTCCATGGCAAAACACGCACGTGAGCGCGGATCCATTGATTTTAATGGGTCTACATGTGCCCATGTCTCCGGCACATGAGGAAACGGACCAAACACATACAGGAGACACAGACGTGTGAAGGAGGGCTAATAGTGTGCTATCAACTTAACCTCAAATGCCAAATTGCCTAAAACCCACCTGTAGAATTTGTCTGGCCATGAGTGGACCGCCATGAATATGTACAGAAGCGAAAGTTTATGGAAGGCATATTCTCCTTTCTTCCTTGCCTGTAGCTGCTGAATTTTTCTTTATAAAAAGAAAAATGAAGGTCTCCGTCCCTACCTCGATTTCTGTGACTTACATAAATTAACAGATAAGAATAACTATCCGCTTCCACTTATCCCTGACCTATATGATCAGCTGACTGGGGACACATGGTTTTCTTAATTTGATCTTAGATGGGCTTAAAATGTGAAACACATTTGGGAGAGTGATGAGTAGAAGGCTGCATTTTTAATGTTAGAGGGTCTGTTTGAAAATCTTGTCATGCCTTTTGGATTAATCAATGCACCCACAGTATTTCAGAACGTTTTGAATTATATATTCCAGGACGTCCCTCCAGACAGCACCACAGAAGGTAAAACGCAATCTCTTCCTGTTCCTCTTGAAACTTGCAGGGCAAGGAGCTAGATTCATTAAATGGAAATGTAAAGAGCTCCTCGGAGTGTCCAAGTGATCACTTGTCTTTTGGAACATGCCATGGTGGGAGGAAGGAAGATCAGGGTAAGAATTATGTGGTCCAGACTCTTGGCTAGGGAGAATGGACCATGTGAACGACAGAATGGTACTGGGAAACATACTGGAAGCATTATCTGCCATCCAACTGACCACCTGTTCGCACTGTTCTTGCTTCGAGAGTAGTGTCTCGCACCCCCTGCAAGGCCAATCACAGTAATGACAGTAGGCAACATGGCTATGGCATTACCGTGACTAGTATGCAATTCCCGCATGTTTAGTGGCTTAGGAACAGCAGCAAAACTTTTGAGGTGGGGACTCTAGCATGCCTCTCAAACACCCGCAATACTTGATCACGTTCCGAGCGTGCCCGAGCATATCAATGCTCAACAGAGTATCGAGCATGGGCGACCATGCTCGCCAATCACTAGTAATTACTGATCGGGTTACTTAATGTTATATTTTGATAGACTATACTTTAATGAACTGGGACCCTATATAACAAGAAAAAACAGCATAAAAACAACCTCCACTTAAAAATATTATGTATTGCAAAGTGTGCACAGTACCAACATTCCAAGCTGTACTATTGAAAAAATGAGATTTTTGGCAAAAAATTGCAATTTTTCGAGCCACCCCGCCAACGTCACGGCAAATCTCCTGGGGCAGTCCTAACACTAAAACATTTTTATTTAAAGTGTGCCATGTGGCCTCACATATGCAAAATTAGGACTGCACAGCACGTACCTTGTGCTTTTCAGTCACCGTCTCCATGACTGATTCATGGTTGTGGGCGGGACAGGCCCGAGCACATGCTGCTTAGAATAAATAGCCAGTGGACGGGGTTGGATGGCAAGTGTGAACAGCCACCAACCGCCAAAAATCAGGACAGATGGAAAAATAAACATGAGGTGCACTGCAAGATGAGAATCAACTGGGACCCTATATAACAAGAAAAAACAGCATAAAAACAAATACTTTAATGAATGTGGTGGTTCTTAATATGTTTTTTTTGTTTGTTTCTTTTGCCTTTATGGGGGAAAAGAAGCGCGATTTAAATTTACATTTTTTTTAAACTTCTTTTTTTTTTTATAATATAGCCTGACCACTTTTACTATATTCTACAATAATGCAGCATATAGTATGAATTCCTGGTTTTTTTTTGAAGCTCAGCATTCAACTGAGCTTCAGAGGAGGACCAAGATGGCAGTGGTGAGGGCCTCCAGCAAGTTCCATTTAAACACTGCCATCAGAGATTGACAGCAATGCTTAAGCCCGCTACACACGCTTCAATATATCTCACAATCCGTCGTTGGGGTCAAGTTGTAAGTGACGCACATCCGGCATCGATTGTGAGGTATCTGCGTGTGACATCTACGTGCGATCAGGATTGAACGCAAAACCGTTGATCGCAAACACATCGTATCTTTGTCTAGAATTGAGCGTTTTGTTGCACGAACCTAGTCAATTGTAACGTGTGACATCCCTCATACGATTTTGATGTCTGTGGCTATGTGCGCAGGTGTGCGCTCTGCACCGCAGCTTAAAAAAGGTCCGCTTCAGAGCGCAGCTGAAAAGCTGCATTCTGCAGCGCCTCACAATGTCTGTCATTCACTAATCTCTGTCAGTCGGTCACTATCTCTGTCCCTCTCTCTCTGTCCATGTCAGTCTATCCTCCTCTCTCATATACTCACCGATCCCCGGCGCTGCACGGCGTTCACACTGCTCCGGCGGCAATTCTGGGCGGCTGTTGGCTGATATTGTTAGGCTGGGGGGCTCCCCATAACGTGGAGCTCCCCATCCTGAGAATACCAGCCTTCAGCCGTATGGCTTTATCTGGCTGGTTTTAAAATTGGGGGGTCCGCACGACGTTTTTTAAAATTATTTAATTATTTATTTCACTACACAGTATAGACACGCCCACTTACTGCTGTGATTGGGTGCAGTGAGATACCTGTCACTCAGCGTGGGGGCGTGTCTCACTGTAACCAATCATAGGCGCCGGTGGGCGGAGAAAGCAGGGAATACGAGATTGTTTAATGGGCGGCCGGCTTTTTCAAAAGAGGAAAAGCCGCCGGAGCAGTGTGAACGCCGTGCAGCGCCGGAGATTGGGGATCGGTGAGTATGAGAGAGAGGGCTGCTCAATTCAGTCACTCAGGGGATTAGCGGTCACCGGTGAGTCCTTCACTGGTGACCGCTAATCAGGACGCGGCACAGACAGAGCCGCAGCATGACCATGAAGTCGGGTTAAGTTCACCCGAGTTCATTCTGATCGTGCGGCTCTGTCTGTGTCTGCTGTCATCTGCCATTCAGCTCTGCTACATGGCTGTCTATGTCTGCTGTCAGCAGCCATGTAGCAGAGCTGAATGGCAGATGACATAGTAAAAACGCATCCCTACACATTACACACGCTTGTCAAGTCAATAAATAAAAAAAAAAAAAGGTGCCCAATGCATACGTCACAGAACACATGATCTAAGGGATCGCACACAAAATTGATCAATTTAACATAGACTACTAACGCACGTGTGACAGCAAATGAACGACCAACGTGCAATCTCATAAGATCCCGTATGCAACCTGGGCGTGTCACATCGCAAATGCGATTGTACAACTAATTGCAACGTGTAAAGCAGGCTTTAAATGCTTACCAATTCAAGAGAGATGGATGCAGGCTATGTAATATAGCCAGTATCTGACACGCGTAGAACTTCTGACTCCTCTCCACCCCCGCAATTACGTACATTTACAGGGCTTATAAACGCTGTGTTTGTATTTAAGACCTCTAAATGCATTAAATATTGCACAGTCCTACTGTGTTTCCCTGAAAATAAGACCTCCCCCAAAAATAAGACCTAGCAGGAGTTTTCTGCAAGGCCTAAATAAAAGACCTACCCCAAAAATAAGACCTAGTCACGGTTCAATAGTGAAGTGTTCATGCAGCTAAAAAAGGTTAAAGAATACTGCAGGACACTTCAGTATAGAAAACAGACACCCCCAAAAGAGAGAAGAAAGAAGAGAGAAGACCCCGTGATCATACTCACCAGACACCGACCGGGAGCAGTGGAAGGCATCAATGACCTGCGGCAGAACACACACATCAGATCACCCACACATCAGATCACCCACACATCAGATCACACACACACATTGACACATCAGATTGCACACACATACTCACCACATCCAGCGATATTAAATGCTTCTCAGCGGTTTAAGGACCTGTGACGCTGTGCACTGGGTAGTGGAGCTTCAAGGACCTGCAGGTGCAACGCATCATGTGACGCTATATACTGTGCAATGAAGCTTCAAGGACCTGCTGGCAGGAAGCAAGTGTTATTATCGGATGTGGTGAGTGTGCACACGCACGATTCTATGTACGATATGTGGTGTGTGTATGTGATCTGATGTGTGAGTGTATGCAATCTGATGTGTGAGTGTGTGCGTGATATGATGTGTGTATCGGTCAGAAGTAGGGGAGGACGGCGTGCAGCATACCTGCTGGGAGACCCCAGCGAGAATCACAGCAGGACCTGGGAGCCACGCAGACGCCTGGGGTCTGGTAAGTATGACCATCCTGGGAATGGGGATCTGCATTTTTTGGGGGGCAAACTTACTCCAACCCATGTCTCCCCGAAAATAAGACCTCCCCCGAAAATAAGACCTAGTGCCTTTTTCAGGGCGAAAAAAAAAAAATATAAGACAGTGTCTTATTTTTGGGGAAACAGGGTAGGAGACCTGAGTGTTATACACCAATTTTCAGGGGAATTATTTCTTTTTGCAGGTAGTTCTCAATGGATTTATTCACTGTAGATTAATTATTTTTGAGAAATTAGGTTACGATGGCAAATTTTGAATTTGAAACAATTTACTCATCTGTGAAGTTTTTGGATGGCTTTCTATTATATTTTGAACAGTTGTCATTTAGCTTCAAGAGCATGTCATGCCTTAAAAGGAATCTGTCACCAGAGCTCCCTCATCTGAGATCAGTATAATGTAGAGACAGAGACCCTGATTGCAGTGATGTGTCACTGAGCTGTTTGCTGTCATTTTGATAAAATCAATGTTTTCTCTGCTGCAGATCTAGCAGTTATACAGAGCTCATGAATGTGCTGGACTACCAGGCAGCAGGACAAGTAGTCCTCTAATGATAATCTACTGTTGATTAATCAGTGATTTTATTAAAACTACACTAAGCAGCCCAGTAAGTGACACATCACTGGAAACAGGATCTCTGCACCTACGTTATGCTGATTTCAGATTAGTTGGCAAAAACCTGGTGACAGATTCCCCTTAATACTAGTAAAGCACTGTTACTGAGATTATCCATAATCAACCTCCATATATGTTACAACCTCTTAATTTACCCACAGATATCAATATACACAGTATGCCTAATGACTATACTGTACTTACATAATTGAGTACTTACATCGATGCAAAGCTTCCCGGTCCTATATATCTGTTTGCTGAATTTATTCCTGGAGTATCCCTTTAATATACTACTTAGTAAAAGGATCTTTTTCTCTTGGCATACAATATTGATGCCCGGCAATATAAATATTCTTATGTGTGTAATCAGTGTTCTTCATGTGCACCATGCAGAAAGAGTCTCCGATATTTCCAGTGCCTTGCTGGGTAATCAGGATTTATTGCTTCATTTATGCTAATGAGTTCATTCAGCGGATTTTAGTTAATCAACATGGCTGTGCTGGTGTATGATTTAGCGTTTTATGAAAACAGCATAAAAAGTGGAATAATGGGATTTGCAGTTGAGATTTATTCTTTAGTCAGCAAGAAATTAAGCACAGCCGCTAAATATTGTATTGCTTGTCAGCCACTTTTTAATTTACATTAGAGGACATGTACTTAGACATATCATGGTGTCACTTACCATTTTGGTTGTGTTTTCTGGATGGTTTTGTCTCATAAAAACACCATACAACTGGGAATTTTATTTCCTATACTATGTCGTCTGTAAAGTTTAATGAATATTCATATATTTAGATGACAGTCAATGTAAAAATAGAATTTTCAGGCATACTAACGTAAAAACTTTGTTCATATGTTCTAAAGTTCTCAATTATTGCAAATCACATACTTCCGATACTAAAGTGCCAATATAGTACTATAACAGTAAAGCAGCTCCCAGTGCGATCTAATAACATAATATACTAGGTCTCTCCAGAAACAAACTGTGCTCTACCATATAGAAGCCACCTACAAAAAAAAGACTGCCATGTGGCATTTATTTTTTACATTAGGCTCCTATGGTAGATGGATGCTATTGTGGGGCCCCTGAGGCTCCAGTCGCCACAGAGGTACTTCACCTCGACCAAGGTGTGGTATTCTATTCCCGAGTAAAGAGGGGGTCATAGGTCATTAAACACAAACACACTATTAATTTAGCGACACTCTATCAGGCCAGGGTTTCGGCAACCAGCTGGGAGGAGGGGTTTAGTTAGTTGGAGAACACTGTAGAACTTTAGTCAGTCAGGAGGTAGACGCAGAGGAGAGCTGACCTGTGGTCTGGAGCGGAAGCAGCTCAACCCAGGATCAGGAGAGAAGGGGTCCTAGAGCCCACGGGAAGTTCGCCATATACCCGTGGCCTCGATCCACCGCCAGCATACCGGAGAGGGGGGACTTGGCCGCACAGGAAACCGGCCCCTCAACTAGTGGAGAACTACAAGGCTGAGCTAGCAAACTGGATGCTAAGGATACTGCAAGTACTGAAGCCACATCTGCACATGAATCTGATGGTGGAAGGTGACCATATAGGACAAAGGGACAAGGCAAGATAGCCACCCATAAAAGTATCCGCGGACACTGGCTCAGGGTACTGTGTGCGTAGGTGCGGGGCAGGCGGGAGAGGCCAGTGCAGGAAGGCGACCAAGAAAGGAACACAGAAGGGTGTACCGGGTTGTGCCTCCAAACAATGCGGGGATCGGCTGGGGCCCATCACAGTGGGACCCAGCACTCCGAGGGCAGCATGTGTCTACTCGTGGTACCCTGGAACTCTCAACAGTGAGTAAAAAACCTTGAGACTGCATCCCTGTGTTGCCCAGTTATTTGCCTGCGTCTCTGGCCCTGCACCCCGTCGTTGCACCCCAACGTTATGCCCCTCCATCATCTGTAAAGACTACTACCGGTATTCCCAACAGCTCTGGGGCTCAGTTCTACCTGTGGAGAGTTATACCAACTAAGCTGCATCACCACCGACCCCAAGGGAACTGGATAGCAACAGCGGCACCTATCTTGCCGCATACCACAGGCGGTGTCACGGCATATCCCATGTAAATATTTCCCTACGTCATTTTAATTAACCACAGCCCGGTAATGAATATCCCCAGTTCCCGGTGGGGCGTGTCATTATGACATCCATCCAGATAATGGCCACTGTTGTGCATGTATAGGAAGGTCCAGAAATCTTAGGTGAGTTAACAAATGTTCATGATTTGGGGTCTGCATGCCACTATTTGAAAAATTAATGAACTGAGATGCAATTGAATTATAGACTTTCAGGTTTAATTAAAGGGATTGAACAAAAATACCATAGGATAGCATGATATCATGCAACAGGATCCCCTGGAGAGACAGTGCCATCACCGCTGGAATGGTGGTGGCATTGGAGGTGAGTATAGATATTATTATTTTACTTGGAGGAATGATAATTAAGAAGGGGTGGTCCGAGTAGTGAATAAACCCTTTACGTTTGATCTGATAAATGAAATGTGCTAGTTAGTCTACATTTACACATCTGTGTGGATTTTCCTATAAAACTAACCTTTTTTTATCATGTGTCAATCTAAAGTAGTTGCATCCAGGGCTGGAATGCTAGGAAATGCCCTAAGGGTCGGTCACTGTAGTGGACCGCTCAATCTCTAGTCACCGCCGCTCCCCTCAGCAGCATGCACGCCGGGCAGCATTAGTTTGCCTTGTGCACAATCGCACTGTACAGCTGAAACCAGCAGGACCAGGAGGCAGCATGGAGTGGTATTGTGTGCCCAGCGTACCTGCTGCTGAAGAGAATGGCAGTGACCGCAGCTCCCTCCTTCCTGATCACATGTATTTGTCTCTCTCAGATGTAAATATATTTGAACAGTGTAGCCAGGGCTGGGGCCCCGACATGCAGCAGCATGATGAGGTTAGCTCAGGGTTTTATGGATCTCACTATCAGTTTGTCATGCAGCTTTTTGGGTCCGTGAGCTCTCTTTGAAAAGAAATTGGAGAGTACATGGACATTTCATCTTATATGTGAATGCAGAGTTAGGCTTATGTCATACTACCGTGAAATATAGGCTGTTCTTTGGATCCCTATAATCAGCCAGAATGCATGTGTCGCGGGCGGAGGAGGGGACGCCGCGCTCTCCCACTGCTGCTCGGGTCCAGCTGCCGCGGCTGCTGCGGCCTGCTGCTGCTCGGTGGCTCGAGCGATGGGCCGGATCCCGGGGACTCTAGCGGCGCTCCTCACCCGTGAGTGAAAGGGGGGTTTTGGGTGTGGGGATTGTTTATTGTCCGTGACGCCACCCACGGCTGTGGTGATTTGTTGACACCACCGCTGCTCTGTATGGGGATCCCGGGAAGGATGGTATGGAGCAGCCAGTTGTTGTGTTGCCCCTCCGTGGGTAGGGGTTGGTGATCCCGGGGCCCAGTGATGAGGTGGGTGATGCAGGGCTTGGTGGGGTGCAGGGACGCGGGGGCAGCGCGGTGCCTTGCGGCACTGTGGTACTCACTCAGCCTGAGACGTTGACACAGTTCTCGGTAAAACACACGGCTAGAAAGACGGTTCCCACGGACGGCTGCACTTGCTTTCCTCAGTAGTTGACGGTGATGTCCCTTTTCCTGCAAATAATGTTCCTGTGTTGGTAGCGATGGGTTCCCACCGGTAACCCGCTCCCTGGCTTGGATATGGGCCGGAGGAGCCCTACTTTGCCCGCAGGCGCTGGCCCTGAGAAACTGGTGCCCTGGTGGTGGCGGTGTCTCTCCTCAATGGTTGGACTGTTGCCTTCAATCGGGACTTGGTTGTTTGGAGACAGACGTCCCCTTCACTGACGGATTTGGCAAATTTACGGCGACTCCTAGCCTTGCCGGGATCCGAGAGGCCCCTGCCCTGGTGCTGACTGTTCTTCGTAAACTGCTCCAGACCGCCGGGCCACTAACCGTCCGCGGTCCTTCCAGTAACCTCCGAGCAGTCTCCCCTGCGGACTATCACCGCCATCTGCTGATCTTGCTGCCACTGTCCTGGCACACAGCCGGACCAACTTCAGGCTTTACTACTGTCACTTCAGCTTCTTTCTTTAGCTGTACTACAACTTCACTTCTACTTTACTTCACTTTCCTAAACTTGAACTCTACTGTTTACTCCTTCACTTAGCTCCTCACTCAAGCTCCCCCAGAGCTGACTTCCACTCCTTCCACTTCCTCCTCCAAACTCTATCTCTGCCTGGTTCTTCCGCCTCCAGGGCTGTGTACTCCTCGGTGGGCGGAGCCAACCGCCTGGCCCACCCCCTGGTGTGAACATCAGCCCCTGGAGGAAGGCAACAAGGATTTTGGTAGCCTTGGTGTTCCTAACTGGGGTGTAGGGTGTGGTGGTGTGATGACCTGTGACCCCTGGCTTGCCCAGGGCGTCACATTCCCCCTTAGCAAAATGCAGACTGTCCGTGGGCTGCCCGTCCAACACCGGTTTTATTTTCTGAAAAAGGTAAAAAGGTAACATATAAAGCATAATATCATCCCACAACGGGAGGCACATTTCTTTAACGTTGCAAAACGGTTTACGGTTACGGTTTCCGCTCTCTCCCACCCAAGCAACCTGGCCCTGATGCTGCCCCTAAAACCCAGGCAGCACCCCTTGACCCAAGTCCAGCACAAGTTACCCGAGCGGGATCTGTCCTTCCCCTCCAGAGGGTAGCCACTGGTTCCTGTGGTGGCTGGGCCCCAGCCTGCTCTGCTGAGGGCCCTCCCTCCAACCTGCCTCTCCGGAGGCGGCAACTGTGGAAACGGTAACGGTAAAACAACTTATTTACAAGCCACTAACGTTTGTGGTTGCCCTACAAGTTCACGGGCTTGTCCATGGAAAGTCCTCCATGCAAAACTTTTTAAATGGTCCCCACGGGGACAACGGTGCCGGCAACGGCCGGTTTCCTCTCAATCACGGTTGTAGACAATCTGATGAAACTTCGGTAATCATTTTTGCTTATCATTCTTCTTCAACAAACTTTTTCAAACAAACACACACTGACTTCCTGATCCCCTCTTTAAAGGACGGTCTCCCTGTACCTAAGTGGGGGTCTACCTAGGTTGGAACGGGTGGACCTCCGGGGTCCGGTGTCAGTAGGACTGGGCAGTGGGGTAGAGGGAACAGCCGGTTCCTCCTCCCTGCTATCATGTGGGGCAGGCGGAGGCATTAGGGAGCTGGGCTCAGGTTCATCCCTGGGCACTGGCACTGGTTCTGGCTCACGGTTGACCGCTTCCACCACTTCTTCATCCACAGGTTGTGGGAACAGTATCACTGGAAGAATCACCGCGCCGTTCTGTGTAGGCCAGTCTGCTGGGAAGTCACCCATCACAGTGTGGATCACCTCTTCTGCCTTCTCCGCTGGTGAAGGAACTGGTACTTCAGCCATCGCCCTCAACGCTGGTGGGCACCTTTTCAAATGGTCCCGGGAAACTGTGGCCAAAGTGCCTCCTTGGTCACGACTAATTTGGTAGGCCTTCCCATCTTCCCATCCGGTGGGCTGTATGACGTACGGGTTCTGTTCCCATTGGTCATCCAGCTTGTGGGTTTTCCTCTTCCGCTTCAGGACAACATCTCCGGGCTGAAAAGGGCCAGCAGACGCCTTTTGATTAAAGCGCTGCTCCTGCAGCTCCCGACTCTGACTCAAGTTCTTCTCAACATATTCTTGAATCTGCCGGTATTGTGCTCTCCGCCGAGTTTCCCATTCAGCTGTTGAAGGGAGGGCTTCCGGACCCCATCTCCAGGTCCACCGGCAAGCGGCCAGGGCGAGCCCTCATCAGATATGCTGGGGTGCACTTTGTGGAACTGGACGGGATATTGTTGTACATATCGACCAGGTCGGGTAGCTTTTCTGGCCACAGGTTCCGCTCTTCCAGCGGTAACGTCTTGAGGAGTCCCAGGACCAAGTGGTTCATCTTCTCACACATGCCGTTGGTCTGGGCATGGTAAGGGGTGGTCCGGATCTTCTTACAGCCGTACAACTGGCAGAATTCGTGGAACACCTCTGCTTCAAAAGCCGGGCCTTGGTCAGTAAGCACCTTTTCGGGATATCCATGCGGTCGGCAGAAATAAGCCTGGAACGCTCGAGCGGCTGTTCGACCAGTTAAGTCCTTGACGGGGACAACCACCATGAATCTTGAATAGTGGTCTACGATGGTCAACGCGAAGGCGTACCCACTTCGGCAGGGGGTGAGCTTGACATGGTCTAAGGCGACCAGTTCCAGCGGCTGATGTGTGATGATCGGGTGTAGGGGCGCCCTCTGGCTGGTCTCGTCCTTCCTCCTCAGCGTGCAAGGACCACACTCCCGGCACCAGGCTTCTACCGACTCCCGCATCCCACTCCAGTAGAACCGCTCCCTCAACAGCATCTCTAGCTTCTTCCACCCGAAGTGCCCGGCACCATCATTGTATGCCCGCAAAACAGTAGCTACATCAGCTTGAGGAATAACCAACTGGCAGATTTTCTCATGAGTCTTCGGGTTGATTAGCTCACGGTACAGCTTCCCTTGATGTAGGTACAGCCGTTTCCGTTCTTTCCACAAGCGCTGGGCTTCAGCTGGGGCGGCAGGGTCCATTCCAACAGCACCTTGTTCCACCAGGGTCTTGACGAGGCGGACAGCCGGCGCCTGGTTTTGAGCTTCCTGCCACTCTTGACTGGGCCGTGGGTCCAAGTCCACCCGTTGCTGGTGTACCTGTACCTTCTCAGTTGATGGCTGGTGAAATGCAGGCAACTCGATCTCCTCGAGGTCGTCATCCTTGCACCCTTCCTCCGACAAATGGGGCATTCGGGAGAGTGCATCAGCATTGATGTTGACAGGACCAGCACGGTACTTGATGGTGAAGTCATAGTTGGCTAGCCGGGCCACCCACCACTGCTCCAACGCGCCCAACTTGGCCGTGTCCAGGTAAGTCAATGGATTGTTGTCTGTGAAAGCGGTGAATTTTGCTGCAGCCAGGTAGTGGCGGAACCTCTCTGTGATAGCCCATACCAATGCCAGGAGCTCGAGCTTGAAGGAGCTGTAGTTCTCAGGGTTCCTTTCAGTCGGCCGAAGCTTCCGGCTAGCATAAGCAATCACTTTCTCCTTCCCATCCTGGACCTGGGACAGGACTGCTCCTAATCCCACATTGCTGGCGTCAGTGTAGAGGATGAACGGACAGCCATAGTCAGGATACGCTAGGACCTCTTCTCCGGTCAAGGCCGCTTTCAGCTGGCAGAAGGACTCCTCATGCTTTTCTTCCCACACCAGTGGGGCTCCGATGGGCCGACCACCTTTGGTCTGTCCCACGAGGAGATCTTGCATGGGGACACCCATCTTCGTGTACCCTTTGATAAAGCGCCGGTAGTACCCCACCAGACCCATAAACTGCCTTACTTCCCTCACGGTGGTTGGTCTCGGCCAGCCCTGGATGGCAGTGATCTTCTCAGGGTCGGGGGCGACACCTTCTGCACTTACCACGTGCCCCAGGTACTGCACTCTGGGTTTCAGCAGGTGACACTTAGAGGGCTTCAGCTTCATCCCATATTTGGCAAGGGACGCGAACACCTCGGCCAGGTGCTCCAGATGGGCTTCATACATCTGAAAGTAAACAATCACATCATCCAAATACAATAGGACGGTCTCGAAGTTTAGGTGTCCCAGACAGCACTCCATCAGCCGTTGGAAGGTTCCTGGGGCATTGCACAGCCCGAACGGCATACTATTGAATTCACAGAGCCCCATCGGGGTGGTGAAGGCGGTTTTCTCCCGGTCTTCCGGGGCCACGGCCACTTGCCAGTACCCACTGGTGAGGTCAAGGGTAGAGAAGTAATTTGCAGTTCTCAGTGCGGCCAAAGACTCTTCAATACGGGGCAGTGGGTAGGCATCTTTATGGGTTATCTGATTAATCTTCCGGTAGTCCACACACATCCGCATGGTACCATCCTTCTTCTTGACCAGTACCAACGGAGCGGCCCAGGGACTACAGCTGTCCCGAATAACCCCTGCCTCTTTCATATTCCTCAACATATCTTTGGCACACTGGTAATGTGCAGGGGGAATAGGCCTGTACCTCTCTTTGATAGGGGGGTGTTCCCCGGTGGGGATATGGTGTTGGACCCCCTTGATCTGCCCAAAGTCTAGCGGATGTTTGCTGAAAACCTGTTCATACTCCCGCACCACCCTGTATACCCCGGCTTTGTGATGTGTAGGGGTATCATCAGTGCCCACGTGTAGCTGTTGGTGCCACTCATTTACCTCCCCTTCAGGCGGGGAAGTGCTGGTAGTAGGTGGGGAGACCGAGGGACTGGCTTCGTGGATGGTGTGGGGATCCAGGGTGAGTAGCTTGGCAATGGTGGCATACCGGGGAAGCCTGACTTCTTCCTCCCCACAGTTCAACACCCTCACGGGCACTCTCCCCTTCTTCACGTCTACCACCCCTCGGGCGGCCATTACAGTGGGCCAGTGCTCGGAGGGTATGGGCTCCATCATGGCAGGGTAGTCACGCCCCTGAGGCCCTACTGCTGCCCTACACCAAATCATCATCTCACTCCTAGGGGGCACAAGCAACGGAGCAACATCCATCACTCTCACTCCACCAATCTCTCCTCCTGTTGAGTTTACATGCTGGCGGTACATCAAGGCTCGGATCTCACGCTGCATAGCTCTCTGTCGGCTCCCCGCCGCCGTGGTGGCCAGCTGCTGCAGTAGGGCCAACACATCACCCATATAGTGCTCCATCACATTGGTTCCTAGCACTATCTTCGGGTTATGATCACTGGGTTCATTCATGATCACAATCATACCCTGGTGTTGCAGTTTGGCTTGCCCTACTGTCATAGCCACCTGTTTATACCCCACTTGGGTCAATGGGAGTCCATTGGCAGCAATTAGCGTTATACTAGTATCTGGGGGTGCCAGCTCGTCTATCCCCCAATAACGCTGGTACAATGTGTATGGTATGGTGGTTACCTGTGATCCAGTGTCCAAGAGAGCCATCACCGGTATGCCGTCCACAACCACGGGGATGATGGGTCGCGCCCCGATATACCGGTCCCGCCAGTCCGAGGGGCCACGGGGTTCTACTCCTGAGGATTGGCCCGGGGCCCCAGGGGTTGCTCGTTTAACGGGCACTCTCGGTTGTAATGCCCAGGCTTACGGCACTTGTAGCAGGTGGGAGGTCTGCTCCGCGGGTTGCTATTACTTCTCCGCTGCATCCAAGGGACATCTTCAGGGCTGTCGGCAAGCTGTATCTGTGCTGAAGGCTGAGATCTGGTCAAAGGTTGGAGTGCAGCAAGAATCTTGGCGAGGTCTCCGTCCATGCGACGGACCTGGGCTGCCAGTTCCTCCATAGTGCTGCTTGGAGCTGCAGGTGTTGGAGAGGTTGGTAGGGCAGGGGCCACCACCACGGGGGCTGTCTCAATGGGCCACGGGGCTGGCTCCAGGACTTCTGAGGCTGGGGGCTGTAGTGCTTTAATGGCCCGTTCCTTTAACACAGCAAAGTCCACATCAGGGTGTTCCAGGGCCCACAGCCGGAGTTGTTTGCGATCCTCAGGGGATCTCATCCCCTGCACAAATTGCTCCACCAACATCTTGTTGCTATCCGCCTCATTGATAGGATTCACCCGCTTTAGCGTGCGGAGGGCGGTTTGCAGACGTAAAGCATAGTCCCGAATGCTATCCACAGCCCGTTGCCGGCACTGGTAAAACTGCATCCTCAGCTCAGCTTCAGTCCGGGTCTCGAAGGCAGTCTGTAACTTCTCAAGGATGGTGGCTACAGAGAGCCGGTCCCCCTCGGCCCAGGTCTCTGCCTCCTGCTCAGCCGCACCGGTTAACTGGCCTAGCACTATCGCTGCACGTTGCTTATCGGTCAGGGGGTACAGCTCTAGCAACGGGTTAAGCTTTTTCCAGAAGACCTGTAAGGCATCCGGTTTCCTGTCATACTGCGGTAGCCAGGCAGCTCCGGGCGCATAGGGCAAGGAAAACGGCATCACCTGAGCGAGCGCGGGGGCCGCGGCACCTCCCGCAAGCGCGGCCGGGACCTGGGCAGGCCCATTCCCATCCGCGGGTGCCACTGCGGCTGCGACCACCGCTCCTCCAGCGGCTCCGTCGGGCGCAGACATCTTGTTTCCGTCCCCCTTAGCTTCTTTCCGGCCCCTCCTCTATTGGGGCGGAGTTTTGGCCTTCGCGCCTCTGCTACTCGAGAAGACGCTCGAGCGGGAACTTTTCGCGCCAAAGATGGCGACTTCCGAAATTTTTCAGCCGGATACCTCCGGCGGTCACAAGGCGCACCTCTACCCAACGGCAGAGCGGTAAGATCCTGTTCGTGACGCCAAGTTGTCGCGGGCGGAGGAGGGGACGCCGCGCTCTCCCACTGCTGCTCGGGTCCGGCTGCCGCGGCTGCTGCGGCCTGCTGCTGCTCGGTGGCTCGAGCGATGGGCCGGATCCCGGGGACTCTAGCGGCGCTCCTCGCCCGTGAGTGAAAGGGGGGTTTTGGGTGTGGGGATTGTTTATTGTCCGTGATGCCACCCACGGCTGTGGTGATTTGTTGACACCACCGCTGCTCTGTATGGGGATCCCGGGAAGGATGGTATGGAGCAGCCAGTTGTTGTGTTGCCCCTCCGTGGGTAGGGGTTGGTGATCCCGGGGCCCAGTGATGAGGTGGGTGATGCAGGGCTTGGTGGGGTGCAGGGACGCGGGGGCAGCGCGGTGCCTTGCGGCACTGTGGTACTCACTCAGCCTGAGACGTTGACACAGTTCTCGGTAAAACACACGGCTGGAAAGACGGTTCCCATGGACGGCTGCACTTGCTTTCCCCAGTAGGTGACGGTGATGTCCCTTTTCCTGCACCTAATGTTCCTGTGTTGGTAGCGATGGGTTCCCACCGGTAACCCGTTCCCCGGCTTGGATATGGGCCGGAGGAGCCCTACTTTGCCCGCAGGCGCAGGCCCTGAGAAACTGGTGCCCTGGCGGTGGCGGTGTCTCTCCTCAATGGTTGGACTGTTGCCTTCAATCGGGACTTGGTTGTTTGGAGACAGACGTCCCCTTCACTGACGGATTTGGCAAATTTACGGCGACTCCTAGCCTTGCCGGGATCCGAGAGGCCCCTGCCCTGGTGCTGACTGTTCTTCGTAAACTGCTCCAGACCGCCGGGCCACTACCCGTCCGCGGTCCTTCCAGCAACCTCCGAGCAGTCTCCCCTGAGGACTATCACCGCCGTCTGCTGACCTTGCTGTCACTGTCCTGGCACACAGCCGGACCAACTTCAGGCTTTACTACTGTCACTTCAGGTTTTTTCTTTAGCTGTACTACAACTTCACTTCTACTTTACTTCACTTTCCTAAACTTGAACTCTACTGTTTACTCCTTCACTTAGCTCCTCACTCAAGCTCCCCCAGAGCTGACTTCCACTCCTTCCACTTCCTCCTCCAAACTCTATCTCTGCCTGGTTCTTCCGCCTCCAGGGCTGTGTACTCCTCGGTGGGCGGAGCCAACCGCCTGGCCCACCCCCTGGTGTGAACATCAGCCCCTGGAGGAAGGCAACAAGGATTTTGGTAGCCTTGGTGTTCCTAACTGGGGTGTAGGGTGTGGTGGTGTGATGACCTGTGACCCCTGGCTTGCCCAGGGCGTCACACATGGTCTCCAGACCTGGGCTAACTGTAGCATATACAGTAAGTCTATGAGGTATTCTGGCTAGCGCAGTCAGGATACCCAGTGGTCAGACCAGGTATTGCACTTCAAACTAGGTCTGTGATTTTTGGATGTCTAAAACAGGTCTTAGAACGACAAAATCTGCCCTCTGATATGTATGTTGTAGGTATTTATAGTTATGTCATTTATTTAAGATTATATGCCAACCTATGAGTGGCATGTATTTACAGTATTCCCACATTCACAGTAAGGCCCCTTTCACACGTCAGTGATTCTGGTACGTTTGTGCTTTTTTTTAAACGTACCAGAATCACTGACATACGCAGACCCATTATAATGAATGGGTCTGCTCACACGTCAGTGATTTTTCACTGCACGTGTCTCCGTGCAGCGTACCCGCGTGTGCGTGATTGCTGCACGGAGACATGTCCATTTTTTTCTGGCATCACTGATGTTCCACGGACCATGCAGTGGTGTGGTCCGTGAAACACGTGCCAGAAAAAAACGTGCTTTTAAAATAATAAACATTTTAACTCACCCGGCTTCAGCCGCGCTCTCTGCAGCCCGTGCAGCCTGCTGCTTCTAAGCCGGCTGATTACTGTCGCGCATATTAATGATGCACGACACAGCAGACCCGGAAGCAGCTGCTGCAGGGGTCACCGCCGGCCGGATGCTGCGTCGCGGGAGGATTCAGCACCACGGACAGCGGGAGCGGGCGCAGGTGAATGAATCTCTAAGTGCAATCACGGGCCACGGAGAACGGAGCCCGGATTGCACTTAGACAACCCACGTGTGCCGTGATTTTCGGCACACGCAGGAACATGTGCGTGTTTTACACGCCAGTGAAAAACGTCTGTGTTTTTCACTGACGTGTGAAACGGGCCTTAGTCTGCATTAGTCCTCTATGACCCGTGTCACTTATTTCTAATTTTTACTTTTATTGGCTGTTTGCATGAGCTCAAATGTTACTTTTAATTATTACCTCCACTTGCTTTAACAAGCCATATAATCATATTTATATTAAGCAGATTTCAGTGGGTTCATAATATCACAGTTGACGTATGTGTAAAGTCGGATGCAAAACTGTGAACTTGAGGCCCTTGCATAAAATAACTCATTCATTCAATAGCAGTCGCATTAATAAGTCATAAATTGCAAATGCATTAAAGTGATACATGAACGACACTTTATTAACTGTTCAAATTTTAAAGGAGACTTTTGGGAAGACATGTCAAGCTATAAGTATTGCTATCAATAATTAAAAAGACACTATTTATGTCCCTAAATCTATAAGGATATGCTATCTACTGAAGTTGGAGGAAAATTCACACTGCCCGATTATCATGAAAACGTGATACTAGGAACACTCATATAGTCATGCAATATAAATAGGCTACTGATCACCCAAAGAAAGAGCAAAATATTCGTTCATTGGGTGAAATGATCTTTGCTGACTTAAAAAAATTATTGTTCTTCACTATACATCCTAATTTGTAAACTGGACAAGTTTGCCAAGAACAATGACCGTCTGCAAATATTGATCTGTTACTGATCGTTCTGTGTGCATGTTGCGGGCAGGGGACAGGCCACGGCAGGGGGGCTACTCGAGACGCTCGGATCTGGGGTCACTGCTGTGGCTCGAGTGGCAACCGGACCCGGGCGCGTGCAGCTGTCCGTCGCCCGCAAGGGAAAAGGGGGGGTTAATTTTATATGGGGAAGATTGTGTCAGTGATGCCACCCGTGGGTTGCGGTGATTGTTGGTGACACCGCCGCTGCCTTGGTATGGGGTGCCTGGGGCGGATGGAGCGGGGCAGCAGGACGGTATCCCCTCCACGGGTAGGGGAGGTATTGTCCCGGGGCCCAGGTGCTGGTGAGATAGATGGATGGGGCGCAGCCTGAGGTGATGGACCGGATGATGCCGGTGTACTCACTGTTTTGAATAAAGTCACACAGAGTCCAGAAAGTAAACCAACTGCCGGTAACTGGTAACCTCCGGAGGGCTGTGCTCGGGTCCCGCACACCGGTGGACAGAACAGGGGCCCTTCCTCCTGCACTTTAGGTTGGTGTCTCGTGTGTTGACCAATCCATATGAAACGGGGAAAGTCCACTCCCAGTGTCTTTGCTGTGGGAGCTGCGGCCCGTTAGAACTGACCTACGGGATCTTAGCAGGCACTTGCAGACGCCCTATCCCCCTCGTTGGGCTTCCGTCTCGCTCTATCTGGGCTGTTAGTGGGACAAGACTTGGAATCTTGTCCTTGCTGGTTAATTGGAAAGGTGCTTGCAGCTGTCCTCACCCTAGGGTCCAGGTACCCCGACTGTGCATGGCCTCCGGACCGGATTCCCGTCGTCGGCACCTGCGAGCTACAAACCTGCCCCGGTCCACTTAAAGTTTCCCACAACCGGATCTCCATCGCCTGTGGCCCTGCTCTGCCGTCTGCCACCTAGTCAGCTCAAGTAGTCGAGTCGTCCGGGAGCTACAACCCCTGACTACTACTTCGCTCCTTTCACTTCCTGTCTCCTCACAACTTTAACTCCACTCTTCTCTGCTCAACTCCAACTCCAACTTCAACTCCAACTTCAACTTCAACTGAACTTGTCCCACCCCGGACACCTCAGAACCCCTAGGTGGGCGTCACCATCTGCCTGGCCCCGCCTACTGGTGTGTCCCTATTGTCCTTGGGGGGTGACTAGGCTTTTGTGGCTGGTGTTGTGTACCTAGGTTGGGTTGTGTTGGAAGGCCAAAGGAAAGAGAGTCCTGCATCTGGGAGATGGATGCAGTCCTCTGTGACAACCTGATTTTGTCAGGGCGTCACATGCACCATAAGCACAGTCAGCCTGGCTAAACAGGCAATTAAATGACCCCAGGTCTGTTTTCAGGCACAGATTGCTTAGGGTAAATGGACCATAGTTGTAGCTCAACACAAATGATCTCTCCTGTCAGCTCAGCTATCTGAATGAGAAAGGAGGAGCAGTGGTGCACAGTTTGTGGGGCAGTATATGTCAAGGGCACAGTATAAGGGGGCAGATTATAGTGAGGACACAGTCTGGAGGGGTGTATTGAAGGACGACAAGGTATGGGCAGCAGTATATAGTGAAAGGGCACAGTATGGGGGGACAGTATATAGTGTGAGGGCACAATATAGGGGCGAGGTATAGTGTGAGAGAGCGGGGAGTATTGAAGGAAGGCACAGTATGGGCAGCAGTATATTGTGTAAGGGCACGGTATAGGGGGCAAAATATAGCTTGAGGGCTTTGTGTGGGGGCAGTAAACAGTTTGCAATATATAGTATGGGAACAGTGTATGGAAGGAAGGCACAGTATGGGGTAAGAGCAGTGCATCAATGGAGGACACAGGATGAGGTGACAATATAGAGAAAGGGCACATTATTGAGTGTCCCCCATACTGTTCCCTCACTGTCCTTCTTCCAGTCCGCCCCCCCTTCCAGCAAGAGCTGTGGTACTCCAGTGTTCCACGCAGGTATCTCTAAGCTGTGCTCTATACTTGCATCACAAAGCAGCAGTGTGAGGGGCACTGCAGCCAAAATTTGAGATGCTGCCACCTGACTGCAGGCCCTCTATGCTAATTTTTAGGAGGTTCTCCCCCTAAAAAGACACTCACCAGATACCCCCGCTCCCGTGGTATGACCTGCTCTTGCCCCGCCTCCCAGATATGTCACGGCGCTGCCCAGCTTCCGGTCTCTCTGTTCCTGGACCCGGACCTGTTTTGGCGGCCGGTGGCGTATACCCGCTTCGGAGGGCGGTAAGAGAGCTATCAGCAGGGAGGGAAGAGTTTTGCCCACGGCGCTTTAGCGGTGAGCGGCTCCCTCCCTGCTGAGGCACAGGTGACATGTGCCGGCAAGCGGTGTTCTCAGGGAAATACCCGCCCGCCGGTCCGCCTGTGCTCGCCGTCTGTCACAAATCCGCCATCAGCAGGGAAGGAAGCGTCCTACTCACAGCGCTGTTAGTTGTGAGCGGCTTCCTCCCTGCTGAGGCTCCAGCTAGGTGTGCCGGCGAGCGGTGTTCTGAGTGAACTACCTGCCCGCCGGTCAGCTGGAGCCTGCCCCTCAGTTTGAAAAAGAGCGCGAAAGCGCTCTTTGCTTATGGTGCCGCCCACCCACCGCCCTGCCACCGCCAGCGGGGGGTGCGGGTGCAGGCTGTGAGCCGGCACGGTCCCTGATACAGCGCAGGTGGAAGCGCTGCAGCGGGGGACCTGCCGGCCTTGTGGGAGTAACAAACCCCGTGCCCCTGCTCCCTCCACCGCCCTGTCACCGCTGCCCTGTCACAGCCTGTACAGGGGAGCGGGGAGATTGCGGGGGCAGGCTGCGGATGGGCGCAGCCTCTGATGCAGCTCAGATTGGAGGTGCTGCATTGGTGTATGTGCTGACTGCAGAAGTCAGCAGAATCCACCCATCCCCTATTGGTATCCCCAGACAAGTTAAAAAAAAAAAAAATAAATTAAAAAAATAAAATAAAAATTAAATAAATAAATTATAAAAAAAAATAAAATCTGCTACTCATGAAGGAGCTAGGGGTCATCTGGGTATCCCGGCCAGTGGGGTGAATTAAGGGGTGTGGTCAGGCCTCACTTCAACTGTGCAGGGTGGGGGGGGAGGTAAGCTGAGACATGTGCATTTGCAGTATTGCAGGGAGAAGTTGCAGCAGGTGGCATAGCCTCCACCTGCTGATACCCCACCTCTTCCACTAGTGCCAGTGATTTTCACCCCCCTCCCCTTTAGGGGTCGGCATGACACCTTAGGATGAACAACCCTCACTCACTTGAACAATCCCCCACCTCCCCTTCTGTGGGTAGCGGCTTGGATCGGACTCTGTCCCCTTCACCTGGGGATATGCACGGGCGTTGGGGCCCCTGGCGTCATGAGTCACATGTAGATTTAGACCCCCTTTTCTTCAGACTAAGCCCCGGGGCGGTCCCGCGGCGGGATGATGAGCATCTGAGTGTACATTGGCCTGGACAGCGGAGTGTTGTTGGAATTGGGCAGGAACATCCGGAGTCCGGCCGCCCCCTTTTATCCTGCACAATGTGGCAAGTACCATTACGTGGGATTGTGGGGTGGAATAAGCACCCTGGGGGGGTCACGTGATGTCACCAGGCAACAGGTTTTCCTCCCTATTCAACATTCTGTAATTAAGTTATGTGTGACCGACACTATAGGTGTACTGAGGAAATCATACACCCGCCGTAATAGGCGCTATAGTAGCTGCTTTTACTACCTCTTGTGGTCGGCATTCCGCAGTCTGATTGCTCTTACTGTAAAGAACCCTTCCCATTTAGCTGCGGTAGGAGGAAGTAATGTTCCAGTCCTTTATAGTGACCACACACGATTTATGCATAAAAATGAGATCTCCTCCTCCATTCCTTGCAATAATCTAGTTGTCTCCTTGAACCAACTAATCTCAGAATGTCCACCCACCGCCTTTTTGATAACAAACAAACAAAAAAGTCGAGTCAAAACTGGATCCCAGATTTTGGGTGTGGCCTGTCAAGTGATTTATAGGAGGGTTACAAAATGTTGGGCTCGCAGGATATCACCCCTCCTTGGTATATACTCTAACTTAGCGCTGTAGTTAACAAGGCGTAAGCTATGTTCGTCACTGATAACTTTATGGTAATAGCAAAGTGTATTTCTGTGCATTTTCGTGTTTGTTGGAGTTTCAGTTTAACAGACGAAAATGAACATGTGAGATGTGAAAATTGCCAATTTTATGTAAGTGCATAATTATGCCCACTAATATTTCCTGAGCAATTATGTCCACATAAATAGCCTCAAAAAAAAAAATACACAATTTTAGTTTAGGTCTCAGGTGTGCACAACTGACAAGTGCTTTCCCATGTGTTAGTAGACAGCAATCATTCTAATACTAGACTATAGAGGGTGCCAAGTAGCTTCATTATTTGAAGCACCTATTATGAATTTTAAAAAAAAATATAAAAAAGCCCCTCCCTTTGGGTTTGACTTTTTTGTTTTGGAAGGTTTTGCCGCATGGAAATAGCGTTTATTGGCTATTACCCATCGTACGGATGTTTATCTTTCGGCCCCTGCGGATCCATAGGTATGAACTTCAACTTTGAGGGTAAGGTCATTTCTATTGCTGTCATTGTTTTCAAGGCGCCTTTCCTAGGCTTCCAGTTTAGGACTAAGCGGCAGGGTCACGTTACCTGGTATCGGTACATTGGTCCAACCCTAGGTGCGGTAAGATTAAACTTTATTTTCCGCTACATGGAATCAGGCACCTGAAAAGGAGGAACTGAATGTGTAGCTGAATTTTTCTTTAAGCTTCAACGGCTACATTCGCTTCAAGAGCAGTAACGGCTGAATCGCTGGGGGGTGTATTTAACAGCAGCAGGCCTGGCTGTTTGGGTTTGTTTTCAACACAAAAAAAAAAAAAAAAAGTGGTATTATCAGTTGGTTTACCAAGCCCGGGGGGAAAAACCATCTAACCACCTGTTTACAACTTTCCTTATCAGTAGTGGGCTGTTTAGGCTTTTCGGTTTTTAGAATGCGCATCAGTCAACGAAAGGTTAAAGTCATACCAGGTATCCAGTTGCCGTGATAGCATTGTTTACTCCCTATTGCTTTTCCAATCCCAGGTGACCTCGTTAACTCCGTCCGCTGGCAGGTCCAAAGGTTTTGATTCCTTAAATTCGTAGTGGTACTCCCATTGAAAGGAGGCCGATGACCCGGCCTCTCGTTACAACACAGACATGATGGGCCTATGGTAAGGTATGCAGCGAGTGGGGTTTACCAGGTGGGTGAAAAGCATGATGATTTTCAAGCGATCCCTTGCTAATATATAACCGGCAGTATTTAGTGATTCTACTTCACCAACGGGTACCGTTTTTTCCTGTTGTGAGCAAACTGGTACGGGGTTTTGCCTTGCAATTTTTCAGTTGCGGAACTGGACCTGCGCGACCAAGGCCTAGTGGGACCCACGGTATGGAATGGGTAGTGGATTAGCGGCAGGTGGGTGGATGTCAGGAGGCCTAATACTCCTGGCTGTTTGTCGTCCTAATAAGGTACCGGGCTGGGTGGTTACGCCCATTGTGGTTTTGATCTTAAAGCTTAGTCACACAGGCTGAAGAAAGGCCTAGGTCTATCTAGCCAAGCCTGTCTTCCCTCACAGTTTTGGGATCTTTTTCCTCCACTCCTGGTTGGTATGCCTAAGGTGTTAGTGATAGCCCTTAGACGAACAGGGGTGACGGGGAGCATCTTTTAACCATGAAGACTTTTTCCCATATTTGGCGGACAATTTCTTGGCGGTAACTTGGTGATGATTGTTTATTGTGGGTGCGCCAGCTGCAGTACCTGGGATGTAAACACCCCTCCCTCCCCCCCCCCAGAACTGGGGTGCTGCTGAAGCTTTGGGGCAAGTGTGTATGAGCGTGGTTTCCATGGGATGGGGTTGGCAACGCAAATGCATTTTGAGGGACGTCCGTACCGAGTTTGTTTTATAAACCGCCACTAGTAGAAGCGCAAGAGGCTACTGACTGTCATATAGGCTAGCGTAACATTACATACGTTCCAGATTTGTGTATTAATAAAAAAAAAAACAAAACGCGAGTTTTTGCCAAATCAACCCCAAGGGGAAGGGGGTCTGCTGGTTAAGAGAATTTTGCTGGTTTCGAGAGTTTTTCCTTTCTGACAATGTTTTCCTTTTCAGATGTAAGTCGGCCTAGGGTTCGAGCTTAGGTCATGCCCATACTTTTCGGGCAGCGGGAAAAGCTGATCCTCGCCCTGGTGGTTGGTCCTTGGTTTCCATTGACCTGGATGTGATTGGAGAAGTTGCCGGGAGCTGGTTGAGCTGAGTGTGCTACCTGAGGTGTTCAGGATTGGTGAGCCGCCCTCCACAGTTGACTTGGCGACCCAAGTAGGCGTCACAGATCTGGTCCCCTGCCACCTAGCTGCGCTCCGCCCCGTACCCTCATCCGGTCGGAGATGTACAAGTTTCCCTGCTATTTTCCTAATGGAAGATTGGCCAGCCAGAGGTGATTTTCAGCCCATATTGGAACGTATCTAAGGAAGGATGTGTTACGGAGCTGTCCTTGGCGCACGGGCAACCAGTGCCTACCTAAGTTGATTCTGTAAAATATAAAAAAAAAAAAAAAAAAAAAAAAAAATTTGTTGGTGTGGTACCGCCAGCTGGAAGGTATTAACTTTGCTGTCCCCATGAGGGAGCGAGAACATCTTAAATGATGCTGTTTCGGAGGTTTGGCAGTGAGAATGGTGAGGAGATGGCTCAGGTTCTGTGGTTTTGGGGGGGGTCGCAGCTTGCTAGCGCTGTGCTGCTCCTTGGCGGAAGGGGTAGGAAAAATGGTGGTGAAATACCCGCACCGGACGGCCGGTGGCGGAAAATTTCCCAAAACCCCGTGGCGTTGGCTGGTAATGCCTAATTTGAAAGCTGCGACCAAAAATTTATGCCAAAGTAAAAGATGAGAGTGTTTTTCCCTATGCCTCTCCAAAAGTGAATAAGTGAAAATAAAAGCAATTTAACTTATAAAGAATGGTGTGGTGTCTTTCTAGGGGGGAAAAGGTGGTGGTTGGGTCCTGGCAGTCATCTCTACACTGCATTAAGGTTATTATCAGCGCTGTATTCACCCTCATCCTAGGAGACCCGACCCACATTCGCTATTCCTCTATGCCATTTTCTTCACAGGTACTTCTCACCTTACGTCATCTACCTGAGCCCTGCAGCTTCCCACACTCCTCCCCTCTCAATGTAATGTGGTAACCCTTGAAATTGATAGCTCGGTAGTACTTTGCATTTTTTGTCTTTTTACCCTTGACAGGTTCTATGTGGATCCTGCCGACTACCCACCGCTTACAACCGATGTCCTCTTCTGGGTTCTAGTACCCTTTTATGATTAGGATTTTAAACATACAAATTATAAACAAACATTTTTATATTTAAACTCCTTTGTTCCAGGTCCATATTTTTAAATTCACACACTTTTATACCTCTTTATTATCTACTATCCACCCCTCAGACACACTTTACCCAGTAAGATAGTTCTCAGAGTGCTAGTGTCCATTAATTCATTAAGTGCTGTAAAGTACCTAGGGGTTCAAAATGCTCTTTATGCCCCTGGATAAAATCCTTGAGATGTCTAGTTTCCAAAATGGGGTCCCTTTTGAGGGATTTTAGCTGTTTAGGTACCTTTGAAGCCCGGCAAATGCAACGTAGTGCCTGCAATCTATTGCAGCCAAATAGCTTTCCAATATTCAAATATTGCTCCTTCTGTTCTGACCCCTCCCTCCCGTTTGTATAAACAGAACTTTTTGACTATACCCAGAGTGTTGCTGCACTCACAATAAAGTGGGTAACAACCTGTAGGGTCTACGTTTTGGTGTCTCCTTTTGTAAAACTGCAAAATTTAGAGAAAAGCAACAGTTTTGTGAAATAAATACAATTTTCAATATGACAACCTAATTTTATCAAATTCTGTGTGTGACAGGTACATTCAAAAAACTCACTATACCCCTGGAAAAAAACCTAGAGGAGTTCAATTTGAAAAATGTGGTCACTTGTGGGGGGTTTCTGCTGTTTAGGTACCTTAGGGGCTATACAAAAGCAACATGGTGCCCGCAATGTACCGTATTTCAACCAAATTTGCTTTTTAAAATTCAAATATTGCTCTTTCTGTTGCCAACCCTCCCGTTTGTCCAAACAGAGCTTTTTGTGTACATGTTAAGGTATCCCAGCATTCGTAAGAAAGTGGGTATGAAGCTGGGGTTCAGTTTTTGGTGTTACCTTTTATAAAACTGCAAAATTTGGTGATAATGCAACATATTTGTGAAAAAAATGAAATTTTCAATATGACGACTTAATGTTATGAAATTCTGTGAAGTAGAAAGAAGAATGGTCTGCACTCAGATTTATGATGATGGTGGTGCAAGTGAAAATTGGGTCAAAGACCCTAGTATCAAATCCCAAACGAATTCACTGCACTCGATATATGTGATGCAAAATGTGACAAATTTTATTAAATAAGGAATTGCGACTATGCAATCAGATGTTTCGACCCGCCTGGGTCTTAGTCAGGAGTCGCTGTATAGTTGGTGTCTGGAGGATGAAAGATGAGGTGCACTGTAGCACTAATGCATAAATATATCCTGAGGATACACCATATCAATAGCAACAGCGCTGCTGCGCCTGCAAAACCTGTGTACAATCCTCAAGGCACCTTCTTCTATGCATTAGTGTTACAGTGCACCTCATCTTTCATCCTCCAGACACCCACTGTACAGCAACTCCTGACTAAGACCCAAGCGGGTCTAAATGTCTGATTGCATAGTCGCAATTCCTTAAGCCAGCTTTAAGCCCGCTACACACGCTTCAATATATCTCACAATCCGTCGTTGGGGTCAAGTTGTAAGTGACACACATCCGGCATCGTTTGTGAGGTATCTGCGTGTGACAGCTACATGCGATCAGGATTGAACGCAAAACCGTTGATCGCAAACACATCGTATCATTCTCTAGAATTGAGCGTTTTGTTGCACGAACCTAGTCAATTGTAACGTGTGACATCCCTCATACGATTTTGTTGTCTGATGCTATGTGCGCAGGTGTGCGCTCTGCACCGCAGCTTAAAAAAGGTCTGCTTCAGAGCGCAGCTGAAAAGCTGCGTTCTGAAGCGCCTCACAATGTCTGTCATGCACTAATCTCTGTCAGTCCGTCACTATCTCTGTCCCTCACTCTCAGTCCATGTCAGTCTATCCCCCTCTCTCATATACTCACCGATCCCCGATCCCTGGCGCTGCACGGCATTCACACTGCTCCGGCGGCTTTTACTGTTTTGAAAAAGCCGGCCGCCCATTAAACAATTTCGTATTCCCTGCTTTCCCCGCCCACCAGCGCCTATGATTGGTTACAGTGAGACACGCCCCCACTCTGAGTGACAGGTGTCACACTGCACCCAATCACAGCAGCCGGTGGGCGTGTCTATACTGTGTAGTGAAATAAATAATTAAATAATTAAAAAAAACGGCGTGCGGTTCCCCCCATTTTTAAAACCAGCCAGATAAAGCCATACGGCTGAAGGCTGGTATTCTCAGGATGGGGAGCTCCACGTTATGGGGAGCCCCCCACCCTAACAATATCAGCCAACAGCCGCCCAGAATTGCCGCATACATTAGATGCGACAGTTCTGGGACTATACCCGGCTCTTCCCGATTTACCCTGGTGCGTTGGCAAATCGGGGTAATAAGGAGTTATTGGCAGCCCATAGCTGCCAATAAGTCCTAGATTAATCATGTCAGGCGTCTATGAGACACCTTCCATGATTAATCTGTAAGTTACAGTAAATAAACACACACCCGAAAAAATCCTTTATTAGAAATAAAAACACACACATATACCCTGGTTCACCACTTTAATCAGCCCCAAAAAGCCCTCCTTGCCCGGCGTAATCCAGGATGATCCAGCGTCGCTTCCACCGCAGCTGCATGGAGGTGACCGGAGCCGCAGCAGACACAGCCGCTCCGGTCACCTCCATGCAGCAAATGAAGACAGCCGTGCGATCAGCTGCTGTCACTGAGGTTACCCGCGGCCACCGGTGGATGCAGCGGTGGCCGCGGGTAACCTCAGTGACAGCAGCTGATCGCGCGGCTGTGTTCATTTGCTGTGTGGAGGTGACCGGAGCGGCTGTGTCTGCTGCAGCTCCGGTCACCTCCATGCAGCAGCGCTGGATGCGACGCTGGATCATCCTGGATTACGCCGGACAAGGAGGGCTTTTTGGGGCTGATTAAAGTGGTGAACCAGGGTATATGTGTGTGTTTTTATTTCTAATAAAGGATTTTTTTCTGGTGTGTGTGTTTATTTACTGTAACTTACAGATTAATCATGGAGGGTGTCTCATAGACGCCTGACATGATTAATCTAGGACTTATTGGCAGCTATGGGCTGCCAATAACTCCTTATTACCCCGATTTGCCAACGCACCAGGGTAAATCAGGAAGAGCCGGGTACAGTCCCAGAACTGTCGCATCTAATGTATGCGGCAATTCTGGGTGGCTGTTGGCTGATATTGTTAGGGTGGGGGGCTCCCCATAACGTGGAGCTCCCCATCCTGAGAATACCAGCCTTCAGCCGTATGGCTTTATCTGGCTGGTTTTAAAAATGGGGGGAACCGCACGCCTTTTTTTTAATTATTTAATTATTTATTTCACTACACAGTATAGACACGCCCACCGGCTGCTGTGATTGGGTGCAGTGTGACACCTGTCACTCAGAGTGGGGGCGTGTCTCACTGTAACCAATCATAGGCGCCGGTGGGCGGGGAAAGCAGGGAATACGAAATTGTTTAATGGGCGGCCGGCTTTTTCAAAACAGTAAAAGCCGCCGGAGCAGTGAGAAAGCCGTGCAGCGCCGGGGATCGGGGATTGGTGAGTATGAGAGAGGGCTGCTCAATTCAGTCACTCAGGAGTTTAGCGGTCACCGGTGAGTCTTCACTGGTGACCGCTAATCAGGACGCGGCACAGACAGAGCCGCAGCATCACAATGAAGTCGGGTGAAGTTCACCCGAGTTCATTCTGACAGTGCGGCTCTGTCTGTGTCTGCTGTCATCTGCCATTCAGCTCTGCTACATGGCTGTCTGTGTCTGCTGTTAGCGGCCATGTAGCAGAGCTGAATGGCAGATGACATAGTAAAAACGCATCCCTACACATTACACACGCTTGGCAAGTCAATAAATAAAAAAAAAAAAAAGGTGCTCAATGCATACGTCACAGAACACATGATCTAAAGGATCGCACACAAAATTGACCAATTTAACATAGACTACTAACGCTCGTGTGACAGCAAATGAACGACCAACGTGAAATCTCATAGATCCCGTATGCAACCTGGGCGTGTCACATCGCAAATGCTATTGTACAACTAATTGCAACGTGTAAAGTGGGCTTTACATGTTGCAATTTCGCATACGATATCGTATGCGATTTGCAACGCCCCCATTGTATGTGTGGCACGTTCAATTTTTTGAACGTGCCACACAAACGATTAACCCCCATCACACGTACTTACCCGTCCATACGACCTCGATTTGGGCGGCGAACGTCCACTTCCTGGAGTGGGATAGACGTTCGGCGTCACATCGACGTCACCCGGCAGCCGGCCAATAGAAGCGGAGGGGCGGAGATGAGCGGGACGTAAACATCCCGCCCACCTCTTTCCTTCCGCATTGGCGGCTGGAGCCGCGGGACGCAGGTAAGATCTGTTCAATGTTCCCAGGGTGTCACACACTGCGATGTATGCTGCCTCGGGAACATTGCACAATCGCACGTTCAATTCATGAGGAATGAACGACGTGTATGCCATGAACGGATTTTCGTTCAATCACAATCGCATGTACCTGTCACACACTACAATGTACCTTACGATGCCGGATGTGTGTCACTTACGACGTGACCCCGCCGACACATCGTAAGATATATTGTAGTGTGTAAAGCTGGCTTAAGTTAATAAAATTTGTCACATTTTGCATCACATATATCGAGTGCAGTGAATTCGTTTGGGATATGAAATTCTGTGAAGTACCTGTGGGTTCAAGGAGCTCACGGCAACCCTAGATAATAACCTTGATGCAGCTAGTTTCTAAAATGGGGTAACTTGTGAGGGTTGCTGCTTTTTAGGTACCTTAGGGGCCCAGCAAATAGTGCTTGCATTCTATTTCAGCAAAATTTCAGTTCCAAAATTCAAATGGCATGCCGAGTCCTCCCATTTGTCCAAACAGAGATTTCTGACCACAGGTGGAGTATTAGCGTGCTCATTAGAAACTGGGGAACAAATTTTGGGGGTTTACTTTGTCATGCTATTTCTTGTAAAAGTGAATATATTGGGGCTAAAGCAACATTTTTAGGTAAAGTTTATTTTTTTCCCATTCCTCTTGCACCTGAAGGGTTAATAAATTTCTTTGATGTGGTTTTGAGTACTTTGAGGGGTGCAGCTTCGTGTCACTTTTTGGTATTTTCTGTCATCTAGGCCTCTCAAAGTCACTTCAGATGTGATGTGGTCCCTAAAAAATGATTTTGTAAATTTTGTTGGAAAAATGAGAAATTGCTGATAAACTTTTAAGCTTTCTTACTTGCTAACAAAAAAAATTGATATATGTTTCAAAAAGTGTGCTGATGTAAAGTAGGTATGTGGGAAATGTTAGTGACATAACTTTGGTTTAAGGGCATAAAAATTCAAAATTAGGAAATAGCTAATTTTTTCCCCAAATTTCCGATCTTTTAACAAATAAACAAAAAATATCATCGTACATTTACCACCATCATGAAGTACAAAATGTCACGAAAAAAACAATTTCAGAATCACCAGGATCCATTGAAGCATTTCAGAGTTATTACATCATAAATTAACACTGGTCAGATTTCTAAAATTTGGCCTGGTCATAAAGGTTAAAATTGGCTCCTTCATTCAAGGGTTAAATAATCGAGCATACTAAGAAACCTTACATAAAACATTCAATGCTACAAAATAGTGTTACAATATATGACAAAAGAAAGATACAATCCAATAGTAGAAAATCTATTTATTGATGTTAGAGAAAAACATTGCAGGATCAGTGAATTCATGGTAAAAATCCAATAAACGTCTGGTCTCTTTGTAACAGACTTGTTTTGATTACATCTGAATTACTCCCTAGTAGTGATGGACGGACCCGGACTGTAAAAGTTCGGACCTGTGCAGATCCAAAGGTACCCGAGTTCCAGGCCCAGGCGTGGAATTCTCAGAGAAGTCCGGGAATTTATTTGGAAACGGCACTTGGGTAATAAAAAAAATTAAGGAAAAATAATGAAAAAAATAATAAAGCAAGCGCGCTATACTTACTGAGTTTCAGATGCAGCTGTAACTGCTTCTGCGGCCATCCACTCTACTTCCAGGGCCGCACATCATCGCTCATGCGTATGCACTGCTTTCCCTGCCCACCGGCAGTCTCAGTGTCTGTAATTGGTAGCAGTCAGACGTGCCCCCACGCTGAGTGACAGCGTCTCTGATGCTTCCAAACACAGACCCTGTCTGTAGGTCCCTATCGTACAGTGAAAATAAATAAATTAAAACATTTGGGGTAGGGTCCCCTTATATTATTATACCCAGCACTGATAAAGCATATGGCTACAGGCTGCAGCCCTCAGCTGTGCACTTAGCTTGGCTGTGAATTAAAATAAGAGGAAAGGCCTTGTGCTCACATTGCTTTTTTCATGCTTTTTTTCCTTGCTTCTTTTAATCAATAAAAGAAAGGAAAAAGCATCCCAGAAATGTTTATGAGAATCCTGACTTGCCGTGCACACGTTGCTTCTTTTTTCCTTGCAGTGTTTGTTGCTGAAAAAAGAAGCAGCATGTCAATTTCTGCATTTTTTCCTGCTTTTTTTCACCAATTGACTTGAATGGAGTAAGTGAGAAACACAAGAAAAAAATGCATGTGTAATGCACATGTGACGCCCTGGCACCGCCAGGTGGTCACACATAGAATAGGCCCCACATAACACCATACCTCACCAGGTTACATCATGCCAACAAAAACCTAGTCATCCCCCCCAGGTAAGGAAAGGCACACCAGTGGGCGGGACCAGGTGGATGTAGAACGCCCACCTAGGGGTCTGGAGAACCCGGGGCGGGAAAAGAGTTAGTTGTTGAGTTGTGTTGTGTTGAGTTGAGTTGAGTGGAGTTCAGAGAGTGGAGTGGAGCAGGAGGAGAGGAGAAGGTGAAGCTCAAGTGCAAAGACAGAAAGGAAAGGTGTCGGGGTAGGAGCCCCGGTGTACTGGCTAGGTGTCAGACGGTGGTCCGTGTCTGTCAGGAGATGGGAAGACGGCAGCCGGAGATCCGAGGTGGATCAGGACAGGGTAGGAGCCCGCTGGTAATGACACGGGAGAACCAACCCGGAAACCATGCACAGAGGGGGTACTTGGACCCTGAAGCCAGGACCGGAACCAACGGCCTCGCTAATTAACCAATTGAGGGCAGGATTATAGGTCCTGTCCCAACAAAAGTCCCAAAAGCAGACAACAGCCCACTGCGGGGGATAGGGCATCTGCCAGGGCCCAGTAGATCCCAAGGGTCAGCGTCAGTGAGCAAGACTCCCAACAAAAGTACCGGGAGTGGACTCCCGTGTTCCATACCGGGAAGTCCACAAACACCAAAACAGTGCAGAGGAAAGTGACACAGACCATCACCCCGGGTGAGGGACCAGAATACACCCGGCCGCGGCGGCCGGCCACCGACACCTTGGTTTACCGATTAGACTTGTGTGATTCATTGACTGTGAGTACACCAATATCCCTCGGTCTGACCGGATGTGCTGGCCCCTGCAATCACCATCCTCAGCACAGAGACACTGGGCCCTGGGGCATCCATCCCTACTCACGGAGTGGTTAATATCCAGCTGCCATCCCATCGCCCCCGGGTACCCCATAACAGCAGTGGTGGTGCCACATCTCACCACACACTGTGGGTGGCGTCACAGAGTCATTATGGTAAATCCCGTACAAATACGTCCCCTTTTTTTCGAAGTGTCTGTGTGACCCCCGCGTCCAGAAGATCCCTCGAGCCACCCTGTGGATCCGGATCCGAGCAGCCCGGCTGCTGGCACGGGGGCGGCACACACACATTGCTTCTTTGTGTGTTTTTATGGGACTGGCACGTCTAATGTATGCAGCAATTCTGGATGGCTGTCGGCTGCTTTTTTAGACTGGGGGACCAATAGGCATGTGTCTCCCCAGCCTGAGAATACCAGCCCCCAGCTGTCAGGCTTTGTCTTAGCTGGGTATAAATATTGGGGTGGTATTACATGCCTTTTTTTTTAATTATTTATTTGAATAATTACATTTTTTTAAAAAAAAGCTGCATGCGGTTACTCTTATTTTGATACACAGCCAAGAGTAGCACACAGCTGGGGGCTGCAGCCTTTAGCCGTGGGCATCAATATGGGTGGACACTACACAATTTTTTTTATTTTTATACCACAATTGATGCACACAGTATCTGTGATTGGAAGCAGTCAGCTAACACGCTGCCACTCAGGGTGGAGGTGCATCTGGCTGCAAGCAATCACAGCCTCCAGTGGGTGAGGAAAGCAGTACATATGCATTGAAGGCAATGAGCAGCCCCAGAAGGAAATGAGCAGCCACTGGAGCAGTTATAGCTGCACCGGAGACTCGGTAAGTACAGCCCACTTGTTCCTATCCCCCTATCCCTTCTACCACCATTTTTTATTTCCAGATTCTGGTCCCCATAGACTTATATTGGGACCGGCATCCAGTCAGATACCCGGGATCAATCCAGTATTTTTTAACTCGGTTAGGCCCACCAATCCCAGGTACCTACGAGTCCACCCATCACTACTGCCTAGCACTTCTAAAATGAACTGGTACTCAGGTCTGATACGACATGTCTAGCTTGAATGCCTGTCTCACCTTTTTTCAAATCTATAGAGGTTGTTGCTTTTTGCTTAGGCGGGCTTTGCACACTATGACATCGCAGGTGCGATGTCGGTGGGGTCAAATTGAAAATGACGCACTTCCGGCATCGCATGCGACATCGTAGTGTGTAAAGGCTCGATGATACGATTAACGAGCGCAAAAGCGTCGTAATCGTATCATCGGTGCAGCGTCAGCGTAATCCATGATTATGCTGACGCGACAGTCCGATGTCGTTCCTCGCTCCTGCGGCAGCACACATCGCTGTGTGTGAAGCCGCAGAAGCGAGGAACATCTCCTACCGGCGCCACTGCGGCTTCCGTAGGATATGCGGAAGGAAGGAGATGGGCGGGATGTTTACAACCCACTCATCTCTGCCCCTCCGCTCCGATTGGCCGCCTGGCGTGTGACGTCGCGATGACGCCGCACGACCTGCCCCCTTAGCAAGGAGGCGGGTCGCCGGCCAGAGCGACGGTTGCAGGACAGGTGCGTCCATGTGAAGCTGCCGTACCGATAATGTTCGCTACGGCAGCTATCACAAGGAAATCGCTGCTGCGACGGGGGCGGGGACTATCGCGCTCGGCATCACAGCATCGGCCTGCAATGTCGCAGCGTGCAAAGTACCCCTTAGAATCCTGTCGAGATTTTTTTCAGCATAATTTTTTATTGCTAAACAATATTCTGTTAAGCTAATTTTATCTCTAGCAGGGATACAGTATAATATTAAAATATAACTTTTAATAAAGCTGTTTAAAATACCTTCCCATATACACAATCCTTGTATAAAGTGATAAAATGTTCAAAGTGTACCAGTGCTCAAAATTGGTAAGGTGTCACCATATGTTCTTGATGAAGAGGTCATTCACAAGCGAGGAATGAGAATTTTGGCTGAGGTAGAAGACCCTATTAACCCTATCATGCCCCATGCTTTGTCTCCCGTCTTCCCAAGGACAGTGCCTAGTGTGGTTTGTCCCACTAATTGATGTCCCTATTGTTTAACATCCAGATGCATTTCATCCACTATTTATGGTGGGTCTTCTCAGGGGAGATATTACAGTGTAATGAAGCCCCTAGCTCATGAGTACTTTAATTCATACAAGAAATAATAAGGTTAATCTTTTTCCCAAAACCCACCAAAGCCCTGACAGAGTGCTGTGCAGCAAACCATGTGGTGTACTCACATGGCAGCCTCAGATCTGTCTTTTTAAATACCTATTTGACTCCCTCTGGAGTCTGACATCACTTCCTGAAAAAAAAAACAAAACTGTGGTGCCACTGGACTTCAGGCACCACAGGGTATTACACCACTTTTAAGGGGTAATATCCATCCCGGGTTAGGAGGGGGTTAGCTGCTGGTGCCTTCACAAAACACACACATACAACAGTAAGGTGCTTTCCCACAGGGGGTTGGACCAGGGCGGACAGGATAGCTAGCCATCACGAAGCATGGGACTTACCCAGTCGCTAGGACAACCACTTGGGCCGGGCACCACTTGGAGTAAGAATTAGGCGCAACCATCACACTTACTACAGACCTTCCCGGGCACAGCTTGAGGTAACATCTAGCACAGATGACTGGAGTTTAGTGTTCCCCTCTCTTCTTGGGCCTGTGGCTTGGAGCTGGAGGCTTGGCCCGGGTTCCGGATAGCCACCGAGGAACACTTCACTAGAAAGACTTTCACAGCCATCGGCGGTGATCACCGACTATCCGGGATTGGCTGGAGCCCTTCGTGGCAGAGATTGGTACTCTGGGGCAGCACCTGAACTACCTGTGAGTAAAAGACCTGGAACGGCAGCCCCTGACTATTGCGGTGCAAACTGGAACTACCACCCCACCCCTGTCCGTCCTCCATTATCCTCCCCGGAGTAACCCCGCTCCGCCTGTGGGGAGTGAAACCATCCCGGCTGCGACCCTCACCATCAGCTCCGGAGAGCAGCACCCATAGCAGCAGCCCATCCCTGGCCGCGGACCACAGGAGGCGTCACGGCTCACGATCTAAAAAGACTTTCCTAACCATCACTACCACCCCTATCCTCCATCCTTCTTCCCGTCCACTGCCTTCCCTCCCTCCTGTACGTCTCAATGTCACCAAACTGGGCCAGGCCAGCCCGTGACGACGCAGAGGAGCTGCACCCCCAGCTCGGCGATGTGTCGAATGAAAACCCCCTCAACCCTGGAGTGTTACAAAACTGAAAAAAGAAAACAGAAAAAAACATGAATGATTGTATATGTGACCACAGCCTACTATTGTTAAATTGCTCTTGTCATTCAGACAATACAATGTCATAGAAACCATCCTTGTTTATCCTTTCATTTTTACACACTGACAGACATTGTCTAACCTCGGATGCTACTATTGTACTAGAGTTGACTGAGTAAAGAGACCTTTCCTTAGGTATCTCATACCATATATACAGCACAATTATAATCAAAACTCTGACGCTCCAGGCAAGGACACTTGCATTACCAGGTGATCACTTCTGCATTGTACATCGGTAGACATTGCAGCAATAACAGGAGTATGGATTACAATTATCCAGTCGTGCAGCATGACAGACATGCGCATATGCACGCAGCAGTCCGACATATCCACTGGAGCTTCAATTGTTACCATAGAAACAAACGTGTTTAAAGAAGTTGTCCAGTTACCAAAACTGATTTTTTTTTTCTGATAAATCTTGCAAATATGTGGCCCTCAACACATCTATTATGTTTTTTCAGCAAAATTACCTTTTATTGTGCACTAGCAGCACATGCTCATTGCTGGCTCCAGCTCTGATGGGGTTAATCTCTCCTCTGACTTCCTGTGTTCAGTTCCTACAAGTCCCAGAATTCTTTGTGGCTCCAGAGCGGTGTCTAGCTTATCTAACACACCCATTGTGTCTAATACACCCACTCTGCTCCCACCCAAACCCTCCTCCCTGCCTCTTCCCAGTGGATGTGCACTGAGAGCAATCACACAGAGACAGCAGCAGCTCTACACAGCCAGGGGAAGAAAGTGTGTGTGCGCGTATATACAGTGTATGTGTATGTGTGCGCGTATATACAGTGTGTGTGTGTGCGTATATACAGTGTGTGTGTGTATATATACAGTGTGTGTGTGTATATATACAGTGTGTGTGTGAGTGTGTATGTTTGTCATACTCACCTGTCTGCAGGGTCCCGGAGCCATGCCTGCTTCCAGCCCCTGTCCCGGTACCGCCGCTCTGGCTGTGTGCAGTCTCCCCGGGGCACGTACGAAGCTTGCAGGACCTGGCGGTGGATCACCTGATGCAGTCACCTGACGCATCAGCTGATCGATTCTCGTGGTGTCGCCGGCTTTTTCGCGCCCGGCCGGCTATCAGCTGATCCTGCCGTCAGGGGACTTCATCAGCTGATTACCGGCAGCTCCTGCAGTGATGGGCCAGGATCAGACTCCCCTGCAGGAGCTGCCGGTAATCAGCACAGACGTGAGTATTTATTTATTTTTTTTTTTTCTACTGATGCATCAGCTGATTGTATAATCGGCTTTTATACAATCAGCTGATGTGTCATGTAATTCACGTAGTTTAACCTGACACATCATCTGATCGCTTTGCCTTCCAGCAAACCGATCAGATGATATTGGATCCGGATTGGATGGCGCGGGACCCTAACCCAGGATGTTTACTGCGGAGGGGGGTTTATTTCAATAAAGATGGAGTCACTAATTGTGTTGTGTTTTATGTCTAATAAAAATATTTTTCTGGTTGTTGTGTTTTTTTTTTTTATCATTACTAGAAATTCATGGTGGCCATGTCTAATATTGGCGTGACACCATGAATTTCGGGCTTAGGGCTAGCTGATAATATACAGCTAGCCCTAACTCCATTATTACCCAGCTAGCCACCCGGCATCAGGGCAGCTAGAAGAGTTGGATACAGCGCCAGAAGATGGCGCTTCTATGAAAGCGCCATTTTCTGGGGTGGCTGCGGACTGCAATTCGCAGTGGGGGTGCCCAGAAAGCTTGGGCACCCTTCACTGTGGATTCCAATCCCCAGCTGCCTAGTTGTACCCGGCTGGACACCAAAATTAGGCGAAGCTTACGTCATTTTTTTTTTAAATTATTTCATGAAATTCATGAAATAATTAAAAAAAAAGGGCTTCTCTATATTTTTGGTTCCCAGCCAGGTACAAATAGGCAGCTGGGGGTTGGGGGCAGCCCGTACCTGCCTGCTGTACCCGGCTAGCATACAAAAATATGGCGAAGCCCATGTCATTTTTTTTTTTTTTGGGTAAAAAACTGCATACAGTCCTGGATGGAGGATGCTGAGCCTTGTAGTTCTGCAGCTGCTGTCTGCTCTCCTGCATACACTAGTGAATGGAGGATGCTGAGCCTTATAGTTCTGCAGCTGCTGTCTGCTCTCCTGCATACACTAGTGAATGGAGGATGCTGAGCCTTGTAGTTCTGCAGCTGCTGTCTGCTCTCCTGCATACAATGAACATTTTGAATAAGGAAATGACATCAGACCTTTTTTTTTTTTTCATCAACAATCTTTAATGGCATTGTGCACTGATTAAAAACGCAGTGAGCAAAAACGCAGCAAAAAACGCACCAAATCGCGGCAAAAACGTGACATGCAGCACCGCAGGTGACAGAGCAGAGCAAGTTGGTGACATGCTCTGCTCTGACACATAGTGTGCTGCATGTCACTGTATCCACTCTGGGACTTGTTGTGCAGGTGACCGGATGATACATGTCACTAACTTGCTCCACTCTGTGACTTCTGCTGCATTGTTCCAACTGTATACACTCTCACCTGAACAAGTCTCAGAGTGGGGCAGTTAGTGACATGTATCATCCGGTCACCTGCACAACAAGTCCCAGAGTGGTGAAAGATAGTGACATGCAGCACACTATGTGTCAGAGCAGAGCATGTCACTGTCTCCACTCCGCTGACCTCACAGCCCGTACACGCTGCGATGGATGCAGGGGGACACAGAACAAGTAATCGGCCGACACTGGAGTCATCTGATTACTTGGGATGAATGAGAAGTAAAATGCTCTGGTGCTCGATGGGCGAAGCCCATGCCGATTTTTTTAAAAAAAAATTCATTAAAAATAAAAAAACAAAAAAATCACATTGTTTGTGGGCTCCCGCTGCATTTTATATTGCTAAGGGTAACCAAAGCAGCTACTGGCTGCTAGCCCCCGCTGCTTGGTGTTACTTTCACTGGCAATAGAAATGCAGGGAAGCATTTTTTTTTTATAAAGGTTTTTCCCTGAAAACGTTTTTAAGAAAATGACGTGGGCTTCGCCATATTTTTGTATGCTAGCCAGGTACAGCAGGCAGCTACGGGCTGCCCCCAACCCCCAGCTGCCTAGTTGTACCCGGCTGGGAACCAAAAATATAGAGAAGCCCTTTTTTTTCATGAATTTCATGAAATAATTAAAAAAAAAAAATGATGTGGGCTTCGCCAAATTTTTGAGTCCAGCCAGGTACAACTAGGCAGCTGGGGATTGGAATCCACAGTGCAGGGTGCCCAAACTTTCTGGGCCCCCCACTGCGAATTGCAGTCCACAGCTGCCCCAGAAAATGGCGCTTTCATAGAAGCGCCATCTTCAGGCGCTGTATCCAACTCTTCCAGTGGCCCTGGTGGCAGGTGGCACGCTGGGTAATAAGGGGTTAATACCAGCTATGTTTTACCAGCTGGTATAAAGCCCGAGATTCTTAATGTCAGGCCAAGTTTAACCTGGCCATTAAGAATCTCCAACAAAGGGTTTAAAAAAAAAAAAAAAAAGACATCACACAGAGAAAAATACTTTATTAGAAATAAATACACAGACACAGTAGGGACTCCATGTTTATTACTCCCTCTCACCCCTCCACAATGGAGAGATTTCTGTACTGACCATGCCAGGAGAGAGCGAGGAAAAAGAGCGAGCGGGGGGGGGGAAAGAGAGCGAGTGGGGGGGAGAGAGCGAGCGGGGGGGGAAGAGAGTGAGCGGGGGGGAAGAGAGCGAGCTGGGGGAGAGGAGAGCGAGCGGGGGGGGAGAAGAGAGCGAGCGAGGGGGGAGAAGAGAGCGAGCGGGGGGAGAAGAGAGCGAGGGGGTAGAAGAGAGCGAGCGGGGGGGGAAGAGAGCGAGGGGGGGAGAAGAGCGAGAGGGGGGGAAGAGAGAGAGGGGGAGAGAAGAGAGAGAGGGGGGAGAAGAGAGAGAGGGGGGGAGAAGAGAGAGAGGGGGGGAGGAGAGAGAGAGGGGGGGGAGAAGAGAGAGAGGGGGGGAGAAGAGAGAGAGGGGGGAGAAGAGAGAGAGGGGGGGAGAAGAGAGAGAGGGGGGGAGGGGGGAGAAGATTGAGAGGGGGGGAAAAGAGAGAGAGGGGGGGAGAAGAGAGAGAGGGGGGAGAAGAGAGAGAGGGGGGGAGAAGAGAGAGAGGGGGGGAGAAGAGAGAGAGGGGGGAGAAGAGAGCGAGCGGGGGAGAAGAGAGCGAGGGGGGAGAAGAGCGAGAGGGGGGGAGAAGAGCGAGAGGGGGGGAGAAGAGCGAGAGGGGGGGAGAAGAGAGAGAGGGGGGGAGAAGAGAGAGAGGGGGGGAGAAGAGAGAGAGGGGGGGAGAAGAGAGATAGGGGGGGAGGGGGGAGAAGAGAGAGAGGGGGGGAGAAGAGAGAGAGGGGGGGAGAAGAGAGAGAGGGGGGGAGAAGAGAGAGAGGGGGAGAAGAGAGAGAGGGGGGAGAAGAGAGAGAGGGGGGGAGAAGAGAGAGAGGGGAGGGAGAAGAGAGAGAGGGGGGAGAAGAGAGAGGGGGGGGGAGAAGAGAGAGAGGGGGGGAGAAGAGAGAGAGAGGGGGGAGAAGAGAGCGAGGGGGAGAGAGAGGGGGGAGAGAGAGGGGGGAGGAAAAGAGAGCGCGGGGGGAGGAAAAGAGAGCGCGGGGGGAGGAAAAGAGAGCGCGGGGGGAGGAAAAGAGAGCACGGGGGGGAGGAAAAGAGAGCGAGGGAAAAGAGGGATAAGAGGGGGGCAGAGAAGAGGGGGAAGAGGGGAGGGGGAAAAGAGTGGGGGGAGAGTAGAGAGTGGGGAAAGAACGGGGGGGGGGCAGAGGTGCTCTGTCACCAACTGTCTCCACTCTGTGACTTGTGGTGCAGGTGACAGAGTGCAGACAGTTGGTCCCATGCAGCAGGACAGATGGCAGAGCACAGCGGTGACATGCCTGTCAGTGTCTTGCTGCGTCCTGCTGTGCTGCTGGGAGGAGCAGATGATCACACTGCCCGACACCGGCCGCTCTCCTGACATCGCAGCAGAGCGGGCGGGTGGACAGTGTGATCACATACTTACGTGCAGGGGGGGATTCAGCTGAAGACCCCCCCCCCTGTACTGCACACTGGCGCCCCGTGCCTCACCATCTGCAGGACGCCGGGTCCACAGTGACGTCCTCCGGATCCTCCCCTCGATGCTGGGCTGTGATGTGCGGTAGTTACCGCCCACAGCCCTGTCACTCAATCTGAGTGGTGCCAGCCTCCTCTGACGTACCCGTCTTGTTTGAGAGCCCGGAAATGCCGGGACGTCAGAGGATGCTGGCAGCCACAGCTCCAGGGGGTCATGTGACCGGCACTGAGCGTGCAGGATAGCGCTGCTCAGTGCCAGAACTGGAAACAGAAGCCAAAGGAGAAAACGCCTAGAAAGGTAAGTAGAACTCCTACAGAAAATAAAAAAAAATGGGTGAACCACCCCTTTAATCTAATTGTGGGAAAAGGTTTGAACCTTTTTTTTTCTCCCAATTCATGTATATAAGATCCAATATCCTGCCTTTTTATTGCTACCTGAGGAAGGGGGAGGATGTACCCCCGTAACGCGTAGTGGCATATTAATCCTTAATAAATCTTCATCAATAATCTTATCACTACCTTCTTCTGAGCAGCGCGGCCGATACCGTGTTTTTTTTTTTTTTGTTTGCTCTCCACTTCCCTTTTGTAGGTGATTTGTACTCTGCTCTGCCCTTAGGTTTTTTAGGAGGAACATGAAGTATTCGATGGCTGATCAGGGAGAATAGGTCAGAGTTCCCATTGTTTAGTCTGAGGTCACGGCTATTCCAACTCATGCAGAAATCACTAGGGACTGCAGAGTAGGATATCTAGTCTGTACAAGAACATTCATGGTCAGTTGCAGTTTTTAGTGTGTCAACTATATCCTTTGTGAGTTGCTACATGACCATAACACCAGGTCAAATTTCTGACAACTGCCACTTTATGTGCTAATACCTCAGTGATTCTGTGACAGTTTTTTCGTGACATTTTAAAATTCATGTTAGTGGTAAAAAAAATGTTATAAATTTAGAAGGTTTAACAGTTAATCATCAATTTCTCATTTTTCAAACAAAATTTACAGAACCATTTTTTTTTTAGGGACCACATCACATTTGAAGTAACTTTGAGGGACCTATGTGACAGAAAATACCCTAAAAGTGAAACTATTGGCACGCCCTCAAAGAGCTCAAAACCACACTCAAGAAGTGAAGAAGCACCATTTGACTTTTGACTTTTGTTAAGCAAAATTGGCTGGAATAGATAGCGGATGCAATGTGGCATATGCATAGCTCCTGGTGTGCCTAAACAGTGGAGATCCCCAACAAGTGACCCCATTTTGGAAACTACACTTATCAAGGAATTTATCTAGAGACGTGGTGAGAACCTTGAACCCACATGTGCTTCACAGAATTTTATAACGTTGAACCGTGAGAATGAAAAAATGATTTTTTTCCAACAAAAATGTAGCTTTAATCCTAACTTTTTCACTTTTACAAGTGTAACCACAGAAAATGGACCTTACAATTTTTTGTACAATTTTTTCTGAGCATAATGCTGGCCCATATGCGGAGGAAAACTGTTTGAATTTTGGAGGTCCATTTTGACTGGAATGGATTACAGATGCGATGTCCCACAGAAAAAGACCCTGACATGCCAAAACAGCACAAACCCCCACAAGTGACCCCATGTTGTAAACTACACCTCTCACAGAATTCATTTAGGGGAGTAGTGAACATTTTTAACCATAAGGCTATTAAAAAAAATGAATAATTGGTATATACTGTATGTATGTGTCCATCCTGGTATATATATCCTTATCCTGGACCCCTTGCTGGTATATATGTCTGCTTCCTGGCACCCTTCCTGGTAAGTATATTCCTCGTTATGCCTCTATTGCATAAAAAAACAAGATTCTACTCACCTTTCCCTAGTGATGACATCATCACCATGCGCCCCCAAGCACAGGCACGCCGATGTAGCTGCCATTCTCTGTTTGGCCAGCAGTGTATATTTCAGCGCAGGGACCCAACAGGTCTCTGCGTAGCAATGCATTTCAGATGAATGTGTGGCGCCCTGGACAAGCCAGGACGTCACAGGTACTGCAACAACACACCCCACACCCCGGTTAGGAACATCAAGGTCAGACACAAATCCTTGTTGCCTCCCTCCAGGGGCTGATGTCCACACCAGGTGGGGCAGAGCCAGGCGGTTGGCTCCACCCACCGAGGAGTTCACAGTCCTGGAGGCGGGAAAAGGAAGGCAGAACAGTTGAGAGAGTAGAGAGTGAGAGTCAGGGGAAGTAGTAGTAGAGGAACTGACTGGCCGTGTCTGGGTACGTGGCCCGGGCACAGAAACAGCAAGGTTGGCAGACGGTGGTGACCGTCTGCAGGAGAGGCTGATTGACTTACAACCGTAAGGACCGGGGACGGGCGGTGGCCCGCCGGTACTGGATCGGGGAGTGAAGAGAAGCCAGCATCATCCGGCAGGGCCTACGGACCCCGACCAGGCTAGGAGTCGCTGTAAAACCGGTCAAATCCGTCAGCGATGGGAACCTCCGGGGTTTCCCAACAGTAAAGACCCGACTGAAGGCAACCGTCCAAACCGTGAGGGAGATAAAGCTACCGCCAGAGCTAGAGCTCCCAGGGCCAGAGCCTGCGGGCAAAGGAAGGGCTCCCTTAGCCCGCTCCCCAGCGGTATGTTGGCTATCAGTGGGAAGCCATTGGGGCCGAGAAGAGAACACCGGTGCAGGGAGAGACAGTTACCGCCAACCTACCGGGAGTGACCGCCGCAGCCGTCTGTGGGACTCGTCCATCCAGCCGTTTGTTTTACCAGAGAATCCGTGTGAGTTACTGGCTGAGTAAGTACCACCATGCCGTCTGGCACTGCGCTGCCCTGCGACCCTGCACCCGGCCAGGCCCCGCAACCCACCTTCCAACCTCCACCACCGGGCCCCAGGACCACCAAACCCCCCCCTACCCACGGAGGGGAGAAAACATCTCAGCTGCTCCCTGTCAACGCTCCCGGGATCCCAGTATAGAGCAGTGGTGGTGTCTCAACCTCACCACAAACCGTGGGTGGTGTCACGGACAATATCCCTAAACCAAACCACCCCTTTCACTCACGGGCGAGGAGCGCCGCTCGAGTCCCCGGGATCCGGCCCACCGCTCGAGCCACCGAGCGAGCGAGCAGCAGCAGCAGCCGGACCCGAGCAGTGGGTGAGCGCAGCGCCCTCCCCGCCCGCGACAACTCTGTGTATTTGGATGCATATACAGCTGAAATAGGTACTTGAGTCGATGGGACCCCTCCACTTCCAGTCGTGGTTGTGACGTCTGCAACTGCAATCGTTACACCCCTGGATAAATACTACAGAGAGCTTCTTGTGTATTGGTCCGATGAACATCACTAACTAGCCCACATTTTGTGTTAGATTAAGACCCATGTTCTGGTTAATGTTTCAGAACTGTGAGTAAAACTCAGTTACTTATTTTATACATAACTGATCCTGCAGGTTTTAAATATGTGAAATGTAGACAACCCTTTCAAGTTATCATTGCATAATTCAGAATAATACACATGACATATCTTACTGCATATCTTTCTGTTCAATGATTTTAAACATGTTCTACCTGTGAGAACCATAACATCAAACAGTACATAGTAATCTGATTTATTTTTTTGTGAAATTACATAACCTTCTGATGATATTCTGCACAAAAATGAGCCTGCAGTCGAAAAATAAATGTAAGGCGACAACCTTAGTGTCTGGTTCTTAGTACGAAATTTTTAACAATTTCCAGGCAACATTTAAAAATATCTTTTTTGGTAAAGAAGCCTTCTGGGACCCTCCAGCACCAGTGCATGGATACAGTATATACCTTTGCACCTCCTATAATAATATGCTTATTTTGTAAAACTATTAATTAACAATATAGTAATATTTCCTTTTTTTTTTCCTTACAGCTACAAAGATGTTCTTTTAAAGGGAACCTGTCATGAGAAATGTCCCCTAAAACCTAACAGATTCCCCCTCTGCAGCTCCTGGGCTGCATTCTATAAAGGTCCCTGTTATGATTGTGGCCACTTTCTGACCTAAAAAAAGTGTTTATAAAGTTGTACCTTTTTTGCTTCTGATTCTGTAAATACGTCCCGGGGGCGGGCTGCCTGATGGCCGTTAGTCTGCCCCCTGGTCCTGTATGCCGCCCCCCTCGCTGATTACAATAATGCTGGACGCCGCCCCCTGCTACATCCATCGCCGCGCATGCCCAGTGCCCATCTGTCGGGGATGAGCACTGTGCCTAGCGTCACCGCTGGTGACGTGCACGCAGGGTTAAGATTATGGGCGGTGCTGTGATGTTTATCGGCCTGCTTCGTTCTGCGCAAGCGCGCTGCTGGTAATCTGATCTCCGCGTCTCCTCCTGATCGGTGTAGTCACCGCTCCTCCCATCTATTTCCTGCCTCGGGGCAAGATGGGAAGGAGGTGACGTGGGGGTCAGCAGCAGCGCGCTTGCGCAGAACGAAGCAGGCCGAGGGGGCAAGCGCGGCCCCCGCGATTATGGGCGGTTGCTTAGGAATAAACATCACAGCACCGCCCATAATCTTAACCCTGCGTGCACGTCACCAGCGGTTACGCTAGGCACAGTGCTCATCCCCGACAGATGGGCACTGGGCATGCGCGGCGATGGATGTAGCAGGGGGCGGCGTCCAGCATTATTGTAATCAGCGAGGGGGGCGGCATACAGGACCAGGGGGCAGAATAACGGCCATCAGGCAGCCCGCCCCCGGGACGTATTTACAGAATCAGAAGCAAAAAAGGTACAACTTTATAAACACTTTTTTTAGGTCAGAAAGTGGCCACAATCATAACAGGGACCTTTATAGAATGCAGCCCAGGAGCTGCAGAGGGGGAATCTGTGAGGTTTTAGGGGACATTTCTCATGACAGGTTCCCTTTAATCTATTGATTGTCAGAATCTGCTGTTTTTTTCTAGCTTCCAGATCTGTATACAGTGTGGCTTTTATAATTTGCATGCTCTTGATAATCTCGATGCGTTGTAATTGGATGCTGTTTCGAGTTGAATATTCCCTGTGGCGCATGATATGTAGATCACTGCACAGTAAAACAGGGTTGAGCAAGTATGAGTTGATATGCCAGCATCTTAATAAAGAAGACAGGCAGGAAAATGCACACACATAATGGGGGGAGGAAGGAGTTAATAGAATAGGTAATAATTTATTGTTTTATATTATGTTGCTTAAAAATCATAGCAGGTGCATAACTTGTCTCTATATGAGTGACTTTGTGTGACATCTACATCCTGATTTATTGATTGTACAGCCCTAGAAGGTTGGTCTTTTCCACATCTAGTATTGAAGGTACATCCATAGGAGGGGTTGGTGTTTTTCACATCTAGTATTGAAGATACAGCCATAGGCCTAAAACACACTTTCGCAAAAAAACATACGTGTCTTACGGTCCGTTTTTCAGGTCCGTGTTCCTTTTTTTGGGCGTTTCTCCGGTACGTATGGCATCCGTGTGATGGCGTATGCGAGCCGTGTGTACGTGTAAAATGTCCGTGTTTGTGTGTAAAATGCCCGTGTATGTGTACGTGGAATGTCCGTGTGGAATGTCCGTTTGTGTGTTGCACAATGTCGTTGATACATGTCGGCTGACAACAGACTGAGTTGCGCGATGAGAATGAACTCGGGTGAACTTCACCCGACTTCATTGTCATGCCGCGGCTCTGTCTGTGCGCCGCGTACTGATTAGCGGTCACCTGTGAAGGATTCACCAGTGACCGCTAATCCCCCGAGTGACTGAAGTGAGCAGCCCTCTCTCATACTTACCGCTCCCCGATCACCAGCGCGGCGAGGAACAGCTGTGCAGAGAATACGCGGCAACAATTACTTTGAATATGCCGCCCGCTCATTAATCAATCTCATATTCCCTGCTTCCCCACCCACAGGCGTCTGTGATTGGTTGCAGTCAGACACGCCCCCCACGCTGAGTGACAGCTGTCTCACTGCACCCAATCACAGCAGCCAGTGGGCGTGTCTATACTGTGCAGTTAAATAAATAAATAAATTAAAAAAACTAGCGTGCGGTCCCCCGCAATTTTAATACCAGCGAGATAAAGCCATACGGCTGAAGGCTGGTATTCTCAGGATGGGGAGCCCCACGTTATGGGGAGCCCCCCAGCCTAACAATATCAGTCAGCAGCCGCCCAGAATTGCCGCATACATTATATGCGACAGTTCTGGGACTGTACCCGGCTCTTCCCGATTTGCCCTGGTGCGTTGGCAAATCGGGGTCATAAGGAGTTTTTGGCAGCCCATAGCTGTCAATAAGTCCTAGATTAATCATGTCAGGCGTCTCCCCGAGATACCTTCCATGATTAATCTGTAAATTACAGTAAATAAACACACATACCTGAACAATCCTTTATTAGAAAAAAAAAACACTAACAAATTGCCTTGTTCACCAATTTAATAAGCCCGAAAAAGCCCTCCATGTCCGGCGTACTCCAGGATGGTCCAGCGTCGCATCCAGCTCTGCTGCATGAAGGTGACCGGAGCTGCAGAAGACACCGCCGCTCCTGTCACCTCCACGCAGCTAATGAAGGGAGTAGTGCGATACTTCTTTAGATGTGGGGATGGGTGCAGTGTCAACAAGCCTCTCCTGCTCAGTTTCTTCCACGAGTTGTGGGTATGTTAGTACAGGAATAATCACTGCTCCATTGTGCATAGGCCAATCTTCTGGGAAGTCACCTAGGATAGTATGGATTGTTTTCTTTTTCCTCTCCATGACTTGAGGTGGAGGCTGAACTTCATCTTGGACTCTAAGGTCTCATGCGGACGTAACTGCTGATTCTTCTGATTTGACAGCACATGTCGCTTCAGAAACACTGCATAATGAATGCAGTATTTTTGTTAAAAAAAAGCCGATTTCATGTGCTCGGGATGCTGCCCCCACCATAGACAGAGTGGGTGCTGCATCCAGTACGCACAAATAATTGACATGCTGCTTTCATGAACGCACGGATTTGGGTCAAAATTTTTGCACCCAAATCGCTGCGTTCATAAAAGCAACGTGCGCACTTCTCATGCACAATCTTCATAGATTTTACAGGGGACGCAGGACGCATGCATTTACGCTGCAGTGCAATATGCAGCGTAAATGCATGCTATTACGCAACGTGCGCATGAACCCTTAGGGGTTCTGGGCACTTCTTCAAGTGATCTCTGGAAATTGTAGATGTCATCTTTCCTTGATCCTTGCTGATAAGGCAAATCTTTGCTAATCTTCTCATTGTCAAAGTTTGAGAGTTGCACTACTAGGGTTCCTTTTCCCACTGGTCATCCAGCTTGTGTAGTTTCCTCTTCCTTTTCAATACTACTTCACCTGGTGGAAAGGGAGCAGCTTTTGCTTGTTTCTTGAAACTCTTTTCATGTTTTTCTCTACTTTGGTTCAGATTCTGTGCAACATATTCTTGGATTTGCTTGTATTGAACTTGGCGTTTCGAGTCCCAATCTGTAGCTGGTGAGGTGGTTTCAGGAGTTTCAACTTCCATCTCCAAGTCAACTGGCAACCTTCCAGGTCTGGCTCGCATGAGATAGGCAGGGGTGCATTTGGTTGAGCTCACGGGAATATTATTATACATATCAACGAGATCTGGCAGTTTTTCAGGCCACAGGTTCCGCTCCTCAAGTAGTAGAGTCTTCAGCAGATTGATGACTAGATGGTTCATCTTCTCACACATCCCATTTGTTTGGGCATGGTAGGGCGTAGTACGTATCTTCTTACATCTATACAGGCTGCAAAATTCCTTGAAGATTTCAGCTTCAAAGGCGGGACCTTAATCTGTGAGGACTTGATCCGGATAACCGTGTGGTCTACAGAAATATGCTTGGAAGGCCTTCGCTGCTGTGCTGGCAGTTAGATCTTTGACAGGTACCACCACCAGAAATCTTGAATGGTGATCCACCATCGCCAGTGCATAGGTGGAACCACTCCTGCTGGGCGTGAGCTTGACGTGGTCCAGAGCAACGAGTTCCAACGGCTGATTGGTGACTATTGATTGTAGTGGTGCTCTCTGACTGGTGCCGTCTTTTCTCCTTAATGCACAAGAGCCACAGTTTCTACACCATTCCTCAATGGCGATTCTAATTCCGACCCAGTAAAACCGACCCCTCAGCAGTATCTCCAACTTCTTCCAACCAAAATGTCCAGCTCTGTCGTGGTACACTTCTAAGACCACTGGCACATACAATTGGGGTATCACTGTCTGACATACCCTCTCATGTGTCTTGGGATTGATGAGACTTCTGCACAGCTTGCCTCAATGCAGGTACAATATGCTTCTTTCCTTCCACAATCTGTGCTTCCTCCGGGGAGGTTGGTTCCAGATTTGAATCAGCTTGGGATATCAGTGCTTTGATCAGTCTAACGGCAGGATCATTATCTTGCTCTTCATGCCAACTGTGATGGGGTAATGGGTTGAAGATTGCTTCCTGCTGACTGCTGGGAGATTGAGGGTTCTCCAGGCTACTAGGTCGATGAAAAGCTGGTAATTCAATCTCCTCCAGGTCATCTTCATCTTTCTCATCAGGCAGATGAGGCATTCTGTACAACGCATCAGCATTGGAATTCTTACGGCCGGCTCTGTACTTTATAGTGAAGTCGTAGTTCGCCAGTCGTGCTACCCAACGTTGCTCCAGGGCTCCAAGCTTCGCCGTGTCCAGGTGGGTCAAGGCATTGTTGTCTGTGTACACAGTGAATTTTGCAGAGGCCAGGTAGTGTTTAAACCTCTCAGTCACAGCCCAGATAAGTGCCAAGAACTCCAGCTTAAAGGAACTGCAATTCTCAGGGTTCCTCTCTGTTGGACGGAGTTTTCTGCTTGCATATGCAATCACCTTTTCCTTGCCATTCTGTACCTGGGACAAGACAGATCCTAATCCTACATTGCTGGCATCCGTATACAGTACAAATGGGATACCGTAGTTGGGATAGGCTAGAATCTCATCTCCTGTCAGAGCTGACTTCATCCATCTGAAGGAATCTTCCTGTTCCTCACCCCACGTGAATGGGGGACCAGGCATCTTGCCATGATTTAGTTATCCAACCAGGAGATATTGCAGGGGAGCCGCCATCTTGGTGTAGCCCTTCAAAAACCTTCGATAATACCCCATCAGACCCAGGAACTGCCGCACCTCCTTGACAGTATTGGATCTTGGCCAGTTCTGGATAGCCGTGATCTTCTCGGGATCTGGTGCCACGCCCTCGGTACTAACCACATGCCCCAGGTACTGGACCTTAGGCTTCAGGAGATGACACTTGGAGGGTTTTAACTTCATCCCGTACCTGGATAGGGCTTCGAATACTTCTGCCAGATGTTCCAGATGCTCTGCGTATGTTTTGAAATACACGATTACATCATCCAGATAAAGCAGGACGCTTTCGAAGTTGCAGTGGCCCAAGCAGCATTCCATAAGTTTCCATAAGCAGGGCGAGCGGGTTCAGACCGGGTCCCGCAGCCACGATGACCGACCCACTTGGGGTACCGGGGCGTTGGTCACTCACCCTCCCTTCCGCAACTTCCTCCTCGCGTCTCCGCACGGTCGCTATGACCTCCGTCATGTCGGTCTCCCACTCCTCCAAGAGGAGCTGCATCTTGACCTGCAGCCTCTGTTGGATCTGCGCGGTCCGTATCTCCACCTTCGCTGCGGTTCCAGGCTCGGGGGCTATGGTGCTACAGGACGGCATATACATCTTGCTGGCGGCCTCTCCCAGGAACAAGATGGCCGCAGGGTCCTGGCGTCCCTGCTTTTATAGCCGCCGGCTACATGCGGCCAGACACCATCAGTCCCCCTTAGTCTCTTTCCGGCTCCTCCTCTACAGGGGCGGGGTTTTAGCCTTCGCGCCTCCACTACTCGAGGAGACGCTCGAGCGGGAATTCTTCGCGCCCAAAATGGTGGCTTCACAAATTTTTCGGCCGGACACCTCCGGCGGTCACACAAGGCGCACTTCCACCAGTTGGTAGAACGGTAGGATCCTGTTCGTGATGCCAAGTTGTCACGGGCGGAGGAGGGGACGCTGCGCTCTCCCACTGCTCGGGTCCGGCTGCTGCTGCCGCTGCTCTGTGGTGGCTCAAGCGGTGGGCCGGATCCCGGGGACTCGAGTGGCGTTCCTCGCCCGTGAGTGAAAGGGGGTTTGATTGGATGGTGGGGGATTTGGTGATTGTCCGTGACGCCACCCACGGTTGTGGTGATATTGGTGACACCACCGCTGCTCTAGACGGGGATCCCGGGAGCGGTGACAGGGAGCAGCTTTGTTGTTAGTTCTCCCCTCCGTGGGTAGGGGGTTGGTTGTCCCGGGGCCCGGTGATGGGGGTAGGGATGGACGACAGGCGGGCTACTGGGCCTGGTGAGGTGCAGGGTCGCGGGGGCAGCGCTGTGCCGCACAGCACGGTGGTACTCATTCAGCCAATGATGAGTACACAGTTCTCGGTAAAACACACCGATAGATAGATAGATAGATAGATCAGGACACAAACACACGGGAGTCAGAGAAACAGCTGGAGGAGCACAGGCTCCGGGCCGGAGGAGAGGGAGAGGAGGGAGGAGGGGGGAGGAGGGGGGAGGGAGGGGGAGGGAATTAGCGCTGGGGACATTCATTACCTTAGCAGCAGCAGCACAGAGACTAGCGTGCTCTGCTCTGTAATGCTCAAGACACGTGTTAGGATGGTAGGAGGGAAAAGCAGCGAGGCGGGGAGAGAGTGGGTGGGCGGAGCCACGGGATATGGACCTCCCGCCCGTGACAACGGGACAAACTCTGCAAAGCGTGATAGTCCCGCTGTATCCGGGACGGTTGGGAGGTATGGTATATACACACACCACACTCTCAGTATATAGTATATACACACACTGGCTCCGCCGCCCTCATGCTGCTCAGTCACACACACAGTATATACACACAGTACACTCAGTATATACACACACTGGCTCCGCCTCCCTCATGCTGCTCTGTCACACATACAGTATATACACACTGTACACACGGTATATAGTATATACACACACTGGCTCCGCCTCCCTCATGCTGCTCTGTCACACATACACTATATACACACTGTACACATGGTATATAGTATATACACACACTGGCTCCGCTGCCCTCATGCTGCTTGGTCACACACAGTATATACACACACTGTACACATGGTATACAGTATATATACACACTGGCTCCGCCTCCCTCATGCTGCTCTGTCACACATACAGTATATACACACTGTACACATGGTATATAGTATATACACACACTGGCTCCGCTGCCCTCATGCTGCTTGGTCACACACAGTATATACACACACTGTACACATGGTATACAGTATATATACACACTGGCTCCGCCTCCCTCATGCTGCTTGGTCACACACACAGTATATACACACAGTACACACAGTATATAGTATATACACACGCTGGCTCCGCCTCCCTCATGCTGGTCGGTCACTCACCCAGTATGTACACACGGTATATAGTATATACACACACTGGCTCTGCCTCCCTGATGCTGCTCTGTCACACATACAGTATATACACATGCCATTCTCGGGCAGTGCTGTCTCCCCCCTCTCTGTTGCACTTTGGTTTGGTGGCTGACCCCCGCCATGCTGTGCACGCCTGACTTTGGTTTGCATATTCCTTCTATTTCTATCTACATTTATATAAATTGGTGTCTGTTCACACACAGCTACCACGCCCTTTCCACAGGCTTTGTTATTTAAGCACCATATGTTTGGGCCTGTTCCACCTTCATTCATGGCTGCTGGGTGGGCACTGTGAGGGCTAGTTCTGACATTGTCCGAGTGTGTGCGGCACACAGCTGCACGTGCTGGGACGTGGACTCCCTTTATTCGCAGTTTAGCCTGTCTTTGCAGCATGGGACCGGTTCTGACATGTATCAGGTATATATGTGTGCTTTAATATGGTTCTGCTTTCAATTTAATTAGTTAGCCGTATATGGAAAATATAAATAGAGTAGGACCCCCTATAGAGATTTGCCTTGACGTTGGCAGGGGTGGCTCAAATTGATCAATCATTTGCTAAAAATCTCAATTTGCATTATAGTACAGTTGGAATAATTGTGAATTTACACTAAAAAAATTTTTTCCATGCCATTCTCAGGCAGTGCTGGCTCCCCCTCTCTTTGTAGTATATACACACACAGTACACACGGTACATAGTATATACACATACTGGTTCCGCTGCCCTCATGCTACTCGGTCACACACACACAGTATATACACACTGTACACATGGTATATAGTATATACATGTGACGACCTGGACCCCAGGGGTCACAGGTCACAACACTCACCACAAACACCCCCACACTAGAAAGGTACCACCAGTCAACCACAAAGACCTGATTGCCTCCCTCAGTGTTAGACAGGCACACCAGGTGGGCGGAGTCAGGCGGAAAGACACGCCCCCCGAGGAGTCTGCTGGCCTGAGGTAGGAAAACAGTAAACAGTTCTGTTCAGACAGTTCAGTACAGCGGAGTGGAGCGGAGTTCTGTTCAAACAGTCAGGCAGTCAGACGGCAGTGGTCACCTGCAGGAGACCGGGAATATGACTAGCCGAACCGTAAGGGAACGGGACAGGGTAGTGGCCCGTCAGAACTGAACCAGGGAGCTAACTGGATACTGGAGCTCCAGGCATGGTACTCAGACCCCGACTAGGCTATATGCCACCACAATAGTCAGATTAACTGATTGCGGACGGGATCTCAGGGGTTCATCCCCACCAAAGTCCCGTTGGAAGGCAACAGCCCAACTCGTCTGGATAGTAGCCACCGCCAGAGGCCAGAGATCCAAAGGCCAGCGTCTGCGGGCAACAGGAGCTCCTACGACACATACACACCGGGGAGCGGACTACCAGTGCCCAGGCACAGTGGTCACACTACAAACACAGGTGCAGGAGAAAGGCGGACATTGCCAACCCGACTAGGAAGCTGCAGCCGGCTGCGGGCCCTGTTCATTCCTCCGTTTGGTTTACCAGTGACTCTGTGTGGTTTAATCATGAGTACAACTGCGCCCTACACCCCTGGCCACAGCCCCACCGGGCCCCAGGACCAACATCCCCTACCCACGAAGGGGTCAACACCTAGCTGCGCCACTACACCGCTCCCGGGAGTCCCCGTTCCTTCACCGCAGCGGTGGTGTCCACCATCACCACAACCCGTGGGTGGCGTCACGAACAATCATCCCAAAAAACAAATACCCACATCCCCCGTGTGTAACGCCAACCCCCTTGCAGAGCGACGTGACCCCCGAGTCCGTGAGAGGCTCGAGCCACCACTCATAGAACGCGAGCACGGATCCGAGCGCCTCGGCAGTCACAGCCGAGGCCGCGGGGCGGTACATACACACACTGGCTCCGCTGCCCTTGTGACGCCCCTGGACTATCAGGTCGTCACGGGGTACTGCATGCTCTCTCTCTCTTTAGTGCAGTATTCAAATCCCTTATGGTTCTGGGTCCCCATCTTACAGTGCTGACTCCAACAGGAAATCAAATCCTAGATACATCCTGCACCACATCCACAAGGCACACCAGTGGGCGGCTTGAGCAGAATAGAGCCCCCACCTAGGCGTCAGGAAGGGGAGGCGAGGAGTGAAGAGTGGAGTGAGAAAGTAGAGTAGTACAGTGGAGGAGGTTGGGAATAGTGGCTCCCAGGAGAACCTATCTAGGTTGCAGACGGTGGTCTGGACCTAGAGGAGTCGGATCCCCGGATGCATGGGATTGAGGCTAGGTGCCTGGACCTGTTAAAGAGAATGGTCAGCAGCCTGGTCCTATCACCGGTCCAGGACCGAAGGCACGGCAAGGTACATGGACCCTAGGTCAGGGAGAAGCTTTAGGCAACCCGGCAATTAACCTGCGCAGAACGGAGCCTTTATGGACTGTTCCCACTGTCTCCAGAATCGGGGCACTAGCGCAACGAGGGGGATAAGGCCTTCCATACAAGCAGCACACTAAAATCCCAAGCGTGAGCCCTGAGAGCAGGCTCCCACACTTAGCCACAGTGGGGAGCGGGGCCCGGCAAGTTCCAGACTGCTGGGCCACTACGGTGAATTTAAACTTTGTGCCAGGAGGCAGGTCACGGATCACCAGGCAGCAGTGCAGGGGACGGGACCCAGACGAGCTCTTTGAGAGGCAGCAGCACCCAGAAACTTGGTTTACCCGGTTGTCAGCGTCTGCTTATTGGCTGAGTGAGTACCTGAGTGATTTCCCCCTTCACAGCACCTAATAACACTATCCAGAGTCCCGGGGCCTACTCCTACCCATCGAGGGCAATGACACCTTGCTGCACCACTCCATCACCCCGAGTACTCCTAACGGCAGCGGTGGTACTCCCAATTACTGTGCACCACTGGTGGCGTCACGAACTATAACTCCCCTGTAAATATTCCCTTTTATATTAGTGTGGCCCCAAACCCCCGGGTCCGGAGACCCTTGAGCCACGAACGGACACTACCCCCGGATCCGAGCGGTTCGATCTGCTGCTGGCGCGGCACACCATCATGCTGCTCGGTCACACACAATATATACACACTGTACACATGGTATATAGTATATACACCCACACTAGCTCCGCCTCCCTCATGCTGCTTGGTCACACACACACAGTATATACATACAGTACACACAGTATATAGTATATATACACACGCTGGCTCCGCCTCCCTCATGCTGCTCGGTAACACTCCCAGTATATACACACAGTACACATGGTATATAGTATATACACACACTGGCTCCGCTGCCCTCATGCTGTTCAATCACACACACACAGTATATACACACACTGGCTCCACTTCCCTCATGCAGTTCGGTCACACACAGTATATACAAACTGTACACACGGTATATAGTATATACACACGCTGGCTCCGCCGCCCTCATGCTGCTCGGTCACACACAGTATTTACTCACTGTAAACACGGTATATAGTATATACACATGGTATATAGTATATACACACACTGGCTGCGCCGCCTTCATGCTGGGTGCTCGGTCACACACACAGTATATACACTGTGTGCCTGTGGCAGAGCATTGCGGGCGTGCATGTGGCAGAGCATTGCTGGACCGGGGCATGCAGAGCGCTATATGGGGAGCACTATACAGCTGTTCTTGGTGACACTTTAGACATTTGTGGTCACCAACAAAATGGCTCCGCACTGTGACCCTAAACTTCATTTTCTGTTATCCTTTTGGAAAAACTCAGATTAGGAGGGGGAGGTGACATCACACACAGGAGAGCAGATTCTGCCCAATTTTACTGCAGCTGTAATGTGAGATAGTTCTACAGTAGGATTTCTGTAGGATTGCAGCAGCTGCTTCCCCTAGTGTTTAACAGTGGAAAATATCAAACTTTTTAATTTATTTATATTTTGCTCAATTAAAAACAAATAATAATATTTAAACAAAACATTAATACCTTACATTTTTTCAGTTATTGAATTTTTTAAATGTTTCCACATCTGGTATTGAAGGTACAGCCATATAAAAGGTTGGTCTTTTTCACATCTGGTACTGAAGATACAACCATGCAAGAGTTTTGTCTTTTCCACAACTGGTCTTGAAGATACAGCCTTAGGGGCACTTTACACACAACGACATCGCAAGCCGATGCTTGCGATGCCGAGCACGATAGTCTCCACCCCGTCGCAGTTGCGATAACTTGTGATAGCAGCCGTAGCAAACATTATCGCTACGGCAACTTCACATGGACTCACCTGCCTTGCGACGTCGATCTGGCCGGCGACCCGCCTCCTTATTAAGGGGGCGGGTCGTGCAACGTCATAGCGACGTCACACGGCAGGCGGCCAATAGAAGCGGAGGGGCGGAGATGAGCGGGACGTAAACATCCCGCCCACCTCTGTCCTTCCGCATAGCCGGCGTGAGCTGCAGGACGCAGGTAGGAGATGTTCCTCGCTCCTGCGGCTTCACACACAGCGATGTGTGCTGCCACAGGAACGAGGAACAACATCGTACCTGTCACAGTCACGTAATTATGGAATTCCCAGACACTACACCGATGATCTGATTACGACGATTTTGCGCTCGTTAATCGTATCATCTAGGATTTACACACTACGATGTCGAGTGCGACGCCGGAAGTGCGGCACTTTCGACATGACCCCTCCGACATCGCACCTGCGATGTCGTAGTGTGCAAATTGCCCCTTAGACCCCCTTCACACGCACGTGAAAATCATGCACGTGCCGCGAGACACGTATTTTCCTTGCGTGTTGCGTTTGGTAAGTACGTGTCTCCGGTATGTGCGGGCCACGTGTGTTCTACGTGTGTTATCCACGATAACACACGGAGAACCGTTAATTTGAATACTCACGTGGTCCTTGCTGCTGTCCAGGGTACTGATCTTCGGCTCCAGCCCTGCCCACTCTCCGCTGATGCTGCTTCCGGACGAGTGGAGGGGCAGAGATCAGCGGCCGTGACATCACGCCCACCTCCTTAACACGCTCATAATGTGCGGCGGTCGGCAGCAATTGTTTGCAGCGCAAGATTCTGCAGGGCTGGTGGAGGTGAGTTTGTGTTTTTTTTTATTTTAAAATAATGACACGTGTTTCTCCGGCACGTTTCACATGGGACCGCATCCACACTACATCCGTGTGGTATGTGTGTGGGCCGCGTGACACCTGTGCTGCCGGAGAAAAACGAACATGCCTCCATATGGAGCACACCAGCTCACGTCTGCTCCACACGGAGGCATGGGCCAAAGGCTCAACACGTGCGTGCACATAAACCCATTGATTTTAATGGGTATACGTGTGCCCGTGTCTCCGGTACATGCGGGAACGGACCTAGCACGTATCAGAGGCACGTGCGTGTGATGGGGGCATAGAAGGGGTTGGTCTTTTGCACATCTGGTACTGAAAGTACAGCCAATAGAAGAGGTTGGTCTTTTCCACATCTGTTAAGTAAAGGACAGCCATGGATAGAATTTGTCTACGCCACATCTGGTACTTAAGGTATAGACTTTGAAGTGGTTGGACTTTTCCACATCTGGCAGTTAAAGATACAGCCATAAAAGGCTTTTCCACATCTGGTACTGAAGGAACAACAATAAAAGGGGTTGGTCTTTTCAACATCTGGTAATTAAGGGTCAGCCATAGGAGGAGTTGTTTTTTCCACATCTGGTACTGAAGTTACAGCCATAGAAAGGATTGGTATTTTCCATATCTGGTATGGAAAGCACAGCTATTGAAAGTGTTGGTCTTTTCCACATCAGTTACAGAACGCACAGTCACAGACATGGTTTGTCATCTGGTAATTAAGTATCAGATGTAAAAAAGTCCAAGTGCATCCCGCGTCTAAGTCTATACCTTAAGGTACATACATAGAATGGGTTGGTCTTTTCCACATCTGATACTGAAGGTACAGCCAGTGAAATGGTTGGTCTTTTCCACATCTAGTATTGAACAGACAGCCATAAAAGCGGTTTGTCTTTTTCACAATGAAGGTACAGCCATGGAATGGCTTGGTCTTTTCTGGTATTCAAGGTACAGCCATGGCAACCATGGAAGTGGTTAGTCTTTTCCACATCTGTTACTGAAGGTACAATCATAGAAAAGGTTGGTCTTTTCCACATCTGGCAACTAATGTACAGCCATAGGAGTTGGTTTTTCAAATCTAGTACTGAAGGTACAGACATAGAAGGGGTTTGTCTTTCCTACATTTGGTACGGAAGGTACAGCCATAGAAAGGATTGGTATTTCCCACATCTGGTATAGAACGTACAGCCATAGAAAGATTTGTATTCCCCCTATCTGGTATGGAAGGTACAGCCATGGAAATGGTTGGTCTATTACACATGTGGTACTGAAGGTTCAGACTTCAAAGTGGTTGGTCTATTCCACATCTGGTAGTTAAGGTACAGCATAAAAGGGATTGGTCTTTTCCACTTTTAGAATTGAAGATAGAGTCATGTGAGAGATTGGTGTTTTCCACATCTGGTACTGAATGTACCAATATAGAAGGGGTTGGTCTTTTCCACATCTGGTACTAAACGTACAGACATACCATCATGGAAATCCAACAAAAGTGAGACATCAGTCAGATTCATTACTGACTATTGTTCTGAACATAGCGCCATTCGACAAGCCCTGATGAAATCCTGGCCTATCCTGAAAGCAGATCCAATCCTGGCTAAGATTTTACCTCATCAACCACAAATTGCAGTACGCAGAGCCAAGAATCTTAAAGACTATTTTGTCCGTAGTCTCCATGACACCAACCTCCCACAAGTTCTTTTGCAAAGCCCATCAATTAGGGGTGGGAGCTTTCCATGTGGCAAGTGTGTTGCGTGCCCTAATATATCACGGACTGACACATTTAGTAATTCTTCGTCTACGAAGAGTTTTAAAATTCTGAAGAGAATTACTTGTCAGTCCAAATGTGTGATATATTATGGTCTCTGTCCCTGTCCAAAAATCTATATTGGACTCACGACTCGGCAACTAAAGGTCCGTGTTCGTGAACACATTCTAGGAATAGAGGCCGCACGAGACACCAGTGATGTGACTACCCTTAAAACGATCCCCAAGCACTTTAAACTATTTCATGGATCGGACTCTGGGAAATTCATGGTCCGTGGAATCGATATGTTAGATATAGACATACGGGGGGGACGGGTTAGTCAGAGATTGGGACAATTGGAGACACGATGGATCTGGCGTTTGCATACTGTTCAGCCCCATGGCCTTAATGAGCACATGAGTTTTATTCCTTTTCTATAATGCTTGGGCTTTTTTTATTCTTGTTTTTAACTCCAATTTTTTTTATATTTCTTTAGGCCTTTTTTTCTTCGTTTGGTTTCTTGTACCTATAGAATGCTGGTTTTTGAAAATGGATACCACAGACTGTCTTCTGTGTTACACATACAGATGACCTTCACCGAGATTGGACACTTCGTGATTTGGCTTATTCCTTATACATCGTTCGGTCTATATATTGATGCTATTGGTGTAGTATTATATTGTGGCGGGTTGCTGTGTACGACCACATTATCCATCTATTGTTATGAATATGTTCCTCTACCACTCTGTCCGAAATTTCCGGATAGTTCTGGTTGAGGTAATTGTCTGTTTATATGGTTATGGTTATGAGTCTATTGTGGCCTTATACAGCAATCCTCCCTACAATGAGTATAAATTGTGAAATAACTCCTCTTATGTATGTTGGATTATCTATTTATATTCTTCCATATGAAATATTGTACTATGGTGGGTTGCTGTTTGCGACCACAGTGTCTATTTATTAATATGCAGTTTTGGTTGAGGCATTCTACTGTCTATATGGTCATAGTTGTGAGTTTATTGTGGCCCTATACAGCAATCCCTCCCACTATGAGCATAAAGTAAACTAAGAAATAACTTCCTCTATGTGTGTCAAATTGTATATTTGTGCTCTTTTATATGCTATGTCCTATAATAGCGTCAATAGGTAGTTATAAATAAATATATACTTTTCAATTGCTTAGTAGTGTATATTCCTCTTCCTCTATATCTCTTTTCAATCGGCCGTATAAGTACATCAAACGCCTGTATCCCCCTCTCACCGTATTGTAGTAGTGTACGCATGCGTGGCTTGTCAGGATTTCTCGCGGCTCGCAGCTGCTACTCTATGGTTACTTGGACGCCGGGTTTACCCGACGCTCGTGTATCCATGACGCATCTGCGAGGCGGGACTTCCGGTCGGCCGGTCTCGTGTGCGTCATGTTTCTGCCCAATCGGTGAGAGTCTTGGCCTATATTAACCTCACTTCCCCCGTTTTAGTTCACGCCCCCTGATGAAGGTTAATACCGAAATGCGCATTGGGCGCAATCCACTGCAGCTATCCATATCCTCAGGTAATATGTAGCTCTTGTTTTGCTCTTCAGCAAATGCCCTTACTTATCTGCTTTTTTATTTGTGGACAATTTCTATATCCCTTATGGCTCACTCTCAGTGCACTTTAGGATTGATTGATATATACTCATTGTGGCTATGCCTACGATTTACAATGTGCTCCATGATTTGAGTCCGGAGCAAGTTTTGTGGCATTTATTATTGCATTACATATAACAACTAAATCCCTTTGTGTGCACTAAAGATAATTGAGCTGCTTATACCACTAAGGGATATATATGTCCTCTTTGTGAACATGCTAATAATTTAAAATTCTCTGTACTGAGTGCATATTGCATTACTTGACTGTGCATATATATATATATATATACTTTTGACATCGTATATTGCCTTGCACATTGGTTGCATATGTTAGCTGCAGTGATGTACATCGGTTTTTGACCCCCTCCACTTGTCTGCACTCTTTATTAATAAAATATAATTGGAACTAGTTGATCGCCTTTTGTCCTGTGTGTTTTTTCTGTAATATAATAGCGATTTGGTCCTGTCATTATAGTCCTCATTCTGCACATTATATTCTTATTGTGATAATTTTTTTATCATCGTTATGCATGACCAGCTGAGGGAGGATTCTCCGGTCATGATGTCTGTGTAACCAAACCCCCTTATCCTCTAAAATTAAACACACGGACTGCATGCGACTTGGTTCAAATGGCCACAGCAGCCTTTTTATTGCCTATTGTTTTACAGACTAGTACCTTAGGGACGCCGTCCAACGGGCGACCCAAAACAACCACATAACGGTAACAATAGACAATAACATTTACAATACCCCCCGGGGTAGGCCCAGTCCACTACTACTACTCCCCCTGTCCCCGGCCGCAACACACCGACCCAGAGACGAGGTGCCAATCACCCACGGATTGACCCCCACACTTTGGCAGAACCCCGTGCCTGCCACATCCCGGAAACCGAGAGCCACCATACCAAGACAATGACTCCCGGTCCAGCCACCAATCACTTCCAAACCTCTGGACCAGACCTACCCCCACCGCTACTGTGACAAAAGGTATCCCAACTACCCAAAAACATCTCCCACATGACAACACAAAGGGAGGGTGGGCGGGGATCGTTCGGCGTCCGGAAACAGAAGAGGAGGTAACTCCTTCCTCTCCCAGCTAACCCTTTCCCTGCTCCTCCTCTTCCTCCCCGGCTAAAACCATCCCCCAAAGCCATATTAGGCATATACCACTGTCCCTATTAACCCATCACTCCCTACCTCCCCCTTGGTCATGTCGCCCCTCCCCCCAAGTGGGTCCGTGGCTTTCTTGACCAGCTGAGGGAGGATTCTCCGGTCATGATGTCTGTGTAACCAAACCCCCTTATCCTCTAAAATTAAACACACGGACTGCATGCGACTTGGTTCAAATGGCCACAGCAGCCTTTTTATTGCCTATTGTTTTACAGACTAGTACCTTAGGGACGCCGTCCAACGGGCGACCCAAAACAACCACATAACGGTAACAATAGACAATAACATTTACAATACCCCCCGGGGTAGGCCCAGTCCACTACTACTACTCCCCCTGTCCCCGGCCGCAACACACCGACCCAGAGACGAGGTGCCAATCACCCACGGATTGACCCCCACACTTTGGCAGAACCCCGTGCCTGCCACATCCCGGAAACCGAGAGCCACCATACCAAGACAATGACTCCCGGTCCAGCCACCAATCACTTCCAAACCTCTGGACCAGACCTACCCCCACCGCCACAGGACAGACCACGTGACACCTTACGTGGCCTGGACCCGCCACACACCAAAAGCACGCTCCACACCATCCTGCAGACCCAACGCCCATAAATCCAGACCGACCTCGTTGAGGTGCACACCATCACCCCTCCGAAATCGCCAATCAGCCGGCTCCAAATCCCTGTGCCGTACCACAATCCCACCATTCCTGGTCACAAACCTAGCCACTACCCTATTCACCTGGGCCCTGGCCTTATTAACCTTCTCCACCGACCGAGCCCCTCTCCATGCCAACCTGGTCACTATGTCAGACCATACGACCAGCAAACCAGGATACCGCTTCCACAACTGCAGTAAATCAATCTTTATGTCTCGGATCAAATCCCGCGACGCCCTGGCACCAAGATCATTACCCCCCACATGCAATACCAGCACATCCGGGGGCCGCTCAACTTTACAATGGAAACGAAATTCCGGGACCACCCTGCCCCACTCCATGCCCCGAACTCCGATCCATCGAACAGTCGCCTGCGCACGATCCAAACCCAGCTGTCGACCATTCGGGCGGACCTCCGCCCGACGGGCACCCCAAAATACGAAGGAGTGCCCCAAGATCCAGATCAGGCACTTCCCTATAACAAATAAAACAAAACGAAAATATCAAAACCAATAACAGCACAACCACCAACACATCAAAAAACACCCCTTTCCTCAAACCTTCCGCACGTAACCAAAGTCCCATGATGCTACAACAACTGCGGTCTCACATACCGCCGAAAACAAGACGATTCCCATCTACCAATACGCTTTACCACCTCATCTCCAAGCCCCCAACGGGCTGCCTCCGTTGCTGCACCAATTCGGAATGAATGCGACCCGAATTCCTCCGGGCGCTCCCCCGCGTTACGTAGACTTAGCCGCAGCACCGCCACAAACTGAAACCTCGACAAAAACGACCCATTCAAATGCCGCAACAACGGGCCAGGTAAGCCTCCCCTCACGGCCATAAATCTCTCGACTACACGCACAGGGCACAATTCCTCTCCTGGAACCGCATATAACACCACCAATCTACCACGGCCCAGCTGATCCATTTTTGACCGGCGAATCCGGCACTCCACCTGACTACTGCTCACTTGCACGTCCTCAAACATCAAACCACCACCCGTCACCCTGGACGGGCTCACCAGCTCGCCTATCCGGAACGCCCCATAAAAAGCGAGACCGAAAGCCGTTGTAAATAGAACCGTCTCGTACACAGACTCACAAATGCCGCTCAGGCCACCCACCATCCGTCTCAACAAACCAAACGATACAGGGCGCCTCTTGTCCCTCTCCCGTACGCCACGGCGAAAGCCCCGCAAAGCCTGACGAACCCGAAAATCCTGTGAAACATCACGCTCCCCTCTCATTTTTAACCAAAATGCCACTGCCGACACCCGATGTGCCACAGCCGATGCCGATCGCCCGGCTGAAAAATCCGTACTCACCAATGACAACAAAGCCACCAAGTAATCCACGCTTTCCCCACCAAACATCAGACGCAACAACTCCTCCCATTCAGCCCACACCTTAGCATACCGGCACCAAGTCACCTCGGTCACCGAGTTCCGAATCAAGTCTGAGATCACCGCCTCACCAGATGCCACAAATCCTCGGGGCACTCCACTCCAACTTCGTCCGCCCACGGCAACAGCGCCCGAAACCTGCTGAACTGAAAACGAGACAAAGCATCAGCCACCTCGTTGTCAACACCCGGAACGTGCCTTGCCACTACCTGCACATTCAACTGCAGACATCTCAACACTAAATGCCGCAAATACACCACCACCGGCTCCGACTTAGCAGACAAGTTGTTAATCGCGTGCACCACCGCCTGGTTATCACAATGAAAACACACTTTCCTTCCGGCAAAGTGCGACCCCCATAGCTCCACTGCCACTACAATGGGGAATAGCTCTAACAGAGCCAAATTCCTAACCAAGCCGCTCTCCCGCCACGCCTGTGGCCACTGCCCGACACACCAATGACCTCTGAAGACAGCCCCAAACCCGGCCGACCCCGCCGCATCCGTAAACAGCTGCAACGCCCCGTTAGACGCCACCCTCTCCATCACCAGCGTCCGGCCGTTGAAATGCTGCAAAAATTGATCCCATACTTCCAAATCGTCCCTGATCGCCTTTGTGATCCGCACAAAATGCGCCGGCAACCGTACCCCGGCCGTCGCCGTCGCCAAACGCCTCGCAAACACTCTCCCCATTGGCACAATTCTGCAAGCAAAATTCAATTTTCCAAGCAAAGACTGCACCGCCTTAAGCCGCACCTTCTTCGCCGCTTTTACCCCTGACACTGCGGACCTCAAATCACGGACCTTCTCCGCCGGCAACCTGCATTCCATAGCAATGGTGTCAATTTCAATTCCCAGAAAACACATCACCGGCGCCGGGCCTTCCGTCTTATCCGGCGCCAAAGGAATCCCGAAACTGGCCGCAACTTTTTGCAACGCAAATAGCAAACCCGCACAAACCATCGAACCCGCCGGCCCGACACACAGGAAATCATCCAAGTAATGAATGATGGACGTAAGCCCGGACACGTCCCGAACCACCCACTCAACAAACGAACTAAATGCCTCAAAGTACGAACACGAAATGGAACAGCCCATTGGCAAACAACGATCAACATAATAACTGCCATCCCACCAGCAACCCAACAAATGCTGACTATCTGGATGAACCGGTAACAACCGAAACGCTGCTTCCACATCCGCCTTTGCCATCAATGCACCCCGCCCCGCCGCCCTAACCAGGTCCAACGCCTTATCGAACGACACATAATATACCGCCGACAACTCCGGCGCAATGCCATCATTCACCGATAACCCTTCCGGGTAAGACAAATGATGAATCAGCCGAAATTTATTCCGCTCCTTCTTTGGTACCACCCCCAACGGTGACACCACCAAATTCCCGCACGGCGGGGCGACATAAGGGCCGCCCATCCTGCCCAAAGCCACCTCCCTTTCCAGCTTCTCATCCACCACTTCCGGGTGATCCCGAGCGGAACGCAAATTACGATACGGCGGAACCGATGCATTAACAACCGACGGAATATGAAAACCATCCGAAAAACCAGAACTTAACAACGCCGCCGCCTCCTTGTCCGGATACCTATTTAAAAACGGAACCATCACTTCTACCTTCACCGGCGTCGTCCCTCTTACCAGCCCCATCACCAGCCTTTCCTTTTCCTTTTTTAAAACATTTGGACAAGCTATGTCCCCCCCCACATCCGGAGCATTCATGCTTAAAACGGCACGCCGCTCCAAACCTGCACTGCCCTTCATTGTACTGCCAACACAAACCTTTCTTGAAACTTGCCGGGGACCCGGCCCCCCCCGAACCCCCGGCGCCCCCCCGAAAGGGCTGAGCCGGTGCCGACATCAATCGCATCCATAAGGAAATATCCTTATGGTCCCAACGCATATCTGGCCGCAATGCCTTCCGCTGCCTAAATTGCTCGTCGTAGCGCAGCCACGCCAGTCCGCCATAAACTCGATAAGCCTCCCCTATCGCATCCATGTAGCCGAACAAAGCCGAACAATGCTCCGGCTCCTTCTCCCCGACCACGCTCGCCAAAATCGCAAATGCCTGTAGCCAGTTGGCAAAAGTCCGAGGAATAAGCCTATAACGGCGCTTTTCCTCCTCGTCCTTCTCCTTTTTGGAATCACTCGGCTTAACCCTATCCAAATTAAATTTCTCCAGGGGAAGCAGAGAAAATATCTCCACATATTCCCCTTTCCAAATTTTTTCCCGCACCTCCTTCTTTAAATGGGCCCCCAGCGGGCCCTCAAAACAAACATAAACTTCGCTTTTAGCCCTATCATCTAAGCGCACCACCTCATCCTCCTTCTCCTTTTCCTTCTCCTTTTCCTTCTCCTTTTCCTTCTCCTTTCCCCCCCCCGTCTCACTCCCCCCTTCGCCCCCCCCTCTACTCGCACCCGCTCCGTCACCCCCCGTCGCCGCCGAGGCCCCTAAACCGGCTGCACCCACCCACGCCGCCACCGGCGCCTGGGCCCCCTCCCCCCCCGCTCCCGAAGCCGCCGCCAGCCCCTGCAACAGCCCCAACAATTGACTCCACACTGCGAAACCAGCGGGCGCTGCCGTAGCCGCAGCCGCCCCCCCCCCCGAAGCCCCCCGCCAGCGCAGCCCCTGCCGCCTCCGCGGCCGTCTCACCCGACCGCCGCTCGGCGTCTCCCGAGACCGCCGCCTCGCTGTCCTCCGTCTGTCGTCCATCCGACTCCTCCGAACCGAAAGCCTCTTCCCCCTCCTCGCCGCTGGCCTCATCTTCCATCCGACATCCGGGGGGCGCCGCCGCAGCACCCCCCCCACCACGGCCGCCAGACAGGGCCGCCGCGTGGGCAGAGTCATCCCCGCTCCATCTCTTGCCCCGGGGTGACAACCCAGGAGACCGTCCTGTCCCCCGCGCCGGCACCCCGGGCCTCGACCTCTTGCGCCCGCCCCCCTGCCGACTGCAAGGGGCCTCTGGGCGCGGACGACCAGACGCCCGGCTCCGGATCTCAGCCGTCGTCGCCTCTGGCCCTCCTGGGCTATTGCAGGCCTCCATCCGCCGAGTCCTCCCGCTCCCACGGGAGACTGCCACATCCGGGGGCTGCACAGCGGTACTGAGTGACCCGGCGGTTGCCGCAGGGCTCCCGCCGTCACTCCTTCTCTCAGCCGCACCGGGGTCAGGCACCGCAGACCCCCCCCCGGCGCCGGACCTACCGCCACGTGCAGCCCCGCGGTCCCCCCGCCGACTGCAGGGGGATCTGCTGGCCTCTCTCCTGCGCCGAGCGCGCTCCCGGCCTGGAGCCGCTGCAGTCTCAGTAACTCCAGCCCGGAGGCCGGGACCGGAAGCAGGCCCCGTGCTGGCCACTCCCACCTCCCGACCGCCGCGGCTGGAACGAAGATTCCTCCCGCCGGCCTCTGCAGCAGCCAGACGCTGCTGCTGCGCTGCACTCTGCGGAGGGTCCCTGGAGGGGCTCTTACATCTCCTCCTCGCCCCCCCCGCGCCCGGGGAATACCTGCGGGGGGGCCGCGACTGGCGCCCGCCGCTGCTGGGGGGACGAGGGGCAAGCGCCGACGGGTTAACCCCGGCAGCCCTGATGTGGGTCTGCACTGCCAGGGGCCCGTGCGCTGCGACCGCTGCCTGAATCAGACGCTGGAGCTCCTGAAGATCTGCCATGGAGGTGCACGTGCAGATCGTTCGGCGTCCGGAAACAGAAGAGGAGGTAACTCCTTCCTCTCCCAGCTAACCCTTTCCCTGCTCCTCCTCTTCCTCCCCGGCTAAAACCATCCCCCAAAGCCATATTAGGCATATACCACTGTCCCTATTAACCCATCACTCCCTACCTCCCCCTTGGTCATGTCGCCCCTCCCCCCAAGTGGGTCCGTGGCTTTCTGAACTTGTGTATGCCATTACTTACTATACCATCATGGATGAAGATGTTGGTAATTGTTGAAATTGTTCGAGAAAAGGAAGTATTTCTCCTAAAAAAATGTTTGCATTTAGACACGTTTTCTTATACACATATTTATTTTTCTTTTATGTGTATTGGAACAACACAAAAAACACATTAAAACAGACAAATTGGACATAATTTTTCTCAGAACCCCAAAAATGGGTAGGGCAAAATTAGTAGTCACCTTTCCAAAATTCTGTGTAAACAACTTTGTTTCAAGCATGTGATGCTCGTTGAAGTTAACCTGTGGAAAATGGTGTGGGCAATATGAAAATCACACCTAAAACCAGATAAAAAGGGGAAAAGTTGACTCAATCTTTGAATTGTGTGTCTGTGTGTACCACACTAAGCATGGAGAACAGAAAGAGGAGAAAGGAACTGTCTGAGGACTTAAGAACCAAAATTGTTGAAAATATCAACAATCTCAAGGTTACAAGTCCATCTTCCGAGAATTTGATGTTCCTTTGACCATGCAACATAATCAAGACGTTTACACCCATGGCACTACAGGTAATCTCCCTGCACATGGATGGCAGAGAATAATTGATCAACAATTGGAATGCAGGATAGTCCAGATAGTGGGTAAGCATCCCTAATAACGTTTAAAAGAAATTCAGGCTGTCCTGCAAGTTCAGGGTGCATCAGCTCGAACTATCCGTCAACATTTGCATGAAATGAAACACTATGGCAGGAGACCCAGGGAAACCCCACTGCTGAAACAGACATAAAAAGCTAGACTGCAGTTTGCTAAAATGTATGTGTAAGTAATCCAAAATCCTTCTGGGAAAGCGACTTGTGAACAGATAAAACAGAGATACAGCTTCTTGGGAAAGTACGTGATTCCACTGTTTAACGAAAATGGAATGAAGCCTACAAAGAAAAGAACAGAGTATGCACAGTCAAATATGGTGGAGGTTCAAAGATGTTTTGTGGTTGTTTTGGTGCCTCTGTCACTCGGTACCTTGAGTGTGTGCTAGACATCATGAAGTCTAAAGGCTGCTTTACACGCAGCGACATTGCTAGCGATGTCGCTGGTGAAAGCACCCGCCCTTGTCAGTTGTGCGTCACAGGCAAATTGCTGCCCGTGGCGCCCAACATCGCTAGGACCCGTCATACGGACTTACCTACCTGGCGACATCTCTGTGGCCGGCGAACCGCCTCCTTTCTAAGGGGGCGGTTCGTTCAGCGTCACAGCGACGTCACACAGCAGCTGTCCAATAGAAGCGGACGGAGATGAGCGGCCGTAACATCCCGCCCACTTCCTTCCTTCCTCATTGGCGGCGGCCGCAGGTACGATGTTGTTTCTCGTTCCTGCGTTGTCACACATAGCGATGTGTGCTGCCGCAGGAACAACGAACAATATCGTACCTGCAGCAGCAACGATATTTGAGATTAGAACGACGTGTCAACGATCAACGATATGGTGAGTAATTTTGATCGGTAACGGTCGTTCCTGCATTTCACACGCAACGACGTTGCTAACGAGGCCAGATGTGCGTCACAAATTCCGTGACCCCAACGACATCTCGTTAGCGATGTCATTGTGTGTAAAGCCCCCTTTAGGATTACTAAAGGATTTTGGGTCACAATATAGGGCCCAGTGTTACAAAGCTGTGTTTGCGTGATAAGTCATGGGTCTACCAGCAGGACAATGACTCCAAATATACTGTATCTTAAGAAGCACCCAGAAATGGATGGAAATAAAGCACTGGAAAGTTCTGAAGTGGCAGCAATGAGGCTGGTTCTAGACAAGTGGTCCAAATTTCTAGTTGAGAGAAGTGTAAGAAGCTTGTTAATGGCTATAGGAAGCGCTTGATTACAGTTCTTTATTTCAAAGGGTATGCAACCAAATATTAAGTTGAGGATGCCAACAATTTTGTCTGGCCCATTGTTTGTAGGTTTGTATGAAATAATGTCCAACTTGCCCTTTTTTCTCTGCTTTTCTTGTTTTCTTCCAATATACAATAAAGGAAATATTCATGTGCATAACAAAAGATCTGTAATTGCAATAATATTCTGGGATAAATACTTCATTTTCTGGAACAATTTAAAGGGAGCTAACTTTTTCAGCCATGACAATTAAAGGGCTGGTCTTTTTTCACATATGGTGTCATCGACAAATTGCTTTCTGATGAAAAATTAAATGAGTCATGTTTGATTCTATAGGTCAGTCTTTCAAAAAAATAAGCAAACATTTGATGGAGCTGCTCTTTCTTAGAAAAATGTATACAAAAAAGTTTGATGCCTAGAGGTTTGGAAGTACAGGTTACAGCTTTGTAATACCTGCCCAAACATTTTTTGAGCTACTCAGCAAACTTAACCAAACCTCCCTTTTAGATTTAGAGAGTCAAACTGATGAGCTACAATCTACCCTCAAAAAAGAATTATCCAAAGATGCTCTGAAGAGATTAAGTGATGAAATGGATCAAAAATGTCTTAAATGAGAAAAAGAAATACAGGAAACACAAATAATAAAATTGTAAAGAGATTGAATCAGGTATATAAATATAGGCCAATGTTGATAGAGCACAACCCATTTTTAAGTCTGGTTAAAAATCTTGCTCTAGATCGTGATCATATTTGTCGGGAGATGAATCACGTGTTTCCCCGATAGTAATGTCGCGGGCGGAGGAGGGGACGCCGCGCTCTCCCTCTGCTGCTCAGGTCCGGCTGCTGCGGCCTGCCGCTGCTCGGTGGCTCGAGCGATGGGCCGGATCCCAGGGACTCGAGCGGCGCTCCTCGCCCGTGAGTGAAAAGGGGAATTGGTGTTTCGGGATAGTTTATTGTCCGTGACGCCACCCACGGTTGTGGTGATTGTGTGGACACCACCGCTGCTCTGTATGGGGATCCCGGGAGCGGTGACAGGGAGCAGCAAAGTTGTCAGTTCTCCCCTCCGTGGGTAGGGGGGGTGGTTGTCCCGGGGCCCAGTGATGGGGTGGGTGATGCAGGGCTTGGTGGGGTGCAGGGACGCGAGGGCAGCTCTGTGCCTTGCGGCACTGTGGTACTCACTCAGCCTGAGACGATGACACAGATCTCGGTAAAACACACGGCTGGAAAGACGGTTCCCACGGACGGCTGCACTTGCTTTCCCCAGTAGTTGACGGTGACGGTCCCTTTTTCCTGCACCTAAGATGATGATGGTTGCGATGGGTTCCCACCGGTAACCCGCTCCCCGGCTTGGATATGGGCCGGAGGAGCCCTACTTTGCCCGCAGGCGCTGGCCCTGAGAAACTGGTGCCCTGGCGGTGGCGGTGTTTCTCTGTTACGGTTGGACTGTTGCCTTCAATCGGGACTTGGTTGTTGGGAGACAGTTGTCCCCTTCACTGATGGATTTTGCAAATTATGGCGACTCCTAGCCTTGCCGGGATCCGAAAGGCCCCTGCCCAGGTGCTGACTGCTCTTCGTATACCGCTCCAAACCGCCGGGCCACCACCCGTCCGCGGTCCTTCCAGCAACCTCCGAGCAGTCCCCCTGCAGACTATCACCGCCGTCTGCTGACCTTGCTGTCACTGTCCGGGGCACACACCCGGACCAACTTCAGGCTTTACAACTGTCACTTTCCACTGTCTCTACTCTCACTCTTTACTCTTTCTACTTCTTCCTCCTAAACTGCACTGCCTGGTTCTCCCGCCTCCAGGGCTGTGAACTCCTCGGTGGGCGGAGCCAACCGCCTGGCCCACCCCCTGGTGTGGACATCAGCCCCTGGAGGAAGGCAACAAGGATTTTTAGTTAGCTTAGGTGTTCCTAACTGGGGTGTAGGGTGTGGTGGTGTTATGACCTGTGACCCCTGGCTTGCCCAGGGCGTCACATTCCCCCTTAGCAAAATGCAGACCGTCCGCGGGCTGCCCGTCCAACACCGGTTTTATTTTCTGAAAATATATAAAAGGTAAAACGGTAAACATAACAATTGATGACATCATCCCACATCGGGAGGTTCAGTACTTAAACGTTGCAAACGGTTTACGGTTACGGTCTCCGCTCTCTCCCACCCAAGTAACCTGGCCCTGATGCTGCCCCTAAAACCCAGGCAGCACCCCTTGACCCCAGTCCAGCACAAGTTACCCGAGCGGGATCTGTCCTTCCCCTCCAGAGGGTAGCCACCGGTTCCTGTGGTGGCTGGGCCCCAGCCTGCTCTGCTGTGGGCCCTCCCTCCAACCTGCCTCTCCGGAGGCGGTAATTGCGGAAACGGTAACACAACTTATTTACAAGCCACTAGCATCTGTGGTTGCCCTGCAAGTTCACGGGCTTGTCCATAAAGAGTCCCTTATGCAACTTTTTGAACGGTCCCCACGGAGACAACGGTGCCGGCAACGGCCGGTTCTCTCAATCAAGGTCAGACAATCTGGTAACTGTTCGGTTATCATTTTTTTGCTTATCATCATCTTTAAACTTTCAAAACAAACACACACAGACTTCCTGATCCCCTCTTTAAAGGACGGTCTCCCTGTACCTAAGTGGGGGTTTACCTAGGTTGGGACGGGTGGACCTCCGGGGTCCGGTGTCAGTGGGGCTAGGCAGTGGGGCAGAGGGAACAATCGGTTCCTCCTCCCGGCTATCGTGTGGGGCAGGCGGAGGCATAGGGGAACTGGGCACAGGTTCATCCCTGGGCACTGGCACTGGTTCTGGCTCACGGTTGACCGCTTCCACCACTTCTTCATCCACAGGTTGTGGGAACAGTATCACTGGAAGAATCACCGCGCCGTTCTGTGTAGGCCTTCTGCTGGGAAGTCACCCATCACAGTGTGGATCACCTCTTTTGCCTTCTCTGCTGGTGGAGGAGCTGGTACTTCAGCCATCGCCCTTAATGCTGGTGGGCACCTTTTCAGATGGTCCCGGGAAACCGTGGCCAAGGTGCCCCCTTGGTCACGACTGATCTGGTAGGCCTTTCCATCTTCCCATCCTGTGGGTTGGATGACATACGGGATTTGTTCCCAGTGATCATCCAGCTTGTGGGTTTTCCTCTTCCGCTTTAACACCACATCTCCAGGCTGGAAAGGGCCCGCAGACGCTTTCTGATTGAAGCGCTGCTCCTGTTGTTCTCGACTCCGACTTAGGTTCTTCTGCACATACTCCTGAATCTGTCGGTACTGCACCCTCCGCCGGGTGTCCCATTCAGCCGTTGAGGGGAGTGTCTCTGGGGCTTCCAGTCCCATTTCTAGGTCCACCGGCAGTCGTCCAGGCCGAGCCCTCATTAGATACGCTGGGGTGCACTTCGTCGAGCTAGACGGGATATTGTTGTACATATCGACCAAGTCAGGCAGCTTCTCCGGCCACAGGTTCCGCTCCTCCAACAGCAACGTCTTGAGGAGGCCAAGGACCAGATGGTTCATCTTCTCACACATACCGTTGGTCTGGGCATGGTAAGGGGTGGTCCGGATCTTCTTGCAACCGTACAGCTGACAGAACTCTTGGAACACCTCCGCCTCAAAGGCTGGACCTTGGTCGGTAAGCACCTTCTCAGGGTATCCATGGGGTCGACAGAAGTAAGCTTGGAACGCTCTAGCGGCGGTACGGCCGGTTAAGTCCTTGACCGGGACAACCACCATGAACCGGGAGTAATGATCTACTATGGTCAGAGCGTAAGTGTACCCACTTCGGCTGGGGGTGAGCTTTACATGGTCCAAGGCGACCAGCTCCAGCGGTTGGTGTGTAACGATCGGACGTAGGGGAGCCTTCTGGCTGGCTTCATCCTTCCTCCTCAACGTACAAGGACCGCACTCTCGACACCAGGCCTCCACAGACTCCCGCATCCCACTCCAATAGAACCGCTCCCTTAACAGCATCTCCAGCTTCTTCCACTCGAAGTGGCCGGCACCATCATGGTACGCCTGCAGAACAGTGGGTACATCAGCTTGGGGAATAACCAACTGGCGGATTTTCTCATGGGTCTTCGGGTTGATCAGCTCACGGTACAACCTCCCCTGGTGTAGACACAGCCGGGTCCGTTCCTTCCACCTAGCGTTGGGCTTCAGCTGGGGCGGCAGGGTCCATCCCAGCAGCGCCTCGCTCCACCAGGGTCTTGACGAGGCGGACAGCGGGCGCCTGATTTTGAGCTTCCTGCCACTCCTGACTGGGCAGCGGATCCAGGTTCACCCGTTGTTGGTGGACATGTACCTTCTCAGTTGGTGGTCGGTGGAATGCAGGTAACTCGATCTCCTCGAGGTCATCATCCTCGCACCCACCTTCTGACAAGTGGGGCATCCGAGAGAGGGCATCAGCATTAATGTTGACACGACCGGCCCTGTATTTGATGGTGAAGTCATAGTTGGCTAGTCTGGCCACCCACCGCTGCTCCAACGCGCCCAGCTTGGCCGTGTCCAGGTGAGTCAACGGATTGTTATCCGTGAAAGCGGTGAATTTTGCTGCGGCCAAGTAGTGGCGGAACCGCTCGGTGATAGCCCACACCAGTGCCAGGAGCTCGAGCTTGAAGGAGCTGTAGTTCTCAGGGTTCCTTTCAGTCGGCCGGAGATTTCGACTAGCATAGGCAATCACCTTCTCCTTTCCTTCCTGGACCTGGGACAGGACTGCTCCCAAACCCACATTGCTGGCGTCTGTGTAGAGGATGAATGGGCAGCCGTAGTCAGGGTACGCTAGAACCTCTTCTCCAGTCAAGGCCGCTTTCAGCTGACGGAAGGATTCCTCATGCCTGTCCTCCCACACCAGTGGGGCTCCGATGGGGTCTACCACCTTTGGTCTGTCCCACGAGGAGGTCTTGCATGGGAGCAGCCATCTTCGTGTACCCCTTGATGAAGCGCCGGTAGTACCCCACCAGACCCAAAAACTGCCTTACTTCCCTCACGGTGGTTGGTCTTGGCCAGTCCTGGATGGCAGTGATCTTCTCAGGGTCGGGGGCAACACCTTCCGCACTCACCACATGCCCCAGGTACTGCACTCTGGGTTTCAGCAGGTGGCACTTGGAGGGCTTCAACTTCATCCCGTATTTGGCAAGGTGACACGAACACCTCGGCTAGGTGCTCCAGATGGGCTTCATACGTCTGAGAGTACACAATCACATCATCCAGGTATAACAGGACGGTCTCGAAGTTCAGATGTTCCCAGACAGCACTCCATCAGCCGTTGGAAGGTTCCAGGGGCATTGCACAGCCCAAACGGCATACTATTGAATTCACAGAGCCCCATTGGGGTGGTGAAGGCGGTTTCCTCCCGGTCTTCCGGGGGCCACTGACACTTGCCAGTACCACTGGTGAGGTCAAGGGTAGAGAAGTAATTTGCGGTTCTCAGTGCGGCCAAAGACTCTTCAATACGGGGCAGAGGGTAGGCATCTTTATGTGTTATCTGATTGATCTTCCGGTAGTCCACACACATCCGCATGGTACCATCCTTCTTCTTGACCAGTACCAACGGAGCGGCCAGGGACTACAACTGTCCCGAATAACCCCTGCCTCCTTCATATTCCTCAACATATCTTTGGCACACTGGTAATGTGCAGGGGGGAATAGGCCTGTACCTCTCTTGATAGGGGGTGTTCACCTCGTGGGGATGTGGTGTTGGAACCCCTTTGATCTGCCCAAAGTCTAGTGGATGTTTGCTGAAAACCTGTTCATACTCCCACACCACCCTGTATACCCCTGCTTTGTGATGTGTAGGGGTATCATCAGTGCCCCACGTGTAGCTGTTGGTGCCACTCATTTACCTCCCCCTTGAGGCGGGGAAGTGCTGGTATTTGGTGGGGAGACTGAGGGAATGGCTTCGTGGATGGTGTGGGGATCCAGGGTGAGCAGCTTGCAATGGTTTCATACCGGGGAAGCCTGACTTCTTCCTCCCCACAGTTCAGCACCCTCACGGGCACTCTCCCATTCTTTACGTCTACCACCACCCTCGGGCGGCCATTACAGTGGGCCAGTGCTCGGAGGGTATGGGCTCCATCATGGCAGGGTAGTCACGCCCCTGAGGCCCTACTGCTGCCCTACACCAAATCATCATCTCACTCCTAGGGGGCACAAGCAACGGAGCAACATCCATCACTCTCACTCCACCAATCTCTCCTCCTGTTGAGTTTACATGCTGGCGGTACATCAAGGCTCGGATCTCACGCTGCACAGCTCTCTGCCGGCTCCCCGCCGCCGTGGCGGCCAGCTGTTGCAGTAGGGCCAACACATCACCCATACAGTGCTCCATCACATTAGTTCCCAGCACTATCTTCGGGTTATGATCACTGGTTCATTCATGATCACAATCATACCCTGGTGTTGCAGTTCAGCTTGCCCCACTGTCATAGCCACCTGTTTATACCCCACTTGGGTCAACGGGAGTCCATTAGCAGCAATTAGCGTTATACTAGTATCTGGGGGTGCCAGCTCGTCTATCCCCCAAAACCGCTGGTACAATGTGTATGGTATGGTGGTTACCTGTGATCCAGTGTCCAAGAGAGCCATCACTGGTATGCCGCCTACAGCCACGGGGATGATGGGCCGGGCCCCGATATACCGGTCCCGCCACTCTGGGGGGCCACGGGGTTCTACTCCTGAGGATTGGCCTGGGGCCCCAGGGGTTGCTCGTTTAACGGGCACTGTCGGAAGTAATGCCCAGGCTTACGGCACTTGTAGCAGGTTGGAGGTCTGCTCCGCGGGTTGTTAACACTTCTCCGCTGCATCCAGGGGTACATCCTCAGGGCTGTCGGCAAGCTGTATCTGTGCTGAAGGCTGAGATCTGGTCAAAGGTTGGAGTGCAGCAAGAATCTTGGCGAGGTCTCCGTCCATGAGACGGACCTGGGCTGCCAGTTCCTCCATCGTGCTGCTTGGGGCGGTAGGTGTTAGAGAGGGTGGTAGGGCAGGGGCCACCACAACGGGGGCCGTCTCACTGGGCCACGGGGCTGGCTCCAAGATTTCTGAAGCTGGGGGCTGTAGTGCTTTAATGGCCCGTTCCTTTAACACAGCAAAGTCCACATCAGGGTGTTCTAGGGCCCAGAGCCGGAGTTGTTTGCGATCCTCAGAGGATCTCATCCCCTGCACAAATTGCTCTACTAGCATCTTGTTGCTGTCCGCCTCATTGATAGGATTCACCCGCTTTAGCGTGCGGAGGGCGGTTTGCAGACGTAAAGCATAGTCCCGAATGCTATCCACAGCCCGTTGCCGGCACTGGTAAAACTGCATCCTCAGCTCAGCTTCAGTCCGGGTCTCAAAGGCAGTCTGTAACTTCTCAAAGATGGTGGCTACAGAGAGCCGGTCCCCCTCGGCCAGGTCTCCGCCTCCTGCTCAGCCGCACACGGTTAACTGGCCCAGCACTACCGCCGCATGTTGCTTATCGGTCAGGGGGTACAGTTCTAGCAACGGGTTAAGCTTTTTCCGGAAGACCTGTAAAGCATCAGGTTTCCCGTCATACTGCGGTAGCCAGGTAGCTCCGGGCGCATAGGGCAAGGAGAACGGCATCATCTGAGCGAGCGCGGGGGCCGCGGCACCTCCCGCTAGCGCGGCCGGGGACCTGGGCAGGCCCATTCCCATCCACGGGTGCCACTGCGGCTGCGACCACCGCTCCTCCAGGCGGCTTCCGTCGGTGCGCAGACATCTTGTTTCCGTCCCCCTTAGCTTCTTTCCGGCCCCTCCTCTATTGGGGCGGGGTTTTGGCATTCGCGCCTCTGCTACTCGAGAAGACGCTCGAGTGGGAACTTTTCGCGCCAAAGGATGGCGACCTTCTGACATTTTCAGGCCGGATACACCCGGCGGTCACAAGGCGCACCTCTACCCAACGGCAGAGCGGTAAGATCCTGTTCGTGACGCAAGTTGTCGCGGGTGGAGGAGGGGACGCCGCGCTCTCCCTCTGCTGCTCGGGTCCGGCTGCCGCGGCTGCTGCGGCCTGCCGCTGCTCGGTGGCTCGAGCGATGGGCCGGATCCCGGGGACTCGAGTGGCGCTCCTCGCCCGTGAGTGAAAAGGGGAATTGGTGTTTCGGATAGTTTATTGTCCGTGACGCCACCCACGGTTGTGGTGATTGTGTGGACACCACCGTTGCTCTGTATGGGGATCCCGGGAGCGGTGACAGGGAGCAGCAAAGTTGTCAGTTCTCCCCTACGTGGGTAGGGGGATGGTTGTCCCGGGGCCCAGTGATGGGGTGGGTGATGCAGGGCTTGGTGGGGTGCAGGGACGCGAGGGCAGCTCTGTGCCTTGCGGCACTGTGGTACTCACTCAGCCTGAGACGATGACACAGATTTCGGTAAAACACACGGCTGGAAAGACGGTTCCCAAGGACGGCTGCACTTGCTTTCCCCAGTAGTTGACGGTGACGGTCCCTTTTTCCTGCACGTAAGATGATGATGGTTGCGATAGGTTCCCCACCGGATACCCGCTCCCGGCTTGGATATGGGCCGGAGGAGCCCTACTTTGCCCGCAGGGCGCTGGCCCTGAGAAACTGGTGCCCTGGCGGTGGCGGTGTCTCTCTGTTACGGTTGGACTGTTGCCTTCAATCGGGACTTGGTTGTTGGAGACAGTCGTCCCCTTCACTGACGGAATTTGGCAAATTATGGCGGACTCCTAGCCTTGCCGGGATCCGAAAGGCCCCTGCCCAGGTGCTGACTGCTCTTCGTATACCGCTCCAAACCGCCAGGCCACCACCCGTCCACGGTCCTTCCAGCAACCTCCGAGCAGTCCCCCTGCAGACTATCACCGCCGTCTGCTGACCTTGCTGTCACTGTCCGGGGCACACACCCGGACCAACTTCAGGCTTTACAACTGTCACTTTCCACTGTCTCTACTCTCACTCTTTACTCCTTCTACTTCTGCCTCCTAAACTGCACTGCCTGGTTCTCCCGCCTCCAGGGCTGTGTACTCCTCGGTGGGCGGAGCCAACCGCCTGGCCCACCCCCTGGTGTGGACATCAGCCCCTGGAGGAAGGCAACAAGGATTTTTAGTTAGCTTAGGTGTTCCTAACTGGGGTGTAGGGTGTGGTGGTGTTATGACCTGTGACCCCTGGCTTGCCCAGGGCGTCACAGTAAGACACCCCCGATAGTAAGACGTAGTGGGGGTTTTGGGGGGGTCGGCTAATGTAAGACGTACCCCGAAAGTAAGACGTAGTAAAAATTTATTTATTTATTTTTTTTCTTCTTTACAGAACAGTTACAGCGGCCGAGCGCTCAGCTGAGAGCCCTGACATGCCGGCGGCCGAGCGCTCAGCTGAGAGCCCTGACATGCCGGCGGCCGAGCGCTCAGCTGAGCGCCCTCACTTGCCGGCGGCAAAGCGCTCAGCTGAGCGCCCTAACATGCCGGCGGCCGAGCGCTCAGCTGAGCGCCCTGACATGCCGCCGGCAAGTGACAGCTCTCAGCTGAGCGCCCTGACTTGCCGGCAGCAAAGCGCTCAGCTGAGCGCCCTGACTTGCCGGTGGCAAAGCGCTCAGCTGAGCGCCCTAACATGCCGGCGGCCGAGCGCTCAGCTGAGCGCCCTGACATGCCGCCGGCATGTGACAGCTCTCAGCTGAGCGCCCTGACTTTCCGGCGGCAAAGCGCTCAGCTGAGCGCCCTAACATGCCGGCGGCCGAGCGCTCAGCTGAGCGCCCTGACATGCCGGCGGCTTAGCGCTCAGCTGAGAGCTGACACATGCCGGCGGTCTGGCGCTCAGCTGAGCGCCCTGACATGCCGGCGGCTTATCGCTCAGCTGAGAGCTGACACATGCCGGCGGTCTGGCGCTCAGCTGAGCGCCCTGACATGTCGGCGGCTGAGCGCTCAGCTGAGAGCTGACACATGCCAGCGGTCGGGCGCTCAGCTGAACGCTCGGCTACCGAGAAATGTTGAAATGTTGCAGTAATGTTGTCCGTGGTCCATCAGGACCATGGACAACATACAAAATCACGCAGCCTCAGTGCCCTCATGTGCAGCCGCTGGTGGTTAAGTTTCCTTAACTTGCGGTACACTTAGGGCGCAATCGCGGCAAGTCCCAATACGGTACATTGCATGGAGACTTGCTGCGATTGCTGTGGGATTTTTTCCAATATAAGACATACCCCGAAAGTAAGACATAGTGGCACTTTTGGGAGTAAAAAGAATGTAAGACACTGTCTTACTTTCGGGGAAACACGGTAAGAAGTAGCAATACCCAACAGGCATCAAAAAGTAAAATGGCTTTTTCAAATCAAAAAGGGGAAAAATAACCTACAGGTAATAAATCTATCAACACATAGTCAGTTGGCAAGGAAATCACATTGTGCCAAGGTGGAACTAACATTTTCACCTACTAATCATTTTAATTTCTTCACATAATTGAAAGACCTGCATATCTTTCACTTAAATTGATATTAAAGAAATTGCACAACTGGGATGTCTACAATTTGGGTTTGGAGAGTGTTGCTGAACGTGAGGCATTACTAGCTTTAGATGAATTAGTAAGGAACAGATGCCTGATACTCAAGGTATGTTTCCTAAAGACATCATGTCCAGATCAACAAGATTTCCCCCTATTCCTATATCCAGCTGTTAAGGTCTTTACTAAATTAGTCACTGAGGACTGTAAGAAAATATCTACGATATAAATATGACAATCTTACTCGTGCACAGAGAGGTCCTCAGAGAATTACAAACATATGATGATGTATATAAAGGGATAAGGGGGGAAACATTGTGATCTGACCTAATGATTTGTATGAGAAAGAGGATTCCCACCAGCTTAAAGAAAAACATACTTTTGAAAAACTCGCTTCTTGCCCCCTAGCTACATTATTGGCCAAGCTCCATTTAAACTTTCATGAGGTGTGTGAACAGAGGATCATTTATAAGAAAGATTTTGATGGCCTTATGGGGAGATACCCTAAGATTCCTATGTGTCACCCAGAGAAATGGGGTACTCGGTCCCGGCAGTTTAGTATTGGGGAATGTCACTTTGGTGGCCATTGCCTGGTCCCGTGCCCTGGGTGCTTTTTAATGTGGAGTATTTACAGGGGAGATTAAAGTCATTTGTGTGATGCCACCTGCGTGTTGCGGTTAATATGGGGGAACTGCCGCTGCTGTATTGGATACTCCTAGGGCTGGTGGTTATGGCAGCTATGGTGGTAGGTCCTCGGCAGGTAGGGCTGAGCCCAGGAGATGTATGATGGAGTAATAAGGAAGGCCACACCGTGGGTTTTAATTAACAGTCTCTACTCACTCTTGACCCTCGGACGGCTGTTTCAGGATCCTGTAGTTCCAGTGCCAGAAGATGACTCAGTTGCTCTGTCCCCGGCACCCTCAGTGTGGTTGGGTCCCCATAGTGTGGAGTGTTTGGAGCCCAACTGTCCCTTTTTGTGGCAGTCTCCTTGTCCATATGGCGGGCAGTGTGGACCCTGTAGGGCTGGTCTGTGTCCCGAACCCTGATCCTTGCTTTACTGCTGGTGCCCCCGGATCTGTGGGTCAGTGAAGTCCGTGGAGGTCCCCTCACTGTGCAGATATTTGCCACACCGTATGAAACTGGCATCTGACCTAGGGTCCTGTACTCCATTTGTGCTCTGGTCCCAGTGATACTCTGGTGTACCTTCCCTGGCGACCACTCTCCTGTGCCCCGGGGTCACTGTTACACGACCCAGCTCTCAGACACCTCTCCTCTCTACTACTTCCACTAACTAACTGTCTGCTGTCCCCTCCCACTAAGCTGTCTAGTACCTCTGGTCTGTCTCCGCCCTCTAGGTGGCCATCCCCTTTTGTCCGACTAGCCAATTACCCCTGGTGTGTAGTGGAAACTAGGATTTTGGTGTATGTGGGTGTTGCTGGCACTTGTGTTCCAGGTCCCAGGTGGTAGGCACTGCATCCTGGTGAGGATGCAGTTCCTATTAGTGCCCTTCTCTCCAAGATAGTCAAGGATCCCGTAAACCTACCTGGGCGCCCTATTGTATTGCGTATTGATAGGTTATGTGATTCCATATGCAAGTTGATTGATTATTACTTAAAACTCCTGGTTAAAACCCTGCCTTTATTTATAAAGGACACAACTGATGTTCTCAATAGGGGTCTATGATACCAATCTGATATGACTGAAGAATGAGTGTGATTAGATAGGAATCCTAATCAAAAGATAGTGATCACAGGTCTTATTGATCCATCCAAACTCAGTATCAGAGAGGTGTCCTCTGGTTGACCCATTTTTACCATGATGAAAAGTACGTGTTAGTAGGTCTTGAACAAACCACTATTATGAGAAAGGAACGCTTACAGTTTAACATATGCAGGAAACCAGTGGTTAGTTTGCAACATATGCAGGAAACCAGTGGTCAGCCAGCAACATGTGTAGGAAGCTACTGGTGCCCACAGCAGCGTGTGGTCAGGTTACATGACCATGACTCAGCAATCACATTGTAACGCCTGCCTGGATAAACAGACTCAGGTAGGATGTAATGGACAGACTAAAGGGAAGCCCCTCACCAAGCAGGACCCCAGAACCCTGAAACCATTTAACCCCTATACAGGGATTTGGAATTACACAAGGCACTGGAGATCTCTACCCGTGGAAGGCTGCAGTCCGATTAGAGTAGTCGTCAGGCAGGGTCAAACCAGGAACAGCAGAACAGGGACAGAATCGGCAGGCAAAGGCGTAAACAGAAAACGTAGCAGTGGTCAGATCCGGGTCGGGCAGCGAGGTACAAAACAGCAGGCAGAAGGGTAGTCAATAGTGATGAGCGAGTATGCTTGTTACTACTCGGTACTCGCACGAGTATCACTGTACTCGGGCTACTCGGCGGGTACCGAGTAATTTTGCAATACTCGTGCTTTACTCGTGGTCTTCATCCCTGCATGTTGGCGCTCTTTTGAGAGCCAGCCCTCATGCAGGGATTGGCTGGCAGACCACTGCAATGCCACAGCCCTGTTAGTTGTGGAATTGCAGTGATTGGCCGGCCCGCACAGCGTGACCGAGCCTTTATACCGGCGGGCGCGCTGTGCTCTGTACACAGCCATCTCATATTCCCTGCTTTCCACGCCCACAGGCGCCTATGATTGGTTGCAGTGAGACACGCCCCCACGCTGAGTGACAGGTGTCACACTGCACCCAATCACAGCAGCCGGTGGGCGGGTCTATACTGTGCAGTAAAATAAATAAATAAATAATTAAAAAAAACGGCGTGCGGTCCCCCCAATTTTAATACCAGCCAGATAAAGCCATACAGCTGAAGGCTGGTATTCTCAGGATGGGGAGCTCCACGTTATGGGGAGCCCCCCACCCTAACAATATCAGTCAGCAGCTGCCCAGAATTGCCGCATACATTATATGCGACAGTTCTGGGGCTGTACCCGGCTCTTCCCGATTTACCCTAGTGCGTTGGCAAATCGGGGTAATAAGGAGTTAATGGCAGCCCATAGCTGCCACTAAATCCTAGATTAATCATGTCAGGCGTCTCCCCGAGATTCCTTCCATGATTAATCTGTAAATTACAGTTACAAAACACACACACCCGAAAAATCCTTTATTAGAAATAAAAAACACTAACAAAGTCCTTCATTACCAATTTATTAACCCCGACAAACCCTCCATGTCCGGCGTACTCCACGGACTCCGGCGTCGCGTCCAGCTCTGCTGCATGGAAGTGACAGGAGCTGCAGAAGACACCGCCGCTCCGGTCACCTCCACGCAGCTAATGAAGGGAATAGCGCGATCAGCTGCTGTCAGTCAGGTAACTCCCGGCCACCGCTGGATCCAGCGGTGGCCGCGATTAACCTCAGTGACAGCGCAGCTGATCGCTATACTCACCTCAGTTGCTGCATGGAGCTGACCGGAGCGGCGGTGAGTAGCGCGATCAGCTGAGCTGTCACTGAGGTTACCCGCGGCCACCGCTGCATCCACCGCTGGATCCAGGTAACCTCAGTGACAGCTCAGCTGATCGCTATACTCATCTCATTAGCTGCGTGGAGGTGACCGGAGCGGCGGTGTATTCTGCAGCTCCTGTCACTTCCATGCAGCAGAGCTGGACGCGACGCTGGAGGGCTGTGGAGTACGCTGGACATGGAGGGTTTGTCGGGGTTAATAAATTGGTAATGAGGGACTTTGTTTGTGTTTTTTATTTCTAATAAAGGATTTTTCGGGTGTGTGTGTTTTTTAACTGTAATTTACAGATTAATCATGGAAGGAATCTTGGGGAGACACCTGACATGATTAATCTAGGATTTAGTGGCAGCTATGGGCTGCCATTAACTCCTTATTACCCCGATTTGCCAACGCACCAGGGTAAATCGGGAAGAGCCGGGTACAGCCCCAGAACTGTCGCATATAATGTATGCGGCAATTCTGGGCAGCTGCTGACTGATATTGTTAGGGTGGGGGGCTCCCCATAACGTGGAGCTCCCCATCCTGAGAATACCAGCCTTCAGCCGTATGGCTTTATCTGGCTGGTATTAAAATTGGGGGGACCGCACGCCGTTTTTTTTTAATTATTTAATTATTTATTTCACTGCACAGTATACACACACACACCGGCTGCTGTGATTGGGTGCAGTGAGACAGCTGTCACTCAGTGTGGGAGCGTGTCTCACTGCAACCAATCATAGGCGCCGAAAAGCAGGAAAGCAGAGAATACGAGATTGATTAATGAGCGGCCGGCTTTTTCAAAAGAGGAAAAGCCACCGGAGTTTGAACAGCTGTGCAGCGCCGCGCCGGTGATCGGGGAACGGTAAGTAAGAGAGAGGGGGGGGGAACTGACCGACAGACTGTGAGAGGGGGACAGACAAGACAGAGCGAGACCGACCGACGGGAGATAGAATGGAAAAAAAAATGACCGACATCGTTAGTAAAAAGCACAAAACGTGCGTTTTGGACATCGGAGTGCCACACAAGGTTTTCACGTAAAATCTTTCATGTATTAATCTCAAAAAGTAACATACACCAGCTCTATCTCACTATTGGGTATGTGCCCTTAACATTTCCGCCATGAAAATTCATTTTGGTGTCATTTTGGAAGGTTTTCTGGTGAGTCCGTAAAAATGGCGTAAAACTCGGACAAAATTGTTCACAGCTGTGACTTTTGAGTGATAAATGCTTCAAGGGGTCTTCCCCATGCTGATGCCATGTCATTTGAGCACTCTTCTGAGACTTTTGTGACATTTTTAGGGTTTCTACATGCTGCCGGGGGGTCATTTCACAAAAATACTCGGGTCTCCCATAGGATAACATTGGGCTCGGTGCTCGGGCCGAGTACACGAGTATCTTGGGAGGCTCGGCCCGAGCTTCGAGCACCCGAGCTTTTTAGTACTCGCTCATCACTAGTAGTCAACAACAAGCAAGTCAGTGCACAGGAAACACAAAACAAACAGCACATGAGCCAGAATCAGAACTATCTCTGGCAGAGTCCAGCAGACTGGAGGGGGAATAAGAAGGGTGTGGTGTCTTCCCATTAGCTGTAGCTGAATGATGGTACTTCAGCTGGGAGACAGCCGCCACCTACAGTCAGCCAGTGGTACTGCAGATCTCAAGATAACCCAGCTCAGTGGATGATCGGAGCCTGCGCCCACCGATGCTGCTGGCATCGACTCCTCTCCCATCACCAGCACCATCCACGGCAGGAACACGGTGTCGCCTGGCGATCGGAGCAGAAGTCGCTGGAGCAGACTCCGGCGGTGACATAACAGTACCCCCCCCTCCACGAGGGGCCTCCGGACCCTCAAAACCCGGCTTCCCAGGAAATTGGAGGTGAAACCGCCGGGCTGCACCCATCGTCCTGGTGAAGAAAAAGGATGGTAATATCAGATTTTGTGTCGACTACCAAAAGTTGAATAATGTTACACACAAAGATGCCTATCCTCTTCCACGGATTGAAGAATCCATCACCGCTCTTGGCTCAGCTGCATACTTCTCCACTCTTGATTTAACCAGCGGTTACTGGCAAGTACCCATGGCTCCTGAGGATAGAGAGAAGACAGCTTTCACCACCCCAATGGGACTCTTTGAGTTTAACGGTATGCCATTTGGGTTATGCAACGCCCCTGCTACATTTCAGCGACTCATGGAAAGATGTCTTGGTCACCTCAACTTCCAGAGCGTTCTGTTATATCTTGATGATGTTGTCGTATACTCTCGCACTTATGAAGACCACCTATGCCACCTTGCAGAAGTATTCCAGGTACTTATTGAACATGGCCTGAAACTAAAACCGTCAAAGTGTCATCTGCTCAAGCCGAAAGTCAACTACCTAGGTCATGTTGTAAGTGCCGAAGGTATCCAGCCTGACCCTGAAAAGATCTCAGCTGTGAACAACTGGAACACCCCAAGAACCGTCAAAGAAGTCAGACGTTTCCTAGGTTTTGCGGGCTACTACCGCCGCTTCATACCTCATTTTGCGCAAATAGCAGAACCCCTTACAGAGCTCCTACGAGGTTGCCCTAGAGAAAACTACAACAGAAGACTTCCAATTAATTGGTCTGAGCGACAAGAAACTGCCTTTCAGATGTTGAAAAGTCTATTGACTTCACCTCCAATTCTGGCGTACCCTGACTACCATCATCCTTTCCGTGTCTACACGGATGCCAGCCACCAAGGCCTCGGAGCGGTACTATCAGAAGTCCAGGATGACAAGAGAGAGTCATTGCATATGCCAGCCGAAGCTTGAGAGGTGCAGAGAAAAACGATAGCAATTACAGTTCGTTCAAGTTAGAGCTGCTAGCTCTTGTGTGGGCAGTCACAGAGAAGTTCACAGATTACCTCGCTGCTACACCCTTCACCGTTTACACGGACAATAATCCTCTCGCTCATCTCAATACTGCACGGCTAGGTGCTCTTGAACAGAGATGGGCTTCAAGATTAGCGAATTTCTGCTTTGATATTAAGTATCGCAGTGGCAAGATCAACATCAATGCTGATATGTTATCCCGTTTGCCCGAAGGAGAAGAGCCTCCTGAGGAAGATCTGTGGGAAGATGTTGAGATGCCTTCCATCTATCAAAGGTTTGCTGCACAAAATGCTGTTGCTGCTACACAAACTGATGATGTTTCTCCACAGAAACCTGACCTATTCCAAGATCCATCGAGATGGAAAACTCTTCAAAATGAGTCTCGTGTCCTAGGTGAGATCTATGATTACCTGACTGACTACTGGGAGAATACCTTTCAGACGACGCAGAAGATGTCGAGCTTATGTTGAGCTTAATCGTTTCTGGAGACAGCGCAAAAGACTCTTCATTCAAAAGGGCTTGATCCTGCGCAATACCTTAGACCCGGTTTCAGGTGAAAGGCTACATCAGATTCTAATCCCACGGCGAGATGCCAGAATTGTTCTTGATGCCTACCACGACCAGTCTGGGCACTTTGGCGTGCACAAAACTGAAGCCACCATACGCCAACGCTTCTATTGGATTGGGAATGCGGTCAGACATAGAAAATTGGTGTAGTGAATGTCCAGCTTGCAACCTCACCAAAGTCGGTAAGAAAGATGCCAGAGCTCCTCTTCATCCAATCCATTCTCAGAAACCAAACTAGCTAGTCGCTCTTGATCATGTGAAGCTAGCAAAAACTCGTTCAGGCTACACGTATGCCTTAACCATGGTGGATCACTATACTAAGTGGGTTGCTGTTGTGCCAGTAAAAGACCTTACAGCTCGGACTACAGCTATCACCTTCTACTGTGAATATGTGAGACATTACGGTTGCCCTGAAGCAGTCCTCACAGATCGTGGATCTGCCTTTGAGTCACAATTATTTCAAGAACTCTGCCAATTCCTTGAGTGCAAAAAGCTGAGAACAACTGCCTATCATCCCCAAGGGAATGGCCTCTGTGAGAAAGTCAACCAGACCTTCATCAATATGCTGCGAACAGCATCTGTTACCAAACAAGCTGAATGGCCTCAATTGCTTGACGAGTTAGTGGAAATCTAGAACAATACTGTCCACTGTTCTACAGGCAACTCGCCATATTATCTGATGTTTGGAGGACAAGGTCAGCTCCCAAAAGATCGTTCTCTTGGAATCCAAGTCCCTGACGTGATCAATCCCCTGCCAAAAACTGATTGGGTCTCAGAGCATCAGCGAAGAATACACGAAGCCCAACAGATTGTTGATTACCGCATGGGTGAAGCTCACTGTCAACAAGAAGAGAGCTACAATCAAAGAGCTAATGATTCCCCACTTCAAGTTGGAGACAAGGTATGGCTAAAGAATTACCACCGTACAGGAAAACTCGACTCACTCTGGGAAACAGAGCCATGCACAGTTACAGCTATCCCATATCCTGAGTCAGATGTCTATGAAGTGAATAAACCCGGAATGGCCCCACAGACAGTGCACAGGAACCGCATGAAGCTATGCACCAAAGAGGATCTACTGGTGATGTCATCACCTCCTCCACAAGTCTTGCCGGTCTACACACCAATTCCTGCAATGGAAACACCAGCCAGACAACCTACTGTGGAAGAGTCCCTCTACAACACTCAATTAATCCTTCCATGCTATCAATATGTCCCCGTCTCGGTTCCTGCTCCAGTTGCTGCTCCTCTGCCAACTTTACCTGAGCCAGCAAACAATATCTTTCCTGCTCAAGAGGAAGATCAAGTGTTGAGGTGTTCAGAGCGAAGCACAAAAGGAACACTTCCAGCCCGCTACAGAGACTAAAAGGTCATATCCTTTTCCATGAGTATATAATCTTCTGTTTATTTATTTAGCTGGATGGTCAGTTTAGTAATGTTCAAGCCTCTGCACCTGAGTAATACCAAGCACCTTGTTTATTATTTGCACAATTTTCTGTATACAGCCATGGACTTATAGACTGGACCACTAAAGTGCCTTTCCAGAGCCTTTCATATGGACGATAGTATATTGCGGAAAGAGACTCTATCTCATATTGGCACTACCACATTCATGTTTTGCATTTGTTCATTGCCTTATTGTTACTGTGCCTTAAATATATATTTCCTTCCTTTCTTAGCAGTCCTCCACTCGCACGATCGCCGAGGACGGCTCACCTTCAGAGGGGGAGTATGTAGTGGCCCGGTCCAGATTGTGTCTATTTCTTTAAGTACATTTACTTATATGTAATATTATGCTATATGTTATAAGTAAAGTATTTTTCATTTGTTGTGTTCTAACACCATCTACTGGTGAAAACTGTAAGAATCTGAAGTGTTCATTGGGTGTTATCCTATTGGCTAGTTCTTGGTCACATGGCTCAATAGGTGGAGCTATTCTCCAGCCTCTGTCTAGAAACAACTGGAATGAGGTGGTTCTGGCCGAGTCTCCTCTGAGGGAAGACATTATGTGGAGAATCTCTTCACCACAAGACTCCTCCTAGGCCCGAGGCCTAGAATTTCATCATTTCCGGATTTTTACAGCCAATATGCTGAAGGCTTCCTATCCTGACATTGTGCATCTCTTCAGACAGTAGGGCATACTGACTATATACCAGACCCTACTGCACGCAGATTGGGGAAGTTTGAGGGTCTCCCGCCCCACTGCAATATTAATGGCTTTCATGCCATTGTCCACGCACCAGCCGTCCGCTCCCCGTAGCACGCTGGGCAACTGTCTTCATTTGCTTACAAGTACTGCACGTGTCTGAACTAGCAGTGAAATTAACCCCAGGACTCCAGGTCTGTACAATCTTATCATATCTACCCTCTAAACTCAAGAGACTCTGAACCTAAAGCATACCAGTATTAATTCTGAAACAAATCGTGCACTTATAGCTCCAGTACCCTAATTGCACTTCAGCATTCAACTCCAAGCTGTATTTGCCGTGACCTACCCACGAGAGACTGTGAAACATATATTCCGTATTGATTTGCTTTGTTCCTCCTATATTAAAGCAACTGTTATCCCCAAGACCGTGTCTGTGGACTGTCCATCAGCTGTGGATACTGTGTGGGGGTGGATAGCAGGGAACATCTGGGCCCTTACACCCGCACCGGACAACAGACTCCCATAAGGCCCTCATCCACCGCTCTACAATACTTTGATCTGCCCTGCTCAGTGCAGATCAAAGTTTATAATTTTGTACGCCTCCTGAATGATGGTATTTGTATCCAAATGTCCCGTGGCAGAAAAATGTTCCCCATCCCTGTTCTAAATGGATCCAACCTCATACTTGTTTTATGGCATATGGCTTCTGCATGAAGGTATGATATAGAGGACCTTCGCTGGCTTCAGCATTTTTGCATTTTATTGGTTTACATACTACACTACTTGTTTGCTTTTTCTCACATTTGTATAAACTGTAGATGGAATAACATAATTCATAAATCACTATATCCTAGCTGAGAAGCATTCTTGCTATCACATAGAGCACTACTCTGCAGCAAGAAGCAACAAAAGGATTAAAATATTGCTAACACGTGCAGTAAATGTTAAAGTTTGATGTTAACTAGCCAGTATGAAGCATAGTCAGTAGACAATACAAACAATCCTGCTGCAGGCAATGCTTATTCAGCAGCGCATTTATCTCACATGAAATCACAAGCAAATAAAACAAACTGCAGCAGTGAGCCTCTTATTCAGCGTAGGATTAAGGAGACACCAGTAATAGTGCTGTCTATGTGGCTTCACACTAAGCTTTGTACAGCAGCTCTCACTAGTTAAAAGGTTTCCATTTCTAAGATGCCACGTGCACTTGGGACCCAGGTTGTGACGGCTGAATTCTGTGAAGTTTGAAATCTGAACTCCCCAGCACTGGGTAAATAGAGCCAGAGTTATGAAAGACTCAAAAAAGTAAGAACACAGTCATTTCTTTAAAACTCCTAACATAATGGGGCTTTATATAGTGGTTTTCCCCATCGGCCTTCGCGATGTACAACATGGCAGCTAAGAACTCTTTTATTAAACATATAGTTAGCATACAATTTCCCTCTTCTGGGCTAACCGAAAAACATCTGACATAAAAAATGAATTACAAGGCCACACACGCATAAGCCTAATAAAACTACAGAGGAGGGGGGCATCAATATGCCAGATTTGAGTAAATACAACCTCGCTCAAAATTTCCATTACATTTTGGACTGGATTAGGGGGAAATCACTTTTTGCCAACGTTCAATTGGAACGACAATTATACCCCCACACTTGTCCAACAGCATTGATGCATTTGAAGGGTGATGAAGTTCCAAATGAGATTAAGGAGCTTCCAACAATATGACAGACGGTTCAAACGTGGAGAAGGATACGGAAACTGTGGGGCTAGCGCCTGTAACATACCATTCCAGCCTTTTGTAGGGAACCCGAGATTCCTTAGGGGAAGGACTTCAACACAATACGACATACTAGCAAGACAGGGCTGTGTCTTTGTGGCGGACCTAATGGATTCTGGTTAGAAAAAATCCAGCAACCAAGTCCATGGAAAAATCTTCATTAAAAATTCATTTTTTATTCATCAATACTTATAAAACAGTCCATGTTATCACAACTGCCCCACTAGAGGACGCGTTTCGAACGACCAAGTTCTTAATCCGTCTCTAATTCTTTTGAGAAAAAAATGGACTCATTAAAAAGGGGCTGAAACCCCAACATGAACGTCATTAACCAGTGAAAAATTTAGAAGGTGCAGCAAAGAAGTTCTCCTATTAACCCTACATGTCCAATGTCCTAGAGAAGACTTCCCACAGTCTCCTATAGCACTAATTCCTATATGTCCAACATTTAGTTTGTTTTATTATTTTTATTTATATTTTTATTTTTATTTTTAATTTTTAATTCTCTCATTCTATCATTCTATCCCTCTATCACTAAATCTCCCAATCAAAAAAATCGGAAGCCAATTCAGAGGAAAAAAGTCCCCTTATAATAGAATTTATTTCTCTAGGGATTCTTTCTATAATATTTTTCATAAACTTCTAACAAACTTTTAATGAAGCCCTCTTTTTTTCTCAATAAGAAAAAGGACACTGGAAAACACTACACATCTTATTCCTATCCGATTCTATATCCACCAAGATACAAAAAAATACAAAAAAACACAAGAAAATTACAAAAAAATCCACAAAAAAATACACAAAAAAATCCAATTGAACACACTACTCCTCCCTAATATGCATATAACACATCATTCCTCCTATTCAAACCCATCGGGGATCTAGTTCACATCAGGAAAATCCACTTGATCTCTCTGTGCAACAACAGCCTCTTTAAATCACCTCCTCTTTTAGGCAACTTAACTTTTTCTATCGCGTTTACCTTCATATCTGTTAAATCTCCTGCATGTACATCCCGAAAATGTTGAGACACTCCAGACAAACTCCTGGTTGTCACATTATTCGCGTCATACACATGTTCCGAAATTCTTCTCCTTAAAGGACGCGAAGTATTCCCAATATATTGCAATCGGCAAGTTACACAGGAGATCAAGTAGACTACATAATCTGTACCACAGTTTATCATAGAATTTATCTCATAATTTTTACCTTGACTAAAAGAAAAAAACTTTTAGTACCTTGCATAAAGACACAAGAACCACACGATTTATGTCCGCACTTATAGGATCCTTTTGTTGGAAGCCAGTTCCCTGTGGCTCCCTCCACTCCATTCACATTAGACCTATTCATGTGATCACTAGGTGACAATAACGCATTCAAAGCCGTATTCCTTTTAGACACGAACTTGACTCCTTCTTTCAAGATTTTAAACAGTGTCTCATCAGTTGATAATATCGGTAAATACTTTTTAACCACATGTACCACTTCATGATAGTCTTTACTGAATTTTGTGGAGAAAACCACAGGCAACTTCGACCTCCCCACTACTTCCTTTGCTTCCAAATACTGTGCCCTACTTTTCAAATTAGTATTTTCTTTAGCTCTTTCCAAATTGTCCCGACGGTACCCTCTGGCCACAAATCTTTCATCAATAATTTTACATTCTAGTTTATAATCCTCCTCACTTGTGCAACATCTTTTTGCCCTTATGTACTCACCTGTTGGGATGTTCTCAATAATATGCCTCGGTTGACAACTCCCTGCATGAAGCAGAGAATTCCCCGCTGCAGGTTTTCGATATAATTTGCATTCTATCATTCCCATGCTAGGATTACCATTCATGTTCATGTCCAAAAAATGTATCTCTTGTTCCTCATGCTGGTGGGTAAAAAATAAATTATGAGCATTATTACTGATGTAAAATAAAAAATCCTTTACTCTATCTTTCTCCCCTTTCTATATAATCAATATATCATCTATATACCTAAGGTATATAGCCATATCTTGTGAAAAAGGATTAGAATAATTAAAAATATACTGCTCTTCCCACCAGAACATGAATATCCCTGCCAAAGAGGGTGAAAATTTGGAACCTATGGAACATCCCTGCAGCTGGACATATTGATTATTCAGGAATGAAAAGTAATTATTCTTTAATAAGAAATTAGTCACTTCCAATATAAATTCTTGTAAGTCAGATGTATAGCCAGAATACCGCTCAAGCTGATTCTTCAGAGCCAGAATCGCAAGATAGTGTGGAATTGACGTATAAAGCGTCTGTACATCACATGTCAACCAACTATAACCTTTCCTCCACTCCACCTTCGACAGAATATTCAAAACATGTTTCCCATCCAACACAAAACTCGGAGAAGCTTTTGCCAGTGCCTGCAGATGGTCATCAAGCCATTCTGACAAATGCTCTGTCATTGACCCAATACCCGAAATTATAGGTCTAAAACTGGGTGGAAATAAATTCTTATGTGATTTGGGGAGAGCATGCAGCAGTGATGTTCGTGGACATAAGGGAATAAAATACTCTTTTTGTTTGGCATTAATCAATCCCAAATGTAGGCCCTCATCTGCCAACTTCTCTAGGGCCACTCTAACTGTCTCTACAGGATCATAATCTATACTTTTGTATGTTTCGCTATCCTTAAGCAATTTCAAAATTTCTCTCTCATACAGTCCCACGTCCATCACTACTACCGCTCCCCCCTTATCAGAATTTTTTATAATAATATTCGGATTATTCTGTAGTGTTCTTATAGCATCTTTCTCCTTTTTAGACAGATTTTGAGCCATGGCTTTTTTCTGATTATACAAACATGTCATTTCTTTCTCAACAATATTCTGGAAATCTGTCATTTGATCCGTTCTTGAAAAAATAGGATAGAAATCTGGATTAGGTATCCTCCTTTTCCCAACCATGTCATCTTGAACCGTAAGCTTCAAATCATCTGTGGAAAGATCTCTCAGATCCTGCAACGCCAATTGCTCACGGAATGAAGAGGGGGAAAAAAACGCATCAGTTTGATGAGGTTCCTCCAGCTCCTCATTCTGATCGCAAAAGAAATGTCTCCTGACAGTCAATTTTCTAACAAATTTGTTTACATCAAGTATGGTTTCAAATAAATTGAAACCCGTATTAGGTACAAAATTTAAACCTTTTTCCAAGATCTTAATTTCATTTCCACTCAAAATACATGCTGACATATTTATTACAGACTGCACATCTTTTTCGTTTATTTCTTTTTCCCTCTCGTGAAATGTCCATGCTGATACTCCTTTCCTTCTATGCCTGCGGCCGGCCCTCCTTGTTTTTTTCTTTGATTTTTTTGAAAAAAATATTGTTTTTTTGAATTCCCCATGGAAGTCGATGGATCCTCTATATTATTTTCAGATGCATCCGTGTTATAATCTGTGGATTCCAAATCCGTTGTCTCAGGATCCGTTGAAGAAAAGTTAACCTTATTATGATTTCCTCTATTCCTTGTTTTTAAAATAGATTTAGGACCATCTCGAGGATATCTCCGATAACCATGCCATGTATAAACTCTATCATTCTCATAGTCCCTTGAATCCCTACTAAACTTCTTTTCTTTAAAGGCTGTGATTTTATCCTCCAATGCAATGATCTTATTATTAATTTGTTCTTTCATGAGTTTGTAGGACATGTGATGTACAGACGCTTTATACGTCAATTCCACACTATCTTGCGATTCTGGCTCTAAAGAATCAGCTCGAGCGGTATTCTGGCTATACATCTGACTTACAAGAATTTATATTGGAAGTGACTAATTTCTTATTAAAGAATAATTACTTTTCATTCCTGAATAATCAATATGTCCAGCTGCAGGGATGTTCCATAGGTTCCAAATTTTCACCCTCTTTGGCAGGGATATTCATGTTCTGGTGGGAAGAGCAGTATATTTTTAATTATTCTAATCCTTTTTCACAAGATATGGCTATATACCTTAGGTATATAGATGATATATTGATTATATGGAAAGGGGAGAAAGATAGAGTAAAGGATTTTTTATTTTACATCAGTAATAATGCTCATAATTTATTTTTTACCCACCAGCATGAGGAACAAGAGATAAATGTTTTGGACATGAACATGAATGGTAATCCTAGCATGGGAATGATAGAATGCAAATTATATCGAAAACCTGCAGCGGGGAATTCTCTGCTTCATGCAGGGAGTTGTCACCCGAGGCATATTATTGAGAACATCCCAACAGGTGAGTACATAAGGGCAAAAAGATGTTGCACGAGCGAGGAGGACTATAAACTAGAATGTAAAATTATTGATGAAAGATTTGTGGCCAGAGGGTACCGTCGGGACAATTTGGAAAGAGCTAAAGAAAAAACTAATTTGAAAAGTAGGGCACAGTATTTGGAAGCAAAGGAAGTAGTGGGGAGGTCGAAGTTGCCTGTGGTTTTCTCCACAAAATTCAGTAAAGACTATCATGAAGTGGTACATGTGGTTAAAAAGTATTTACCGATATTATCAACTGATGAGACACTGTTTAAAATCTTGAAAGAAGGAGTCAAGTTCGTGTCTAAAAGGAATACGGCTTTGAATGCGTTATTGTCACCTAGTGATCACATGAATAGGTCTAATGTGAATGGAGTGGAGGGAGCCACAGGGAACTGGCTTCCAACAAAAGGATCCTATAAGTGTGGACATAAATCGTGTGGTTCTTGTGTCTTTATGCAAGGAACTAAAAGTTTTTTTCTTTTAGTCAAGGTAAAAATTATGAGATAAATTCTATGATAAACTGTGGTACAGATTATGTAGTCTACTTGATCTCCTGTGTAACTTGCCGATTGCAATATATTGGGAGTACTTCGCGTCCTTTAAGGAGAAGAATGTCGGAACATGTTTATGACGCGAATAATGTGACAACCAGGAGTTTGTCTGGAGTGTCTCAACATTTTCGGGATGTACATGCAGGAGATTTAACAGATATGAAGGTAAACGCGATAGAAAAAGTTAAGTTGCCTAAAAGAGGAGGTGATTTAAAGAGGCTGTTGTTGCACAGAGAGATCAAGTGGATTTTCCTGATGGGAACTAGATCCCCGATGGGTTTGAATAGGAGGAATGATGTGTTATATGCATATTAGGGAGGAGTAGTGTGTTCAATTGGATTTTTTTGTGTATTTTTTTGTGGATTTTTTTGTAATTTTCTTGTGTTTTTTTGTATTTTTTTGTATCTTGGTGGATATAGAATCGGATAGGAATAAGATGTGTAGTGTTTTCCAGTGTCCTTTTTCTTATTGAGAAAAAAAAGAGGGCTTCATTAAAAGTTTGTTAGAAGTTTATGAAAAATATTATAGAAAGAATCCCTAGAGAAATAAATTCTATTATAAGGGGACTTTTTTCCTCTGAATTGGCTTCCGATTTTTTTGATTGGGAGATTTAGTGATAGAGGGATAGAATGATAGAATGAGAGAATTAAAAATTAAAAATAAAAATAAAAATATAAATAAAAATAAAAATAATAAAACAAACTAAATGTTGGACATATAGGAATTAGTGCTATAGGAGACTGTGGGAAGTCTTCTCTAGGACATTGGACATGTAGGGTTAATAGGAGAACTTCTTTGCTGCACCTTCTAAATTTTTCACTGGTTAATGACGTTCATGTTGGGGTTTCAGCCCCTTTTTAATGAGTCCATTTTTTTCTCAAAAGAATTAGAGACGGATTAAGAACTTGGTCGTTCGAAACGCGTCCTCTAGTGGGGCAGTTGTGATAACATGGACTGTTTTATAAGTATTGATGAATAAAAAATGAATTTTTAATGAAGATTTTTCCATGGACTTGGTTGCTGGATTTTTTCTAACCATGAAATGAGTTCTGCTACCTTCCTTTCCGTGCACGGTCCTGAATAAGCGGTCTCCGGCAAGAAGCAGGTGAGCTGGACAAAGTAATTTTGTTGTGTCGGACTAATGGATTCTGGGTATTCAATATTTCCATATGAAATACTATCACGTTTCCAAACTTTTGCTGGAAACCCGATTTTGTTTCTCCAAGCTCAAAGTTTTGCACAGAAATGCATCGCTCGTAAACCAAGATCCGAGCGAGGGTCAGATCTACACAAATTCCTGAGACAAGCTAAGACACAAGTTTTCTCAACAAGCCATATATACGCAAGATTATGACCCCATTGGTCGTGGGAAACAGGAGTCGGAGGACCCTTAAGCGGGCTTTACACGCTGCGACATCGCTAGCATTGGCTAGCAATGTCGAGCGCGATAGCACCCGCCCCCGTCGTACGTGTGATATTGTGTGATCGCTGCCGTAGCGAACATTATCGCTATGGCAGTGTCACACGCACATACCTGCTCTGCGACGTTGCTCTGACCGGCGAACCTCCTCCTTTCTAAGGGGGGCGGTTTGTGCGACGTCACATGGCAGGCATCCAATAGAAGCGGAGGGGCGGAGATGAGCGGGACGTAACATCCCGCCCACCTCCTTCCCTCCGCATTGCCGGTGGAGGCAGGTAAGGAGATGTTCGTCACCCCTGCGGTGTCACACACAGCGATGTGTGGTGCCGCAGGAACGAGGAACAACATCGCTAATAAACAAACGATTTTTTGTTTCAGGACGACCTCTGCGATATCGTTAATGAAGCCGGATGTGCGTCACAAACACCGTGACCCTGACGATAATTCATTAACGATATCGTAGCGTGTAAAGCCCGCTTTAAAGTGGAGGGAGGTCATACTGGAATATGAAACTGAGGACTTTTTGAAAGCCACACTGATCCAAAGGAAATCTATATCGGCTAGTAGTTACACAGATATGGCATTAATGATTTTTCATAGGGCCTACATCATCCCCCTATACTCAGTCAAAAATAAACCCAAGAGCAAAATATAATTGTTCCAAATGTGGCAAAGAGAAGACTGACTTATTTCATTACCTTTGGTAATGTGTGCAGATTTGGGGGTTTTGGGGGAGCGTCCATTCAGTTCTACAATCCAAATATAACATTCAATTTCCACTGACACCACAATGGGCTATTTTTAACATTCTGGAAGAAGACCAACTAAAAATACCAAGACATATTAAAGCACCTCTTATTATATGGGCCTCGGCTACTAGGAAAAGTATATTACATAAGTGGCTTAGTCCAGAACCCCCATCATTATTACTCATTCAAACAAAGGTTATATTCAAGATGGACTGGCTGAACGCTCTCTCAGATAAGGAAAATCTGACAACATTTTTTTTGACACATGGTCCTCATACATACCCACGTTGCCGAACGTCATCAGAACCAGACAAAAGGCCACTTTACACGCTACGACATCGCTCAAGTGATCTCGTTGGGGTCACGGAATTTGTGACTCACATCCGGCCGCTTTAGCGATGTCGTTGCGTGTGACACCTATGAGCGATTTTGCATTGTCGCAAAAACGTGCAAAATCACTAATCAGTGACATGCCCCCTATTCCCAATTATCATTGCTGCTGCGTGTACGATGTAGTTCGTCGTTCCTGCGGCAGCACACATTGCTATGTGTGACACCGCAGGAACGAGGAACCTCACCTTACCTGCGTCCACCGGCAATGAGGAGGGAAGGAGGTGGGCGGGATGTTAAGTCCCGCTCATCTTCGCCCCTCCGCTTCTATTGGGAGCCCGCTTAGTGGCGTCGCTGTGATGCCGAACGAACCGCCCCCTTAGAAAGGAGGCGGTTCGCCAGTCACAGCGACGTCGCTAGGCAGGTAAGTAGTGTGACGGGTGTTAGCAATGTTGTGTGCCACGGGCAGCGGCCTTCAGATCTCAGTTTGAACACACATCATGGTACTTATTGGGAAATATAAGTGAACATAACCAATTCCATAATAATGGACACCATAAGTTAGAGGACGCACGCAGAGAGGGAGGGGGGGGGAGGGTATTTGGGTTTGTTTTGATTATTTATTGGTGAATGAATGTCTAAAAATTCGTCGTCATTATTATTGTTATAATAAATATTGTATGTTACAAATTTTGAGACATAATAAAAAAAGTTTAAAAAAAAAAATAATTACAAATCAAAATTCAATATAAAAAAAAGTGTTGTGTCCCATGAATGGGAACAGCGTGTTGTATATATTTCTTGCATTGCATATTTTTCCTCCTATCAGGAAATTCCTTATTGTTACTAGGTAGATTTAGACTGTATGAAGTTTGTCCCAATGTTCCTCCCTTAGTTGGCTTCTGTATAGAATGCTCCTCCCTTTCTTCCTCAGTTTAGTCTAGAGAGGAACCATTGCTGAAGACACATGTCTACAACCCTGTACAGATTATTCCTTTTCATCTGCCTTTACTTTGTACTTAATACAAGATTCTAGAAGAAAACTACAGTGTTTCTCCTGGTCTTCCTACAAGTCATCGTTTCTGGATGAGTTCAACTATCTGTTGATGCTTTTGAAGTGTGAGTACAAGCATACATTTATCTAAGGGACTGATAATTAGAGCACTTGGGATTCACATCTTCTAGGAAGAGACAGAATAAAAAGCGTCAACAAAAAGAAAACAGTTCAAAGATGTGAGTGATGAACCACGTCTATTTAATGTATCAGATGTGTTCACATTACAAATTTGTACTTGTATAGAGGTATTTACAGCACTATGCAAAAGTTTTAGGGAGATCTGCAAAGTAAGTATGTTTAAAAATTGAAGTGTAGATTTTTTTTAAATGAAATAACAAAATACCGCCATTTGTCTTCAAAACAGGATCATATCTTATAAACACACTTGAACACAGTTTTTGAAGGAACTCAGAAATTAGGTTGCTCCAAATATCTTGGAGAACCAACCACAGATCTTTTGTTGATGTACTATTATGATTTATTATTTATTTACTGCAGGGTATTTGCTCATTTATTTTTTTTTTCTTAGGTTGTCTAATAAAAGAGTGAATGTGCAATTACACATTGCAATTTTACCAAAAGATGTTCTTGACCATTTCTTTGTTTTAACTTTTGCTGTATGCTTGGGGTTCTTGTCCTGCTGATTTTGAGCCAATCAGATGTCTCACTGATGGTATTACATGACATATAATAATGTCAGCATTGAGAACATTATGAATTCTGACAAAATTCCTGACTTCATTTGCTGAAATACAGGCCCAAACTTGCAAGGAACCTCCACAATGCTTCACTTTTGCCTGTAGACACTCATTATTATACCACCCCCCAGCCTCTAGGAAGACATATCATCTACAAGTACATCCAAATAGTTCAAATTTTGACTCATCAGTGCAGAACTCCTGCTGCTATTTTACTGTACCCCAGTTTTTATGGTTTTGTGCATAGTTGCATCACCTGGCCTTGTTGCCATGTTGAAGGTATGGCTTTTTTCCCACAACTCTTCAATGAAATTTACTTCTGTACAGATTTTTTGAAACAGTAGCTGGGTATAATGAAACCCATTGCCAGCCTTAGCTATGTTCGATCTGTGCCAATGCACAGGGATCCAGCCAGCAGTGGAGGCGACAGCGAGTCATGATTCATGGTTGGGATGGTGTTCTTGAGGTTTTACTCATCAGCAATCCTCGAATCCTGAGGTACCAACCCTGTTCCAAGCAAGTCTAAGAAGATGAGATACAGCAGTCGGTCAACTACTGAGCTCAAATCCCTCAATATTCGTGGATTAATGCCATGTGGCCCAGGGGATTTGTCAATGTTTAATTTACTCAGACGCAGACATATTTCTTGTGTTAAATAAATTATATTAGGTGGTGAACTTTCATTTTTGACTTGTTGAATGATTCCTGGAACAGTCTGTTCCTTGGTGAACACTGATGAGAAGTGCTTGTTTAATATCTCAGTCTTTTCTTTGTCCTCTATAATTAACTTGTTATTATATTTTAAGGGCTCGATACTATCCTTTGTTTTCCCTTTGGCATTAATGTATCTATAAAAAATGTGGGGATTTATTTTAATGTCATTGGCAATTTTTGTTTCAGTAGCTAATTTTGCTTGCTTTTTTTTGTTACATTTCCTATTGAGATCTTTATACTCCTGAATTGCTATTTCTATATTCTCAGCCTTAAAGATTTTAAACGCCCTTTGTTTTTGTTTTATTATACTTTGTACTGTCTTATTTATCCATAGTGGTTTCTTTTTATTCCTGGACATTTTATTACCAGAGGCTATACGTTTTTTTACAGGACTCTAGTAGTATAGTATCCTTAAAATTTCCCCATTTATGTTCGGTATTCCCAGTTACCATGACATTTTCCCAGTCTACACAATTAAGCTTTTCCCTTAATTTGTTGAAATCAGCTTTCCAGGTTTTAGCATTTCCCTTTTCAAATGTTCTATTGAATATTACTTTGATATTACTTTGAAGCTTACCATATTATGATCGTTGGTGCCCAAGTGCTCCTGGACCTGTAGATCTGAAATTTTATCTGGTCTATTTGACAGGACCAGATCTAGCAAATCATCTCCCCTGGTTAGTTCATCTACCATCTGAGAGAGGAAATTGTCTTGAATAGTAGATAAGAACTTACAGCTTTTAGCACAACCAGAAGATTCTATTTCCCACTGAATGTCTGGATAGTTTAAATCCCCCATAATAAGAACCCGATTATTATTATTATTATTATTATTATTAGCTGCCTTTTCAATTTGTTGCAGCATTTCACCCTCTACCTGTTCAGGTATGTTAGGAGACTTATAGCAAACTCCAATTAGCAGCTTTCCGTTATTCCCCTCCCCATGTACATTTACCCATACTGACTCTGCATTGTTGCAGCTCCCCCCAATGTCGTCATTGAGCACAGGTCTTAGGTTAGATTTGATAAATACACATACCCCTCCACCTTTTTTGTCTTTCCTGGCCTTCCTGAATGTAGTATAACCCTCTACGTTTGTCACCCAGTCATGACTTTCATCCAGCCAGGTTTCTGTAATACCCACCACATCATAATTCATAGTTGACATAAGAGTCTCCAATTCATTTATTTTGTTTGCAAGACTTCTTGCATTTGCCAGTAGACATTTCATACTATTAACACATGCCTCACTCCTTGCCTCCCTACTTTCCTTGCATGTCCCAGCCCCCCTAAACCGTCATTGACCCTTACTGTTTCTATCTGCTCTATCTATCCCCTTATTTGTTCCACTACTCTCCCTCCCCCCAGAGCCTAGTTTAAAAGCTTCTCCATCAGTCTGACCATTTTCTCCCCCAACACAGCTGCACCCTCTTCATTGAGGTGCAGCCTATCTCTACCGTAGAGCCTGTAGCCGACTGAGAAGTCGGCCCAGTTTTCCATGAACCCAAACCCTTCCTTCCTGCACCAATTTCTAAGCCACGTATTTATCTCCTCCCTAAGATCCCGTTGTCTTTCTAGTCACGCTCGTGGCACTGGTAGTATTTCTGAAAACACCACCTTGGAGGTCCTAAATTTTAGCTTTTCTCCTAGTTCCCTGTAATTATTTTTAAGATATAGATAATTATAGATAATAGATTCCATAGATAGAATGATAGCTAGCTAGCTTGTATAGCTATTGAGCAAGATTAATACATAATATTAGAAAAAAAATGACGTGGGGTTACCCCTAATTTTCATAACCAGTACAGGTACAGCAGTAGCTTTTGGCTGCAGCCCTCAGCTGTCCACTGACCCTTGGCTGGTTTTGCAAATTAGAGTGGATTCCATACTGATTTTTTAAACTATTTGAAAAATAATTTTAAAAACGGTGTAGAGTTCCCCCATTTTTTCAAAGTCAGGCAAGATACAGCAGACAACTGGGGGCTGATAATTTTAAGCTAGGAAGGGTCTTGGTTATTTGGCCGCTCCCAGCCAGTAGCAGCATGCAGTCGCCCCAGAAGCGGCGCATCTATTAGATGCACAAGATCTGGCGCTGTACTTGGCTGTTCCCGTTGTCCTGGTGCAGTGGCATATGGGGTAATATATGGGGTAGATTCCAGCTGTGAATTGTGGTTCTCACACAAAGTATCGCAAAAGGGCTCTCGCGATACTTTGTGTCAGAACTGTGGGGAGTGAACTGGGTTGAACTCATGAGTTCGCTGAAGTTCATTGCCTCCGGTTCTTGAAATACTTGGCGTGAGATCCACTGTGGGCACTGACCTGTGGTGAACTCATGTCATCACTGGCCGCTGAGGCTCACACACTACTGTGTGACCCACTGCTGTGACCTGGGGTGACCTCATGAGATCACCTCAGTTCACTGCAGTGGTTCTAACTCAGAACAGTGTATGAGGCTGCAGTGGCTGCTCTCCCAGCCAATGAGGAATAATCTGTTCTTCATTGGCTGGCTCATTGGCTGGGGTAGTGAGTCTTGGAACAAAGTGGGACCCCCTTTTGGATTACAGCAGACCATGGATCCGGGTTTTTGCAGGGAAATAAATTGATGAATAAGGGTGTCTTTTGTCTTTATTTCTTTAATCATTTTCTCTTTATGTCTTTCAGATTCACTTTTAGGGAATGTCATGGGACATTGCAATGGATTATGGAGGACCTTTTATTTTGAAACACACTACAGTTTAAATGTTTGGGGTCACCCAGACAATTTTGTCTTTTCCATGAAAAATCATACTTTTATTTATCAAATGAGTTGCATAATGAATAGAAAATATAGTCCAGACATTGACTAGGTTAGAAATAATGATTTTTACTTGAAATAAGAATTTTCTCCTTCAAACTTTGCTTTTGTCAAAGAATGCTCCCTTTGGCAGACTTCGGCATTTTAGCTGTTAATTTGCTGAGGTAATCTGGAGATATTTCACCCTATGGTTCCAGAAGCCCAGAAGCCCCTCCCACAAGTTGGATTGGCTTGATGGGCACTTTTTGCGTACCATATGGTCAAGCTGCGCCCACAACAGCTCAATAGGGTTGAGATCTGGTGACTGGGCTGGCCACTCCATTACAGATAGAATACCAGCTGCCTGCTTCTTCCCTAAATAGTTCATGCATAATTTGGAGGTGTGCTTTGGGTCATTGTCCTGTTGTAGGATGAAATTGGCTCCAATCAAACGCTGTCCACAGTATATGGCATGGCATTGCAAAATAAAGTGATAGCCTTCCTTATTCAAAATTCCTTTTACCTTGTACAAATCTCCCACTATACCAGCACCAAAGCAACATCCACCATGCATGACAGATGACGTCAGGCACTCTTCCGGCATCTTTTCAGTAGCTTTGCATCTCCCAAATGTTCTTTTGTGTGATCCAAACACCTCAAACTTCGATTCGTCTGTCCATAACACTTTTGTCCAATCTTCCTCTGTCCAATGTCTGTGTTCTTTTGCCCATATTAATCTTTTCCTTTTATTAGCCAGTTTCAGATATGGCTTTTTCTTTGCCATTCAGCCCTGAAGGCCAGCATCCTGGAGTCGCGGCTTCACTGTAGACATTGACACTGGCGTTTTGCGGGTACTATTTAAAGAAGATGTCAGTTGAGGACCTGTGAGACGTCGATTTCTCAAACTAGAGACTCTACTGTAATGTACTTGTCTTGTTGCTCAGTTGTGCAGCGGGGCCTCCCACTTCTCTTTCTACTTTGGTTAGAACCTGTTTGTGCTCTCCTCTGAAGGGAGTAGTACACACCGTTGTAGGAAATCTTCAGTTTCTTGGCAATTTCTCGCATGGAATATCCTTCATTTCTAAGAACAAGAATAGCCTGTGGAGTTTTACATGAAAGTTCTTTTTTTCTGGTCATTTTGAAAGTTTAATGGAACCAACAAATGTAATGCTCCAGATTCTTAACTAGCTCAAAGGAAGGTCAGTTTTATAGCATCACTAATCAGCAAAACTGTTTTCAGCTGTGCAAACATACTTGAACAAGGGTTTTAAAGGGATATCTAAACATTCATTAGCCTTCTAACACAGTTAGCAAGCACAATGTACCATTAGAACACTGGAGTGGTGGTTGTTGGAAATGAGCCTCTACACACCTATGTAGATATTGCATTCAAAACCAGTCATTTACAGCTAGAATAGTAATTTACCACATTAACAATGTATAGAGTGTATTTCTGTTTAATATAATGTTAGCTTCATTGAAAAAAAATAGATATTTCTTTAGTTTTGAAAGAAAAGCATGTCACCCTAAACTTTGGAATTGTAGTGTACATTTTTAATAAATAGATGGCATCAACCTCATATATTCCTATCCCCTGCACCAAGGAAACGGGAAGAGCCAAGTACAGCACCAGATTAAGAGCATCTAATAGTTGCACCACTTCTGGGGCGACTGCGGGCTGCTATTTTTAGGCTGGCAAAGACAAAATAACCATGGCCCTTACAATGTCAGCCCCCAGTTGTCTACTGTCCCTTGGCTGGCTTTGAGAAATTGGGGGGACCCTACATCATTTTTTTAAATAATTTTTTGAAATAATTAAAAAAATCAGGTTGGAATCCTCTCTATTTTTCAAAATCAGTCAAAGGAGAGCTGACAGCTGAGAGTTGCAGTCTGCAGCTGCTGCTGTACCTGTGCTAGTTCTGAAAATTGGGGGGACCCCATGTCATTTTTTTTCTTAAATTATTCATTAAATCTCTTACCGTATATACTGGCGTATAAGACGACTTTTTTCCCCCTTAAAATAATGGCTACAGTGGGGGGTCGTCTTATACGCCGGATATACGGGGGGGTGTATATATATATGTACACTGCAGCGTCCAGGGGAGGTGGGGGCAGCAGCTCTGGAGCACAGGGGAACGCTGCGGGCTGATGCCTTTGATCTCCTGCACCCGCTCATATAATATGCACAGCCGCTGTCCATCTCCAATGGTGCTGAAATCGCACGCAGTGAGGGGCTGGTGAGCGGTGCATATTATTTGAGCCTGCGTCCCAGTGTGATCGCACATGCCCACCCCTGTGTTAGATTTGGCCCCCAGGCTGCTGCTCATTCTAAAATAAAAAAGCTTTACTTACCCCTGCAGCGTTTCTCCCCGTGTCCCTGCTTCCACTGTGATCAGGCAGGCAGAGAGCTCAGCCTGCTGTGCCGATCACATGACCGCACTGAGAACCAGGAAGTGGAAGAACAGAAGCACGGAGGGGGACAGGAGGGAGCTCAGCGCTGGAGGAGGTAAGGAAAGAGGGTTTTATTTTACTTTGGGCAGCAGCCTAGGGGCCATATCTGACACAGGGGGACTTGTGCGATCTATATAGGGGCCATGGGCAGCCCTATGGGGGCGATATCTGACACAGGGGGACTTGTGCGATCTATATAGGGGCCATGGGCAGCACTATGGGGGCGATATCTAACACAGGGGGACTTGTGCGATCTATAGGGACCATGGGCAGCACTATGGGGGAGATATCTAACACAGGGGGACTTGTGCGATCTATATAGGGGCCATGGGCAGCACTATGGGGGCGATATCTAACACAGGGGGACTTGTGCGATCTATAGGGACCATGGGCAGCACTATGGGGGCGATATATAACACAGGGGGATTTGTGCGATCTATATAGGAGCCATGGGCAGCACTATGGGGGCGATATCTAACATAGGGGGACTTGTGCGATCTATAGGGGCCATGGGCAGCAGCATGGGGGCGTTATCTAACACGGGAACGTGTGCAATCCATAGGGGACCATAGGCAGCACAGGGGAACGTGTGCCATCACAAGGGGGCTATATTCAATATAAGGGGGCCATATCCAGATTAAGGGGGCTAATTTTAGGATGGGGGGCTATGAGGGACATATACCCTATATGATTTGTTAGAGGGACACTGGCATTATAAGATGGACCCCATTTAACATTAAAAAAAAAAAATTCTCTTTTCCTTCACCAAATTTGGGGGTGCGTCTTATAAAGCGAAAAATACGGTATATATCATACAGCAGAGGTCGGGAACCTATGGCTCGCGAGCCAGATATGGCTCTTTTGATGGCCGTATCTGGCTCGCAGACAGGGCTCCTACCTGTCTATGGGCAAATGCCGGGGCCCTGGAGAGCCGGGGGGGCCCACTCGGCCTCGTCAGTTCTCCTGTCCCTTGGCCGGGGCCCACTCGCCTTTATAGTTCTGCTGCCCCCGGCCGAGTTCCGGGGACCGCAGTCCTCGGCAGCGCCATCACTTTAAGGCGCGCAGACATCCTGTTTTGAATTTCATCTGTGGGTGGAGCTACCGCCTTCTCAGTCCCACAGATGAAGGAGGCGAGCTTCTGTCCGGCGCTGTGTGGGCCCCCTCTCCACCGTGACCTAATCGGGTAAATGCCCTCCCCGCCTCCCCATTATGGGCCCCGGTGAGCTGCTTCTAACCCCCCAGATGTATGCCCTGCCAATCCCCCCCCCCCGCCGATGCCGCGGGTGCTGTACCCGCCGAGCCGCGGGTGCAGGCCCCACAGAGCAGCAGAGTTGTGTGTATTTGTCTGTATGTAGCAGAGTTGTATGTGTTTGTCTGTATGTAGCAGAGTTGTATGTGTTTGTCTGTATGTAGCAGAGTTGTATGTGTTTGTCTGTATGTAGCAGAGTTGTGTGTGTTTGTCTGTATGTAGCAGAGTTGTATGTGTTTGTCTGTATGTAGCAGAGTTGTATGTGTTTGTCTGTATGTAGCAGAGTTGTATGTGTTTGTCTGTATGTAGCAGAGTTGTGTGTGTGTGTTTGTCTGTATGTAGCAGAGTTGTGTGTGTTTGTATGTAGTAGAGTTGTGTGTGTTTGTCTGTTTGTAGCAGAGTTGTGTGTGTTTGTCTGTTTGTAGCAGAGTTGTGTGTGTTTGTCTGTTTGTAGCAGAGTTGTGTGTGTCTGTTTGTAGCAGAGTGTAGTACCATTGTTTCAGTCCAGTTGTGGCTTTATACAGCAGGGAGGAGCATTCCTTGCTGTACTAAGTGAACATTGGAGCGATTGATCTGTCAATGGCCCTTTAAAAACATATTGTACGGCTCTCGCGGAATTAAAATTAACATGTTGCAATCAAAGCAGACTTTTTTTCATTTGGGAGCGGGGTAGTCTTATACAGTGAGTATATCCCAAATTCTATATTTTTAGGGCAGAAGTTGGGGGTCGTCTTATACGCCCAGTCTGTGACGGGGTGTACAGCAGAGCAAGGAGAGACAACAGGCCGAGGAACGATCCAACAGGTTTATTCACAAGAACACTGGAACAGCACACGATAAGTCCACGTAAAACAGATTCGGGGGCCCTTCCCGACAATCCTCGGACCGGATTACAAAGCAATCGTCCTTACAGTAGTCCAAAGAGTTCCACACAATCCCACGGGCCGCCACACAGGCCTAGCTCCGTCCGTGTCCACAGCCACACAGGCTGGAGCTCCTGCTCCCTTCAAGTTTCAGCTCACTCTGAAGTTACAAAAAGGGAAATGCATTGTCTGTGCTCCTTGACCAGCCCACCATGTTCAGGGGGTGGGGGTCACACATCCTATCATCAATGGTTTGGTCCATCACAGGGCTCCGATATGTCTGCCAGCCACAGTAGATGAAGGGATCCCCTGCTGTGCAGAACAATGACTATTCCTTCACTGGCCAATTCAATTACAGATTAGATACACAACTCTGGAAAGAAGAGGACAGGCTATTTACATAATCACATTAGATGCCAAGACTGCAATTGTATGAGAGAGACACATTGAGATCAGTAGCTCCCCCAAGGAAATACATGAATTACAACTAATACAACCAGGGAAATATGCATATCATGACATAGTATCACAGCATATACAGTGAGAGGGTAAATTACATCTTCACAATCCCTCCCCCTCCCAACTTGTGTACGTACTAGGGACCTCTACAGGTCACTGGTTAAGTACACACAGGCAGAGCGTTACTTACATGTGGCTTCATGCAGCCACGAATTGGCATCGTAGCTCTCCCACATCATTGCCCAGGAGAACAGCTGCAGGCAGACCACCCATCACCCCAACCACACATCGCTTGACCCCAAAACCAAAGTTCAGATCCACAGTGGCTGTGGGAATAGTCCTCCATTGTCCACCAGCCAGTTCAATAACAATCCCAGGTCCTCTATGGATTGCCTCAGGCCGAACCACTCGGGGATCAGCCAGTGTGAGGAAAGCACCCGAGTCACAAAATCCAACAAGTCTCTGTCCATCCAGCACAACCTCCTGCAAGTGCTTACCTCGATGAGCAGAAGTCGTCATAACTGCGGGTCGCACCCCGTAAACTCCTGGTGGTGCAACATGGGGGGCTGAGTCACTAGGCCAGTCCTCACATAACGGTGCCACATCTTCCTCCATGGCACTGGGCTGTAAATAATTAACAATCCGATTGGGTGCAGGATCAGTCCTCATTTGAACAGCTGGGCAGGAGACTTGCCGATGCCCTGGCTGTCCACATTGATAGCATCTGAGCTGGGTCTCCCTCCATCCAAGGCGTCCTCTTGGGTAAGGGGTAGGGGAACTTGGAGGCCGGCTCCCACTTGAAGGTGCTGTAGGGGTTTGAGGATGATTCCTCCATGGCCTGGCTGGGCATGAGGCCTGCAAATGCCCGGGATGCCTACAAACATAACACCTGCGCTCTGTTACTTCCTCTCCCCGGCGTATTCCAGAAAGTGCAGTAGAAGCAACTGGAGGCACATTAACACGGGTATCAACATGTGGTGGCTTAGAGGAACGGGGAACAATGGGGACAGAATAACTGGGGGCATCCGGTGTTGTGGAGCTGTTAGGCGTCTCTCCATCCTCCAACAGAACCCTCCACTGAGGCTTGATGGTGAGAGCCTCATCAGCGAGAGCAGCAGCTTCCTCCACTGTCGCTGGTTTTCTCTCACGCACCCATTCCCGGATCTCAGCGGGGCACTGGGCAAAGAATTGTTCTTTTAGGATGACCTGCAGGAAGGTCTCCCAAGATAAGGCCTCCTCTGCCTCCAGCCAGCGATTACATATTTGTTTGAGTCTATGAGCATATATCTTAAAAGACACTTCCCCATCACAGGCTAAAGCACGGAACTGAGTCCTGTAAGTGTCTGGGGTCACAGCATAATGTTCTAGAATAGTCTGTTTAATCTCCGCATACTCACAGTTCCACCGAGGGTCCATAGCTCTATAGGCTTCAGCAGCTCCCCCCTCTAGGAGCCCAACCAGATGCCGGACACGCTCCCTGTCCGGGACTTCCATTAATCGACACTGATGCTCAAAGTCCTGGAAGAAGCCCTCAATGTCGCCTGCAGCCTCATTAAACTGCTTGAAGTCTTTGCGGGACACTCTGGGAAGTTCCCTCATGATGGGTGCTGGGGTTACAGTCTGTCTGGAACCTCTCGCGGCTTCCACAGCGAGCTGCTTATCCAGCAATGCCATCTCCTCCATCCTGCGCTCCTTCTCTTCAGCTCCACGCATGGCCTCCCTCTTATCTTCTATGGTGGCCTCATCTCCAAGCAGTGCCATCTTTTCCTTGTACCACACAATCCATTGACTTTTTTGGGTATTTACCTCCAGCTCCCGTCTTTCCTCCCTTTGCTGTGAGGATCCTTCCTCCACGTCATTTTGCGAGCAGACTCCTTCTAGCGCCTCAATCAGCTGCTCCTTGGAGAGTCCTTTGAAACGAACTCCTACTTCACGGGCCTTTGATTGCAGGCTCCCCAAAGTCCAGGTCTTGTACTCTGCAGTGCTGGTTCCTGATGTTGAGCCATTGTCCTCCATTCCTTCTGCTCTGATCCCACTGCTGCCACCAGTTTGTGACGGGGTGTACAGCAGAGCAAGGAGAGGAAACAGGCCGAGGAACGATCCAACAGGTTTATTCACAAGAACACTGGAACAGCACACGATAAGTCCACGTAAAACAGATTCGGGGGCCCTTCCCGACAATCCTCGGACCGGATTACAAAGCAATCGTCCTTACAGTAGTCCAAAGAGTTCCACACAATCCCACGGGCCGCCACACAGGCCTAGCTCCGTCCGTGTCCACAGCCACACAGGCTGGAGCTCCTGCTCCCTTCAAGTTTCAGCTCACTCTGAAGTTACAAAAAGGGAAATGCATTGTCTGTGCTCCTTGACCAGCCCACCATGTTCAGGGGGTGGGGGTCACACATCCTATCATCAATGGTTTGGTCCATCACAGGGCTCCGATATGTCTGCCAGCCACAGTAGATGAAGGGATCCCCTGCTGTGCAGAACAATGACTATTCCTTCACTGGCCAATTCAATTACAGATTAGATACACAACTCTGGAAAGAAGAGGACAGGCTATTTACATAATCACATTAGATGCCAAGACTGCAATTGTATGAGAGAGACACATTGAGATCAGTAGCTCCCCCAAGGAAATACATGAATTACAACTAATACAACCAGGGAAATATGCATATCATGACATAGTATCACAGCATATACAGTGAGAGGGTAAATTACATCTTCACACAGTCGTCTTATACGCCGGCATATACGGTAAATAGATGTACAATCTATTTATCGCTCTCTATATATCTATCTTAATCTATTCATATATCTATTCTATGTATTCTATTTATTCTACCTATTGTATCATTTATTTCTTTATCTATCTATAATTTGCAAACTTTGCATGTTTAACAGAAGAAGAAAAAAAAAAACAACATTTTTTTTTCCAAGACGTGTCACACGGATATCACACAGATGCCATCCGTGTACTGTCTGTATTTGATTCCTGCTGCGAGAAATGTCTCCGTGTGGAGCACGGACGGACGGTCAACATGGACACATGGTCCCTGTGAAAACACAGAGGTGTGAAGATCTCTATTGACTTTAATTAGTATGCGTGTAAATGTGTCCCTGGAACGTGTGAAAACGGACACTACAGGGACTTTAGAGATAGGACCATCCTGATTGGCTACACCTTGTCATGGTCAGATGGCTTTTACACTTTTTTTGATAAAAATAGTCATCTCTGTACTGTATGTTATTTTCCTTTACTATTCATTTAGATACTTACTGCAGGGTCTTTGCTCATTGTTTTTTATTCTAGCTCCCGTCTGTTAAAGGGGTTATTTTGACTTTTTTTTATTATTATCCTTTGACGGGGTATGTGACAGAGCAGTAAGGGACACCAGACCGATGAACAATCCAAGAAGATTTAATGAGGCAGGGAGCATAAAACATCCAATATCCAAATAGTTCTTTAGAGCCCACACAAAGGAAACCGATCTGGGGCAATCCGACGCCAAGGAGAATGCAACAGTCCTCAGATGCGTTCCCTAAATCCAGCAGCGTGGCAGCTGATCCTCAATGTCCAATCGTCCATGTACGGGCAAAAAGGAGCTGGCCTTAGCACAGGTCCTCGCCCTTCACCCAACAAATCATAACTAAACTAAAAAACATGTGGCTGAATCTCCCACCTCTCCTTAGATCCACCCCCTTAACATTTGCCACTTGTAGCTACTAGTTAGAAAGAAGTTTCTAGACACAGTCTCCAGAGATTGTGTACTAGGGAAGCCCCCTGCAGAGGAGAACAATGTATATGCCACCCCCACCAAATCAAGGACAATAGCTACTACTGAAGCCTGATTGCAATATGATACAGGCTGGGGGGATATAATGTTACAACCCCTTCCCCCCTCAATTTGTGTACGGACTAGTGACCTCAACAGGTCGCTTGTCAAGTACACATAAACATGGCGGACCTTACTCAGGGCTCCTCTTGCCTGGACAATCCGTCTGCAGTTTGGTGTTGGCTGCCCCTTCTATATTGTATTGTAAAGTTATAGGGTTGAAGAGCCAGGCTCCATCGTAGTAAGCGTCCATTGTCCCCAGAGACTCTGTTCAGCCAGGTGAGGGGATTGTGATCAGTAACCACAGTGAATTCTCGTCCATACAGATATGGCCTTAGTTTCCTAAGGGCCCATACTACAGCCAGGCATTCCTTCTCAACAGTTGCATAGGAAACTTCTCGGTCCAGCAGCTTCCTGCTGAGGTAGGCAATGGGGTGCTCCTCCCCGGCTGCATTCACCTGGCTGAGTACAGCTCCCAGTCCATAAAAAGAGGCATCCGTCTGCACAATGAATCTCCTCTTGTGGTCTGGAGAAGCCAGAACAGGGTCGCAGACCAGGGCGTCCTTCAGCCGGTTAAAAGCCTCATCACAGGCTGGAGTCCAGATCACCAGCCGGGGCATTGATTTCTTCGTGAGGTCTGTAAGGGGCTTGGCCACACTGCTGAAATGAGGAATAAATTTTCGGTAATAACTGGCAGTGCCCAGGAAAGCCATAACTTGTTTCTTGGTTTGGGGTACAGGCCAGTCTCTAATAGCCTGGATTTTGGCGGGTTCAGGACGTAACTTCCCTCCTCCTACTCGATGCCCTAGGTATTGGACTTCACCCATCCCCAATTGGCATTTATCAGGTCGAATGGTTAGGCCTGGTGCGAGAATCCGGTCAAGAACAACAGCTACTTGATTCAGATGTTCTTCCCATGTGTGGCTGAAGATGGCGATATCATCCAGGTAGGCACAAGCGAAGTCGCCACATCCCCGGAGGATCTGGTCCACCATTCTCTGAAAGGTTGCCGGGGCGTTTTTCATTCCGAAAGGCATGTTTAGAAATTCATACAGACCAAAGGGGGTTATAAAAGCCGACCTTTCTCTACCTTCCTCTGTCAGGGGAATTTGCCAGTATCCCTTACTGAGATCCAAGGTGGTGACGTATCGTGCCCCAGCTAGCCGGTCTAGAAGTTCATCAATGGGGGGCATTGGGTAAGCATCACTGATGGTATGGTCATGTAGTCATCTGTAGTCCACAGAAAATCGAGTACTCCCATCTTTCTTGGGTACTAACACAACAGGAGAGGCCCAAGGACTATGGGAGGCCTGAATCACCCCAAGCTGTAACATCTCCTCCAGCTCATGCTGCATGGTGTTTCTAACTGATTCTGGTACCCGGTAGGGAGCCTGTTGTATGGGACGGAAGCCCTGAGTGTCCACATGATGTCGGGTTACTGTGGTTCGACCTGGTCGGGATGAGAAAGCAGCCTGTCTCTGATGGAGCACTCCCAGCATTTGTTTTTTCTGTAAGGAATCTAAGTGATCTCTCAGAGGAACCTGCTCCACAGTGGATGGGGCTTTGGCTGCTTCAACAAGATCAGGTAATGGGTCCTCATCCTCCTGACCATCTTCTGAAGCCAGCCGACAGCTTGCTATCATAGGTAATGTCCGATCATGGTACTCCTTAATCATATTCACATGGACAGTCCTTTGTCTTAGACCCTGATCATCTAGAGCAAGAAGGTAATTGGTGTCATTTAGTTTTCTGAGAACGAGGGAGGGACCTTCCCATGTTGTCTGGAGTTTATTTTGCCGATGGGGAACAATCATTAAGACTTGTTGTCCCTCTACAAATTCTCGATAGCAAGCTTTGCAGTCATACCATGTCTTCTGTCTGGTTTGAGCCATACGCACATGATCCTGAGCCAAACTAGCAAGTTGAGCCAGGGTTTCCCGAAGCTTGAGGACATATAGAACAACAGGGGTTCCTGTATCTTCAACTTGCCCCTCCCAATATTCCTTTAGCAGAGTTAAGGGTCCTCTGACCTTTCTTCCATAGAGTAGTTCAAAGGGGGAAAACCCAGTGGACCAGTAGATACTTCTCCCAGTCGGAATCCCTGTCAGTGAAGGCCCTTAGAATATTTTTCAGTGTTTGATTAAACCGTTCACAAAGTCTATTGGTTTGAGGATGATATGCTGTAGTTCGAATTGCTCATACTCCACAGGTGTGCCACAGACATTGTACCAACTCTGACATAAACTGGGAGCCTTGGTCCGATAAGATTTCACTTGGGAATCCTACTCGAGTGAAAATGGTAACAAGGGCCTCGGCCACCTTGGCTGCAGAAATACTTGACAAGGCCACAGCTTCTGGATATCGGGTGGCGTAGTCCACAACTGTGAGAATATACTGCTTTCCGGATTTACTTGGTTTAGCCAGAGGTCCAATGATATCGACAGCTACTCTTTGAAAGGGTTTTTCTATTATAGGGAGTGGTTGCAAGGGTGCCTTTGGGTGATCTCCGGGTCGCCCTCTACGTGGACATATGTTGCAAGTTCGACAAAAATGCGCCACTGCTTCAGAAGTTCCAGGCCAATAGAAAATTTGAGTCAATCGTCTCGGTGCGGGTTTTCCCTTGATGGCCGGCAGTAGGAATGTCATGAGCAAGGTGTAATAGGGAAATTCTGTATTTCTGAGGAACAATCAGCTGTTTGCTAAAAGTCCAGGGCTTATCTAAGGAGTCAGCGTTGGTAACTCGATATAGAAGTCCATTTTCTCTGATAATTTTTCCCCCATTTTCTCCTAACTGCCCTACTTCAGCCCGAGCTCTAAAGCTAGCCAGGGTGGGGTCAGTCTCTATCTCTTGTCTAAACTGAACTTTATCCCAAGTGACATTCAGATGAGTCCCACAAGAAGAATCACTCACCGGCTGTGAAGGCGGTTCGGGTGGCCTCATTTCCATTGATGGGTTGAACACGTCCACATCTGATGCTCTCTTTGCTTGACTTCTGGTCATCGCACCGACAAAGTGGCATTGAAGATCAGGCGGCTGTGGCTCGCACCCCATAGACTCCTGGTAGGGAAGTCAACATATCAGAGTCACTTGGCAAATCATCAGGGCCTGAATCCAGCTCTTCTCCTACTGAGTGTGTCTGTAGATAATGGACAGGCAAAGGGGGTCTGTAACTGTTCTGCCCCCGAACACCTGGACAGTGAGCTTGCAGATGACCAGGCTGCCCACATCGATAACATCTGCGCTGCGTCTCACTCCTTCCAGTTTGCCTTCTGGAGAAGTAGGTAGGAGACCTTGGTGACTGATACTGAGGTGCAGGTGCTGGAGGTGGTTGTCTAGGAGGTCGAGGAACATTGGGCACTGAAATACAAGGAACCTCTGGTGTTGGGGAGATGGTAATTTGTTCTCCCTCCACAAGCAGTTTCTTCCACTGAGGGTCCATAGCTCTATAGGTGTCGGCAGCTCCACCCTCCAAGAGGCCCACCAGGTGTCTGACTCGCTCTCTTTCTGCGACTTCCATTAATCAGCACTGATGCTCAAAGTCCTGGAAGAAGCCCTCAATGTCGCCTGCAGCTTAATTAAATGGCTTAAAGTCCTTGCGGGACACTCTGACGAATTCCCTCATAGTTGGTGCTGTGGTTACAGTTTGTCTGGAGCCTCTAGCTGCTTCCACAGCAAACCTCCTCTCCAGCAATGCCCTCTCTTGAGCTCTGCGAATAGCATCCATCTTATATTCAACGGTGACCTCATCTCCAAGCAGTGCCATCTCCTCCTCATACCACACAACCCATTGACTTTTTTGGGTATTTACCTCCTGCTCCCGTCTTTCCTGTCCTTGCTGTGGAAATCCTTCCTCGGTGCCATCTTGCAGGTAAGCGTTTTCCAATGCCTCAATTAGTTGCTCCTTAGAGAGTCTTTTGTAGCCGACTCCTAATTCACGGGCCTTTGTTTGTAGGCTCCCCACAGTCCAGATCTTGTATCCTGAGGTTCTGGTTTCAGACGTTGATGGGCCGTTGTCCTCCATTTCTTCTGCTCTAATCCCGCCGCTGCCACCAGTTTGTGACGGGGTATGTGACAGAGCAGTAAGGGACACCAGACCAATGAACAATCCAAGAAGATTTAATGAGGCAGGGAGCATAAAACATCCAATATCCAAATGGTTCTTTAGAGTACACACAAAGGAAACAGATTTGGGGCAATCCGACGCCAAGGAGAATGCAACAGTCCTCAGATGCGTTCCCTAAATCCAGCAGCGCGGCAGCTGATCCTCAATGTCCAATCGTCCATGTACGGGCAAAAAGGAGCTGGCCTTAGCACAGGTCCTCACCCTTCACCCAACAAAGCATAACTAAACTAAAAAACATGTGGCTGAATCTCTCCTTAGATCCACCCCCTTAACATTTGCTACTTGTAGCTACTAGTTAGAAAGACGTTTCTAGACACAGTCTTCAGAGATTGTGTACTAGGGAAGCCCCCTGCAGAGGAGAACAATGTATATGCAAATCCCACCAAATCAAGGACAATAGCTACTGCTGAAGCCTGATTGCAATATGATACAGGCTGGGGGGATATAATGTTACATACCCTATTGGGCTTCATTGGGCAGGTAAGTAGATAGTGACCACTTACCTGCCCTGCTGTCAGCACCTCTCCCCCGGCTCAGAGCGGTCATGTGACCGCTTTTGCCGCAATTTTGCTGCTTCCGGTTATTTCATGTCAACATGGGCAGGACCATGTTGACATGCAAATCTGTGAACAGCTTGTTGCCACCCTGCTGGGCGGCTACAGTTTGTGGAGTCTGCGCCCCCTTCCCTGCACCCTCCCACACATTCCCCCACACCCTGTACTCTCCACGCCCACGGTGTTACCGCCAGCACCGGGCCCCCTACTCAGGATAGCAGGAATGCCCGTGCAGTCTGTGTCCCGCTCCAGCCCCGCGGCTGCCCGCACTGCAGTATCAGCATCTTCTCACCCTGCCGTGCTGGCAGCTGTGGGGATGACGAGCGCTGCTGTCAGGAGGTTAGATGAGATCATTACCTGCTGTGACAATCTTCGCTTCACGCCTCACGCCAGCGCTGTCACTGCCTTCTATGCCCGCTGTGTTCTCACGTCACTAGCGGTGAGGTCACAGGCGATACTGCTGAGAACGCGGTGGGCATAGAAGTCAGTGACAGCGCTGATGTCAGGCGTGCAGGAGATGATCACAGCAGGTAATGATCTCAGCTAACCTCCTGACAGCAGCGCTCGTCATCCCCTGCAGTGACCTGGACTGACCTATTGATGTTAGCTCAGGTCACTGCATTACTCTCCCAGCTAATGGGGAACATTCTGTTCTTCATTGACTGGGACATTGACTATGGTATGGATCATCGTGGGACCCCCTTATTGGATTACGCCGGACCCGGATTTGTTTCTTTCTTTCACCAATTTATTGAAAAGAAAATGTGTTGGGGAGTGTTTTTTCAAATAAAACTTTTTTTGTTGTCTAATTTTTTTTTTTTATTACTGACTGGGTTCGTGATGTCAGGTATCTGATAGACGCCTGACATCACGAACCCCAGTGCTTGATGCCAGGTGACATTACACATCTGGTATCAACCCCATATATTACCCCGTTTGCCACCGCATCAGGGCACGGGATGAGTTGGGGCAAAGCGCCAGGATTGGCACATCTAATGGATGCGCCACTTCTGGGGTGACTGTGGCCTGCTATTTTTGGCTCGGGAGTGTCCAATAACAGTGGACCTCCCTCGTCTGAGAATACCAGACCACAGCTGTCTGCTTTACCTTGGCTGGTGATCCAATTTGGGGGGACTCATATTTTTGGTTTTAAATTATTTATTTAATTTAAAATAACAGCGTGGGGTGCCCTCTATTTTGGATTACCAGCCAAGGTGAAGCTGCCAGCTGTGGTTTGCAGGCTGCCGCCGTCGGCTTTTTCCTTAGCTGGCTACAAAAGATAGGGGGGACCCCACATCGTTTTTTTTTTTTAATTATTTATTTATTTTTTTGGCTAAATACAAGGCTAAGCACCCCTTAGTGCCACATGAAAGTCACAAAAGGGAGCCAGCTTAGACTATGCAAGGGGGTGGGACATTATATATGTCTTTCTCATCTATTTATCTATCTAGCTATCATCTCTCCATCTATCTATCCCTCCCTCCATTCATTCATCCCTCTATCTCTCTGTCTCTATATCTATCTATTCATCTCTATATCTACTCATCTATTTATCTTTCTTGCTGCTTCCGTTTTTTGTGGTCCGCAAAAAAAAACGGATGGCATACGGATGACACACAGATGCATCCGTGCAAAAAATGCACCGTTTTTTGCGAACCGCAAAAACGGAATGGTCATGTGAATGTAGCTTACATGTGTTCCCTATGGGGGTAGGGTTCGGTACAGAACGATGGTGAGGGGGGGGGGTCAGTGCAGAACGATGGGGGGGGTCAGTACAGAGCGCCGTGTGTGTGTGTGTGTGTGTGTGTGTGTGGTGCAGAGCCCGATGTGGGGCTGTTATTTCCATTGCTAGAGTGATGACAGGTCAGGTGTTGGAGCAGAATACTGACAGGGGATGTGTGTGCAGAGGGTGGGGCTGGCAGGGGGAGGGGCTGGACACTGAGGGCGGGCGGTGCCAGCTGTGACTGGGGGGTTTAGCACAGGAAGAGGTCAGTTTGGTGGAGCTGAATATAAACAAAGAGCTGCAGAGAATAAAGGGATAATTGAAGAAGAACAAAAGTTACAAAACAAAAAATAACAATGTAGGGGTGTTTTATATGACAATACTGCACAGTTAAACTCAACATTTTTTGGTAAGCTAATGTCGGACTCCTTTAATGGCACAGTGTGAACACTGCACTTACCTGGTGTGCAGGCTCATTTTTTTAGATTTCAGTAAGAAAGAAGCACAGTGGGCATTAGATTTTTATAAATCCCATACATTTTACTGGAACTGTATAAGACGCTGCATTTTTGACTTAGCGCCAAAAACTCACCAAAAAGTAATTGTGGTCACACAGCTATACTGAGGGCACATGGATGATTTTTGCTGTACAAAGCTTCTCAGAAGTCTCTAAAAAAGGAACTGTTAAGTATAGTACACGAGTCCAGAAGGGGGATACGTGTGGACAGGTCTACTAAATGTGCAGTAACCAGGATAGATTCACTCATTTTTAACATGTTTTTATTAATGTTTTCAAACTTCTATTGGCATCTACATACATAATCGTCACTCTCTGTAACCCTATTCCGGCATGCACAGCGCCACTATCACTTGCGCAGGCGCAGTGACATGCACATCACTGCGGCTTACGGTGAGTCCATGATGCTGTGCACATGATGCTCCGGCTTCCATTTCCTAACTGTCCACAGACACACACAAACGCACACACACACACACACACACACACACACACACAGTGTTCATCCATGCAGCATTGTCTGCACCACTGCTGATTCTGATGATCTTTGGCGCCATGGACCTGCATATCTGTTGTTAATTCTACATGGGCAAGTATCTTATTCTATTGTATTGCTTCTCTATCCTCATGCCACACGATTTGTAGTTCTAATTGTGGATTACTGTGGTTGTATTATGTTCACTATTAGTTTTCTGATAGACTGTATTTACCTTATAGCCTCCTGATGAACCACGTATTTTTATGTGGGGAAACGCGTCGAGGTGGAGACTCTATATGATGATTGATGGTTCACCTTGCTATAAAGGATATTTGGACAATGCCAAGATATAGCTATTTGGATCTGAATAGCAAATTGGATGCCCTTGGACTGCATTATCTGATGAACTATCCAATATATGGTGCAGCCTGAACACATTAATTACAGTCCTAAGCTAAGTTTGGCCATTTGTGATATCCTGTTCTGTGAACCTTTTGATATCAATCTGTGGACTGTATTTGAATGCACTTACTTCTACTATTATACTGAATTGACCTCTTTGGTCACTATATATATTTGTATATTTACACTGTTGGTGTGATTTTTTACCTAATAAAAATATATTATATGGGAATAAGGATTTAATTTCACATATACACACATAGCCACATATACACACACACACACACACACACACCAGTGAGCTCATATGTACACGCACACAAACACACACACCAGTGAGCACATATACACACATAGCAGACACACATGGCAGATGCAGACACACATGGCAGATGCGGACAGGCCGGGCTGAACTCTGAAGCTGTCACCTGAGCTCCGGAGTTCAGCCCGTCTTGTCCACAGTTGTGACATGAACTTAATCGCGCACACACACACACTGCTGAATACTCACCTGTTCCCGGCGATGCGGTCCCCGGCAATGAAGTCTCTAGCGATGCTCCTGCTTCTAGCTCCTCAGTGGAGTGATTATTCAAGTATAATGAGCAGGGATCAGGAGCGGGAGGCAGCAGAGCCGGAGACAGCACCACTGGAGAGAGGTAAATATAGAAAATCTGTTTATTTAAAAGACACAAGTTTTCTCCGGGGTAGGGGGGAGAGAGAGAATACACACACCCAAATATACACAGACGACACGTACACACAGCGTACATCCATATACACACACACACATATACACAGACGACACGTACACACAGCGTACAACCATATACACAGACATATATACAGAACACATGTACACACAGCATACAGCCATATACACACATGTACCCAGATGACAGTACACACAGCGTACAGCCATATACACAAACATGTACACATATGACACGTACACACATCGTACAGCCATATACACAGAAGACATGTACACACAGCGTACAGCCATATACACACACATCTACACAGATGACACGTACACACAGCATACAGCCATATACACACATATACATAGATGACACAAACACACAGTGTACAGCCATATATACACACACACATATACACAGAAGACACATACACACAGCGTACAGCCATATACATACACATATACACAGACAACACGCACCCACAGCGTACAGCCATATACACACACATATACACAGATGACACATACACACAACGTACAGCCATATACACACACATATACACAGACGACAGGTACCCACAGCGTACAGGCATATACACACATATACACAGACGACACATAAACACAACGAACAGCCAAATATACACACATGTACACAGATTACATGTACACGCAGCATACAGACATATACACACACCAATATACACAGACGACACGTACACACAGCGTACAGCCATATATACACATACATATACACAGAAGACACGTACACACAGCGTACAACCGTATACACACATATACACAGATGACACATACACACAACGTACAGCCATATACACACACATGTACAAAGATTACACGTACACACAGCAGACAGCCATATACACACAAATATACACAGACGACATGTACACACAGCGTACAGCCATATACACACATGTACACAGATGACAGTACACACAGCGTACAGCCATATACACGCACATGTACACAGACGACACGTACACACATCATACAGCCATATACACAGACATATACACAGAAGACACATACACACAGCATACAGCCATATACACACATATACACAGACAATATGTACACACAGCGTACAACCATATGCACACATATACATAGATGACACATACACACAGCGTACAGCCATATATACACAAATATACACAGAAGAGACGTACACACAGCGTACAGCCATATACACACACATATACACAGATGACACGTACCCACAGTGTACAGCCATATACACACACATATACACAGACGACACATACACACAATGTACAGCCATATACACAGACATATTTACACAGATTACACGTACACACAGCATACAGCCATATACACACAAATATACACAGATGACACGTACCCACAGCGTACAGCCATTTACACACACATACACACAGATGACACATACACATAACGTACAGCCATATACACACATGTACACAGATTACATGTACACACAGCATACAGCCATGTACACACAAATATACACAGATGACACATACACACAGCGTACAGCCATATACACACATGTACACAGATGACAGTATACACAGCGTACAGCCATATACACACACACACACACACACACACATCTACACAGACGATATGTACCAAAGCATTCAATCATATACACACATCTACACAGACGACACGTACACACAGTGTACAGCCATATACACACACACATATACACAGGCGACATGTTCACACAGCATACAACCATACACACACACATATACACAGGCGACATGTACCCACAGCGTACAGCCATATACCCACACATATACACCGACGACACATACACACAACATACAGCCATATACACATATACACAGATTACACGTACACACAGCATACAGCCATATACACACAAATATACACAGACGACATGTACACACAGCGTACAGCCATATACAAACACATACAGTATACACAGATGGCATGTACCCACAGCGTACAGCCATATACACACACATATACACAGACGACACATACACACAATGTACAGCCATATACACACATGTATACAGATTACATGTACACACAGCATACAGCCATATACACACAAATATACACAGAAGACACGTACCCACATTGTACAGCCATATACACACACATATACACAGATGACACATACACGCAACGTACAGCCATATACACACACATGTACACAGATTACACGTACACGCAGCATACAGCCATATACACACAAATATACACAGACAACATGTCCACACAGTGTACAGCCATATACACACACATATACACAGATGACACATACACACAGCGTACAGCTATATACACAGACGACACATACACACAGCGTACAGCCATATACACATATACACAGACGACACGTACACTCAGCGTACAGCCATATACATACACATTTGCACAGGCGACACGTACACACAGCGTACAGCCATATACACACACATATACACAGATGACATGTACACACAGCGTACAACCATATACACACACATATACATAGATGACACATACACACAGCATACAGCCATATATACACACACACATATACACAGGCGACATGTACCCACAGCGTACAGCCATATACCCACACATATACACCGACGACACATACACACAACATACAGCCATATACACATATACACAGATTACACGTACACACAGCATACAGCCATATACACACAAATATACACAGACGACATGTACACACAGCGTACAGCCATATACAAACACATACAGTATACACAGATGGCATGTACCCACAGCGTACAGCCATATACACACACATATACACAGACGACACATACACACAATGTACAGCCATATACACACATGTATACAGATTACATGTACACACAGCATACAGCCATATACACACAAATATACACAGAAGACACGTACCCACATTGTACAGCCATATACACACACATATACACAGATGACACATACACGCAACGTACAGCCATATACACACACATGTACACAGATTACACGTACACACAGCATACAGCCATATACACACAAATATACACAGACGACATGTCCACACAGTGTACAGCCATATACACACACATATACACAGATGACACATACACACAGCGTACAGCTATATACACAGACGACACATACACACAGCGTACAGCCATATACACATATACACAGACGACACGTACACTCAGCATACAGCCATATACATACACATTTGCACAGGCGACACGTACACACAGCGTACAGCCATATACACACACATATACACAGATGACATGTACACACAGCGTACAACCATATACACACACATATATATAGATGACAATACACACAGCGTACATCCATATACACACACATGTAGACAGACGACACGTACACACAGCATACAGCCATATACACACACTCATATACACAGACGACACATACACAAAGCGCACAGCCATATACACAAACATGTACATAGACGACACGTACACAAAGCGCACAGCCATATACACACACATGTACACAGACAACACGTACACACAGCGCACAGCCATATACACACACATATACATAGGCGACAGGAACTACGCCTCCTAGCATGTCCATGTTATAGAATTACAGGAGGGAACGACACCTCCCAGGATGTCCATGTTTTAGAATTACAGGACAGAACTACACCACCTAGCATGTACATGTTATAGAATTACAGCAGGGAACTACACCTCCCAGTTTGTCCATGTTATAAAACTGCAGGAGGGAACTACACCTCCCAGCATGTCCATGTTATAGAATTACAAGAGGGAACTACACCTCCCAGCATGTCCATGTTATAAAATTACAGGACAGAACTACAACTCCCAGCATGTCCATGTTATATAACTACAGGAGGGAACTAAGCCTCCCAGCCTGTCCATGTTATAGATTTACAGGAGGGAACTAGACCTCCCAGCATGTCCATGTTATAGAATTACAGGACAGAACTACAACTCCCAGCATGTCCATGTTATATACAGAAACTACAGGAGGGAACTAAACCTCCCAGCCTGTCCATGTTATAGATTTACAGGAGGGAACTACACCTCCCAGCATGTCCATGTTATAGAATTACAGGTCAGAACTACACCTCCTAGCATGTCCACGTTATAGAATTACAGCATAGAATTCAACCTCCCAGCATGTCCATGTTATATAACTGCAGGAGGGAACTACACCTCCCAGCATGTCCATGTTATATAACTACAGGAGGGAACTATACCTCCCAGCATGTCAATGTTCTAGAATTTCAGTATGGAACTACAACTCTGTGCATGTCCATGTTATAGAATTACAGGAGGGAACTACATCTCCCAGCATGTCCATGTTATAAAGCTACGAGAGAGAACTACACCTCCCAGAATGTCCATGTTATAGGGTTACAAGAGGGAAAAACTCATCATGTCCATGTTCTATAATTACAGGAGGGAACTACACCTCCCAGCATGTCCATGTTATAGAATTACAGGAGGGAACTATAAATCCCACTATGTCCATGTTATATAATTACAGGAGAGAACTACACCTCCCAGCATGTCCATGTTATAGAATTACAGGAGGAAACTTCAACTCCCAGCATGTCCATGTTATAGAATTACAGGAGGGAACTACAACTCCCAGCATGTCCATGTTATAGAATTACAGGAGGGAACTATAAATCCCACTATGTCCATGTTATATAATTACAGGAGAGAACTACACCTCCCAGCATGTCCATGTTATAGAATTACAGGAGGGAACTACAACTCCCACTATGTTCATGTTATATAACTACAGGAGGGAACTACACCTCCCAGCATGTCCATGTTCTATAATTACAGGAGGGAACTATAACTCAAACTATGTCCATATTATATAACTACAGGAGAGAACTACACCTCCCAGCATGTCCATGTTGTAGAATTACCCGAGTTAGCCTACTGCCATGACTAAGGTTAACTAAGGTCACTCCAGGGGCCTCCCCGCCCATTGTCACACAACTAAATACATAGATATATGATTTCTTAATATGATAAACATAGATGATAGATATATAGACATATATACATATCGAGGAGACATTATAGATACAGGTATACATAGTTTACCCGTACGTATGTACGTACATACAGTGCCTACAAGTAGTATTCAACCCCCTGCAGATTTAGCAGGTTTACACATTCAGAATTAACTTGGCATTGTGACATTTGGACTGTAGATCAGCCTGGAAGTGTGAAATGCACTGCAGCAAAAAAGAATGTTATTTCTTTTTTTATTTTTTTTTTTTAAATTGTGAAAAGTTTATTCAGAGGGTCATTTATTATTCAACCCCTCAAATCACAAGAATTCTGTTTGGTTCCCCTAAAGTATTAAGAAGTATTTCAGACACAAAGAACAATGAGCTTCACATGTTTGGATTAATTATCTCTTTTTCCAGCCTTTTCTGACTAATTAAGACCCTCCCCAAACTTGTGAACAGCACTCATACTTGGTCAACATGGGAAAGACAAAGGAGCATTCCAAGGCCATCAGAGACAAGATCGCGGAGGGTCACAAGGCTGGCAAGGGGTCCAAAACCCTTTCCAAGGAGTTGGGCTTACCTGTCTCCACTTTTGGGAGCATCATCCGGAAGTGGAAGGCTTATGGACAGCCTTTGAAAGTTTCCACCCGTGCCGAGGCCAGGCTTGTCCGAAGAGTCAAGGCTAACCCAAGGACAACAAGGAAGGAGCTCCGGGAAGATCTCATGGCAGTGGAGACATTGGTTTCAGTCAATACCATAAGTAACGTACTCCACCGCAACGGTCTCCGTTCGAGACGAGCCCGTAAGGTACCTTTACTTTCAAAGCGTCATGTCAAGGCTCGTCTACAGTTTGCTCATGATCACTTGGAGGACTCTGAGACAGACTGGTTCAAGGTTCTCTGGTCTGATGAGACTAAGATCGAGATCTTTGGTGCCAACCACACACGTGACGTTTGGAGACTGGATGGCACTGCATACGACCCCAAGAATACCATCCCTACAGTCAAGCATGGTGGTGGCAGCATCATGCTGTGGAGCTGTTTCTCAGCCAAGGGGCCTGGCCATCTGGTCCGCATCCATGGGAAGATGGATTGCACGGCCTACCTGGAGATTTTGGCCAAGAACCTCTGCTCCTCCATCAAGGATCTTAAGATGGGTCGTCATTTCATCTTCCAACAAGACAATGACCCAAAGCACACACCCAAGAAAACCAAGGCCTGGTTCAAGAGGGAAAAAAATCAAGGTGTTGCAGTGGCCTAGTCAGTCTCCTGACCTTAACCCAATTGAAAACTTGTGGAAGGAGCTCAAGATTAAAGTCCACATGAGATACCCAAAGAACCTAGATAACTTGGAGAAGATCTGCATGGAGGAGTGGGCCAAGATAACTCCAGAGACCTGTGCCGACCTGATCAGGTCTTATTAAAGACGATTATTAGCTGTAATTGCAAACAAGGGTTATTCCACAAAATATTAAACCTAGGGGTTGAATAATAATTGACCCACACTTATGTTGAAAATTTATTAAAATTTAACTGAGTAACATAACTTGTTGGTTTGTAAGATTTATGCATCTGTTAATAAATCCTGCTCTTGTTTGAAGTTTGCAGGCTCTAACTTATTTGCATCTTATCAAACCTGCTAAATCTGCAGGGGGTTGACTACTACTTGTAGGCACTGTACATAAATAATATATTTACATCAATATACCTAATACATAGAAATAGAATATAATAACATTTCCATTTATTGTCTTTTTGTTACTGTTATGTAAAAGAAAGAAGCTTTGCCATTATTTTTGACATGTTAATAAATTGTATCCTCTCACTTCCTTTGTGTTTTTTGGTCCATTTTGGGAACAGACAATCATACACACATCAAACTGCAGAAAACAATGTATCAACTCCAATTATAGTCACAACAGCTTACAAGAGACCATATAGTGTAAACACACACACAGCACACAGGGGTGATACCACATAGTGAACACAGCTCAAGAAACACAACACCAGATACCAATATACAGCACACAACAAGGAAGAGACAGTGCACAGGGTTGAAAGAGGTCAAATGACGCAACACGTACAATACACAAATGCGGAGGGATGACACACAACAGATATATTGCAAAGCAATCGGTGTGACACATGTCCACTGCTCCTGTTAGTACCACTAAGCATAGACAGATGTTCATTTCACCGCACTTCCAATGCGATAGCATCGGGCCTATTTCTAGTTATATAATAAACATCTGGGTTTTTTTAAAGAGACTTTTTTCATTATTTTAAACTGTATGTAGTGGGTTTTCAGTATACAAAAAAAAGTTAGAAAAGTAATATCCATTCAAGGAATACAGATCGTAGTTTCCATACCAAGACAATTAAAGAGGTGGTCCGAAACTAAAATTTGTTTTAATCCTAAATCTCTATTTAATATCATAATCTAATTTTTTCTCTAATATACTCTAATTAAAAAGTCCCTATTGTTCCCTCACTACACTATATGCTTTAATTTTTTTTTACTACTTCCTCTGTGATGAAACTTTGTTTGCGAATCCCAGTACATGCTGGAATACTGAAACCAGTCATCATCAGTTGGCAGAGGCTACATTATCAGTGACATCCATTTCAGGGAGGCTGGGCTAGATCCTGATGTACTGAGCATGCATTGGTTCGTAATTCTGATGTATGCTTACTAGGATCTAATCACTGTGCAATTCTCTTCTCAGTTTGTAAACATGGTGGCAGGGGGCGCTGTAGTCGTGGTAAGTATGTTGTGCAACCCCCTGGTCCTGCTACAGGCAGATTGAAGGCCCAGTAGATGTCTGGGGTTTGTCCACTTACTTGCCACCTGGGGATACTCCGTTTCCTTCTATTCTCTGGTTCATATTCAGTCAAGGAGACAAAAATAGGAGAATTTATTTTCTCAAACACAACTTTACTGGTCTTCAGCAAGGTTTCTCATACAGGTTACAGTCACTTTAAATCCTTCCTCTCTATCTCTTCCTTTGGTCTGTTCCTCTTAGTGATGTGTCGGTCGGGAACGATCCGACACAAAGATCTGGCTCCCTGCTGTGACTGACAGGAGCCGAATCCCCAGTGAGAGCCACAAAATTCTCTTAACGGCTCTCACTGGGCGTAAAATATGCGCGTTTCGCAGACGAAACATCGCCCACCTGAACAAATCCCCACCTACTCAATAAAGTAATTGACCCGTTGTGGGTGGCCGGGGTTTAGCTGCGGGTGGGCGTGGTTTCGGGGCCATTAACACAAGCTTAAATATGTGTTCACCTTGCCCGGAACACCCTGATGGGACTGTGGGTGAGGTAGTAATAATCCTACCCTTGAAACCAGGGGTTCCGGGAGGTCGCCTGAGCACCATTCTGGAGTAGAATTCTGTCGCTGACCCTGTTGGTTTGCTCATTCCTGTTTTCTGTCAGTGCAAGCGAGCTGGACATTTTGCTCAAGGATGTCCAGTAATCGTGCCAAACTAGGGGGTCGGGACTGGTCCTCTGGAAACACCAGCGGCCACGCTAGAAGAATTGTTGATGCTTTTGACATGCAGAATTTCTATTTTTCTCTCTCTGCTAATTGTTTTTTCTTTTGAGTTATTGATATGACCTGCTGACTTGTCTGAAACAGTTGAAATGTTTGAAATGCTTTATTTTGGTGTGTCTCCCATAAAGGGAAGAAAACAATGTTTGGTTTAATGCATAACAAAATGCGGTGATTCCTGTAACATGTTGCAGCCCCGGAGTGCTGCCATTTGCCACCAGGAAATGGGGTGCCCCTGGGCTTCAGGTGCCACAGGGTATTACACCACTTTTCAGGGGTAATATCTATCCTAAAATAATTATTTTATTAATATTAGTATTAAAATCATTATGTATAAAAGCTAAATCGCTTCTAGTATCTGAATTATATAGATCAGTCACGTAAGGTGAGTGTGGAAGGTAGAGACGACAAGGGGTGAGTGATATGTCATTGGATGGTCCCAGCAGATAAGTCATCCCTGCTGGGGTTCTTTATTTTATTTTCTCTCTTTAGACTTTGTGATTATACATATTTAGTAACATTGCATATGACTGTGCAGACCTATTTGCATGTGCAGTTCTCTTTGTCTGTCATATTTATGGCAATCCAAGTAAAACAAATATACCTGACCTGTGATAACTGGCACTAACTATCTCCTTTTGGTGGTGGTTGCCTACTTGACAACTGTTAGGTTGCAGGGAGAGATTAGGGGGAGACGACGAGGAGCGGGGGGTACCCAAAACTTCAGGGTGCACCTCCGCTGGTAGGTAGGCAATAAGGGAGGGAAAGATAACCCCCTACTCCCTAATTATAGGACGACTACCTCTAAACTACAACTATCTAGTCGACTTACCTATAGCTAAGAGACTACCATCACTCACCCCTTCAGTCGTCTCTACCTTCCACACTCACCTTACGTGACTGATCTATATAATTCAGATACTAGAAGCGATTTAGCTTTTATACATAATGATTTTAATACTAATATTAATAAAATAATTATTTTAGGAGTGTTTTTTTCTTTGGTTTTTCTGTTATAATACTCCTGTCTACTTAAATTGGTTATTAATATCTATCCTGGGTTAGGAAGGGGTTAACTGTCGGTGCCTTCTCAAAACCACACACAGAAAACATAAGGTGCTTGCCACATGGGGGTGGACTAGGGCAGACAGGGTAGTTAGCCATCACGAAGCATAGGACTTCCCTCATCGCTAGGACAAACACTAAGGGTAGGCACCACGTGGGGCAAGAAGTAGGCACAACCATCTCACTAGGGCAGACTTTCCTGGGCACAGCTTGGGATAACATCCAACACAGACAAGGGGAATCAAGTGTTTCTGTTTCTACTTGGGCCCATGGCTTGGACCTGGAGGCTCAGCCCGAGTTCCGGATAGCAACTGAGGGACACTTCACTAGAAAGACTTCACGGGCTCTGGTGGTGACTGCCGACTATCTAGGATCGGCTGGAGCCCATCGTGGCAGAGATCGGTATTTGGGGCAGCGCCTGAACTACCTGTAGGTAAAAAACCTGGAACCGCAGCCCCTGCCTCTCATTTGCCAGCGCCGTCGCCCAGAGCTGCGGCGCCAACGGGGACTACCACCACCCCTGTCCATCCTCCATCATCCTCCCCAGGGTAATCCCGCTCCACCTGTGGGGAGCGACACCATCCCGGCTGAGACCCTCACCATCAACCCCGGAGAGCAGCACCCGCAGTGTCGGCCCATCCTTAGTCGCGTATCACAGGTGGCGTCACGATCATAAAAGACTTTCCTAAACCGTCACTACCACCCCATTCTCCATCTTGCCTCCATACACCGCCTTCCTTCCCCTCCCGTACGTCTCGGGGTCATGAAACCAGGTCAGGCCAGGCCGTGACAACACAGAGGATTTGCACCCCCGGCCCGGCGACGTGTCAGGTGAAAACCCCCCTTGACCCTGGGGTGTTACACCGACACCACGCACACCCTGGTCCTCAGGCAGCCATCTTCTTCTCCCTGAACATTCCCCTTGTCCCAGAAACCTAGTTCCCAAGCTCCTACCAGGGGCTAAACCTTTCCTTAACCCCTGGTGTACTTGCTATGTAATGCCACCGAGCTACCTGGCTGTTGAACTCCACCAGCACTGTTTATCTAATCTGCACCTTTCTAAGGGTAACTCCAACTTTTGTTGTTTTGCTTCTGTCGCAATCCATCGCCTTGAGGAATTACAGTATCCTGCAAAATATTTTGCAGGAATCTGTTTTTTCCCCATAGACATCTATTAGCGACGGATTGCGACGGATGGCCTTGCGTTGCTTCCGACGTGTGACGGATCAGTCGTTTACTGACTGACCGTCAGGCGGGAGCAATACTGAATGTAACATTTTTTGGAGCGGCAAAAAAACGGACTCTACAGGTGTCCGTCGCCATCCGTCAAAAGCTATAATGGATGTCTATGGTGCTGGATTCTGCTGTAATCCGTCACACGACGGAATCCAGTGCTGGATTCTGTCATGCTCTACTGAGCATGCCCAGTGTGCTGTTCCCACTTGTTTTATTTAAAACTGTTATTTAATGTTTTTCATGCTTGTCTCTGCTGCCATCTACTGGTCAGACCTTTGAGCTCCTCTGTTTCTTTTCGTCCAGCCCATGGGAGTGTCTGCTGCTCCTCTTACATCACATCCTGGCATCTATGTTCAGTCACCAGCCAGAGATTGTGAGAATCACACCCCTTATTTGAGCTGCTAGAAGCAAAGTCTTCAGACCCTAGTGGCTCTAGAAACAAGCATCACAAGATAACCACAATGCCAGGTATTTGGACCACTGTACTCCTGCATGTCCTTAACCTTTGGAGAAAATAAATCATCATTGTTTCATCTCAGCATGTGCATGTTTAACTCTGGAGTGCTCTGGTCATGTCTGCCTCACCTATAGGAAAAACGAAGGTAAGATTCTCACCCCATTCCACAACTACGCGCCTTCAATCACCTTTAAGTGGGGACAGGACACCAAGCATGATTGGCACACCCATTGGGCTGTCCCAAACACAAACGGATCATGACGGATCTGTCAAAAACAGGCGCACAACAAATGTAACGGATGCAACTGATCAGTTTTTGCACATGATTCCTGTGAACGGAATCCTGTGAAATAACACATCCATTGTGTCAGTTGTCATCTAAAAAATGACGGATCCGTCGTTGCAAAGCAAATCAATGGAAGTGTGAACTTAGCCTAAAACCTGCTTTACACCTTACAATTAAGCATACGATATCATATGCGATGTGACACGCCCCCATCATATTGCGACATGTTCAATTTGTTGACCGTATCGCACAAACGATTAATTGCCGTCACACGTACTTACCCGTCCATACGACCTCGAAATGGGCGGTGAACATCCACTTCCTGGAGTGGGAGGGACATTCGGCGTCACAGCGACGTCACAATGTGGCCGGCCAATTGAAGCAGAAGGGCGGAGATGAGTGGACGTAAACATCCCGCCCACCTCCTTCCTTACACATAGCCGGCGGGACGCAGGTAAGATCTGTTCATCGTTCCCGGGGTTTCACACACTGCGATGTGTGCTGCCTCGGGAATATTGAACAACCCGACATGCAATTTTTAGCAAATGAACGACGTGTATGCGATGAACGGTTTTACATTCAATTGTAATCGCACATAGCTGTCACACACTACAACACCACTAACGATGCCGGATGTGCGTCACTTATGACGTGACCCCCGCCGACACATCGTTAGATATGTTTTAGTGTGTAAAGCCCGCTTAACTTTGCTACATCTTTTCTATCTATAAACGACTCTGTTGTCCTAACCATCACTAACCTAATGTTACTATCACCTTAGCTACCACTTCCCTACTCCTGCTCTCTTTAAGTATTCTTTACACAACATAGTCTTTCAATATAAAAAGGTACAAAACACATTACACTTTTAAAGGCATATCAACACATATTAGCAATAACTTAGCATTAAATACGACACTGTACCTTTTTGGCCATTAAATGGCACCGGCCGCACTTACAACATAACAAGCCTAAAATCTAATAAAACATTCTAGTTGGGGGTCTTCAGAGGGGAGTTCTTTGCACACCTCCTTACAAGTGCACTGTGACTATGCACTCTCTTGCCTGCAACTGATGAAAAAAGTTACAAGCTGGCAAGAGAGCAAATTGTTAGTGCGGCGCATTGTAAGGAGAGATCACTTGAGCATAGACCCATTCTGCCCCCAGAAATTATGTCAAAGGATGTATGTGGAAAGTGTCACAGCAGTTGGTACTTTTACAAATATCATCCTTTCAAAAATGGAACTGTAGGTTCCTGTGTGACATCACAAAAACTACTGTATGTAGCATGCACCAAATCCAATGCGTTCCTGAGAAGCTCAAATGGTGGTTTATTTGGTGCATGCTATGTGTGGCACCCCTGGGCTTCAGGCGCCACAGGATATTACACCACTTTTCAGGGGTAACATCTATCCCGGGTCAGGAGGGGGTTAACCTGCCAGTACCTTCACAAAGCACACTTGTACAACAGTAAGATGCTTACTCACAGGGGGTTAGACTAGGGCAGACAGGTTAGTTAGCCATCAGGAAGCATGGGACTTCCCCATTCGCTAGGACAACCACTGGCTGCGGGCACCACATGGGGTAGAAGTAGGCGCAACCAACACACTTGAGAGAGAACCTTCCTGGGCATAGCTTGGGATAACACCTAGCACTGACAACTGGAGTAAGTGTTTCTCTCTCTTCATGGGCCCACGGCTTGGAGCAGGAGGCTCAGCCCGGGTTCTGGATAGCAACTGAGGGACACTTCACTAACAGACTTTCATGGGCACAGGCGGTGACCGCCGATAGATCTGGGATCGGCTGGATCCCATCATGGCAGAGATCGGTACTCTGGGGCAGTGCTTGAACAACCTGTGAGTCAAAAAAAGCCCCCTGAAATCGCAGCCCCTGCCTCTCCTTTAACCGGCGGCGTCACCCAGCACTGCGGCGCCAACGGGGACTACCACCACCCCCGTCCTCCATCATCCTCCCCGGGGTAATCCCGCTCAGCCTGAGGGGAGCGATACCATCCCGGCTGCACCCAACATCTGCCCTAGTGAGACACGCTGCAGCGGTTGCCGCATACCTGGCCGCGTACCACATGTGGCATCATGATCATCTAATAGACGTTCCTAACCGTCACTACCACCCCCATCCTCCATTCCTGCCTCCCGTCCACTGCCATCCTTCCCTTCCTGTATGCCTCAGGGCAACAAAACCGGGTCAGGCCACCCCGTGTCAACGCAGAGGATCTGCACCCCCGGCCCGGCGACGAGTAGGTTGAAACACCTGCCCTACATTTGGCGTCACAAACAGGATATTCGTGCCCGCAACCATCGGGTACTGTGCACCTATTGAACATTCTGTTTATGGACTGTGTATGACGTATTATCAAAATCAGCAGACGCCATTAACTGCAAAGCGTGGGAACAGAAAGGGCGTGTCTTCGTGGGCAGAGCCCAGAGCAAAAGGCACGAACAGGAATTTTGCTGCAAAGCTAGTCAGAAACAAAGATCAAAAAGTAATATGTCTGCAGAGGAGGAAGCAGAGGTTGTCCCTGCTGCAGTAGCTGCCGCTCCACTGATCCCATTTATCATGCCTTACCTTCCAGGAGCGACATGACTGCCACAGTATTCTGGAGAAGCCTACACCTTGTCTGACTTCAAGGAGCGACTGTATGGCGTATTCCGTATCTATTCCCTAATGGAGAGCCAGAAAGCTAACATCCTCATTGCTCAGCTAAGCGAGGAAGCCCGAAGGGAGGTGAGGTCCTGGCCGTAGACTGTCAAGAGGGTGGTGAAGAACATTTTAGCTAATCTAAAGGTAACCTTTGATACCCGTACACCATCTGAGATAAAAATGCGGTTTTATGGATGCAAGCAAAGGGCCCAGGAGGGCATACTGGATTCGGAGGTAATGAAAGCAGTTAAGCAGGTGGCACCAGCAGAGGTGGGGGATGATAATCCCCTACTGACTGACCAGTTTCTGGAGGGGCTGCTGTCTGATGCTCACAAAACCCAGCTATGCATCGTAGCCATGCAACACCCAGACATCAGCTTTGCCGAATTCAAAGACCGGGCCATACAAATGCTGCGTGAACCATCTTGGACCAATCCTGTGTCCACTACCAAGCTAAAGGTGGATGCCAAAGAGCAAGCCATGGAAAAGGATCCTCCTGATGATTGGCGACTCCAGATTCAGGAACTGATCAAGTTTGTGTCTGCCTTAACCCATGCATGCAGTGCAATTCAAGTACGTTAAACAGCCACCGGTATCCATTGAACTGGCTTCCAGTGCTTATGACCTTCCTTGGCGATGACACAGTAAGGACCAGTTGTCTCAAGGTCCTGATCGGTATACTGCTGATGGGCAGCCCATCTGTCGCCGTTGTGGAAAAGCGGGACACTTTGCAAGAGGCTGTCCCATGAGTGTCCAGAACCAGGGAGCCGAGACCGTTTCCCTGGTACAGCCATCTCCACCAGAAAAGAAAGAATAATAGTAAATGTTTTCTTGCATAAGAAACAGTTAAAGTTAATGTTGATTCATTATGCTGCACTTTGAAAAAGTTGATATAATTTGCTAACCTGTCTGGAAAAAGTTGAAATGTTTGAAACGTTTAATTTGCGGTGTCTCCCATAAAGGGAAGAAATAATATTTTGGTTTAATGCATAACAAAAATGCGGTAATCTTTGTAAAGTTTGCCGCCCGGGAGTGCAGCCATTTGCCACCGGGGAATATAGCGCCCCTGGGCTTCAGGCGCCATAGGGTATTACACCACTTTTCAGGGGTATATCTATCCCAGGTCAGGAGGCGGTTAACTTGCCGGTGCCTTCACTAAACACACATGGCTTGGAGCAGAAGGGTCGGCCTGCGGTTCGGATAGCACCCCCATCCTCCATTCCTGCCTCACGTCCACCGCCATCCTTCCCTTCCTGTATGCCTTGGGGCAATGAAACTGGGTCAGGCCACCCCGTGACGACGCAGAGGATCTGCACCCCTGGCCCGGCGACGAGTAGGTTAAAACATCTGACCTGTGGGGCGCTACATATTTACCATAATTGTGATGTCACACAGAAACATACAGCTCCATTTTTGAAAGAACAATATTTGTGGTAAGTGCCAATGGCTGGTGCACCATCCATATATATTGCGTGCATCAGGGATTGGCTGGAACATCTCAGCCTGGGGGAGAATCACAAGGCAGAGTTCCTTGAGTTGCGGCAGCCCATGTTTAGCCTGCTTATACTGCTTGACCGCTGTATTAAAAATGCAGAGGTAACAGGTTTTAAAAACAGACACATATATATATATATATATATATATATATATATATACACATACAGTACAGACCAAAAGTTTGGACTCACCTTCTCACCTCTAGAACAACTGTTAAGAAGAGACTTTGTGCAGCAGGCCTTCATGATAAAATAGCTGCTAGGAAACCACTGCTAAGGACAGGCAACAAGCAGAGGAGACTTGTTTGGGCTAAAGAACACAAGGAATGGACATTAGACCAGTGGAAATTTGTGCTTTGGTCTGATGAGTCCAATTTGAGATCTTTGGATCCAACCACCGTGTCTTTGTAGAAAAGGTGAACGGATGGACTCTACATGGCTGGTTCCCACCGTGAAGCATGGAGGATGAGGTGTGATGGTGTGGGGGTGCTTTGCTGGTGACACTGTTGGGGATTTATTCAAAATTGAAGGCATACAGAACCAGCATGTCTACCACAGCATCTTACAGCGGCATGCTATTCCATCCGGTTTGCGTTTAGTTGGACCATCATTTATTTTTCAACAGGACAATGACCCCAAACACACCTCCAGGCTGTGTAAGGGCTTTGACTAAGAAGGAGGGTGATGGCGTGCTACGCTAGATGACCTGGCCTCCACAGTCACCAGACCTGAACCCAATCGAGATAGTTTGGGGTGAGCTGGACCTCAGAGTGAAGGCAAAAGGGCCAACAAGTGCTAAGCATCTCTGGGAACTCCTTCAAGATTGTTGGAAACCATTTCTGGTGACTACCTCTTGAAGATCATCAAGAGAATGCCAAGAGTGTGCAAAGTAGTAATGAAAGCAAAAGGTGGATACTTTGAATGACCTAGAATATAAGACATATTTTCAGTTGTTTCACACTTTTTTAAGTATTTCATTCCACATGTTTTAATTCATAGTTTTGATGCCTTCAATATGAATCTACAATTTTCAGAGTCTTGAAAATAAAGAACACTCTTTGAATGAGAAGGTGTGTCCAAACTTTTGTTCTGTACTAATATATATATATATATATATATGAACATAATGGAGCTTGCTGCGCAGATATGGGAGCAGAACCAAGCTTACTGTCTACATAGATACTGCAACAGAAGCAAGCTGACTACATAGATACACAGTAGGAACTGAACCAACTGGCTACATAGGGTTATTACATAGATAAGGGAACTGAGAGGAGCTTACTACATAAATAATGGAGCAGAATCAAGCCTACTACATAGATACAGGTATAGCAACAAGCTTAATACACTGATACACCAACAGAGCCAAGCTCAACTCAGCTACATCTACAGTGCCTACAAGTAGTATTCAACCCCCTGCAGATTTAGCAGGTTTACACATTCGGAATTAACTTGGCATTGTGACATTTGGACTGTAGATCAGCCTGGAAGTGTGAAATGCACTGCAGCAAAAAAGAATGTTATTTCTTTTTTTATTTTTTTTTTTAAATTGTGAAAAGTTTATTCAGAGGGTCATTTATTATTCAACCCCTCAAACCACCAGAATTCTGTTTGGTTCCCCTAAAGTATTAAGAAGTATTTCAGGCACAAAGAACAATGAGCTTCACATGTTTAGATTAATTATCTCTTTTTCCAGCCTTTTCTGACTAATTAAGACCCTCCCCAAACTTGTGAACAGCACTCATACTTGGTCAACATGGGAAAGACAAAGGAGCATTCCAAGGCCATCAGAGACAAGATCGTGGAGGGTCACAAGGCTGGCAAGGGGTACAAAACCCTTTCCAAAGAGTTGGGCCTACCTGTCTCCACTGTTGGGAGCATCATCCGGAAGTGGAAGGCTTATGGAACTACTGTTAGCCTTCCACGGCCTGGACAGCCTTTGAAAGTTTCCACCCGTGCCGAGGCCAGGCTTGTCCGAAGAGTCAAGGCTAACCCAAGGACAACAAGGAAGGAGCTCCGGGAAGATCTCATGGCAGTGGGGACATTGGTTTCAGTCAATACCATAAGTAACGTACTCCACCGCAATGGTCTCCGTTCCAGACGAGCCCATAAGGTACCTTTACTTTCAAAGCATCATGTCAAGGCTCATCTACAGTTTGCTCATGATCACTTGGAGGACTCTGAGACAGACTTGTTCAAGGTTCTCTGGTCTGATGAGACCAAGATCGAGATCTTTGGTGCCAACCACACACGTGACGTTTGGAGACTGGATGGCACTGCATACGACCCCAAGAATACCATCCCTACAGTCAAGCATGGTGGTGGCAGCATCATGCTGTGGGGCTGTTTCTCAGCCAAGGGGCCTGGCCATCTGGTCCGCATCCATGGGAAGATGGATAGCACGGCCTACCTGGAGATTTTGGCCAAGAACCTCCGCTCCTCCATCAAGATTCTTAAGATGGGTCGTCATTTGATCTTCCAACAAGACAACGACCCAAAGCACACAGCCAAGAAAACCAAGGCTTGGTTCAAGAGGGAAAAAATCAAGGTGTTGCAGTGGCCTAGTCAGTCTCCTGACCTTAACCCAATTGAAAACTTGTGGAAGGAGCTCAAGATTAAAGTCCACATGAGACACCCAAAGAACCTAGATAACTTGGAGAAGATCTGCATGGAGGAGTGGGCCAAGATAACTCCAGAGACCTGTGCCGGCCTGATCAGGTCTTATAAAAGACGATTATTAGCTGTAATTGCAAACAAGGGTTATTCCTCAAAATATTAAACCTAGGGGTTGAATAATAATTGACCCACACTTTTATGTTGAAAATTTATTAAAATTTAACTGAGCAACACAACTTGTTGGTTTGTAAGATTTATGCATCTGTTCATAAATCCTGCTCTTGTTTGAAGTTTGCAGGCTCTAACTTATTTGCATCTTATCAAACCTGCTAAATCTGCAAGGGGTTGAATACTACTTGTAGGCACTGTATATGGGAACAGAATCGTGCTTACTAAGTCTACTACATAGATTCAGCCACAGAACCAAGCCTACTGCATAGATACAGGAACAGAACCAAACTTACTGCATACATATAGTTCCAGAATCCATATTACTACATAGATACGGTAACAGAGCTAAGCTTACTGCTTAGATACGGTGCCATAAATGAGCTTACTATACAGAACATAAAGCTTACAGCATAGATATGGGAGCAAAACCAAGCTTGCTATTTAAATAGAATACCATAACTCAGTTCACTACATTTACAAAAGTTACATAATGAGGCCCTTGTGATCACCATCTTTGAAAAAAACCCTTTGGGAAACTTTATTTTCAATAAGCAATAAAGGTAATGGTGAATAACAGGGGCAAAATGATCAGTGAGTGATAAAACTAGAGCCAGAGATTAACCAAAGAAACTCTACCCTAAAACAGATTACATGACATTGCTAAGGTAACATCAAATCTCCACCATCCACTCAGAGAGACTGACAAAAGGGCAAGGAGGGCGGAAGGAACTTCCCACCACACACCTGAGCCAGGGGACTCAGCATCCAAAGTTCTTTGCCAACAACTGACGCTGGGGAACCCGGCGCCCCGGGATCCCAGAACAGCGTCAGCGCTGAGAGTGACAGCATTCCAGCCCCCTCAAGACCAAGACCCAAGGCTGGATTTGAGGAACAAAGGGTATGGACATGGCAGGGCCCCGCACCGACACCGTCCCCAAGAGGTGACACCCTACCCCCCCACAATCATAGAATGACAGAGCACTGCCAGAAACAAGAGGGACAGACCTGAAAGCGGGAACGTGGTAAAACCGTGATCGTCCTCTCCACTGCCTGACAAATACACTATTACATGCCACACATCTTACGAACATACATACAATTCCTGAAACACGAACATGGAAACATACAGTATAGAGATATTTACACATTCACAAACATAGGAGGAGGAAAAAAATCTGGTATCCAAATTACATAAAATCCAGATATATTAGAAATTCTCTTAAAAAACTTTCATTCCATAAACACAGGAATTTTCATTCCATAAACACATATCGAAAGGCATGTACACCAATATATTCACAGATGCGTATACATACCATATTTAAAGGCACATACAAAAACATATAAATACACAACACATCTCTTTGCTTCTATCTGGACCTCATAGTTGATGGAATATCCTCTTTGGCGAGAAAGAGGCACTTCACGGTGGGACGTCAGTATAACAGACCTGGCCTTGCACAGTGAACTGTGCGTATCTGCTGTACTGTGATACGGCCAGGCCAGCACTGCTCCTGTAATTATGTCGGCGTTCCGGCCCAGCCACATCACAGTACAGCAGACCGGAACAGTTCACTGTGCGCAGCCATGTCTATACTGACGTAACACAGCGGGTGGCCCTGTATAGCTGTTGGGAGAGTAAAGCAAAGTAAAAAAAGTTTTAGAAAATATGCAAGAACCGTAAAAAAATTTGAATAATAATAAAGAAACAATTAAAATGAAAAACTAAAATGGCATTGCTGCATCCATAAGAGTCCAATTTATCAAAATACAAAATTAATCAACCCGATTTGTTAAAATCTTAAAGGAAGAAAAAAACTATACATTTGCTACCACCATAATTGTACCAGAGAACCATATCGCCACTCCATATTTACTGCACAATGAATGCTGGAAAATCAAACACCCAAAAAACGATTGTGGAATGGCGATTTTTATGGCATTTCACAGCACTCAGACTTTTTTCCTGCTTTCCAATACATTGAACAGCAAAATTATTAGTGCCATTTAGCCTTTCCCACAAAAAAACAAGCCCTCATAGGGCTATGAGGAGAGAAAAATAAGAAAAGTTATTGTAGAAGAGAAGAAAAAAATGAAAATCACCTGGTTAGAAGGGCTTTTTGGAAAAAAAAGTAATCTGACAGAACTAATAAATCGCTGGGATTAGACAGAATTTGTTAAACTACAGGTCTGGGTTGCCAAACATCTGTAATAGAGCTGGCACCTGCCTCCGACAACAGTGAACGGAACTAGCTCTAATTATTACTGTTTAAACAGTTAGATGCCATTGTGTGATGTGGTCTGGAGAAGTGGTGAATATGGGGTGATCTTCCAAAATATGCCGTTATTTAACCCATGCAGTAAATGCCATAAAGAAACAAAATTAAAACACCAGCAATTTTTGGTCACCTTGCCTCCATTGAAAATTGTATAAAAATGGTTAATATGTTCTACATGGCCCAATAAAAAAATAAAATCACCCTAATCATACTGCCATGGAGAAATAAGTTTTTAACTAACTCACAATGAACGCTATTTACCCCAATTTCCCATTTCTCGGCACGTTATATTGTAAGATGAGTGGTGTAATTTAAATCCACAACTTATCCTGCAAAAAACAGCTTTGTCGATGGAAAAAAAAATGTCATGGCTCTCGGAAGACAGAGCGAAAGAAACGAAAACGCAAAAGCAAAAAATGGCTTTGACAGGAAGAGATTAATAGTTTAAACAGTATGAATCAGCAAAATTTACAATAAAAGTAAAAATAATGTAAAACAAAGACAATACAAAAAACATGTATCAAGAGATTGGAAACCAAAATGAGAGATGCTAGGAATCTATATACTAAAGATAAGGAATCCAGAAAAGAAAAAAAATCTTACTAATTTTTATTTGCAAAGGAAATATAAACTCAGGAGTCACCCCACAGAATGCATCTGAATAGGATTTAATGTTACATAGCAATGAGTCCAATATCTAACATTTGAACTATAAGAAGCCTAAAGGCCGCTTTACACGCTGCGATATCGTTACCGATATCGCTAGCGTGCGTACACGCCCCCATCGGTTGTGCAACACAGGCAAATCGCTGCCCGCGGCGCACAACATTGCTCAGACCCGTCACGCTTCTTATCTGCCTAGCAACGTCGCTGTGACCGGCAAACCACCTCCTTTCTAAGGGGCCGGTTTGTTTGGCGTCACAGCGACATCACTAAGTGGGCGCCCAATAGAAGCGGAGGGGTGGAGATGAGCGGGATGTAACATCCCGCCCACCTCCTTCCTTCCTCATTGCCGGCGGCCGCAGGTAAGGGAGGTTCCTCGTTCCTGCGGTGTCACACATAGCGATGTGTGCTGCCGCAGGAATGACGAACTACATTGTACACGCAGCAGCAACGATAATTGGAAATAGGGGGGATTGTCACCGATTAGCGATTTTGAAAGTTTTTGCTACGATGCAAAATCGCTCATAGGTGTCACACGCAACGACATCGCTAAAGCGCCCGGATGTGCGTCACAAATTCCGTGACCACAACGAGATCGCTTGAACGATGTAGTGTGTAAAGCGGCTTTTAGGCCTCAGTTCTACTTGCATTTTGCACGGACGAGTGCAGTCCAATAAAACATCAGATTGCTCTCATTCTAGTGCAAAACTATGGGGCACTGTCATCTGCGACTGATTTTTCATGCCATAGCGGCCTGAGAAATGAATCGCAGCATGCTGCGTTTGGCAGTGAATCTCAGCTCTATGGGAGCGTGTGAAACATCGCACTGCACTCGCATGTCATCTGACCGCAGTGCGATATACGCAGAGACAGGCCGGGGAGAAAGAGCTCCCCCCACCTCTTCTCCGCAGCTGTGACCCGATCGCAAGATCGGATCACAGTCGCATGACCCTCATCTCACACTCGCAGCAGAGGGTCTTTAGCATATCACTTCCAATGCTCTCAGAACACTGGGCCAATGGCCGCAAGATATTATTTCACAGTTGTGTGGAGATAAAAAAAGAAAAATGTCTACAGGGTCCAATTCAGAAAAAAAACAACAAAAAATGAAAAAAAAAAAAACCCCTTAAGTAGTGTTGAGCGGACCCGGATCAGAAAAATCCGGATCCGCACGGTTCGAGGTTCCGATCCGAGTCCGACCAGTACCCGGGATCCGGGGTGCACGATCCGGATCCTCCTTTTTTTTTCTCTCTCTCTCTCTCTCTCTCTCTCTCTCTCTCCCTCTCTTCGACTCCCCATTCATTTACATAGCCGCGGATCCGTCGGACCCGGATTATAGCCGATCCGCTCAACTCTACCCTTAAGTTATATTTATTAGTGATTATTTAAAACCCATAAATTAGGCAGTTGGGTTTAATAATATACAGTATATAGATGTGGCAAAGGAAAAAAAACTTACAGAGGTGGTTAAATGACCATAGTGGGCCCCAAACATCTGTCAGCCTACATAATAAATAAAGGGGTTGGCACCCTGAAATTCAACTTGGCGCCCCCACTCAACGATGACATACCCTCGACACCCTAGTATCACCCTAGTTAAGAATAGATATGCACAGATACACTAAACCAGTATTTGCATATCAAATGGCCCCAACTATCACAATAAGTGGTTAAGTGATGGACTATATTTGTCAATAAATATATACTGTAGAATCAAACAATAGTCTGTGTCTACACTGTGTGCAGAATTATTAGGCAAGTTGTATTTTTAGAGGAATTTTTTTATTATTGATCAACAACTATGTTCTCAATCAACCCAAAAGACTCATAAATATCCAAGCTTAATATTTTTGGAAGTTGGAGTGTTTTTTTTTTTAGATTTGGCTCTCTTAAGGGGATATCTGTTTGTGCAGGTAACTATTACTGTGCAGAATCATTAGGCAACTTAATAATAACCAAATATATTCCCATCTCACTTGTTTATTTTCACCAGGTAAACCAATATAACTGCACAAAATTTAGAAATAAACATTTCTGATATGCAAAAACAAAACGCAAAAAATTAGTGACCAATATAGCCACCTTTCTTTATGATGACACTCAACAGCCTACCATCCATAGATTCTGTCAGTTGCTTGATCTGTTTACGATCAACATCGCATGCAGCAGCCACCACAGCCGACCAGACACTGTTCCGAGAGGTGTACTGTTTGTTTTCCCTCCCTGTAGATCTTACATTTTATGAGGGACCACAGGTTCTCTATGGGGTTCAGATCAGATGAACAAGGGGGCCATGTCATTATTTTTTTATCTTTTAGACCTTTACTGGCCAGCCACGCTGTGGAGCAGTTGGATGCATGTGATGGAGCATTGTCCTGCATAAAAATCATGTTTTTCTTGAACTATATCGATTTCTTCCTGTACCACTGCTTGAAGAAGTTGTCTTCCAGAAACTGGCAGTAGGTCTGGGAGTTGAGCTTCACTCCATCCTCAACCCGAAAAGGTCCCACAAGTTCATCTTTGATGATACCAGCCCATACCAATACCCCCACCTTCACCTTGCTGGCGTCTGAGTCAGAGTAAAGCTCTCTGCCCTTTACTGATCCAGCCTCTGGCCATTCCATCTGGCCCATCAAGAGTCACTCTCATTTCACCAGTCATAAAACCTTTGAAAAATCAGTCTTAAGATATTTCTTGGCCCAGTCTTGACATTTTATTTTAAGTTTCTTGTTTAACCCCTTCACGACCATGGACGGATATATCAGTCATGGAGCGTGTCCCGTTAAGCCCCACCCCCTGCCGCGGGCAGGCGGCGTGGAACGGCACTCATATCAGCTGTTTTCAACAGCTGACATGTGTGCCTACTGTTACGAGTGGAATCGCATTCCACCTGTAACATTAACCCCTTACATCTCGATGCCAAAGTCTGGCAGGGAGATGTATATACGCGCGGTGAAGATTTTCACTTACAACCGCCCCCACCGGAAGTCACGTGAGTGATCACGTGACTTTCGGTGGTTGCCATCGTAACACAGGGTCATGTGATGACGCCTGCAGCTATGACGTTTCACTTTCAGATAGATAGGAGCGATCGGATTGCTGATCGCTATAGCCCCCTAGGGGGACTAGTAAAATAAAAAAAAAAAAAAAAAAAGTTTTAAAAAATAAAAAAACCTAAAAGTTCAAATCACCCCCCTTTCCCCCCATTGAAAATTAAAGGGTTAAAAAATAAATAAATATACACATTTGGTATCGCCGCATTCAGAAATGCCCAATCTATCAAAATATAAAATCAATTACTCTGATTGGTAAACGGCGTAGTGGCAAAAAATTCCAAACGCCAAAATTACGTTTTTTGGTCGCCGTAAGTTTTACGCAAAATGTAATAACAGGCGATCAAAACGTAGCATCTGCGCAAAAATGGTACCATTAGAAACGTCAGCTCGAGAGCAAAAATAAACCATCACTGAGCCATAGATCCCAAAAAATGAGAACTCTACGGGTCTCGGAAAATGGCGCAAAACGTACGTCACTTTTATTGGACAAGCTTGTGAATTTTTTTAACCCCTTAGATACAAGTAAACCTATACATGTTTGGTGTTCCCAAACTCGCACCGACCTCAGGCATCATACCCACACATCAGTTTTACCATATAGTGAACACCATGAATAAAACATCCCAAAAACTATTGTGCCATCACACTTTTTTTGCAGTTTTTCCACACTTGGAATTTTTTTGCTATTTTCCCGTACACCATATGGTAAAACTTATGATTTCATTTAAAAGTACAACTTGTACCGCAAAAAACAAGACCTCATATGGCAAGATTGCCAGAAAAATAAAAAAGTTACGGCTCTCGGAAGAAAGGGAGCAAAAAACAAAAACACAAAAACGGAAAGTGGCCCCGGGGTGGAAGGGGTTAAAGGTGGTCGTTTTTCAGCCTTCCTTATCTTGGCCATGTCCCTGAGTATGGCACACCTTGTGCTTTTTGATACTCCAGTAATGTTGCAGCTCTGAAATATGGCCAAACTGGTGGCAAATGGCATCTTGGCAGCTTCACGCTTGATTTTCCTCAATTCATTTTGCACCTTTTTTGCCCAACACGCTTCTGGCGACCCGGGTGTCTATTTTCCATGAAACGCTTGATTGTTCAGTGATCACTAGTGATGAGCGAGTATGCTTGTTACTACTCGGTACTCGCACGAGTATCACTGTACTCGGGCTACTCGGCGGGTACCGAGTAATTTTGCAATACTCGTGCTTTACTCGTGGTCTTCATTTCTGCATGTTGGCGCTCTTTTGAGAGCCAGCCCTCATGCAGGGATTGGCTGGCAGACCACTGCAATGCCACAGCCCTGTTAGTTGTGGAATTGCAGTGATTGGCCGGCCTGCACAGCGTGACCGAGCCTTTATACCGGCCGGCGCGCTGTGCTCTGTACACAGCCATCTCATATTCCCTGCTTTCCACGCCCACAGGCGCCTATGATTGGTTGCAGTGAGACACGCCCCCACGCTGAGTGACAGGTGTCACACTGCACCCAATCACAGCAGCCGGTGGGCGGGTCTATACTGTGCAGTAAAATAAATAAATAAATAATTAAAAAAAACGGCGTGCGGTCCCCCCCAATTTTAATACCAGCCAGATAAAGCCATACAGCTGAAGGCTGGTATTCTCAGGATGGGGAGCTCCACGTTATGGGGAGCCCCCCACCCTAACAATATCAGTCAGCAGCTGCCCAGAATTGCCGCATACATTATATGCGACAGTTCTGGGGCTGTACCCGGCTCTTCCCGATTTACCCTAGTGCGTTGGCAAATCGGGGTAATAAGGAGTTAATGGCAGCCCATAGCTGCCACTAAATCCTAGATTAATCATGTCAGGCGTCTCCCCGAGATTCCTTCCATGATTAATCTGTAAATTACAGTTAAAAAACACACACACCCGAAAAATCCTTTATTAGAAATAAAAAACACTAACAAAGTCCCTCATTACCAATTTATTAACCCCGACAAACCCTCCATGTCCGGCGTACTCCACGGACTCCAGCGTCGCGTCCAGCTCTGCTGCATGGAAGTGACAGGAGCTGCAGAAGACACCGCCGCTCCGGTCACCTCCACGCAGCTAATGAAGGGAATAGCGCGATCAGCTGCTGTCAGTCAGGTAACTCCCGGCCACCGCTGGATCCAGCGGTGGCCGCGATTAACCTCAGTGACAGCAGCTGATCGCTATACTCACCTCAGTTGGTGCATGGAGCTGACTGGAGCGGCGGTGAGTAGCGCGATCAGCTGAGCTGTCACTGAGGTTACCCGCGGCCACCGCTGCATCCACCGCTGGATCCAGGTAACCTCAGTGACAGCTCAGCTGATCGCGCTACTCATCTCATTAGCTGCGTGGAGGTGACCGGAGCGGCGGTGTATTCTGCAGCTCCTGTCACTTCCATGCAGCAGAGCTGGACGCGACGCTGGAGGACTGTGGAGTACGCTGGACATGGAGGGTTTGTCGGGGTTAATAAATTGGTAATGAGGGACTTTGTTAGTGTTTTTTATTTCTAATAAAGGATTTTTCGGGTGAGTGTGTTTTTTAACTGTAATTTACAGATTAATCATGGAAGGTATCTCATAGACGCCTGACATGATTAATCTAGGATTTAGTGGCAGCTACGGGCTGCCATTAACTCCTTATTACCCCGATTTGCCAAAGCACCAGGGTAAATCGGGAAGAGCCGGGTACAGCCCCAGAACTGTCGCATATAATGTATGCGGCAATTCTGGGCGGCTGCTGACTGATATTGTTAGGGTGGGGGGCTCCCCATAACGTGGAGCTCCCCATCCTGAGAATACCAGCCTTCAGCCGTATGGCTTTATCTGGCTGGTATTAAAATTGGGGGGACCGCACGCCGTTTTTTTTAATTATTTAATTATTTATTTCACTGCACAGTATACACACACCGGCTGCTGTGATTGGGTGCAGTGAGACAGCTGTCACTCAGTGTGGGAGCGTGTCTCACTGCAACCAATCATAGGCGCCGAAAAGCAGGACAGCAGGGAATAGGAGATTGATTAATGAGCGGCCGGCTTTTTCAAAAGAGGAAAAGCCACCGGAGTTTGAACAGCTGTGCAGCGCCGCGGCAGTGATCGGGGAACGGTAAGTAAGAGAGAGGGGGGGGGAACTGACCGACAGACTGTGAGAGGGGGACAGACAAGACAGAGAGAGACAGACCGACGGACTGAGGGAGATAGAATAAAAAAAAAAAAATGACCGACATCGCTAGTAAAAAGCACAAAACGTGCGTTTTGGACATCGGAGTGCCACACAAGGTTTTCATGTAAAATCTTTCATGTAATAATCTCAAAAAGTAACATACACCAGCTCTATCTCACTATTGGGTATGTGCCCTTAACATTTCCGCCATGAAAATTCATTTTGGTGTCATTTTGGAAGGTTTTCTGGTGAGTCCGTAAAAATGGCGTAAAACTTGGACAAAATTGTTCACAGCTGTGACTTTTGAGTGATAAATGCTTCAAGGGGTCTTCCCCATGCTGATGCCATGTCATTTGAGCACTCTTCTGAGACTTTTGTGACATTTTTAGGGTTTCTACATGCTGCCGGGGGGTCATTTCACAAAAATACTCGGGTCTCCCATAGGATAACATTGGGCTCGGTGCTCGGGCCGAGTACACGAGTATCTTGGGAGGCTCGGCCCGAGCTTCGAGCACCCGAGCTTTTTAGTACTCGCTCATCACTAGTGATCACACTTCAAAAGTTTGGCAATTTCAAGACCTCTGCATCCCTCTGCAAGACATCTCACAATTTTGGACTTTTCAGAGCCCGTCAAATCTTTCTTCTGACCCATTTTGCTAAAGGAAAGGAAGTTGCCTAATAATTAAGCACACCTTATATAGGGTGTTGATGTCATTACACCACACCCCTCCTCATTACAGAGATGCACATCACCTGATTTACTTAATTGATAGTTGGCTCTCAAGCCTATACAGCTTGGAGTAGGACAACATGTATAAAAATGATCATGTGATCAAAATACTCATTTGCCTAATAATTCTGCACACGGTATTTTATGTCCGTATAGCCAATATTATTACATACATTAAAGGGAACCAATCACCAGGATTTTCGTATATAAGCTAAAGTCAGTGCTATTGTGGAGCCCCTGAGACTTCAGTCGCCATAGGGTACTGCGCCTCACTTAAGGTGCAATATTCATTCCGACTAAGGAGGAGGTGCATTGCCGGTGTGATCACATTTCATCCATACATACAGCTTAGTAGCGAACTACTGGGGCTGGCTAGGGTAGATGTTGGAGGTGGCTGTCATGGGAACAGGACTTTCCACTCACTAGTTAGCACCTGGGACGTGGAGCTACACAGGGGGTAAGAAGGAGCAACATTCACTTATAGTCAGTCTGCTCAGGACAGGCAAGGAGTCAAGTTGGGACCTCAGTCCAAGCAACATCATACTGCTGAGGAAGGAAGCTAACCGGGGCGCCTGCAGCTTGGAGCTGGAAGCTCAGCCTGGGCCCTCTAAACCTGGGTTGGAGGAAACTCTGAGAGAAAGGCTCATCCTTCACTACACCGGCGGTGACCCCCAAATTATCCGGGATCAACTGAGGCCCATCATGGTGGAAACTGGCACGCCAAGGGTGACAATATTACATTGAGTAAAGGACTTGAACCGCAATTCCTGGTGTTGTTCCCATCCTTGCCAGAGCTGGTGCCCTGTGTTTTGGCACCATCAGCTACTACTACCACCATCATCCTCCCTGGGGCCTAGCTCTACCTGTGGGGAGCTGCAACATCAGAGCTGCGTTACCGTCTGCCCCAGAAGAGAGAGACCTTCCGCAGCGGCGGCTTTCCTTATAGCCGCATACCACAGGTGGCGTCACAAGACAACTACTTCCATCCTCCCCAACCCCTCTATCCTCTTTAGTGACACCGACGGGTCACAGAATCGGGCCAGGCTGCTGCCCAACCATCACCGGCCCGGTGACGAGTAGTGAACCCAGGGACCCCATAGTCGCGTCACTAAACTGGGACTATCAGGCTGATTCTATACATACCTTTAGTGGTCAGCTCGGATATTTATGTTTTGAAATCTAAGAAAGTAAAGTTTATAAAATCGGCAGCTTTTTGAGTGACAGTAGCTGAGGATCAGATAATATCTGGGGGGGAATTCATAATTATCCCCTCCCCTTGTTAGAATTAGCATCAGTACTGTATTATACCAGCGATTTACTTTTCACTTGCGGGATCTGTGTGAGGTCATACCCATGTGACCAGAAGGGGCAAAGCTTCAGCCAACAGAAAAATGTTGTGTTGTGGTATCAGCTGTTATGATCCGGTAACCATGGAAGATTACAAAAAACTCCCATTGGTAAAAAAAACACTAAGTAAACAAGAGTAGTTGGAACCTGGGCTGACTGCAAACCACTAACTATCAGACCATACTAGAAGTAGCCGTGGAGCGTTCCTAAAAACCCAGACAACTCGTTACAGCCTGAGAAACTAGCTACGCCTCACAGAGAAAAAAATGAGGAACTCTACCTTGCCTCAGAGAAGTCCCCAAAGAAGTAGATAGCCCCCCCCCCACATATAAAGATTACGGTGATGTAGGAAAACACAATACACAGGTAGGAAAAATAGATTTAGCAAAAGCGAGGCCCAAATAACTTGATACAAAGAAAAGGAAAGGAAACTGATTGTGGTCAGTACAAAATAACTATAGAAAAATACCAAACTCCTGATAATAAATAAATGGCCCCGGAGGTCGAACGACCTCACCCCCACTATATCAGGTACTCCTGTAAATAATGGGAGAACACAATACCAAAAAGAACACAAAAATACAGAATAGCAGATAATCAAGTTAGACAGGGAGAAAATCCCTTTTCCTGCAGGAGAGCTGGAAAAGGGGGACCCCCATGCTCACAACACAAGAGAAACCAAACTTCACCTGCAAGAAAACAGATACAAAACAAAAGAAGGAAAAACAACCACCCTAAGGTGTAAACCAGAAAGCAAGGAAAAAAACTGAGAACTTATCTGCAGAAGTCTTGCTCAGGGAAACAGGGAAGGACAGAACTCCAAATCAGGTCCACAGAGGCTGAGGAATATACAATTATAACCAGCGCCAGCAAAGAGTGCTCTCCTATATAGACCAGACTTGTCTGCAATAGGACTTCCCTAATTCCCAATTAATGCCGACACCTGTCTGAGTCACAGGTTCAGACTCAGCTCCACTACTATTCCTGGCCACCAGACGGAGCTCCAAAACAGCACCCACACAGACGACATTCACAATAATCAGTTTTGTTGGTTGTGGCACCGCACCTTCTGGGCACATGGGTTTCACCTCACACAGGTCCTGTAAGTGAAAAGTGAATCGATGGTATTATTATTATTTATTATTATAGCGCCATTTATTCCATGGTGCTTTACAAGTGAAAAGAGGGTATACGTACAACAATCATTAACAGTACAAGACAGACTGGTATACCAGGAGAGAGGACCCTGCCCGCGAGGGCTCACAGTCTATAATACTTATGCTAATTCTAACAGGGATATGCATACCTCCAGATATTATCTGATCCTCAGCTGCTGTCACTCAAGAAGCTGCAGATTTTATAAAGTTTACTTTCTTGGATTTCAAAACTCAAACATCTGAGCTGACCACTAAAGGTATGTAGAGAATCAGCCTGATAGTGCAGTATAACACTGGGTTTAGGTTATATATGAAAATCCTGGTGATTGGTTGCCTTTAAGTATAGGCGTGACGCCCTGGCAAAACCAGGTAGTCACAGAAGTGTCCATCCTCCTTGTTACCACCAGAAACCCACACTCAGGTACAACACACAGCCATTAAACCCTAGACACCCCCTCATGATAATAAGGACACACCAGTGGGAGGGATGAGGTGGATGAGAACGCCCACCTAGGGGTCCTGAGGTGTCAGGGGTGTTAATACAGTAGTTCAGTTCAGATCAGTTTTGACAGTTGAAGTGTGGAGTAGTAAAATGGAAGTCGAGAGCTGACAGCAGTGTAGTCAGGAGTAGGGGCCCTTGGACTACCCGGTTAGGTGGCAGACAGTGACCAGGGCCACAGGCGACGGAGATCCGGTTGCGGGAAACCTTAAGTGTTGTAGCCCGCCGGTGCCGACAGCGGGAATCCGGTCTGGAGGCCGTGCACAGTCAGGGTGCCTGGACCCTAGGGCGAGGAAGGTTGCAAGCCCCTCTCCAATTAACCAGCCGGGGACAAGGTTCCAGACTCCGTCAGAACCCACTGAGATCCCAAGGGTCAGCTTTCGTGGGCCACAGCTTCCAACTACACACAGAACGGAGTGGACTTCTCCGTTCCATGCAAAGTCGTCCAAAAGGAATGACAAACACAGAGTGCAGGAGGAAGGGACACCTGTTCATTAACCTGGGTGCGGGACCCGAGTACACCCTCCAACGGCAGCCAGTCACTGGCAACTTGGTTTACTATTGGACTTGTGTGAAATTACTGAACTGCGAGTACACCATTGTCCCCCGGTCCAACCTGCTGCGCCATCTCCAGCAGCCATCACTCCCGTGTACCGGCACAAGGCCCCGGGACTACACCTCCCCTACCTGTGGAGGGGATCCCATCTTGCTGCCCCGTTCCATCAGTCCCGGGCGTCCCATCACCAGGCAGCGGCGGTGCCACCATCCCTCACCGCAACCCATGGCTGGCGTCACAGACACAACACCTCCCCTGTAAATATCCCCTTTACGATGGTTGTGAGGACGGGCGGCCGTGAGAGCCCGGGTCCAGTCACCACTCGAGCAGGAGCAGCGAACCCGGATCCAAGCAAGCACCATGAGAGAGAAGCAGCAGCGGTCCCCGACCCCGACCTAGGCATACAAGTGTGTAACACAGATTGTTATGTCCACCCCTTTATAGCCCTACAGATACAGAGTGACAAAAGTAATGAAAAAAAAAGATAGTGATACTCAATGTACGTAGTAGAACCGCAACTTTTTTCTAGGAGTTTGGAAAAATCAGCTGCAATACGTTAACATAACCTTACTATGTACACGAGTATCCAACATTTCCCAACACAGATGATGGCTCAGGAAAGAATGATAGGGATTTTAATGAATTCCATTAATTTCTATGCCAAATTCTTATGCTCGCCCTGTGTTAAGAACACTAAAAAGTTGATGAATAGCTGTCGGAAAGAGTAGATGTCAAAGAAACACAGTTAGTGACGCAGATCCGGCACCATTAACGATATTGCAGCATGTGACACTTTTGTGCGACCTAAAACGATCGCAAAAGTGGCAATAATCGTTTGCCGTGGAGAGCTCGTCCTAAAACCAAATATCGTTTATTTCTAATTAGCGATGTTGTTCCTCGTTCCTGCAGCAGCACACATCGCTGTGTGTGACACCGCAGGAGCGAGGAACATCTCCTTACCTGCCTCCACTGGCTATGCGGAAGGAAAGAGGTGGGCGATATGTTTAGGTCCCGCTCATCTCCGCCCCTCCGCTTCTATTGGTCGCCTGCCGTGTGACGTCGCTGTGATGCCGAACGACCCGCCCCCTTAGAAAGGAGGCGGATCGCCGGTCAGAGCGACGTCGCAGGGCAGGTAAGCCGTGTGACGGGGGAGTGTGATTTTGTGCGCGACGGGCAGCGATATGCCCACAAACGAGGGGGCGGGTACGCAAGATAGCGATATCGTTACTGATATCACTCCCGTGTAAAGCCCGCTTTAGGTCATTAGCAGAACGGAGGGCATGGGTAGGGTGATAGAGAGAGATGAGAGAGGAGATGTAGGGCAGTGAAAGGATTTACTGTATGTGTGAGAGTGATAAGTTTAGATTGGACTCTGTAGCCTATGGGCAACCAGTGCAATGACTGGCACAGAGCAGAGGCATTCTTGTAGCGGTTGGAGAGGAAAATGATTCTGGCTTCGGCATTCAGGATGGATTGGAGAGGGGAGAGGGGAGAGTTTAGTAACAGGGAGACCAATTAGTAAAGAATTACAGTAGTCCAGGCAAGAATGAATAAGAGCGACAGTAAGAGTTTTTGCAGAGTCAACCCGCAAAGTCAACACTGAGGTTGTGGGTTGTATTAATCACCTAGGCAGGTTAACTATGCAACAATTTTAATTTGTATCTGTATACGGTATTACAATTTTGTGTAGATGGCCACAATGTGATGCCCTCAGTTTCAATCCAGTCGGAAATAATAGTCCTTAAGTTCCTCCCAGGAATGCATATCATGACTATAGCATGTGTGTCTAGCTCCAGTTTCTATAGTCCAATCACGAACTTTAGGACCTGGGCTCAACAACAGATCCTCTCCCCTCTAAATCCCAGAACTGACTCACTAACTAAGCATGTGGCTTACTCTTCCACCTCTCTTGGGATCAGTCCCCTGCTTAAACATTTGTTACATGAACTCAAAATATACAGAAGGGTCTAGAAGTCCAGTCTGAACAAACATGTATTGGGGAAGTCCCCTGCAGAGATGAACAAAGACAAACAGCTTCCCATCAGATGCAGGACAATGAATCCTTCTGTAGGCATGATATCATTAGACTCTATGGAGACAGGCTGAAGTTGACACTCTATTACATGGAGAAGAATGGTTTAAGGTCCCGTTACACATAGCGATGTAACAGCGATCCCACCAGCGATCCGACCTGGCAGGGATCGCTGGAACGTCACTACATGGTCGCTGTTTAGCTGTTAGTCAGGCAGATCTCCACAGCGACCAGTGAACAGCCATCAGCCACCAGTGACCCATGTAATGACGGCTCGCTGCACACTCAGAACCGGCGCTCGTCAAACACGCCGATGCGTGCTGCACAGCGCGGGAAACCGACGAGTAAAAAATGGTCCTGATTGTTGTGTCACGATCAGCTACCTCGCAGCAGGGTCCCACTCGCTGGGGTCCCACTCACTTTTCAGCATGTCATACACAGCGATATCGCTGGCGTGGTCGCGGATACGTCACAAAACCTGTGGCGTTTCAACAATCTTGCTAGTGATCTCGCTATGTGTGACAGGGGCTTTAGGGTGCTTTCACATCAGCATTTTTTTAACTGAGATACAAATGGATTTTTTGCCGCAAAGCCAGATCCTTTACAATGTCGTTGTCATTTCAATGCATTTGCAATGGAATTGTGGTCGACACACTGGATCCATTGCTTTGCGGTATTTTACCTTTTTTCAAAAATGCTACTTGCAGCATTTTTGCCCTCAGGCAAAATACTGCATGTCAATGGATCCGTTAGATTGCAGCGGTTCCTGCAATGTATTTCAATGCGTGCCGGATCCTGCTGTACCGGAATTCGCTGTATCCTAATAGACAGGATCCTGTTTTCTGTACTTAGCATGCCCAGAATGATGCCTGGAATGGTCAGTGCAGAAATCTCTCTCTCTCTATCGTGGAGGGGTAAAAGGGAGTAATAAAGATGGAGTCCCTAAGTGTGTCTGTGTATTTATTACTAATAAAGTATTTTTTCTCTGTGTGATGTCCTTTTTTTAACCCTTTATGGGAGACTCTTAATGGCTGGGTCAAACGTGGCCTGACATTAAGAATCTCAGACTGTATACAAGCTGTTAAGCAAAGCTGTTATTAACCCCTTATTTCCCAGCGTGCCACCCAGCACCAGGGCCAGTGGAAGAGTTGGATACAGTGCCAGAAGATGGTGCTTCTATGAATGCGCCATTTTCTGGGGTGGCTGCGGACTGCAATTCACAGCGGCGGGGGGGGGGGGGCAGAAAGCTTGGGCCACCCTGCGCTGCGGATTCCAATCCTCAGCTGCCTAGTTGTACCTGGCTGGACACAAAAATTGGGCAAAGCCCATGTCGTTTTTTTTTTAATTATTTCATGAAATTCATGAAATAATTAAAAAAGTGCTTCCCTATATTTTTGGTTCCCCGCCGGGTACAAATAGGCAGTTGGAGGTTGGGGGTAACCCATACCTGGATGCTGTACCTGGCTGGCATACAAAAATATGGCAAAGCCCACTTCATGTTTTCTTTAGTTTTTGGGCAAAAAAATAAAAAAAAAGGGCTTCCCTGGATTTTCCATTGCCAGTGAAGGTAACACCAAGCAGTGGGGGTTAGCAGCCAGTAGCTACTTGGGTTACCCTTAGCAATAGAAAATGCAGCGGGAGCCCACGCATTTTTTTTTAACCCAAACCCTTATGTGTTTGAATTAAAAAAAAAAAATCGACATGGGCTTCATCCATCAAGCACCCGAGCATTTTACTGCTCACTCATCCCTACTCCTGACTACACAGCCAGCAGAAAAAGTAAGATCAGCTGACTCCTGTGTCGGCCGATTACTTTTTCTGTGTCCCGCTGCATCCATCGCAGAGTGTGTGGGCTGTGAGGTCAGCTGAGTTCAGCCAACACTGGAATCAGCTGATCTGAACTCAGTTGAACTCTAGCCCGCACACTCTGCAATGGATGCAGTGGGACACAGAACATGTAATCGGCCGACACTGGAGTCAGCTGATCTGAGTACTTGTTCTGCTGACTATGAGGTTAGGAGTTCAGCTGAGTTCAGATCGGCTGACTCCAGTGCCGGCCGAACTCAGCTGAATTCCACAGCCCGCACATGCTGCGATGGATGCAGCGGGACACAGAACATGTAATCGGCCGGCACTGGAGTCAGCTGATCTGAACTCTGCTGAACTCCTGACCACACAGCCTGCACACGGTCACATATGATCGGTAGCAGGCAGTGACTGCTCTTAACCTGCATCCATCGCAGCGTGTGTGGGCTGTGAGATCAGGAGTTCAGCTGACTCCCGATCAGCCTACTCCAGTGCCGGCCGATAAATTCTGTGTCCCGCTGCATCCATCACAGGAGCCATAAAAAGTAGAAGGATCCGGTAAAATAACAATTGCAGTTGCATGCGTTGCACATTCAATTCAAAGGATCCGGCCATATGCGGTTTGTGTTTTTTTGCCTACAGGCAAAAAAAACGCTGATGTGAAAGCACTCTTACTGAGGGCCCCTGAGATACTCAGTCAGAGTATCTTAAACTGAGAGCAAGCAATCTCTAATAAAATACTACAGTAATATTGACATAATTGGCACTTCGTGCTGTAAAAAGTTCAAATCCCTTAGAGCTGCAGGCTCCGTTCTACGTCTATTGGTCCAATACTCTTTAAGGCCTGTGCCACACATCCGTGCTGCCGGCACGTGTTTGTCATTTTTTACACGTACCGGCGGCACGGAGACACTTTAACCAATGCTACCCTATTGTAGCAGGCACACACACGTAAAACCACACGGAACGTGTGTCCGTGTGCGTTTGTACGTGTGTGCGATTTTCAAAGCGCTGACATGTCAGTGTTTTCTCCGGCAGCACGGGTGTTACACGGCCCGCACCCGTACCACACGGGTGTAGTGTGGATGCGGTCCCGTGTGACACGCGCCGGAGTAAACACACATGTCAGGGAAAAAAATAAAAAACAGTAACTCACCTTCTCCAGCCCTCCTGTCTCTGCCGCTGCTGCCTCTTGCTGCCGACCGCCGCTCATTAATCTCATAGAATATTCACTTCACTGCCTGGCAGCAGCAGCAGCGGGGAGACGGGAGGGCTGGAGACCGCGGATCAGCACCACGGACAGCAGCGCGGACATCAGGAAGGACCAGGTGAGTATAATAATTACTGATTCTACGTGTGCTATCGCGGATAGCACACGTAGAACACACGTGTCACGCACGTACCAGAGACACGTACTTACCTGCACGCAACACGCAGGGAAAATACGTGTCTCTCGGCACGTGCGTGAAATTCACGTGAGTGTGGCAGAGGCCTAAGAGAAATATTATGGATTCCAAGGCACCAAAACGTCTTTCAATTATCGATACAAAGAAAAAGTGCAGACATGAATTAATGTCAAGCCATTAAAAATTGCATATAGTCACAACACAATATAGGGTGCTTTATATGGAGGTTTGATTGTAGATCACTCCCATCAACTCTACCACATGGCAGGTCTTTGTAGTCAAGACAATACTAAATACAAATTAAAATAATGGTTAAAACATATATACAACATGCATTATACAACACTGACAAATCTTCAGAGATTACTTATACCATCATATATATACGATATTTATCCTATCCACTATACTCAGAGCCATAAAGTATTTTATTTGCCACTTCCTAATTAGTTTAGGTCTATGACAAGGTCTACATCCAACTCCATATTTGGATATTCACACTCTGTAGCATGTTAATGGACCATATGGGACATATGTTTGGGGAGAAGTATGTTCCAAACAAATTGCGCCAAAATACGTTTTATTACTTACATGTTCCCTATGTAAATAGCATAGCATAGGTCTCTAGCCCCATTGGCGTCTCATCACCCTGTGGGTGTTTGCATGCTTTCCATGGTATCATGCCCCTGTGGGCGTGATACCATGGATTTACATCAGCGACTCAGCGCCGTCACGTCTGCTCCTTCAGAATCTCGTGTGTGCGCTTACCGTTCTCGCCGCCGCCTCATCCTGGTGTTTGTGTGTCGGCTTCTGACGCGCACTGCGCATGCTCAGAAGACTCTTGTGGTTTCTGTCATGCGCAGTGCGTGTCAGAAGCCGACCAGCAAACACCAGGATGAGGCGGCGGCGAGAATGGTAAGCGCACGCACGCGAGATTCTGAAGGAGCTGACGTGACGGCGCTGAGTCGCTGATGTAAATCCATGGTATCACATGAAAACACCCACAGGGCGATGAGACGCCCATGGGGCTAGAGACCTATGCTATTTACATAGGAAACATGTAAGTAATAAAACGTATTTTATTACTTTCATATTACACAATATAACACACGGATGGGTAGGAAGGGGTTAGCAGCTCACACAGGCTCCTGCTTGTAGGTTTTTTGACCTGACAGGTTCCCTTTAAGCTGTGTGTCATTACCATAGTCAGCCCAATATTCTCACAAGAGACAATCATCACTCGTGTGAGCGAGTCTTCACAGACAGCATCTCTTACACAGGTGCCTTTTGTTAAAGCATGCACTATACTGTACCTTAGCAGCCATCAAAAGTAGCAAAAATGGTTAAAAACTTTTCAGAATGTAACGGTTTTCTAGGTAACAGAATAATTATTTAAAATAATGTACACTTCAGGAGTCTCTCACACAAGGGATTACATGAATGTGGAAATGTGTTAATTTGTTTCTGTGCTGCAATAATCTTTACAAATAGAACGCAGTTATGTATTAGGCTTAGCAGTTACCAGTGTATGCAGGAGGCTCATTGTACTGCAGTTATTATTATTAAATGATAAACGTGACATTGTGTGTTTATGTAAGAATTGCGAGTCTACATAATCACTGACTAATTTTGCTGTTGTGAATTTATTTAAAGAGGACCTTTTACCAATGTTTCATGTTGAACTGGACAAACAATGTAATAGTGGCTACAGAGAAGAATAAAACATTCTTTTGTTTCTTTGTTTTTTTATTTTGCCTGTCCATTATGGAGCTATTAATCAATGTATGTTATTTGGCGCTTGAGTTAATTTTCGTTAAGTCCAAGTGGGTGTTATAAGAGAATTTTCATTGGGGGAGTGTACTTCTTCCCTACGATTTTGACCAATCATAATTAAACAACAACATACAGGCGAAAATAATACGCCAAAGTATCTAAGGACTCGTTCTGTGTGAGATTGAATGACAGCCCTAATCTCACTGCATAGTGATTAAAAATTGCTGTGAGCACAGCTGACATAAGTATGATTACTGACACCTCATCTCCTAACAGGGAGGGGGAGGGGAGAGGGGAGAAAGAGGGAGTTTGTTCAGCCAGACACTGATTTACCACATCTGAGCATGCTCTGTTTAAAAAAAAACGGAAACAGTCGCTGGCTTCCGTCATAGGACGGATCCTGCGCCCATAGGCTTCCATTGTAAAAGACAACGGACTGCGACGGATCCAGCGCCGTCCGTTTATTCGACGGTTACAAAAAACTCTGGACGTCCCTTCCGTCGGAAACAGATTTTTAGACTGGTCCGTCATACTATGGATGCAACGTCAGGCCATCCGTCGCAATCCGTTGCTAATACAAGTCAATGAGAGAAAAACGGATCCAGCACTGGATTCATTTTTTTCACATTTCGACGGATTGCGACTGATGGCAAAAACTGATGTGTGAAAGTGGAAAGGGGCCTAAGGAGTAGTACAGCAGAGATGACAGTGCTATGAGAGGAAGAGAGCTGATGGAAGGGTTTGTAATATGACATAGGTAAACCCAGCTGTGTTACCTTTCCCGCACACTGACTACCGGGACCTTATTGAAAATGTGTTAGTCATCTGTGCTCTACTCCCAGCAGTTTCTGATAATGCATGAAGTTAGACCAGAAGATGAGCGTTTTGTCTTGCACACTGAGAAACCTGCTATAAATTATTGTGCAGCATGTCTTTTTTCTCCTGAATGTTGCTGCCTGCATATGATTGGACATTATACAGTGGGAAAAAATACACACCTCCAGTCAAAATATTTTCTCAATGCCCACTTGCCCTTAACAAAAATTAACTCATTTGATGCCAAATACTTTAAAATTGATAATATACTACTCACAAAACATTAGGGATTTTTGGCTTTCGGGTGAAATTTCAGGATGATTCTAAAATGCACTTTAACCTCTTCAGGGGAACGTAAGGTGATCTTCTCTAAACGTCTGAATGCACAGGTCCAACTGTTAAATGTTTTAGTACTTTTTGCACAACTTGTTGTTCTCTGACAAGGAGTTTAGTGAAAAAATTCACAACAAGTGTTTGATCCATGAATCGCCCAATAAATTTCGGGGTTCAATTAGAATTGGTATTTAAACAGGCCTCCTCATCATGCAGTTCACATTTTGACATCATGAGACCAAGAAGACACCTAGCAATCGATCAACCATACCTCGACATTGTGAGGCTTCAAGCAGGATGTTCTCGGAAGGAAGTGGCCACTGAGATTAGAGTGTCACAGAGTGTCATCAGCAGGTTGCAACAGAGATACAGAGAGACTGGAAGAGTCATAGAAAGGCAGATAAGTAGACGTCCTTTTTCCACATCCCACACTGATGACCTCTTCTTTATGATTAATTCTCTTCGGAACCGGATGATGAATACAACCCCACTGCAGGCACATTTAAGGGAGGTTAGTGGCACCTAAGTTTCACTTCAGATCATTCAAAACTGTTTACATCAGAGTGGTCTACATGTTAGTTGACCTGCAAGGGTTTCAGACCACACCAGCAGGAAAAGGCGTCGTAGTCTTGCTGGACGAGGAACCAGTGGGCTTTAGTGCTGTTCACTGATGAAATTCAATTCACGCTGAACAGAAATGATGACCACCGATGCTGTTGGAGATGTCAAAGAGAGTGCTATACATTAGCCACTGTTGTCACCAGACAAGCATTTGGTGGTGGTGTTACAGTGCGGGCAGTAGGGCGTGGTGCACATTTTTAGGTCTTACCTCTGGGAATAATTCCCTTTGGTGTGATTGTAGTAAAATTTCATAGCATTGCAACATTGTTTACTAGTGGGTCAATCATCAGAAAATTAACAAATATTTGTAGAAAATGTAGTGCTACTTTTGGTCGTATCAAATGACAAACTTCACTTCATCCAAGAGTTGTCAATTCTACAGAACCTCAAATACACTCTTAACCTGTACCGCTAGATATCTACGGGACAGACAACAACTTCTCAGTTCCTCCTCCTGACACTAGTAATGCCAATCATTCAGCAGTTTCATTGCAGGTCTGGTTTGCAAACCTTTTCCCATCCCAGTTTACAGTCAGTGGACCGCTGCTATCAAAGGAAGCTCTGATAGCATTTTCTGCAATCTGTCGATGCCAGCGACAAGCCTGTCTGATAGAATCCCTGTTCAGCGTGAGACTGTCTGGATCATGGACAAATGACTGAGAAGCAGCAAGTAGGCAGGTTGCTTTTCTATCATTGTATCAGTTCTATCTAGAGCTGCAGCAACTTCCTGAGTCACAATTTTGACAGGTCTTTAACGACTTATATTTCTTGGGACTAAAATGCCCTTCGTCCTCATCATTATCGTTGTCAGAAGTGCCATTGTCACTGCAACTGCTACTAAATCGGTGATCTGTGTAGCGTCAGTCATTTCCATAATGTCGCACCAATAGGAGATACGATGTTGTTCCTCGTTCCTGTGGCAGCACACATCACTGTGTGTGAAGCCGCAGGAGCGAGGAACATCTCCTTACCTGCCTCCACCGCCTATTCGGAAGGAAGGAGGTGGGCGGGATGTTTACGTCCCGCTCATCTCCGCCCCTCTGCTTCTATTGGCCGCCTGCTGTGTGACGTCGCTGTGGAAGGAAGGAGGCGGGTTGCCAGCCAGAGCGACGTTGCAGGGCAGGTAAGTGCGTGTGAAGCTGCCGTAGCGATAATGTTCGCTACGGCAGCTATCACAAGATATCGCATCTGCGATGGGGGCGGGTACTATCGCGCTCGGCATCGCTATCATCGGCTAGCGATGTCGCAGCGTGCAAAGTACCGCTAATAGTCCAGGTCCGCCCATCACTAATCCTAACGAATAGTCATATTTTATGTCGTTACTGGATCAATTAATTTTAGCACTTTTAGTAAAAAATTACCAAAAGGCTCCTCACATTCAAAACATTTATAGGTTGTTGAAAAAGGAAGCGGTTATGCTTCACAATGATAGTCATGCGCCTGTCCCACACTTTTTGAGATATGTTGCTGCTATCAAGTTCTAAATGTGTTAAATGTTTTCAAATGAGATGGAAAAATGTCTCTGTTCTATGTTCTGTTGTGAATAAAATATGTCTACAAGACATTGTCAAATCATTGCATTCTTGTTTTCTTTACATTCTATACAGCAGCCAACCTTTTTGAACTGGGGTTGTACTTCGCATCCACTAGACATGAATGTTAACACGTTTTTGTGCCAACCAAGTGTAAGATCTGCATTGAAAATGTATCCTTGTGGTTAGGTGAGGCTCTTCCAGATTCATCAGGTTTTGCCACACTGTAAAATCATACTAATAGATTAATTGGCTTCTTCCAATTATCAGTAATGTGAACATCTGTCGAAGGAAAATTTAATTGTCATAATTCACTGCTGTGTCTGTCCCCATTAAATACAGGGTGGTCCAAAAGTAGGAGGACAGAAAATAATAACATTTATTTTGATTTATATATAAAATTATATTTACTAACACAAGAACAACATTGACATTTAAATTTTATTCTGAATAATAATACAAAAGCCCTTAAATGTTATCAACGCAGGTGCTCAAACTCTTTTCCTTTACAATTTGCATAGCTTTGAAGTCTGCCTCCCTCTTACGCTTCGACAAACATTTTTGCACAAGTCTCTTTGGGTATTAATTCTTGAAATGCATCTCTTATGTAATTTTTCAAATCACTGACACTTTTTGGTTTTCGACTATAAACTTTGTATTTGAGTACTCCCCAAAAGAAAAAATCCATTGGGGTCAAGTCTGGTGAACGTGCCGGCCAATCAAGTGGGTCTCTTCATCCAATTCATTTATTAGTAAATGTTTCATCAAGATACTCTTGAATAACGTGGAGGGGCCCCATCTTGTCGGAAATAAAGGTCATTTGAATTACGGTAGATACTTATCTCCTGCGACTGTTCCATCAAAAAATATTGGTCCTAAAACACCAAAACTTGATATACCACCCCAAACATTGACACCAGGCTTATTTAGTTGTTGCTCTAATGTTAAATGCTTGTTCTCATTATACCAGTAAATACAATTATGTCTGTTAATATGGCCAGATAATTTGAAAGAAGCTTCATCACTCCGCATAATGTTTTCTAAAATTACTGGATTTTCTTCAATTTCGTTAAGCATATTCTCAGTAAATTGCAGCCGCCTGTTTGGATCATCCTCCAATAAACCATGAATTAGACGTTGGCGATAAGCTTTCCACCCAATAGATTTCAGGATTCGCATGATAGAAGCTCGTGAAATTCCCAATTCTAAAGAGACTCTTCTGGTGGACCTTTTTGTATTCTGAACAAATGTTTCAGCAACAAGTTGTTTATTATTTTCTGTACAGGCTGTTTTGGGTCGAGCAGTTTATGGAGCATTAAGGATTGAGCTAGTGGCATCGAATTTGTCACGAATGCGGTAAATGGTTTGTCTCTTTGGGGCTTGAGTACCAATTGTTTCAACCCAATTTGCTCTAACGGTTTCAGCATTTAGAGAGATTTCCAATACTCTTTTGAAATCCATTTTCTTTGATCCGTATTTAAATTATTTGCCATTATAGGTTATCTGAATTATCTGAAAAGAGAACAGTTTTGGGGGAGATTTATCTGTGAAAACTGGATCTGTGAAACTGACTCAGTTGCCCTTAGCAACCAGATTGCACCTTTCATTTCCCAAAGAGTCTGTGAAGAATGAAAAGTGGATACTGACTGGTTGCTAAGGGCAACTAAGTCAGTTTCCACTTTACACCATGTTTGATAAATCTCCCCCTTCATAATCCTATTACACAAACTGTCCACCTACTTTTGGACCACCCTGTATATCTGTTCGCTATACGTATATTTATTGGTATTATAACAGTATGATATTTGCTCATCTAAAGCTTTTTTCTTTTTTTTAATCAGTCCTACACATAAAGACATGAAGATAAGTATATTTATCCTAAGATATACAGTATCAAAAAAAGAAAAACGCCAGCTTACTGCTAATAGTAATGTATCTGCTGCTTCAAGGAAATTAGGCCTCTTTCACACATCAATTTGTTTGCATCAGTCGAAATCCGTCAAAATGTGAAAAAAAACCCAGTTTTTTTCTCATTGACTTGTATTAGCAACAGATTGCGATGGATGACCTCACGTTTTATCCGTTGTACGACGGATCCATCTGTGCTGCCGACGGAAGCAACGTCCAAAGCAACATTTTTTGTGAACGTCGAAAAACGGAAAGCGACAGATCCGTCGCCGTCCGTATTTTTTTTAGAATGGAAGCCTATGTGTGCAGGATCCGTCGAAATCCGTCAAATGACGGATTCTGGCGACGGACTCCGTTTTTTGTAATATCGTATGCCCAGAACGGGTAAAAACCATTGTTTAGCTGGTACGACAGATCTGTTTTTTACAGGGATCCGTCGCATCAGTTGTACCACAATCTGCGACGGATACGTCGCATCAGTCACAAAACGGATTGTGACTGATGGAAAAAAACTGATGTGTGAAAGAGGCCTTACCTGACAATCTTGCTTCGGACTAGAACGGGAGTTCACCGATGGAGAAATATGAAAGAGAAAAAGGAAGTTTAGCGAGCAGGCAAAAAAAACCCAAAAACCCAAAAAAAGTTTATTGAAATTTTTTTGAAAAAATTTAGAATATACAGTAGCAGTAGCAGAATAATAATTTGACAAAGTGTCAAAAATTATTAATTAAATGGCTACGCAATTTGGCTGAGGAGCCTTCTTCTTAGGTCATAAAAAGTTAAAATTAATCCACACAAATAAATATAAAAGCAAACAGGAGATGACGACACAGAGGGAGTTGGTAATTAAACAAGGGAGTGGTATCCTAGAGAAGTGATAGTCCCCCTGGCTCTAATAAGCCATTCTTAAATACCCAGTGGTTATGAAGAAAAGAAATTTCTCCCCAAAAAATAAAAGTATCAGGAAAACACGTATGAAAGAAAGCCAGTAATTAATTAATAGAACAGCAAACAAAAAATAATTCACAAAAACGTATGTGACATCAAACAGAGCAATAATTATTAATAAATCCTTATCAGGTCCTGGGTTTGTGTTTATTTACTTAAGGCTGCTTTACACACAGCGACATCGCTAGCGATGTTGCTGCTGATCGCCCCCGTCATTTGTGCATCACGGGCAAATCGTTGCCCGTGGCGCACAATATTGTTAGTCCCCATCACACATACTTACCTGCCTAGTGATGTCGCTGTGGGCAGCAAACTGCCTCTTTTCTCAGGGGGCGGTTCGTGTGGCATCACAGCGACGTCACACGGCAGGCAGCCAATAAAAGAGGAGGGGCGGAGAGCAGCGGAAGCAAAGACACGCCCACCTTGTTGCCGGAGGTACGGTGTTGTTTGTCGTTCCTGGGGTGTCACACGTAGCGATGTGTGCTGCCTCAGGAACGATGAACAACCTGCGTCCACAACGAACAACGATATAATGAAAATGAACAACGTGTCAACGATCAACGATTAGGTGAGTATTTTTGATTGTTAACACTCGCTCGTAGGTGTTACACGCAACGATGTCGCTAATCAGGCCGGATGTGCGTCACGAATTCCGTGACCCCAACGACATCTCGTTAGCGATGTTGTTGCGTGTAAATGGGCCTTTACACTTACAGATTAGTGATAAGGGGGTGTCTCATAGACGCCTGCTATCACTAAACTAGGACTTAGTCGCAGCTATGGGCTGCTGCCATTAACCCCTTATTACCCCGATTGCCACCACATCAGGGCAACGGGAAGAGGCAGGAAAAGTCCTGGGACTGTCGCATCTAATGGCAATTCTGGGCGGCTGTTGGCTGATATTTTTAGGCTGGGTGGCTGCCCAGCCTTAGAATACCAGCCCCCAGCTGTAAGGTTTTATCCTGGCTGGTTATCAAAATTGGGGGGACCACACGCCGCTTTTTTTTTAATTTATTTATTTTACTGTACGCTATAGACCTGCCCACCGGCGTCTGTGATTGGTTGCAGTCAGACAGCTATCACTCAGCGTGGGGGTGGTTCTGACTGCAACCAATCATAGCCACCGGTGAGCAGGGAAGGCGTGAATATGTTATGAGACTAATGAGCAGCCGGCTCTGGAAGATGAAAGAGCTGCCGCGGGAGCAGTGTGAAAGCCGACTGATGATCGGTAAGTATGAAGCATTTGCTCCTACCCCTTTGCGCCAGATTGTGTTCCCAATAAACTTTATATGGGGAGCAACATCTGGCCAGATACCAGGGATCAATCCTCCGCCGACCCAGAGTCAGTGGGTTATTGATCTGCCAGCCCTCCAAAACGCAGGGACGTGCAGTGTGTGTACAGCATTTTTTTTTTACCATAGGTTTTGCTGGGGAAGGACTGCAGCAAGGTTATGAACATTTTCTGCAGCAAAACATGCACTAAAACCGTGGCAAATCCGCAGTGAAAAATGCATTGTGCGCACAGGCCCTTAGAGATTAAGTCAATCATTTTAGCCAGTGAGTCACAGAGGGAGCCACATCAGAAAAAGATAAAGGAGTCACTCCCAAGGGTTTAGCTGCCTCAGGGTTCAATGAAGATCATTTGGACAACTTTGGCAACCAATTTTTCCTCAAAGTAGTTGTTTTTTAGGCCTCTTTCACACGTCTGTGAAAAACCACGCTCGTTTTTCACGGACCATTTTTTTTTTTTTCCTTGTCTTCCTTCCCTAAGCGCGCGTGTCTTGTGGGGCGGGCCAGCATGTCAGCCAATCCCAGACACACACACAGCTAAGTGGACTTTTAGCCAGAGAAGCAACGGCATGTGTGATAGGATGTCCATGTCACATGTCCCTGCATTATAAAACCGGACATTTTCCTCCAGGACGCCATTATCTCTTCTGCGTCCTTGGTGTCAGACATCACTGGCGCAGCTCCGTCCTTTGTCCTATCGCCGATATTGGATACGCTGGACAGCATAGGGATAGCACTATCTATCAGTCCTTTTAAGGGCTCGTACGGGCAGGGTCAGAGTTAAGGTGACAGGTCCTGAAAACAGCGACAGCGTCTGTGTAGCAAAGGTCAGGGATTTCGTCGCTGCATTTCCCCATTAGGAGGGAATAGAAAGGCAGGCTTCCATTCCTCTAGCCAGAGCCCCACAATCCTGGCACTGTACCCTCCTGTCCTCTGCACACTCCAACTCATTATAACTAAGCCATTATACTAGCAAACACTCAGTGTACCTAGTGGCATCCTAAACGTGGCTATTGGACTTTGCTATAGTCCCACTAGTGCAAAGACATTTGCAGCACCTCTGCCTGCATTGCACACTCCAACTCATTATAACTAAGCCATTATACTAGCAAACACTCAGTGTACCTAGTGGCATCCTAAACGTGGCTATTGGACTGTTGTCTAGTCACACTAGTGCAAAGACATTTGCAGCACCTCTACCTGCATTGCACACTCCAACTAATTATAACTAAGCCATTATACTAGCAAACACTCAGTGTACCTAGTGGCATCCTAAACGTGGCTATTGGACTTTGCTATAGTCCCACTAGTGCAAAGACATTTGCAGCACCTCTGCCTGCATTGCACACTCCAACTCATTATAACTAAGCCATTATACTAGCAAACACTCAGTGTACCTAGTGGCATCCTAAACGTGGCTATTGGACTTTGCTATAGTCCCACTAGTGCAAAGACATTTGCAGCACCTCTGCCTGCATTGCACACTCCAACTCATTATAACTAAGCCATTATACTAGCAAACACTCAGTGTACCTAGTGGCATCCTAAACGTGGCTATTGGACTTTGCTATAGTCCCACTAGTGCAAAGACATTTGCAGCACCTCTGCCTGCATTGCACACTCCAAGTCATTATAACTAAGCCATTATACTAGCAAACACTCAGTGTACCTAGTGGCATCCTAAACGTGGCTATTGGACTGTTGTCTAGTCACACTAGTGCAAAGACATTTGCAGCACCTCTACCTGCATTGCACACTCCAACTCATTATAACTAAACCATTATACTAGCAAACACTCAGTGTACCTAGTGGCATCCTAAACGTGGCTATTGGACTTTGCTATAGTCCCACTAGTGCAAAGACATTTGCAGCACCTCTGCCTGCATTGCACACTCCAACTCATTATAACTAAGCCATTATACTAGCAAACACTCAGTGTACCTAGTGGCATCCTAAACGTGACTATTGGACTTTGCTATAGTCCCACTAGTGCAAAGACATTTGCAGCACCTCTGCCTGCATTGCACACTCCAAGTCATTATAACTAAGCCATTATACTAGCAAACACTCAGTGTACCTAGTGGCATCCTAAACGTGGCTATTGGACTGTTGTCTAGTCACACTAGTGCAAAGACATTTGCAGCACCTCTACCTGCATTGCACACTCCAACTCATTATAACTAAGCCATTATACTAGCAAACACTCAGTGTACCTAGTGGCATCCTAAACGTGGCTATTGGACTGTTGTCTAGTCACACTAGTGCAAAGACATTTGCAGCACCTCTACCTGCATTGCACACTCCAACTCATTATAAGTAAGCCATTATACTAGCAAACACTCAGTGTACCTAGTGGCATCCTAAACGTGGCTATTGGACTTTGCTATAGTCCCACTAGTGCAAAGACATTTGCAGCACCTCTGCCTGCATTGCACACTCCAAGTCATTATAACTAAGCCATTATACTAGCAAACACTCAGTGTACCTAGTGGCATCCTAAACGTGGCTATTGGACTGTTGTCTAGTCACACTAGTGCAAAGACATTTGCAGCACCTCTACCTGCATTGCACACTCCAACTCATTATAACTAAGCCATTATACTAGCAAACACTCAGTGTACCTAGTGGCATCCTAAACGTGGCTATTGGACTGTTGTCTAGTCACACTAGTGCAAAGACATTTGCAGCACCTCTGCCTGCATTGCACACTCCAACTCATTATAACTAAGCCATTATACTAGCAAACACTGCTGCCAGTTTAAGGGCCATAGTTGCATTGTTAGGGATAATTATTCTTTATTATTCTGCTGTTAATAAAGCTAGACCACCGCTGCAATCTACACCACCTCTCAATTTTTACTACCACATTTTCAGTACACAATCTTGTCGCAATCAACATGAGTGGCAAAATGACAGATGCTGGTGGAAAGGGGAAGAGGCGTGGTGGAAAAGGCAAAAAAGGTTTTGTCCGTGGGGAAGGTGGCAAAGCTCCATTATCATCTGCTGAAGATAGATCATCTACCAGCAAAAGTAAGATGTCTACTACTTACCGTGGACAATCCGATGTGCTCCCTTTTTTACGGACACGAACAACAGGAACAAAGGTAGATGATGGCCAAAAAAGAAAAATGCTTGAATGGATCTCAAGTGGTCCAACAAGTGCCCTCTCAGCCACTTCAAGTACCGCATCCAAAAAACACCAGTCCTCTGAGTTGTCATCCCAATCAAACTTGCTTTCTCCCAGCTCTGAAGTCTCCATCAGCCCTGCACAGTATGGTGGAACTGAGATGGCTGAGTCTGCAGAGCTGTTCAGTCACACTATAGCCTGGGAATCAGAGGTCTGCTCCCAAGCTACAGTGAGTACAGAACAGGAAATGGTCTGCAGTGATGCCCAGAACCTTTGTGACTCTGATTCAGGCCGTGAGGACCAAGTTTCTGAGCATAATGTTGACCCTTTGTCACAAACTGTAACACCTGTGGTTATAGACAATGAGGAACATACTGATGAAGATGAGACGCAGATACCCGATTGGGATGACAACTTAAATATTCGGTCAGGGCAAGAAGAGGCTCGGTCTGAGGGGGAGGGGAGTGCAAACACAACAATTGATGATGAAGTTCTAGATCCCACCTACTGTCAACCCCCAGTCAGGCACTCGAGGAGGTCAACAGAGGCGGTGGAGGAGGATGCAACCGACGACGAAGTTACCTTGCGCCTTCCTGGACAGAGTCAGAGCACTGGTAGCACGTCTACAACTGCATCCTCAGCCACCACTCTGCCTATGAGCATTATTCGGGGTGGATCAACAGGTCGCATGGCCTCTAAGCCTTGCCTAGCCTGGTCCTTTTTTGACATAGAAAAAGATCGCCCAAATTATGTGATCTGTAAACTTTGTCATGGTTCTCTTAGTAGAGGTCAAAACCTCAGCAGTTTGACAACTTCTTCCATGAATCGTCACATGAATAAATATCATAGGTCCCGGTGGGAAGCTCACTGTGCTGCAATGCGGCCTAGCGGAGCGAACCATCCACGGCCTGCCCCTTCCAGTGCATCCGCGCGCTCTTAATCTTCTAGGACCGTGGGGACAGCTGTCACACCTGTTTTTCCACGCACAACTTCCACCACTGTAACCGCAACAGGCAGTTTGCTTGGTAGGTCGTCAGTTGGTTTGGAAGGGGAAACAAGTGAGTGTGTACAGCTCTCTCAGGCATCGAAATCACCAACGTTGGATGAAGGCAACATCATGTCTCCGCCTGCACTTTCCTCACAAACCTGCATTTTTCCAGGGACACCCTACTCAACACCGTCTACACACAGCAGCCAGATCTCTGTCCCTCAGATGTGGTCAAATAAAAGGCCACTTCCTGCGACCCATGACAAAGCTAAGAGGTTGACTCTATCCCTCTGTAAGCTCTTGGCTACCGAAATGCTGCCTTTCCGCCTAGTGGACACACAGGATTTTAGAGACCTTATGTCTGTCGCTGTGCCCCAGTACCAGATGCCTAGTCGCCACTACTTCTCTAAGAAAGGTGTGCCCGCGCTACACCAGCATGTCGCACACAACATCACCACTTCCTTGAGAAACTGTGTGTGAACGGGTGCATTTCACCACCGATACTTGGACCAGTAAGCATGGACAGGGACGTTACATGTCGCTGACTGGGCACTGGGTAACTATGGTGATAGATGGTGAAGGGTCTGCTGCACAAGTCTTGCCGTCCCCACGACTTGTGTGTCAATCCTCTGTCTGTCCAAGTTCCGCCACTGCTTTTGCATCCTCCACCTCATCTGGGTCCTCCACCTTCGCCCCAAGCCTGCCTGGTCAGGCCACCAGCGTTCTCACTGCGCAGAAGGAATCACGCACCCCTCATTACTATGCTGGCAGCAGAGCGCAACGGCATCAGGCGGTCTTTAGCTTGACATGTCTTGGGAATAAGAGTCACACAGCTGAGGAGTTGTGGTCAGCTCTGCGGTCCGAGTTTAATAAATGGTTGTCTCCACTCAACCTGCAGCCTGGTAAGGCCGTGTGCGACAATGCTGCAAACCTGGGTGCGGCCCTTCGCCTGGGCAAGGTGACACACGTACCTTGTATGGCTCACGTGTTGAACCTTGTCGTCCAGCAATTTTTAACACACTATCCCGGCCTAGATGGCCTTCTGAACAGGGCACGAAAACTGTCTGCTCACTTCCGCCGTTCAAGCGCCGCAGCTGAGCGACTTGCATCGCTCCAGAAGTCTTTCGGCCTGCCGGTTCATCGCCTGAAATGCGATGTGGCGACACGCTGGAATTCAACTCTCCACATGTTACAGCGACTGTGGCAGCACCGCAGAGCCCTGGTGCAATACGTCATGACGTATAGCCTGGGCCAACGAGATGCAGAGGTGGGGCAGATCACCCTGATGGAGTGGTCTCAGATCAAGGACCTATGCACCCTTCTGCACAGTTTCGACATGGCGACGAATATGTTTAGCGCTGACAATGCCATTATCAGCATGACGATTCCAGTCATTTACATGCTGGAGCACACGCTAAACACTATTCGGAGTCAGGGGGTGGGACAACAGGAAGGGGAGGAACTACAGGAGGATTCATATGCGCAAGGGACAACAACATCACCAAGGTCCAGACGTTCATCATCACCAACATGGGACCATGGGGGACAGGGATCAACAAGGGCGCATAGTAGCAGGCGAAATGTTGAGGAAGGTGCAGGAGAACATGAAGAAATGGAGGACGAACTGTCCATGGACATGGAAGACTCAGCGGATGAGGCAGACCTTGGTCAAATTTCAGTTGAAAGAGGTTGGGGGGAGATGTCAGAGGAAGAAATAACAGGTAGCACCTCTATGCCACAAACACAGCGTGGACTTGGTCCGCATGGCTGCGCAAGACACATGAGTGCCTTCTTGTTGCACTACCTCCAACATGACTCTCGTATTGTCAAAATTAGAAGTGATGATGACTACTGGATTGCCACACTATTAGATCCCCGGTACAAGTCCAAGTTTTGTGACATAATTCCAGCCATAGAAAGGGACGCACGTATGCAGGAGTATCAGCAGAAGCTGTTACTCGATCTTAGCTCGGCTTTTCCACCAAACAACCGTGCAGGTGCAGGGAGGGAATCTCCCAGTTGTAACTTGCCAAACATGGGACGGTCTCGTCATCTTCAACAGTCTACCCGTACCAGTAGGAACGTATCTGGTGCTGGTAACAGCAATTTTATGGAATCTTTTCATAATTTTTTTAGACCCTCTTTTGCAAGGCCACCAGAGACAACAAGTCTGAAACATAGTCAACGGCTGGAGAGGATGATACAGGAGTATCTCCAAATGAACATCGATGCCATGACTTTGCAAATGGAGCCTTGCTCCTTTTGGGCTTCAAATCTAGAAAAATGGCCAGAGCTCTCCAGTTACGCCTTGGAGATTTTGTCGTGTCCAGCTGCCAGCGTTGTCTCTGAATGTGTCTTCAGTGCTGCTGGGTGTGTGCTGACAGATAAGCGCACGCGTCTGTCCAGTGACAATGTGGACAGACTGACGTTCATCAAAATGAACAAGTCATGGATCCAGAAGGAATTTACTACCCCTGTGTCATCCTGGGGAGAGTAAATGCTTGTGGATTTGGAATGTGCTTGATGCAAATCTAGCTGTGAAGTGCACAACTAGGGCACAAGTGCTGCCACTGAATGGGTGGGTGTGTGTGGGGCACAATTTTTGGAAAAAAAGGGAGACTCCGCTTGGAGTAACCCTTGCTTGCTGTGTTTTTAAAAGAAGCCAAGATGAACAGAGCTGGGATCAGGAAAGACTTTGCTACCTACCCTGGTGTCATCCTGGGGACGGTTAAGAAGAGCGTATTTTTGAATGTGCTTGATGCAAATCTAGCTGTGAAGTGCACAACTAGGGCACAAGTGCTGCCACTGAATGGGTGGGTGTGTGGGGCACAATTTTTGGAAAAAAAGGGAGACTCCGCTTGGAGTAACCCTTGCTTGCTGTGTTTTTTAAAAGGAGCCAAGATAAACAAGTCATGGTTCAGCAAAGACTTTGCTACCTACCCCGGAGTCATCCTGGGGACGGTTAAGTATGGCGTATTTTTGAATGTGCTTGATGCAAATCTAGCTGTGAAGTGTACAACTAGGGCACAAGTGCTGCCACTGAATGGGTGGGTGTGTGTGGGGCCCAATTTTTGGAAAAAAAGGGAGACTCCGCTTGGAGTAACCCTTGCTTGCTGTGTTTTTAAAAGAAGCCAAGATGAACAGAGCTGGGATCAGGAAAGACTTTGCTACCTACCCCGGTGTCATCCTGGGGACGGTTAAGAAGAGCGTATTTTTGAATGTGCTTGATGCAAATCTAGCTGTGAAGTGCACAACTAGGGCACAAGTGCTGCCACTGAATGGGTGGGTGTGTGTGGGGCACAATTTTTGGAAAAAAAGGGAGACTCCGCTTGGAGTAACCCTTGCTTGCTGTGTTTTTAAAAGAAGCCAAGATGAACAGAGCTGGTGTGGAGCCCCGCAAACGCTGTGTCGGTGCATTACCTTCAGGGACTCCACTCGGCTGGATCTGTCACAGGTAGGAGATCATCTTCTTGTCGTGACGCCACTCTCAGTATTGCGGTCAGTGGGGGGGACCGCCACTGCAGGTTGAGGGGCGCCTGGGGCTGATGGTGAGTGCAGTTAGTTGGAATAGCCCCCTGAGAGTGAGGCAAGCCCCAGGGCCCTGTGTAGATGCGTAGAACTACAAGGCGCAGAATGACTCAACACAGGCAGGATGTCTTTCAGGGTTTTTACTCACAGTTGATGGCAGGGTGAGTGACCCGGGCGTAGCTGGGATGAACCAAGTGGGAACCAGGTGTCCTTCAGGCTGACTTGTGAGGGTGACTACTAACTCGCCTTCCTTAGCCCTTGGTGGTTTGGGGTAACCCCGACTTTGAGTCCCTATGGGGGTCACCCAGGGAAGATGCTGCAGCCTCTCTCCCCTTCGTTTGCCGTTTGCTTGTCGCCTGGACCAGGCCACTCCAGCTGCTTGCCTCCTGTGACCTATGGGCCCTAACTGTGGCTACGTGGCTGCGGCTTTTGTGGTGTTGTGGCGTGGGCTTTGAGAGCCCCACACCGGCAGGTTTAGCAAAAGAAAGCTGGATCTATCTCCGCTTCGGGATCTGCCGCCCGTTTGGGCCTGGTACTCTCTAGCAGTCTCCTTACTTCCCACTCCGTGCTCTCTCTTTAGCTGAAGATGGATTTCGGGTAGCCCTCCTAGTTGACCGTTCTCCCCCGTCAGTAGCCACTGCGCGGGCGCTGTCAGACTGCACAGCCCCAGGGATCTGCTCCTCACTCGAGCTCCCTGGACTCTACACTGCTCTGGCTCACTGCCCCTCCTCTCCTGTTCTTGCCTACGCCACCTAGCAACCAGATTCTCTTACCACACCCCTTGAGAGGAGATGGAGGCTTTTGGCCCCCTCCACTATTCCAGTGAAGGTGAAGGCTTTTCCCCCTCCTGGGATCCCCAGGGGTCCTCTCATGGGTACATGTGTGAGACCTGATCACTATGCGCCTGTGTTCCACACCCCGGTCAGCCTTCTGGATTACCTGTATTGTACTGTCCCCAGCATGGGTGCAGTACTCAGTGGTGCCTGACCAGGTCAGGGGCGCCACATTCCCCCTTAGTTATCACCAGCACGTCCTCGGGCTGCAAGACAACATTTTAAAATGCATAAAACATTAAAACATGTAAAACATTTTAAAAGCACCAGGTACCATACATCACCACCCTCCACCCACAAGTCCGTTAACCCACCCAAAACCCTTTCACGTTGGCCGCGACTTCAGCCACTTCTGGCAGGATGTAGAGGCGGCTTTCATGGGCTGGTGGTTTCAGGGTATACCTGGCCTGGTGGATCCGCGCCTTCAGCCTCTTCTGGCAGGATGTAGAGGCGGCCTCCACAGTTGGTGCTGACCAGGTACCCTCTTTGTGGTGGAGAGCCAGGCCCCATAAACAGGCATGCTCTCTGGTCGCAGGCGAGCCAAGGCCCTATATACGGACGGGCTCCTCCTGGTTGCAGACGAGCCAAGCCCCTAAACAGGCTGACTCTGGTGGTGGTGGTGCCCTTTTGGTGTAACTATTTACACTGCGAGAGTTTGTGGCTATAGCCAGTTCATAGCCTTAAGGTTTATTTCTCACAATAGTTTATGTGGGCACATTCTTGAACTTTAAAACGTTGCAAAACAAACTTTCCAAACTGGTCAAAACTTGCTGTACTTTACTTGAACTTATGCAGACTCCTCTTCACCAGGGCTTGGGCCTGTAGGGCTGCGGCACCTGTTGTTTCCTTGACCTTTTTCTTCGTCTGTGGTAGTCTCATCATTAGGTCTTTGGTCTTTTCTTTCTTCTTCTTTGGGACATGGCACTACATCTAGCGCATACCACCCTCTTTCGCCTTGATGCAGGGTAAACTGTACGGAGTCTCCCATTTTTAAGTTTCTGCCAGGGTGTCCTCTGGGCAGATTAGCTCTGACGTCTCTCCTATTGACAAAAATGCCTTCTTTGATACCAGGTGCTACGATGAACCCGTATCCTGACTTGAGGCTGAAGTCCTCCACTACTCCTCTGCAAAGGGGTCCTCGGACCTGTGCTTTGGCTCTTCTCAGGAACCTTTTTTCTTGTAGGTCTCTGGCCGTGATGTCATCTCTCTGCTCTGGGGATGGCGGTGCAGGGGAAAACTGAGTTCTGCTGCGGCGCTGCGTCTTGCGGGCTGGATTCTGCGAAGTGCAGCTTACAAGCTCCCAGGTAGGGCGGTTGGGCAGGTCTTCTTCGTCAGCAGGAGGTGTCAGGTCTTCCTCGTCCCAGCGGGAATATGGCAGCATCTCCGGCTCTGGGACTAGCACTGCTGCTGGCTCCGGGGGCAACTCCTCAGCTTCTTGCCCTCCTCTCCCCCTTAGTTCTTCGCTGCACTCTGGTCGTGGCAGCGCCGGGGATGAGTGTTCCTCAGCTGGCCCAGGCGGTGGACTCTTCAGCGTGGTTGCCTTAGGGGTGTGCGGAGGGAGCATGTATCGGTCCACCATCTCCTGTGGGAACTTGGCCTCCAGGTCAGCCTTCAGCTGCCAGTATGCGGAGTCTTCACCTATCAGGGATTTCCTAGTAGGGACTTCCTTAGGCTGGGGAGCGGTGTCTGCTCTGGCCTTGCAGGCCGGGGTAAATGGTGATGCAATCTCTTGGCGGGCCGCGCCCTGTATGGCGGCGGCCTGGTCTTGGCGGGCCGCGCCCTGTATGGCGGCGGCCTGGTCTTGGCGGGCCGAGCCTGGCGTGGCGGCGGCCTGGATCTGCGTCGCTGTTGCGGCCAGTTCTTGGCGGGCCGGACTGGGCATTGCAGCCGCGGTCTGAATTGGCGTCACATCCTCGATGGGGTCCGTGCAGGTGGAGCTGGGCATCGCTGCAGTGATCGGGGCTTGACGGGCCGCACCTGGCGGGGCTGCGGCCTGGTTCAGCATCTCACTTGCGGCTCGGACGAGCGTCGCTGCTGCGGTGGGGTCTTGGCGGACTGGGCTCAGCAGGGTGGCAGCCTGGGTCAGCGTCACACCTGCGGCACGGATGAGTATCGCCGTGGCAGTCGGACCTTTGCGGGCCAGGCGGGGTGTCGCTGCGGCGGCCTGGATTTGGCGGGCCGCACCTAGCGTGGCTGCGGCCTCGCTCAGCGTCGCCGCGCCAGGCGCCTCTTCTGGGACCGCGGTCGTAGCAGCAGGGGTCGGAGCACTTGCGCTGGCCGGGGCAACTCTGGACTCACCCATCGGTGGCACCATCGGGATCTGAGTCGTCGCCGCTCGATCTGGCAGGCGTCGCGCGGCTTCCTCCTCGTAGGTCCGAACCGCCGCAGCCATCTCCAGAAGCTCCATGCGTTCCTCTCTGAGCTGTCGCATAATCCTGGCCTCCAGCTGATCGCAGAAGATAGCAAGCTCCCGGCACCACCAGGCAGCAGAGCCTGGTTCTGGGTATCCACGTCCGGACTCCATTTCTTCTCTCTGCAGCAGCAGGCTTGTGGCTCTCTTTCCTTCCTGCCGTCTCTGAACGCTTCCGCTCTCTTCACTTGCGAGGTCCGAACTCTGCAGGGGATCTCTGGGTAGCCACACCTCTTCGTGGGCGGTAACTTCTCCCAGCGCGGGCTGCTGTTGTTTTTCAGCGCGCTTTTCATGGTGGCAATATGGCGGCGCTTCCAATTTTTCAAGCGGACCGCCCAGGCACATGGTCACCTGTCTGAACAGGTCTAGTCCTTATCCTGTTTGTGACGCCAGATGTGGAGCCCCGCAAACGCTGTGTCGGTGCATTACCTTCAGGGACTCCACTCGGCTGGATCTGTCACAGGTAGGAGATCTTCTTCTTGTCGTGACGCCACTCTCAGTATTGCGGTCAGTGGGGGGGACCGCCACTGCAGGTTGAGGGGCGCCTGGGGCTGATGGTGAGTGCAGTTAGTTGGAATAGCCCCCTGAGAGTGAGGCAAGCCCCAGGGCCCTGTGTAGATGCGTAGAACTACAAGGCGCAGAATGACTCAACACAGGCAGGATGTCTTTCAGGGTTTTTACTCACAGTTGATGGCAGGGTGAGTGACCCGGGCGTAGCTGGGATGAACCAAGTGGGAACCAGGTGTCCTTCAGGCTGACTTGTGAGGGTGACTACTAACTCGCCTTCCTTAGCCCTTGGTGGTTTGGGGTAACCCCGACTTTGAGTCCCTATGGGGGTCACCCAGGGAAGATGCTGCAGCCTCTCTCCCCTTCGTTTGCCGTTTGCTTGTCGCCTGGACCAGGCCACTCCAGCTGCTTGCCTCCTGTGACCTATGGGCCCTAACTGTGGCTACGTGGCTGCGGCTTTTGTGGTGTTGTGGCGTGGGCTTTGAGAGCCCCACACCGGCAGGTTTAGCAAAAGAAAGCTGGATCTATCTCCGCTTCGGGATCTGCCGCCCGTTTGGGCCTGGTACTCTCTAGCAGTCTCCTTACTTCCCACTCCGTGCTCTCTCTTTAGCTGAAGATGGATTTCGGGTAGCCCTCCTAGTTGACCGTTCTCCCCCGTCAGTAGCCACTGCGCGGGCGCTGTCAGACTGCACAGCCCCAGGGATCTGCTCCTCACTCGAGCTCCCTGGACTCTACACTGCTCTGGCTCACTGCCCCTCCTCTCCTGTTCTTGCCTACGCCACCTAGCAACCAGATTCTCTTACCACACCCCTTGAGAGGAGATGGAGGCTTTTGGCCCCCTCCACTATTCCAGTGAAGGTGAAGGCTTTTCCCCCTCCTGGGATCCCCAGGGGTCCTCTCATGGGTACATGTGTGAGACCTGATCACTATGCGCCTGTGTTCCACACCCCGGTCAGCCTTCTGGATTACCTGTATTGTACTGTCCCCAGCATGGGTGCAGTACTCAGTGGTGCCTGACCAGGTCAGGGGCGCCACACTGGGATCAGGAAAGACTTTGCTACCTACCCCGGTGTCATCCTGGGGACGGTTAATTAGGCCGTATTTTTGAATGTGCTTGATGCAAATCAAAACATCATGTTTGCAACTAGGGCACAAGTGCTGCCACTGATGGGGTGTCTGTGTGGCCCAATTTTTGGAAAAAAGGGAGACTCCGCTTGGAGTAACCCTTGCTTACATTGTTTTTAAAAGAAGCCAAGATGAACAGAGCTGGGATCAGGAAAGACTTTGCTACCTACCCCGGTGTCATCCTGGGGACGGTTAATTAGGCCGTATTTTTGAATGTGCTTGATGCAAATCAAAACATCATGTTTGCAACTAGGGCACAAGTGCTGCCACTGATGGGGTGTCTGTGTGGCCCAATTTTTGGAAAAAAGGGAGACTCCGCTTGGAGTAACCCTTGCTTCCTGTGTTTTTAAAAGAAGCCAAGATGAACAGAGCTGGGATCAGGAAAGACTTTGCTACCTACCCCGGTGTCATCCTGGGGACGGATAAGAATGGCGTATTTTTGAATGTGCTTGATGCAAATCTAGCTGTGAATTGTACAACTGGGGCACAACTGCTGCCACTGAAGGGGTGGGTGTGTGTGGGGCCCAATTTTTGGAAAAAAGGGAGACTCCGCTTGGAGTAACCCTTGCTTGCTGTGTTTTTAAAAGAAGCCAAGATGAACAGAGCTGGGATCAGGAAAGACTTTGCTACCTACCCCGGTGTCATCCTGGGGACGGTTAAGAAGAGCGTATTTTTGAATGTGCTTGATGCAAATCTAGCTGTGAAGTGCACAACTAGGGCACAAGTGCTGCCACTGAATGGGTGGGTGTGTGTGGGGCACAAGTTTTGGAAAAAAAGGGAGACTCCGCTTGGAGTAACCCTTGCTTGCTGTGTTTTTAAAAGAAGCCAAGATGAACAGAGCTGGGATCAGGAAAGACTTTGCTACCTACCCCGGTGTCATCCTGGGGACGGTTAAGAAGAGCGTATTTTTGAATGTGCTTGATGCAAATCTAGCTGTGAAGTGCACAACTAGGGCACAAGTGCTGCCACTGATGGGGTGTCTGTGTGGCCCAATTTTTGGAAAAAAAGGGAGACTCCGCTCGGAGTAACCCTTGCTTGCTGTGTTTTTAAAAGAAGCCAAGATGAACAGAGCTGGGATCAGGAAAGACTTTGCTACCTACCCCGGTGTCATCCTGGGGACGGTTAAGAAGAGCGTATTTTTGAATGTGCTTGATGCAAATCTAGCTGTGAAGTGCACAACTAGGGCACAAGTGCTGCCACTGAATGGGTGGGTGTGTGTGGGGCACAATTTTTGGAAAAAAAGGGAGACTCCGCTTGGAGTAACCATTGCTTGCTGTGTTTTTAAAAGAAGCCAAGATGAACAGAGCTGGGATCAGGAAAGACTTTGCTACCTACCCCAGTGTCATCCTGGGGACAGATAAGAATGGCGTATTTTTGAATGTGCTTGATGCAAATCAAAACATCATGTTTGCAACTAGGGCACAAGTGCTGCCACTGATGGGGTGTCTGTGTGGCCCAATTTTTGGAAAAAAGGGAGACTCCGCTTGGAGTAACCCTTGCTTACATTGTTTTTAAAAGAAGCCAAGATGAACAGAGCTGGGATCAGGAAAGACTTTGCTACCTACCCCGATGTCATCCTGGGGACGGATAAGAATGGCGTATTTTTGAATGTGCTTGATGCAAATCTAGCTGTGAATTGTACAACTGGAGCACAACTGCTGCCACTGAAGGGGTGGGTGTGTGTGGGGCCCAATTTTTGGAAAAAAGGGAGACTCCACTTGGAGTAACCCTTGCTTGCTGTGTTTTTAAAAGAAGCCAAGATGAACAGAGCTGGGATCAGGGAAGACTTTGCTACCTACCCCGGTGTCATCCTGGGGACGGATAAGAATGGCGTATTTTTGAATGTGCTTGATGCAAATCTAGCTGTGAATTGTACAACTGGGGCACAACTGCTGCCACTGAAGGGGTGGGTGTGTGTGTGGCCCAATTTTTGGAAAAAAGGGAGACTCCGCTTGGAGTAACCCTTGCTTGCTGTGTTTTTAAAAGAAGCCAAGATGAACAGAGCTGGGATCAGGAAAGACTTTGCTACCTACCCTGGTGTCATCCTGGGGACGGTTAATTAGGCCGTATTTTTGAATGTGCTTGATGCAAATCAAAACATCATGTTTGCAACTAGGGCACAAGTGCTGCCACTGATGGGGTGTCTGTGTGGCCCAATTTTTGGAAAAAAGGGAGACTCCGCTTGGAGTAACCCTTGCTTGCTGTGTTTTTAAAAGAAGCCAAGATGAACAGAGCTGGGATCAGGAAAGACTTTGCTACCTACCCCGGTGTCATCCTGGGGACGGATAAGAATGGCGTATTTTTGAATGTGCTTGATGCAAATCTAGCTGTGAAGTGTACAACTGGGGCACAACTGCTGCCACTGAAGGGGTGGGTGTGTGTGGGGCCCAATTTTTGGAAAAAAGGGAGACTCCGCTTGGAGTAACCCTTGCTTGCTGTGTTTTTTAAAAGGAGCCAAGATGAACAAGTCATGGTTCAGCAAAGACTTTGCTACCTACCCCGGAGTCATCCTGGGGACGGTTAAGTATGGCGTATTTTTGAATGTGCTTGATGCAAATCTAGCTGTGAAGTGCACAACTAGGGCACAAGTGCTGCCACTGAATGGGTGGGTGTGTATGGGGCCCAATTTTTGGAAAAAAAGGGAGACTACGCTTGGAGTCACCTTGCGGTGTTTTACATGATTTTAGAAGGGCGTGCCATGCCTATATCTGTGTGTCCTCCTCTTTTTCCTTGTCCAGCTGTTTTGTTTTCGCATGAGTATATGTCCTTGTCACTTTCCCATGTGTTTGTGTTGTGTTGTGAGTTGTTTGTCACCTTTTGGACACCTTTGAGGGTGTTTTCTAGGTGTTTTTATGTGTTTGTGATTGCCTGCCATTGTTTCCTATGCAGTTCGAGTTCGGTTCGTCGAACGTTCGACGAGCCGAACTCGAACGGGACATCCGTTCGGCGAGCCGACCTCGAGCCGAACCGGGACCGGTTCGCTCATCTCTAGTCAACGATCAACGATTTTTGCCGTTTTTGCGATCGTTGCTCCTATGTGTCACACGCTGCGATGTCGCTAACGACGCCGGATGTGCGTCACAAACATCGTGACCCCGACGATATATTGTTAGCGATCTCGCAGCATGTAAAGCACCCTTTAGAGGTGTCCCCCAGAGCTTTAGACTGTACAGGAGGAGAAGATGTGTCATCCGCTGTAACATCTGTGTAGGGATGAACCACAGAGGTGGATGAGGAATTGTTGTACGTGACTCTACTTATCATGTGATGTGGCTTGTAGCTTGTGGGGAGGAAGGGGGCCAGGACAGGGGAAGAGAAACAAAAAAAAAGTGCCTGCAAGGGTCTAATAAAGAAAACCAGGGAAAATAATGCCCTTTTCAAGAACATTGCAGGAAAAGCAAGAAGAGAAAGCCTGCTCTCTGACCCTCCTGAGCTCTGTTCACTTCGACTCCCAAAAATGTAAATAGAAAGCAATCAAAAAGTAATATGTACTCCAAAATGATAAGAGTAAAAACTTCTATTTGTAATAGTAAAAAAATAAGTCCTTTTGTGGTTCTGTTGGTGGAAACAAAAAGGTCTCGCTCTGAAAACATGGTGAAACAAATAATTATTTTTTGGAAAAAGCTTTTACTGTGTAAAAGTAGCAAAACATAAAAAATATAAATCTTATCTATATATATATATATAATTGCCTTATTCTGTCTGTCTGTCTTGCTCCAAAATGACATCATTACAGTGAAAACCGTTGTCACAGCGCATGCGCTAAAGAGCCTGCGCTCAACGGCTCAGCTAAGCCTCCCTGCACACGTAATCATTGTACACATCGGGTTACTAAGCAAAGCGCTTTGCTGAGTTACCCGATATTTACCCTGGCTACGTGTGCAGGTAGCCTAACTAAACAGCCCGAACTACGGGCTGACAGGACGATGCCCGACACTTCCCTGCTCGGCTCCGCTCCCCCCCGCACTCCGCATGTATACACTCAACACACACACACCTGGATAGTCACATGTCCCCAGCCATGCAGCATGCAGTCCTCGGCACTGACATCATCAGCGTAATGGGCCCGCTCGGCTCCACTCACCCCGCACTCTGCCCCCCGCACACATTAGGCTGCTTTCACACTTGCGTTGTGCGGCATCCGTCACAGTGCGTTGTGTGATGCATGTGATGGATGCATTGCAAATAGTGTGCTAATAAAGTAACGGATTCCTGTAAAAGAACGTTTTGCATCTTTTTTTTTTTTTAATGTTTCGCTGGGAAAAGGAGATTAGTGGTCGGGAGGAGAGAGAGAGAGGTAACCGCAAATCCCCTGAGTGACCGCAGTGAGCCGCACAATCAGCTGTGCCGTCACTCAGCTGACCCGCGGCCACAGCTGCAGTCCTCCTCCCAAGAGCTGTGTCCGCGGGTCACCTGAATGAGGGCACAGCTGATCACACGGCTCACTTCAGTTGCTGCGTGGAGCTGATAGAGAGCGGTTGTGTTCTACTGCCGCTCCTGTCAGCTTCATGTAGCAGAGCTGAAAGCGTAGTGGGACCTCTGTGGATTACGTCGGACCTGGAGGGGTATTTGGGGGTTTAATAAAGTGGTGAAAGAGGGTGTTTTTTTGTCTTTTATTCCAAATAAAGGATTTTTTTGGATGTATGTGTTTATTTTCTTTAACTTACAGGTTAATCATGGAAGGTATCTCGGGGAGACGCCTGCCATGATTAACCTAGGACTTAGTGGCAGCTATGGGCTGCTGCCATTAACTCCTTATTACCTCGATTGCCACCTCACCAGGGTAATTCGGGATGAGCCGGGTAGAGTCCCAGGACTGTCACATCTAATGGATGCGGCAATTCCGGATGGCTGCTGGCTTATATTGTTAGGCTGGGGGGCTCCCCATAACGTGGGGCTCCCCTTCCTTAGAATACCAGCCTTCAGCAGTGTGGCTTTATATTGGCTGGTATCAAAACTGGGGGGGACCGCACGTCATTTTTTTAAAATTTATTTATTTTACTGCATGATATAGACCCGCCCACCAGCGGCTGTGATTGGTTGCAGTGAGACAGCTGTCACTCAGCGTGGCGGCGGGTCTGACTGCAACCAATCATAGGCGCTGGTGGGCGGGGGAAGCAGGGAATACGAGATTGAATAATGAGCATTTTCAAAAGAGGAAAAGCCGCCGGAGCTTTGTGACAGCCGTGCAGCGCCTCTCCCGTGATCGGTGAGTATGAAAGAGGGGGAGAGAGGGGGGTAGAGACCAGGAGTGATTTTAAACGATTTAGATCGTTCTGCTGGACATGCTGAGTATGCTCAGTAGAACGTGATGGAATTTGTTAGCAGATTCCGCCGCTTAGCGCATAGTGGCGGAATCCGCCACCATAGACCATGGGACCCCAATTCCAGTCCTCAAGGGCCGCAAACAGTGCATGTTTTCAGGATTTCCTTAGTATTGCACATGTGATAATTTAATCACCTGCACAGTTGATGATTCCAACACCCATAGAATGCTAAGGAAATCCTGAAAACATGCACTGTTGGCGGCCCTCGAGGACTGGAGTTGTAGAACCCTACCATAGACAATCGTTAGACACCTTGGTGGATTCCAACGGAATCTGTCAATGTGTGTTATTTTAACGACCAAAAAACGCTACATGTAGCGTTCTCTCTGCCCGACACTGCATCAAAATAATGACTCAGCGTCGTCCAGCGGATGCAACGCAGACACTTGCGTTACAGTACGTCGTCAATACAAGTCTATGGAGAATAGCGCAGTGCGTTAACAGACTGTGCTATTCTCCATAGTGGCGGATTGCGCTGAATGCAAGTGTGAAAGCACCTTTACCCCGCAGGATGGGGGCACATGTCAAGATGGTGGCTGCACCACTATGGGGGCACATACCAGCATTGGGCCACATCACAGAATCAGCATATTTTTACTTAACTTGAGGCCTCCGACACACTCACGTGAAAATCACACACGTGCCGAGAGACACGTATTTCCCCTGCGTGTTGCGTGCAGGTAAGTACGTGTCTCTGGTATGTGCGGGCCACGTGTGTTCTACGTGTGCTATCCACGATAGCACACGTAGAACCGATAATTTGCATACTCACGTGGTCTGCGCTGCTGTCCGTGGTGCTGATCTTCGGCTCCAGCCCTGCCGTCTCCCCGCTGCTGCTGCCGGCCGCAGTGAAATTAATATTAAATGAGAATAATGAGCGGTGGTCAGCAGCAAGTGGCAGCAGCGGCAGAGACAGGAGGGCTGGAGAAGGTGAGTTAAGGTTTTGGTTTTTTTTCTCTGACACGTGTGTTTTCTCCGGCGTGTGTCACACGGGACCGCATCCACACTACACCCATGTGGTACGGGTGCGAGCCGTGTGACAGCCGTGCTGCCGGAAAAAACACTGACATGTCAGCGTGTTGAAAAACGCACACACGTACAAACGCACACGGACACACGTTCCGGGTGGTTTTACGTGTGTGTGCCTTCTACAATAGGGTAGCATTGCTGAACGTGTCTCCGTGCCGCCGGTACATGCAAAAAAATGACAAACACGTACGGCATGGATGTGTGTCGCAGGCCTTACACTGTTCATGGCCTTCTTTCATTACAAGCCATGGACATCGTTAAACATTAGACTCATCTATTAAAACTGTTCCTCCTGTTTGTCATTTTAAAACCAATAAACATTTCTAAAAATACTAAATTAAACCTAACCCATCCAGTACATTCATTAACTTATTATTCAATCTGCTAACCTACATACACATTCTAGACTACCCGATACGTTAAAATCGGGCCACCTTCTAGTATCACTATAATCGCATGACCTTACAAATAAAGCTGTTTCATCACTTATACCACATGATGAACAGCATAAAAAAATAAAAATACTTGTTGAACTACTGTTTATTTGTAAATGTGCCAAAACAGTAGCTTACTCATATGAGGTATCATTGTACTCAGTAGAAAGTGCTCAGCATATAGGGTGGCACTTTTTTCTGTTATTTGAAAAAAATATCCATTTTTTTTCACAGCCAAATACTATACATTTCTTTGCATGTTCTGTGTGTGTTAAATGCTCACTAAATCACTAGATGAATTCCTCAAGAAATGTCGTTTCCAAAAATGGAGTAATTTGATGAGGCATTAGCTGTTTTGGCATCTGTATTAACCTCTTCATGACCTATGACGTACTCAAACATCATGGTTGGGAAGGGGTTCCCGAACTACGACATATGGGCACATCATAGCGATCATTTGGGGCACAGGAGCTGTGCTTGTGTGATCACCGCTGGGAGCTCTGCTTACATGACAAGCGAAACCTGTCTCCCACAGCTAGGAGTGGTGAATGCACCGCTCTAGGCTGTTTAACCCAATAATGGCTAAAATCGATATCGATCACAACATTTAAGAGGCCCCCGCAAAGTCATCACAAAGGCCCGAGCATTGCCATGGCAACTCTATGTTGTCATGACGACCTCTGGGTCAGCCAGCTATGGCAAGCCTGTTAAAAATACTAGGAATAGGGTTAGGCTGCTTTCACACCTGCGTTTTTTCCTGTGCGGCACAATCCGGCGCTTTGCAGAAAAACCGCAAACGTTTTTTTTTGCCGCCGGTTGCGTTTTTTTGCATAGACTTTCATTAGTGCCGGATTGTGCCGCATGGGCTTGCGTTCAGTCCGGTTTTTGACGCATGCGGCAGATTTAGCCGATGCGGCGGCCGGATGGAACGCTGCCTGGCACTTTTTTTTGTCCGGCAAAAAAAAAACCGTATTGCGCCGCATCCGGCTGACGCGGTGCGATTTGCAATGCATGCCTATGGACACCACATGCGGCGTCCTGCGGCAAACACCGCATCCGGCCGCCGCATGCGTTTTTTTCCACTGCGCATGCTCAGTAGCGTGCTGCAAGCGGCAAAAAACGGACGGGCCGAATGTCAAAAACTTATGCAAAGGATGCGGCATTGTCGCCGCATCCGTTGCATAGGTTTTAGAGCCGCATTGGCCAGCTCTGCTAAAACCGGATATGTGAAAGCAGCCTTAGACAAGGCTTCTGTTGAGCCCCACAATATACCTAAACCGCACTTAGATCCCCGCGGTTCACATTAACATAGTGAGGAGAGCCCACTTTTTTAGGGGTGCGTGGTTCCTGAAGCACAAGCTGGGCACAATGTATTGGGTGCTAAAATGTATTGGGTGCTACAATGGCATATTTGTAATTTTTTTTCACTCTGCAACTTTCACTGCTTGTTTGTTTCTGGAAAACATCTATAGGGTACGGTTCCACCTGTGTTTTGCAAGGACGAGTGCAATCCAATAAAACATCGGATTGCACTTGCGCCAGTACAAAACTAATGGGCAGTGTCCATCTGCGATTGATTTCTCATGCTATAGCGGCATGCGGAATGAATCGCAGCATGCTGCATTTTGCAGCAAGTCTTGGCTCACGCACCCCCATACAAGTCTATGGGAGCGAGTGAAACATCGCACTGCACTCGGATGTAATCCGAGTGCTGTGTGATGTACACAGAGACAGGCAGTGGAGAAGATGTAGAGAAAGTGTTCCTTCCCTCATCTCCACATCTGTGATGCGATCACAAGAGGGGTTTACATTGTTTAGGCACATCAGGAGCTCTGTAAATAGATGTCCACAAAAAAGAAAAAATAGTATCCGCTCACCTGTAGCCAAGGGAGACCACTATATCTGTGGTGCCCTGGACAAGCCAGGGGCCACAGAGCACAACACCCACAACACCCCACACTCCCAGCAGGCACACCGAAGTCAGAGACAAAACCCTTGTTGCCTTCCTCCAGGGACTGATGATCACACCAGGGGGTGGGCCAGGCGGTTGGTCCCGCCCACCGAGGAGTTCACAGTCCTGGAGGCAGGAAAACCAGGCAGATAGAGTTGAGTAGTGAAAGTGAGCTGAAGGAAGTAGTAAGAGAGCAGCCTGAAGTTAGTCCGGGTGTGTGGCCCGGACAGATCAGTAAGGTTGGCAGACGGTGGTGACCGTCTGCAGGAGGGCCTATCCGAGTTACCGTAAGGACCGTTGACGGGCGGTGGCCCGGCGGTACCGGACCGGTACACAAAGAGAAGCCAGCACCATCTGGCAGGGGCTTTTCGGACCCCGGCAAGGCTAGGAGTCGCCGTGAATTTGCCGAATCCGTTAGTGAAGGGGACCTCCTGGGTTTCCAAACAGTCAAGTCCCGACAGAAGGCAACAGTCCAACCAACCGAGGGAGACACCGCCACCGCCAAGGCAACAGTTTCTCAGGGCCAGTGCCTGCGGGCAAAGAGGGGCTCCTCCAGCCCATATCCAAGCTGGGGAGCAGGTTACCAGTGGGAACCCATCGGAACCATCAACCGTACTTAGGTGCAGGGAAAGGCAGTCACCATCAACCTGCCGGGAGAAACAACATCGCAGCCGTCTGTGGGACCCGTCCATCCAGCCAAGTGTTTTACCGAGAACTGTGTCTTCATCATTGGGCTGAGTGAGTACCAACCTGCCGTGCGGCACAGTGCTGCCCCTGCGACCCTGCACCTCGCCAGGCCCCGTAACCCGCCCGTCATCCTTCCCTACCCCCTCACCGGGGACAACCAACCCCCTACCCACGGAGGGGAGAAATAACAACCAAGCTGCTCCCTGTCACCGCTCCCGGGATCCCCGTCCAGAGCAGCGGTGGTGTCACCATTATCACCACAACCGTGAGTGGCGTCACGGACAATAAATCCCCACAATCAAATCCCCTTTTCACTCACGGGCGAGGAGCGCCGCTCGAGTCCCCGGGATCCGGCCCACCGCTTGAGCCACCACCGAGCAGCAGCACCAGCGGCCGGACCCGAGCAGTGGGAGAGCACAGCGTCCCCTCCTCCGCCCGTGACATATCCATGACTTGTGCAGAGAAAAAGAAGCTGGCAATCTTGTCCATAGAGAATCCGGAATTCCAGCAACAAAGTCCAGGAAATCAGGTTAAAACATAAAGAAATTTATTGAGGCATATCAAAAAGTCCAAGCATGGCTCAGAGCGTAACCGAGGTCTTTTTAATATGCCTCAATAAATTTCTTTAAATTTTAAGCTGATTTCCTGGACTTTGTTGCTGGAATTCCGGATTCGCTCTGTAAATAGAGTCCAAACTGTTTAAGAAAAATCTGCGCCGCAAAAGGAAAAGAATACGTTTAAAATGTATAATTGCAGATGGAATTAGCCCTGAGCCTTTCACTAGTCATATAGTGACAACGGTGACAGTACCTCCACTTCAACAAGGGCACTGAGGACTCTCAAGACCATACATCAACGCAAACAAGAAAAAAACTCCAAAAAACTGGTCCAACCACCAACGTTCACCAACAATGTGAATGACACCAGCGGTTACCTGGAAAAATCGTGCCAAAAATGAAGGCCAATAAGTTAGCTCAAAAATAAGCACACCTCTGAAGCACCGACCTGGGTGTGATGTTATGGGTGTTAAGTATCGGGGGTGACTTCAGCCGAACGTCCTTAGAATCCACAAAGTCCGTGATCCTATGAGACCCGAGGAACCCTGAGCCCAGAATTCCCACATACCCCCTCCACTTGATGTTCCTAGAGGACACCCACCCAAGGTCATTCACTCGCAGGTCTAGACCTGAACGTTTATTATCATGCACACAATTGCCACCATGTAACCACTCAGAGGGACCAGCAACAGATGACTCCTTACCACAACACGACACTTGGCCTTCAGGAATCACAGCCGTCCCCCTCCGACCACCTCTCCAGGGGGGATACTGAGGCTTAAAATTCTCCTCCTGAGGGGCACAATAAACTGAGGAAATCAGTACCCCTGGACCGTTATCCTCAACACGATGCGGGGGAGTGGTTTCTTAGATGGAGCACAGTGTTTATTAAAACACAGAGAAACCACTACATAGTCCATATACTCAGGTAAAACCTGAAGAGGGGGAAGTGTTGTGAATGTCATCCGAGTGGGTGCTGGTGTGGAGCTCCCACTGGTGGCCAGGAATGCTAATGAAGCTGAGTCTGAATCTGTGACTCAAACAGGTAATGAAATTAATTAGGATTCCAGGAAGTCCTATTGCAGATCAGCATAGTATATTTAGCAGAGCAGTTTCTGCCAGGTGGCTGCCGGTGATGACTGTTTCCTGCTGCTTCTGAAGATGGCTGGGAGTTTTCCCTTCAGTTTCTCCCGTTTATTCTGTGCCTGAATGTATTCCAGATAAGTTTACTAGTTTCTGTGCTTAATTGCTAGAATTGCACTTAAGGGTGTTTCTGCTTATTCCATTTTTTTCCTGTGTTTTGGTTTCTTGTTTGTGAGGATCTGTCTCTCTGCTTTTTGAGCTGGGCAGTTCCTCCAGCAAAAAAGGGAGCTTGCTCCCTGTTCATGTTTAGATTATTTGCACTTTAGAAGGTTATTTGTTCTGTGATTTTGTTTCTTCCCATTATATCTACAGTTCTGTTTAAAGTGTCTGGCACAAGAGTACCTGATATAATGGGGAGAGACCGTGTGGTATTAGTATTTTTTTTCCTATCAGGAGTTTGGTATTTTTTGCAGGGTTTTTTGCTGGCCGCAATCAGTTATCTTTCCTGTCCTTTTGTATCTAGTAAGTCAGGCCTCACCTTTGCTAATCTATATTTTCTATCTGTGCATTGTGTTTTCTTACATCACTATCGTTTACATGTTGGGGGCTTGCTATTTCTTTGGGGGCTGCTCCGAGGCAAGTTAGGATTCCTCATTTCTATCTTTGAGGTGTAGCAAGTGACGAGGTGTCTAGGTGTGTTAGGAACATCCCACTGCTACGTCTAGTGTTGTCCGATAGATAGAGGATTGCGGTCAGCTTAGTTTCCAACTACTCTTGTGGTTTTGTTTTTTTCCTGATTAATGTGATTTTTGTGAACGTCCACGTTTACCAGTTCATAACAGGTAAGAGTATCCCTCTGATGTACTGCAGATGGCATAGTCAGCACAGAGGGAAAGATAGAGGAAATCCTTACACCCTGGTCTCCTAGCCCCAAGCAACCAGGGGAACGTGGCTTCTTAGAATGAGAAACCTGATTGAGGCGAGATGGATGTAACCCTATAAAGTGGCCCGTATGCTCACAATAAAAACAGGACCCCATCCCATGGTGAACAGAAAGCAGCTGCCTATGAGAGAAGAGCCCCAACCAATCTGCATGGGCTCATCTCCCTCTACTTGTGGGACCCCCACCTCCATAATTGCTATAGGGACCATGGTGTTGGTTGAACTCTCTCTGAGGTGTCTATCCACCCTTACAGCAAGGGACATGGCGGCCTCAATCGTGGAGTACTGCAGTAGGGAGTCCCTGAGCCGAGCTGACAACCCCTAGACAAACTCACTCCTGAAAGCAGTATCACTCCATAGAGTATTCGTGGCCCACCTCCGAAACTCCTAGCATTACTCCTCAGCCCCCTGCTGGAGGTTGTTGAGCTGGGATTCCACCAAAGAGATGCCATCAGGTGACCAGGGCCAGAGCCACAAGAAACTCATTACTGACAGACCACACAGCCTGAGAATCGGCTGGTAGAGAGAAGGCCCAATACTGGGGATCTCCTTGCAACAGAGAGATGATGATCCCTACTCGCTGGACCTCAGTCCCCAAATAATGGGGATGGAACCTAAAGTACAGGTGGCAGGCTCCTTCAAATACCCTGAACCTGTCCCGCAACCCCAGAAAACCTGTCTGGGAGTGCCACTTTAGGTTCAGTAGGTGATTGGGCCGCGATCAACAAGCCCACAACCTGCTGCACCATCTCAGTGCGCAGAACCTTAACCTCCTCTGAGAGGCTCTGCATGAGATGGGCAAGAGCCGCATCCTGTGTCATAGCGACACAGGAGAATGGATGGGCCAGTTATTATGTAACGGTACATGACGGTATAGGGAGAGATGACAAAAGAGGGCGGTCCCTGTGCTTACCCTCAAGCTAATGAGATGCCCTAGACTTTCCCTCTAACCAGAATTATGCTTGAAGGTAGCAACGTCTGAGCCCCCAGCCTCTCCCTGTCTCCTGTCCTGGCCCTGATGACTATTTCCCAACCACACCCACCACCCAGGGGACAGACCAGGACACAGGCTACAACACCCCACCAACAAAACAAAAAGCAACTGTCAGTAGGTATAAACAGAAACACATGCACACCAAGGACCCACACAAGGGAAAGCAAAGTAATGGAGAAAGTAACTACACCAGGTACTTTCACACTACACAGCAGCAACAGACAACAAAAACAGCAGCGATAACCTCCACACCTCTCCAAGTCAAGCTCCAGTGAGAACTGTATAACCGACAACCTCCATCAGGAAGCAGAGGGTATTTTTCAAGGCAGGAAGTAGAGATCAGAGCAAACACCTGGGTTGAGGTAATGAGTTAGCAGCAGGCACAGCAAAACTGACATTGACCCCAACGCTACCAAAGGAAAAGAACATGTTTAAAATGTATGGTCTCAAATGGAACTAGCCTTGAGCCTGTCACTAGTCATGAGGCATATAGTGACAAACGTGACAACAGTACTGTATAGCTTTATATGGGGTACTGCCATGTTCAGTAGAAATTATATAACAAATTATAGGGGCTTTTTTACAATTTCCCAATGTGAAAATAAAAAATCTGGGGTTAAAACAGTATTTTAGTGATAAAAATTAAATTATTAGCTTTTCATCACATTATAGTATGAAAATGTTGACACACCTGTGGTGTCTTTATCCTCTCTGCATCACTAGATGTATTCAGTCTGGGGTGCAGTTTGTAAAATGTAGTGACTTATAGGGGGCTCTGATGTTTTAGCACCTCAGGGGCTCATCCAATGTGACAATCATTGCAGCAAAATCTGCATTTCAATATGGCGGTCCTTTCCTTCAGAGCTTTACACTGTGCCTGAAAAATTTCCAACCACATATAGGATATTGGCAAAATCAGGCGAGAGTGTGTTACAAATTACGTGGTCCATGTCCTCCTAATAGCCTTTCTGAAAATTAAAAACGTAGGGCTAAAACCACAATTAGGTGGAAGAAAAATAATTTTTGATTTTCGTAGCATCAATGTTACACAATTCTGGGAATTATCTGTGGGTTTAAAATGCTCACTACAGCACTAGACAAATTCCCCTAAGGGGTGTAATTTCCTAAATTGGTCATGTGGGTGGTTTCTTCTGTTTTGGCACTGTAGCAGCTCTTCCAATGTGACATGGTGCCTGCAGTAATCTATTCCTGCCAAATCTGCACTCGAATAGCATTCCCTCTATTCTCAGCCCTGCTATGTGCCCAAACAGTAGTTTTCCACAGGATATTGTTCAGTCCATTTTCTCCTGTTAAGGCCCTGTTACACGCATGTATCTAACGATATATCGCCGGGGTCACGGATTCCGTCACGCACATCCGGCATAGTTAGCGACGTCGTTGCGTGTGACACCAACGAACAAGTGTTAACGATGGAAAATACTCACCTTACCGTCCATCGTTGACACGTCGTTCATTTTCAAAAAAATCGTTGATTGTGGAGGACGCAGGTTGTTCATCGTTCCCGAGGCACCACACATCGCTATGTGTGACACCTCGGGTCCGAAGAACTACAGCTTACCTGCGTCCACCGGCAATGCGGAAGGAAGGAGGTGGGCAGGATGTTATGTCCCACTCATCTCCGCTTCTATTGGGCAGCCGCTGTGTGACATCGCTGTGACGCCGAACGTCCCTCCCCCTTCAGGAAGAGGATGTTCGCCACCCACAGCAAGGTTGTTTGGAAGGTAAGTACGTGTGACAGGGGTTACCAACTTTGTGCGACACGGGCAACAAATTGCCCGTAACGCACAAACGAGGGAGGCGGGTGTGATCGCACGATAAATCGACGTGTGTAATGGGGCCTTTACCTTACTGAAAATGAACAATTTGGGGCTAAACAACATTTTTGTGGGACAAATGGAATTTAAGTGAGGGATAAATATACACCTGCATTTTATAAAACTATAGAGAGGGGTAGACGTTAGACTGAAACAAATGCAGAAATGCGCAAAGAGAAACTGCAGAGTCTACAAGTGCAGAGGTCAGAAATGTTAAAAATCCAGGACTGAAAGGGCAGGAATAGTGTTATTCCTTATGTACACACACATGAAAGCCTATTTGGAAAACTCACCTGAAAGTGTAATTATACTTTAAAAGAATTTTCCAGGTTATGGAAAATTTTCAGCAAACAGTGTAGCTGTAGTGTAATACACAACACAATTTGTGTTAGCTGTTGAATTAGAGAGTTAAAGAAGTTTTCCAGGCTAGAGCAAATTTTTGGCAAACGATGCTCTTATAATTTACACACTGTTAGGCTGGAAACACATCTATGCGAGTAAAATCGGTCTGACTGGGCTGAAAAAAACTCGGCTGATTTTAGTTCACGTTAGGTCTGAGTGCAACGCAAGTGCGATGCTTTTTCTGAATAAATTAATGATTTTACTAGCGTGTGTAATGCGTGTGTAATGCATATTTTTTACTATGTCATCTGCCATTCAGCTTTGCTACATGGCCGCTGACAGCAGACACAGACAGCCATGTAGCAGAGCTGAATGGCAGATGACAGGAGATACAGACAGAGCCGCACGATCAGAATGAACTCGGGTGAACTTCACCTGACTTCATTGTCATGCTGCGGCTCTGTCTGTGTCGCGTCCTGATTAGCGGTCACCTGTGAAGGGCTCACCGGTGACCGCAAATCCCCTGAGTGACTGAAGTTAGCAGCCCTCTCTCATACTCACCGATCCCCGATGTGGCGCTGCACAGCATTCACACTGCTGCGGCGGCTTTTACTATTTTGAAAAAGCTGGCCGCTCATTAAACAATCTCGTATTCCCTGCTTTCTCCGCCCACAGGCGCCTATGAGTGGTTGCAGTGAGACACGCCCCCACGCTGAGTGACAGGTGTCTCACTGCACCCAATCACAGCAGCCGGTGGGCGGGTCTATACTGTGCAGTGAAATAAATAATTAAAAAAAAAACGGCGTGCGGTCCCCCCCAATTTTAATACCAGCCAGATAAAGCCATACGGCTGAAGGCTGGTATTCTCAGGATGGGGAGCTCCACGTTATGGGGAGCCCCCCAGCCTAACAATATCAGTCATCAGCCGCCCAGAATTGCCGCATACATTAGATGCGACAGTTCTGGGACAGTACCCGGCTCTTCACGATTTGCCCTGGTGCGTTGGCAAATTGGGGTAATAAGGAGTTAATGACAGTCCATAGCTGCCACGAAATCCTAGATTAATCATGTCAGGCGTCTCCCCGAGATACCTTCCATGATTAATCGGCAAGTTACAGTAAATAAACACACACACACACACACCTGAAAAAATCATTTATTAGAAATAAAACACACTAACAAATTCCCTGTTTCACCAATTTAATAAGCCCCAAAAAGCCCTCCATGTCTGGCATAATCCAGGCTTGTCCAGCGTCGCTTCCAGCTCTGCTGCATGAAGGTGACCGGAGCAACAGAAGACACCGCCGCTCCTGTCACCTCCACGCAGCAACTGAAGACAGCTGTGCGATCAGCTGTGCTGTCACTGAGTTTACCCGCTGTCACTGGATCCAGCGGTGGCCGCGATTAACCTCAGTGACAGCTCATCAGATCGCGCTATTCCCTTCATTAGCTGCGTGGAGCTGACAGGAGCGGCGGTGTCTTCTGCAGCTCCGGTCACCTTCATGCAGCAGAGCTGGAAGCGACGCTGGACCATCCTGGATTATTCTGGACATGGAGGGCTTTTTGCGGCTTATTAAATTGGTGTTGAGGGAATTTGTTAGTGTTTTATATTTCTAATAAATGATTTTTTCAGGTGTGTGTGTTTATTTACTGTCACTTACAGATTAATCATGGAAGGTATCTCGAGGAGACGCCTGACATGATTAGTCTAGGATTTAGTGGCAGCTATGGGCTGCCATTAACTCCTTATTACTTCGATTTGCCAACGCACCAGGGCAAATCGGGAAGAGCCGGGTACAGTCCCAGAACTGTTGCATCTAATGTATGCGGCAATTCTGGGCGGCTGCTGACTGATATTGTTAGGCTGGGGGGCTCCCCATAACGTGGAGCTCCCCATCCTGAGAATACCAGCCTTCAGCCGTATGGCTTTATCTGGCTGGTATTAAAATTGGGGGGACCGCACGCCGTTTTTTTTAATTATTTATTTATTTCACTGCACAGTATAGACACGCCCACTGGCTGCTGTGATTGGGTGTAGTGAGACACCTGTCACTCAGCATGGGGGCGTGTATCACTGCAACCAATCATAGGCGCCTATGGGCGGGGAAAGCAGGGAATACAAGATTGTTTAATGAGCGGCCGGCTTTTTCAAAATAGTAAAAGCCGCCGCAGCAGTGTGAATGCCATGCAGCGCCGCGCCGGGGATCGGGGATCGGTGAGTATGAGAGAGGAGGGGAAAACGACCGACAGACTGTGAGAGGGGGACAGAGATAGTGACCGACCGACAGAGAGAGAATAGAGACCGAGAGGGAGAGACCGACTGACAGAGAATAGTGATTGACAGACATTGTGACACATCACTCGTTTCCAGTGTTTTAGGAAACATGCGAGAAATGTATTTAGAAAATCGCATGTCACTAGGATGGTGTGAGTGCCGTCCCGTGACATCCAATTATTTACACGCTCCCATAGACTTGCATTGGAGAAACTCTCAGTAGAAACTCGCAAAAAAGCAGCATGCTGCGATTTTTTTCTTAGTCCGATTTGGACTGAGAAAAAAAAACAAAACGCAAATGCGAGCTGAATCATTCACTAACATGTGTCCGATTCCAATGCGAGATTTTCTCGCATTGCTCTACTGCGAGAAACTCGCAAGTGAGAAACAGCCCTTAGGATTCAGCTCTGCTTGGCAGTTCTAGAAATCATCATGTGACTTCAAGAATGCAACTAACATACTTTTCAAACTTTACTCAATGAAGACTTAAGGGTGCTTTACACGCTGCGACATCACTAGCGATCTCGTTAGCGATGTAACACGCCAGATCGCTTATACGATTTGCCGAGATCGCACATGTGACCGGCGCTACAAAAATGACCTATGTGCGATCACAGCAAACCTTATCTGCGATCTGGCGTGTCACATCACTAACGAGATCGCTAGCGATGTAGCAGCGTGTAAAGCACCCTTTTAGAGATGAAAGAGTAGCACGTGACCGCAATGAACCGGAAAGCAGAGCTGAATGTATATAGTACACTTATACTGTTTGACAAAAATTTGCCCGAGCATTCAAAACCCCTTTGACTCATAGATCAGCTAACATAAATTGTGTAGTTGATAACTTTGGTCCAAGCACACAAAAAATGAAGCAAAAACACTTCAACAGGGTTGATTTTTTAACCGCAATTGCAAAATTTGACATTTTTGTTGCAGTTCCACTGGTTCTTGCATGGACTGTACATAAACCTAAGTATATGCTGAATATTTGGCGTGCACACTAAAGTAGGCGAGGTACTAGTAGTTGGGTTAAAAAAAAACCTGGCTATAGCATAGAAAAACATTGCACACTCTATTTTGCTAAAAATGTGATACATTTTTAATACTGAAATTAACGAGATGAGCGTGGGACCAGGTAAAAGAAATGACCAACTGATGTTTTGGCCTGTATGGCTTTGTTCACAGGGTCACAGACTGTTATTGGTGGTCCGTGGCTAATATGGTGATATGTATCTTGCAGTACTGGTAATCCTTCCAATCTTGTATCTGCCAGCACTCTCAAGCCTAGCCTCGTTGGATGAGCTGGGTAAAGTTCCAGGATTGTGGCAACGAATGGATGCATCAATCCTGGTCGGCTGCAGGTTGCTATTTTTACGCTGGAGGGCCCAGTAACCATAGACCTCCGCAGCCAGAGAATACCATGGCTGGGTATCAAAATTGGGAGGACTGCATATCGTTTTTTTAAATTATTATTTAAATATTTTTTTAAAAAAATCTGCATGTGGTCCCTCTACACGGCTGGGGGCTGTAGCCTGTAGCCATCTGCTTTATCTTCACTGGGTATTATAATATGGGGGGATCCTACACCAATTTTTAAAAAAGTATTTATTTATTTCTACACCACGCCACGATATAGACTTGCAGACAGGGTCTGTGATCACAAGCAGTGAGATGCCGTCAGACAGGCTGGGTGGCTCATCTGACTGCAACCAATCACAGATGCCAGTACTGCCTATTGGCGGGGGAAGCAGTGCATATGAAGAGTGATAATGAGTGGCCCCGGAAGTAGAATGAGCGACCCGGAAGCAGTCACAGCCGCGTTGGAGCCTTGGTAAATATAATATGCTTGCTTCATTCTTTTTTCTTTCTTTATTTTTTTTATTTCCTGAGTTGCAATATCCAGGTCATTACCCGGAGTTCTCTGAGAACTCATGGGCCCGGCCCGGCACTCAGGTGCGTTTGAAACCACACGGATTCGGACTTTTGCTCGTGGTCGTAATTATGAATACCTAAGCTACTGCCTTTCCCTGCACATGGTAAGCGACAAAGCTAATCAGGAGAACAACACCATATTTCTAATTGGAGGTATTTGCTAATAGTATTATTATACCTACTACATATTGAGATAGGATCTTTGCAATGGCAATATCCCTTTAAGGTGTTCACTCTGTGGTAAAAATTATTTTGTAATGATTTAGTCAACATCTCAATTTCACCTAACAGAAAGGCTGCAGCCTGCATATAATTAGCAAACCCTAGGTGCTATAATGTTAACTATAGTGGCAAATGAATGGAAAGTGTCAAAATTCTAAAGCCTAACTGGAAGGCTGCATATAGTAAGTAAAGAAGCATACTCTGGAGACATGATGCAAGTTAAAGGGAACCAATCACCAGGATTTTCCTATATAACCTAAAGCCAGTGCTATACTGGCACTATCAGGCTGATTCCATACATAGAAAGAAAAATTCAGCTCACTCGTATATGTATCCGCTCAGTTCAGATGGGATGCAGGATGTCCACCGGACAGGCAGGTCCGTAGAGGCAATAGCAAGGAGAAAGGACAGGACTCAGCACCAATTCCAGGATAGGAAAAATATAAATCCAATGAAAAATATATAAAAGTGTAGAAACTTTATTCAACGATTTTATAATCCAAGAAAAACATCATCGGTTCCATGAAAACATCATGGCTTGACGCGTTTCGGACAGTTGGAATGTAGATAAGTCCTTAATCATAAGCATAAAAATACACAGTGGAACCAAACATATAAAGCTTACCATGGAGAATGAAGGGCGGACAAAAGGTGGGTGTATTCCATTTAGTGGTCAGCTCAGATGTAAAGGTTTTGAAATCCAAGAAAGTAAAGTTTATAAAATTAGCTGCTTCTTGAGTGACAGCAGCTGATGAGCAGATAATATATTCATTATTATCCCCTCCCCCTGTTAGAATTAGCATAAGTATTATACAAACAATTCACTTTGTCTCTTGCAGGACCTGTTTGAGGTTATACCCATGTGACCGGCTATCCAGCGTTGTTGGCTGAGGCCCCTTCTGGTCACATGGGTATGACCTCACACAGGTCCTGCAAGAGACAAAGTGAATCATTTGTATAATACTTATACTAATTCTAACAGGGGGAGGGGATAACTATGAATATATTATCTGATCCTTTGCTGCTGTCACTCAAGAAGCTGCTAATTTTGTAAGCTTTACTTTCTTGGATTTCAAAACCTAAACATCGGAGCTGACCATCAACAACACCTTTTTACTAGATGCAGGTGAGATGTTGGTACCTGTCATGTTATTTTACATTTAAATTACCAGAGAATGTGCTCATGTCACTCGAGTTTTGGCTGTTGTGCACTTTTGACAACTGGATTTAAATGCCACTATACTTATGATGTGCCTTATTATATGCAACCTTATGTTTAGGCTCAGCAATTTTGACACCTACCATGCACTTTTACATTTAAATCACAAGGGCATATATTTCTATTAGCTGTCATATATGCCTATTGAGTCCCTTAGTTCCCATTGTGCCTTTTACTCCATTTCACATCTACGGTATTACTTTGCCAATAGTTTGCCATGTATGCATTTTTTTTCACATGATTATTTTTTCTATGTATGGTATATTATGAAGGAAGAATGATTTAGGGGTTGGGGATTGCCTATTTACATTAAGGATGTTTTTTTTCATCTTATTCTCTTAGTGGAATCTTACCTCACCATTATTTTAATGTGTGTATTTATTTATTAATAAACTTATTATAATTTTTATGCCCTAAGGGCTAGCACACACGGCGAGTAATACGAAGTGAGTGGAATCTGATAAAAAAAATCGTATTCCACTTGGACTAAAATTACTCTATGGGGCAGCTCACATAAGCGATTTTTTCCCAGCCCTAATCAGACTGAGAAAACAATCGCAGCATGCTGCGGGTGGAATGCGATCTTGTTTCACTCGCACCCATTCAAGTCTATGGGGTGAGGGAAACATCGCTTTGCTCTCACATTACAGTGGAGTGCAATGCGATTCTCGCATCAGCTGGCAATGGAGGAGATAGGGAGATAAATCCCTACCTCTCCTCTGCAGCACCGGCCCTTCTCTCTGCAGCGCCGGCCCTGCCCTCCGCAGCGCCGTCCTTCATCGCCGTAGCTGTTGTCTGATCGCAGGATCGGACCACAGTCGCATCACTCAGCTGCTGCTGTGCGAGCGAGAGCCGAGTGTCATGCGAGCATTCACACTAATCCCTATGTGGCCCCAGCCTTATTATTTTTCTCTTTTGGGGACATTATTGTTTTATTTTTACTATCTGAGAATTTTTTGGGGGTTTTATATATTGTTAAGATTAGGGCTGTTACTTTTGGTGGAGTAATTTATAGGTTGAAGTATGTGTGATTCAGCTCACCTTCAGTGGCCCTGTATGTTGAAATCCAAAGCCGCACGGACTTACAGAAGCTGCACCTGCATGCACTGAAGAAAACCAAATGAAGTGTTCGGCACTGAGGAAAATGGAGTTCAGCCACATGAATTTCCAAATTTTATTCCACGTTTGGTGTTTCAAATGAAAGAATACAAAGGTCCAAATGAACACTCCATGCAAAGAAGAAAAATTGACACAGTGACACGTTTCAGCTACATATTGTAGCCTTTGTCAAGCAATGTTTCATCAGGAATGAGAGCTATTTTAGGCTATGTGTGCACTTTGCGTCAAGGTAGTTGCAGTTCTAAACGCATCCTCTGGCAGAAATGTTTTTTGTCAAATTTGGTTTTGACAACAAAAACGCTATAAATACGCTTCCGTTTTTAGCGCGTTTAACCGCGTTTTACATGCTTTTTCACTGCTTAAAATCAGATGCGTTTTGACTACAAATACACTGCTAAATAAAGTTTAAACATACAAACACTATATAAAAAAAAGAAAATATAATAACAAATATCAATATTAAAATCATACAAAAAATGGCTTATTTTATTAAAATAACTTTGTGCAAATATTTATGCATAAAATTACATTTATTTAAAGATTTTCATACATTTAATTGTCGGACTATGTGTGTGTGTAAAGGGACATATCATGCCATTAATATTTTGTCAAAAACGCATGCATTTAATTGGTACAAAAGGCATGTTTTCTGCATCAAAAAAGCATGTTAAAAACTAGAATTTTGAAGTAGATTGCGTTTTGCAAATTCTCATTGATTCCAATGTTAGCAAAATGCTGCAAAAATGGCAAAAACAATTGACATGCTGCTTCTTTAAACGCTGAGTTTTTGCCAAAATTTCTGCAACTAAAACGCTGCGTTTTTAACAGCAAAGTGCACACAACAGATCCCTATTTCTCATAGACTTTGCTTGTAAATCCAAACGCATGCCTTTTGGCATTAAAACGCTGCAGCTGAAAACACAAAGTGCGCACATAGCCTAAGGCCTTGTGGGCACTAGGCGTTTTTGCCGCGTTTTTAGCGGCGTTTTTTACCGCGTTTTTGTGCTGAAAACGCAGTGACATTGCTTCCCCAGCAATGTCAATGGGTTTTCATAAGTGCTGTCCGCACACAGCGTTTTTTTTTAGCTGCGTTTTTGTGGTGACCACAAAAACGCAGCATGTCAATTATTTCTGCGTTTTTCACTGCGTTTTTCACCCATTGAATTCAATGAGATGTTAAAAACGCAATGAAAAATGCATATAGCCGCGTTTCTATGACTAAAAACGCAGCTATAAACGCAAGGGGTGGGTACTACAGTGACGTGTACAGGAAGAGGATTCCTTCTGTTGGTAAACACAGAAGCGTGAATCCTCCCGGTACTGTCACCGCTGCTTCCACCTCCCGTCCTGTGCATGTCAGCTCCGTGCGGCGCCATGTCTGGGCGGGAGGTGGAGGCAGCGGCGAAAATCAAAGTGAACAGTAGAAAAAAAAAAAATGTCATATATACTCACCTGTCCGCAGGGTCCCGGTGCCATGCCCGCTCCCAGCTCCTCCCGGTCCCGCCGCTCTGGCTGTGTGCAGTCTCCCCGGGGCAGGACCTTGCTTGCAGGACCTGGCGGTGGATCACCTGATGCAGTCACCTGACGCATCAGCTGATCGCGGTGACGCGGGTGCCCGGCCGGCTATCAGCTGATCCTGCCGTCAGGGGACTTCATCAGCTGATTACCGGCAGCTCTTGCAGCGATCGGACGGGATCAGACTCCTGTCCAATCGATCGCTCCAGGAGCTGCCGGTAATCAGCACAGCACATAAGTGAGTATTATTTATTTTTTTTCTTTTCTACTGATGCATCAGCTGATTGTATAAAAGCCGATTATACAATCAGCTGATGTGTGATGTGATTCACATCCTTGAACCTGACAGATCATCTGATCGGTATGCCTTCCAGCAAACCGATCAGATGATATTGGATCCTGATTGGACGGCGCGGGACCCTAACCCAGGATTACTGCGGAGGGGGGTTCTTTATTTCAATAAAGATGGAGTCACTAATTGTGTTGTGTTTTATTTCTAATAAAAATATTTTTCTGTGTGTTGTGTTTTTTGTTATCTGTACTAGAAATTCATGGTGGCCATGTCTAATATTGGCGTGACACCATGAATTTCGGGCTTAGGGCCAGCTGATAATATACAGCTAGCCCTAACTCCATTATTACCTGGCTAGCCACCCGGCTTCAGGGCAGCTGGAAGAGTTGGATACAGCGCCAGAAGATGGCGCTTCTATGAAAGCGCCATTTTCTGGGGTGGCTGCGGACTGCAATTCGCAGTGGGGGTGCCCAGAAAGCATGGGCACCCTGCACTGTGGATTCCAATCCCCAGCTGACTAGTTGTACCCGGCTGGACTCAAAAATTAGGCGAAGCCCACGTCATTTTTTTTTTTTTAATTATTTCATGAAATAATTAAAAAAAAGGGCTTCTCTATATTTTTGGTTCCCAGCCGGGTACAAATAGGCAGCTGGGGGTTGGGGGCAGCCCGTACCTGCCTGCTGTACCCGGCTAGCATACAAAAATATGGCGAAGCCCATGTCATTTTTTTTTTCTTTTTGGGCAAAAAACTGCATACAGTCCTGGAAGGAGGATGCTGAGCCTTGTAGTTCTGCAGCTGCTGTCTGCTCTCCTGCATACACTAGTGAATGGAGGATGCTGAGACTTTTAGTTCTGCAGCTGCTGTCTGCTCTCCTGCATACACTAGTGAATGGAGGATGCTGAGACTTGTAGTTCTGCAGCTGCTGTCTGCTCTCCTGCATACACTAGTGAATGGAGGATGCTGAGACTTGTAGTTCTGCAGCTGCTGTCTGCTCTCCTGCATACACTAGTGAATGGAGGATGCTGAGACTTGTAGTTCTGCAGCTGCTGTCTGCTCTCCTGCATACACTAGTTCTGCAGCTGTCTGCTCTCCTGCATACAATGAACATTTTGAAGAAGGAAATGACATCAGACCTTTTTTTTTTTTTTTTTCATCAACAATCTTTAATGGCATTGTGCACTGATTAAAAACGCAGTGAGCAAAAACGCAGCAAAAAACGCACCAAATCGCGGCAAAAACGCATGCGTTTTTGCCGCGTTTTTTTAGCCGCGGGTGCGTTTTTTAGACAAAAACGCACATAAAAACGCAGCGTGAAAAAAACGCCTAGTGCGCACATACCCTAAGAGTCCAAAGATTCCAAATCCTCTGGTTAATTAATCAGGTGTAGAAAAGCCCTTTTGTTCAGGAATTAACCCTTCGTTGTAATTAGGAAAATTCTCATACAAATATAAAACAATCGCTAACAACACCATTAGAAAAAACATTATAGTATTGATACTTCAAAAAAGTGAGAGAGAATATGGTAAATACATAATAAATATCATATGCAAAGGAACTTATTACGCAGGATGTGGTCATATACATTTTATAGATCAATATTAGATCATTTTATCTGTAATAGATCCCATCAGAAATAGGTTAAAGTGTATTATAAAACATGCATACTTTCAACAAGTGTATTTAGCGGTGTAATTCGCAGAGTATAGCCAAAACGTAACAAATGGGTAAATCACCTAAAAAATCATGAGGTATAAACAGACCAAAATAAATACATCTTACCTCATAATAATAACAGTGACAGTGAAGAATATCATTCACAGATTTGAAACGTGAGATAGAAATTAATTTTTATATATAATAGACATATTATGAATAGTTTTTTGCATATATGTTCTCCCCATGTTCAAATCAATCGATGTAAACAACTCACTGTGAATTACAATCACACATGCCCATAAAAGTACATTTATTGATATAAATCGCAAAATGCAAGTGAGTCATAAAAGATGCGCTTTACCATGCGGCATTATTAGAAAAGGTCTAAATACATCTTACACATTTGTTAGAATCCATTGATTATAAATGTTATATTCACATATCAGAGACCAAACATATGTAAATCACAAGAAGAATAAGATATAGACAAATTAGTGCATTCCCCCATAAAAGATTGGCAGCGACAATGAATTGCATCTCTCACAGTGACCTGAAACAACCGATGTAGAAAATCTCCATACATAGAGAGCATGTTATAACTGGTTATTTGTATGTACTGTATATAACATTCTCAAATTTACATCGATCGAAAAGTAACTGTGTATTATAAACCTACATATTTTCAAAAATACATTCAGCGGTATAAATCGTTAAGTATAAGGCTATGTGCCCACGAGAACATTGTGCTGCGGATATATCCGCAAGACATTCCGCAGGTGCTCCCAGAAATCCGCAACAGAACTTTCTCTGTTTCAATGCTGCGGATATACAGCGGAATGTCGTGCGGATATGGTGCGGGCATTCTGCATTGAGGATACAGTACCATGGCTTCGGCACTGCATCCTCAATGCAGAACAAGTGCTGCAGTGATCGGGGTGCTCATACTTACCTCCATCATGCAGCACCTCGCTTTCCGGCGGCCGGGTCACTGTCAGGCAGCGTCTGGTTCACTGTGCTGGAGGTGGGCGGGCCTGAACTAGCTCCGGCTGTCACATGACCGGAGCTTGTGCAGGCCCCGCCCACCTCTTCCCTCCTGTACCTGGCTGGAACCACCGCGCTGCTGCCGCTGCCGCTATACCGGACGGAGAAAGTGACTCGGGTCTCTATCAAGGCAGATAAGTATATGGGACCCTGCGGAGAAATCCGCAACAATAATTGACATGCTGCAGATTTTTCCGCACGAAAATCCGCATGATTTCCGCTGCGGAAAAATCCGCAGCGTGGGCACAGCATTTCCCAAATGCCATAGAAATGGCTGGGGAGTAGCTGTGCTGCAGATTTCTTGAAAATCCGCGGCTTTTCCGCGAGAAATCCGTGCAAAATCCGCGCATTTTCCACAGCGTGGGCACATAGCCTTATAAAGCACAAAGGATGCAATTCACCATATGACAATAATAGTGAAGATGAAGTGAAATGCATCTTTATTATCTGTCCATATCTATTGAAAACATTATATTCTTATAACAAAACAGATGTAAGTCGCAAGAAAAAACGCAAGGTATGAACACACCAGAATAAATATGTTTCATTATCAGACAATAGCAGAAGTTGTAAAATATATTATTCGCGCTAACTTAAATTAACTGATATAAACATTATTATTTTTATGTGATAGTTATACTATGAAAAGTCATTTATATATAATATCTCCAAAGAAAATATTTATTGAAAAATCGGAGAATATTAAAAAAAATTCCCAAAAACTTTTACCTGAATGAAAAAAATCCATTATTATATTGCCAGTAACAATTTTATACCCTCAATGGAGATGACCCAGTCAGATTCTTTATTATACTGTAATATGAGATCCCTACGTACATTTAGACTCTCTGGTTGTCTTGTCCCCAACTTAAAAATCCAAAAGGATTCTCTATTCAAAATTTTTTGTCTAAAATTTCCTCCTCTCAAGGGTTTAATAACCTTTTCTATGCCACAGAATGTAAATCCCTTATTATCACCATTGTGTATGGTGGAAAAATGTTTGGAAACCATAGAAGTGCCTGTTTTGAAAGGGCCTAATGCATCAGATAAATGTCGTCTTATACATTTTTTAAGAGGGCCTATAGTGCATCCAACATATTGAATTGTACAAATATTGCATGTGACAAGGTATATCACCCCAGTTGTATTACACTTTATAAAACTGTTGATGTCAAAGGTGCAGCTATTGGTTACAGATGTGAAGGATTTACTTTTTGTGGCATATGTACAGGCAGTACATACATTATGATTGCATTTGTAGAACTCTTTAAGATCCAACCAGGATTGAGATTGTTTTGTGGGTGGTCGTAAAAACTGGGGGACACGATGTTAGCTATAGTGGGGGCCTTTTTAGAAATGTAGTTAACAATGTTTTCTGAGAGAACTTTCTTCGTAATCGGGTCATTGTTTTAAAATGGGTATATATTTTTTGACGATCTTAACTATGTCATTGTAGTTCTCAATATATTGTGTGATAAAATTTAAATTATTCTGTTTACGTGGAGTTTTGATCTTATTGCTCAACAGGGTTGAATGATTTATATTCTCCACTGCTTTGTAAGCATTATCTACCAAAAATTTGGGGTATCCCCTGTCTCTCAATTTATGACATTTATTTGTGAGTTTGTTTCTTAGAGCTGAAGGATCTGAACAATTGCGTTTTAACCTAATTAAATCCCCTTTAGGAATGTTGGATATTACATGGCGGGGATGACAAGATTTATATTGTAAAAGCATGTTCTCACTAGTCTCTTTGTGAAAAGGAGTTATCACTATCTTTGATGACCCTCTATCGGCCCGGAGAGTAATGTCAAGAAAACTGATCACATCAGGATTATATGTAGAGGTAAATTGGAGATTTAATTCATTGTTGTTAAGATATCCTCTGAAATGACCAGCCTCCTCCTCACTGCCGCTATAGACCAACAGAAGGTCATCAATATATCTACCATACCATTGAATATGGCATAACCAGGGATTGTTGTCATTTATGAGGAAAAACTCCTCCTAGAAACCCATTGCTAAATTAACAATAGAGGGAGAATATTTTCCTCCCATACTTACTCCCTTCTTCTGAATATAAAACTTCTCATTAAACAAAAAATGATTTTTAGTTAAAAGATATTTGGTAATCTCCACAAAAAATAATTGAGTATTATGATTATAATTACTATATGTGGAGAGAAAATGTTTCAGAGATGTTATTGCTAATTCATGAGATATAGAAGGATATAAGCTGATTACGTCAGCACTTAGCCATGAAAAACCATCTTCCCATGAAAAATTCTCAAAGGCACATAGTACACTGGTAGTGTCTATTATGTAGCCCGGTAATGATTTAACAAGAGGTTGCTGCATATAGTCTAGCCATGCTCCAGGTCTTTCGGACAGAGAACCAATAGCAGAAACAATGGGCTTGAACTTGGGAGGGAACCCCCCTTTACGTATTTTGGGGAGGGAGTGGTAGATGGGTATTACTGGACTGTCCACATATAAATAATCCAAAGTTTTTTGTGTGATTACACCCATCTCCAAACCCTCCTTCAAAATAGAAAGCAATTCTGCCTGGAAAAATGCGATGGGATCCCCCTGAGAATCCGATAGGTATCATGATCTCGCAGTAAATCTTCATTGCATTTAATATACATGTCTGTACCTAAAATGGTGATAGCACCTCTTTTATCTGCCTTCTTTATAGTGACAGACCAATCCTTTTTAATTTGTTGCAATGCTTGATGTTCAGATTTACTCAAATTATATTGCAATTTTGTTGGAATAGCATGTAATTTAACAAGCTCTTCCTCTATAAGATCCTGTAACCTATCAAGTATCAGAGGTCTCGAATTAATAGGATAATATTCTTTATTACTCATGGGGAAATCCACCGCATCAGCCCCAGTGTCAGAAACATTCTCTGCTTGTATCTGTCTGAGAGACATAAGGCCACATAGTTCTGAATAATTAGGGATGGAAGTAGTCCTCTCATCAACGCCTCTTTGATGGGCAATTAATATGATATCAACTGATGCTGTATCATTATCATTCAGAAAATGACATTTCAATATGATATTTTGAGTAAATTTGTTGACATCAAGAAGTGTAGTAAATAAATTAAAACTAGTGCTAGGTGCAAACCCCAATCCTTTACTGAGAACATTTAAATTATCTGCGTGAAAGATTCTGGTAGTTAAATTCCATATAGGATTTAATTTTTCTATTTTCTGGTAGAATGTCGCTTTGTTGTGGTGTTTTCTGCCTGATCTTCTACCCCGTTTTTTGATCGAGGTGTGTTCACATTTTCCAGGCTGTTTGTATGTTCCAATCTTTCAGATGACCAGAAAGTGGAGGAATCAAATGAAGTCTCAGGATAAGAGAAACTCACATGCCATTTTCCTCTTTTATGTTTAAATTTATCTCTCATATTGTTGCAAATCTTTTCCATGTATACACTTGATTCAGCACATAATCATCACTATCTCATTTCCACTTGTTTTTTTTAGTATCCAGTATTTTTAGTATTCCAGTGATTCCAGCGGTTTAGCCATTTTTTCATAGAATAATCATAATTATCCGGTTTATCAATGTTTTCCATTTTCTCTTCAATCTCACGTATAGCTTTATTTATCTTTTCTAATTCTTGTTGTTCATATTTAACAATACATTTCATGAGATTGAGGGTACATGTGGATAAAATCTCATTCCACTCTGGAAAAAAACTCATTAGGATAAGGATATGTGCATTCTTTAACAATACCTAGACCTCTTGGTATAGTACTTTTGCTGATATAGTTGTTCAAAAATTCAGCATTTAACCAGAGTTTAGTTTCCTTGGTATTTTTAGTATCTAGTTGTTTGTACAAAATGTTAAAGTCCTCACAACCAACTTCAATTGCAGGAGTGTTATGTCCATTACTATGGGATATAGTATCCACCAGATGTTTGCGACTTTCCTGGACTTGTGAACGGAGATTAGAATCCATCATAAAAAGTATAACTAAAGGAACCACTATTAGAAGGGAGCACAAAAAGCAGTAACAATAACATGAAGTATGTGTGATTCAGCTCACCTTCAGTGGCCCTGTATGTTGAAATCCAAAGCCGCACGGACTTGCAGGAGCTGCACCTGCATGCACTGAAGAAAACCAAATGAAGTGTCCAGTGCTGAGGAAAATGGAGAACCAAATGAAGTGTCCAGCGCCGAGGAAAATGGAATTCAGCCAGGTAAATTTCCAAATTTTATTCCACAAGGGCTACAATATGTAGCTGAAACGCGTCGCTATGTCAATTTTTCTTCTTTGCATGGATTGTACCAAATGTGGAATAAAATTTGGAAATTTACCTGGCTGAACTCCATTTTCCTCAGCGCCGGACACTTCATTTAATTTATAGGTTGGTATGTTCTAAAGCAACAACAAAACAGAGAGAGGCACTATGAGTTTAGCTGTACCGGTGTGATGTTAACAGTGGTGGTCGCTCTTGTTGTGACATCTGGGGGGCGGGGTGCAGGGGGCCCAGGGCTACTGCCCCCTCTGCCCCCATGGTAGCTACGCTACTGTGTCGAAGGGAAGTGTAAATGCTGCAGCCCATCAGCAGTGACTGATATGCTGCATGTGCGGTGAAGCCTATCAATATTAGTAATATCAATAATAATCTTTATTTTTATAGCACCAACATATTCCGCAGCGCTTTACAACTCTGAGGTTCATTTCCAAACAAACATTCATACGTAACAGTTAAAGAAATAGAATAATTAAAGCAAAAATAATGAGAGTCCTGCTCGCAAGAGCTTACAATTTACAATGAGGTGAGGTGGGAGTGACAAGATAGAAGTATTAATTTACAAAGACGATCCAGCCATCTCAAAGAAATGGGGGATAGATAAACGCTGCCTGAGCCAGACACCAGGCAATCTTTGTAATGCTTTTGGGTGCAGTGGAGTCTGACAGAGTTATGTTCTGAGAAGTAGTGGAAGGGCTCTATGTGAATTAACTTCAATTAGGGAAGTTCATAGGTCACCTTAAAAATGTGTTTTTAGGGAGCATCTGAAGCTGTGTAAATTGTGGTTCCTTCTAGTTTCTTAGAGTAGATTACTCCAGAGAATAGGTGCAGCTCGGGAGAAGTCTGGGAGCCAGTAGTGGGAGGCATGGATTAGTGTATATGTTAGGTGAAAGTTGTTTGCAGAGCGTAGAGAACGGGTAGGGTGATACACAGAGATGAGGGTGGAGAGCTTTGTGGTTGAGAACAAGCAATTTAAATTAGATCCTATGATGTATGGGCAGCCAGTGCAATAGAGCGGAAGCGTCAAAGTAATGATTAGCCAGATAGGTGACCCCAGCTGCTGCATTAAGGATGGACTGAGGAGAAAGTCTAGTTAGGGGGAGGCCAATTAATAGAGAATTACAGACGTCAAGGCGGGAGTGGATCAGGGCCACAGTGAGGGTTTTTGTAGTTTCCATGGTGAGAAATGGGCAGATTCTAGAGATGTTCTTCAGGTACAGGCAGCAGGAGGGGTGATAGATTGTACAGTTAGGTCCAGAAATATTTGGACAGTGACACAAGTTTTGTTATTTTAGCTGTTTACAAAAACATGTTCAGAAATACAATTATATATATAATATGGGCTGAAAGTGCACACTCCCAGCTGCAATATGAGAGTTTTCACATCCAAATCGGAGAAAGGGTTTAGGAATCATAGCTCTGTAATGCATAGCCTCCTCTTTTTCAAGGGACCAAAAGTAATTGGACAAGGGACTCTAAGGGCTGCAATTAACTCTGAAGGCGTCTCCCTCGTTAACCTGTAATCAATGAAGTAGTTAAAAGGTCTGGGGTTGATTACAGGTGTATGGTTTTGCATTTGGAAGCTGTTGCTGTGACCAGACAATATGCGGTCAAAGGAACTCTCAATTGAGGTGAAGCAGAACATCCTGAGGCTGAAAAAAAAGAAAAAATCCATCAGAGAGATAGCAGACATGCTTGGAGTAGCAAAATCAACAGTCGGGTACATTCTGAGAAAAAAGGAATTGACTGGTGAGCTTGGGAACTCAAAAAGGCCTGGGCGTCCACGGATGACAACAGTGGTGGATGATCGCCGCATACTTTCTTTGGTGAAGAAGAACCCGCTCACAACATCAACTGAAGTCCAGAACACTCTCAGTGAAGTAGGTGTATCTGTCTCTAAGTCAACAGTAAAGAGAAGACTCCATGAAAGTAAATACAAAGGGTTCACATCTAGATGAAAACCATTCATCAATTCCAAAAATAGACAGGCCAGAGTTAAATTTGCTGAAAAACACCTCATGAAGCCAGCTCAGTTCTGGAAAAGTATTCTATGGACAGATGAGACAAAGATCAACCTGTACCAGAATGATGGGAAGAAAAAAGTTTGGAGAAGAAAGGGAACGGCACATGATCCAAGGCACACCACATCCTCTGTAAAACATGGTGGAGGCAACGTGATGGCATGGGCATGCATGGCTTTCAATGGCACTGGGTCACTTGTGTTTATTGATGACATAACAGCAGACAAGAGTAGCCGGATGAATTCTGAAGTGTACCGGGATATACTTTCAGCCCAGATTCAGCCAAATGCTGCAAAGTTGATCGGACGGCGCTTCATAGTACAGATAGACAATGACCTCAAGCATACAGCCAAAGCTACCCAGAAGTTCATGAGTGCAAAAAAGTGGAACATTCTGCAATGGCCAAGTCAATCACCAGATCTTAACCCAATTGAGCATGCATTTCACTTGCTCAAGTCCAGACTTAAGACGGAAAGACCCACAAACGAGCAAGACCTGAAGGCTGCGGCTGTAAAGGCCTGGCAAAGCATTAAGAAGGAGGAAACCCAGCGTTTGGTGATGTCCATGGGTTCCAGACTTAAGGCAGTGATTGCCTCCAAAGGATTCGCAACAAAATATTGAAAATAAAAATATTTTGTTTGGGTTTGGTTTATTTGTCCAATTACTTTTGACCTCCTAAAATGTGGAGTGTTTGTAAAGAAATGTGTACAATTCCTACAATTTCTATCAGATATTTTTGTTCAAACCTTCAAATTAAACGTTACAATCTGCACTTGAATTCTGTTGTAGAGGTTTCATTTCAAATTCAATGTGGTGGCATGCAGAGCCCAACTCGCGAAAATTGTGTCACTGTCCAAATATTTCTGGACCTAACTGTATATAGGAGGTGAAGGAAAGATCGGTGTCAAGTATAACACCCAAACAGCGAGCCTGCTGCCTAGGTGTTATCGTGGTGCCGAACAAAGAGAGGGAGATGTCGGGTTTGGGAAGGTTAGTAGACGAAGGTAGTCAGAAGAAGTTCAGTTTTGGAGAGGTTAAGTTTCAGATAGAGAGCAGATATGATGTTGGAAACTGCAGATAGACAGTCACTGGCGTTCTGTAGTTCAGCAGGGATGAGATCAGGGGATGAGGTGTATAATTGTGTGTCATCAGCATAAAGATGGCACTGGAAGCCAAATTGCCAAATTTGCTGATGGTCTGTCCAATTGGGCAGTGTAGGGAGAGAAGATAAGAGGGCCAAGGACTGAACCTTGAGGGACCAAAAAAGTGAGAGAAAAAGTGAAGAAAATGTGGTGCCAGCAAATGATATGTACCGCCCCTGCAGCAGTTGGACTGCTCGGATCCGGGGTTACTGTGGCTCGAGGGTCTCCGGACCCGGGGGCTTGTGGGCACTTGAAAATAAAAGGGGCTATTTACAGGGGGATTAGTGTTCGTGATGCCACCCGTAGTTTACGGTAAGGGGAGTACCGCCGCTGCCGATGAGAGTACCCAGGAAAGACGGGGCAGTGTAGCCAGATGACGTTCCTTCCACGGGTAGGGTAGACCTCGGGACTCTGGCTGGTGGAAATGTAGTGGAGCGTGGTGCAGGCCAGGCGATGAAATTCAGGGGAATCAGCGTACTCACTCAGGTCGTGTGGGTGTTGGTGCGACCATTAAGCAGACTCTCACACAAGAGTAAACCAAGTCTCTGGGTGCCACTGCCGCTCAGGGGAGCTCATCCGGGAATCCATCCCCATTGGTATTGCTGATGGTTCTGGACCTACCTCCATGCACTATATTTAGATGTTTCTGAGTGACCCCTCAACCTGAAGCTTTCGGGGTCCTGCTCCCTACAATTAGTTAGAGGAGCTGTGCTCTCGATGGCTGACACTTGAGATCTCAGTGGGCCACCTAAGCTGGAAAGGCCTATCCCCTTCGTTGTGTTGGTGCCTTCGATCTCTGAGCTCTTGGGGAAAGTTCATAACGAGACTATCCTCCACAGGTTAATTATCAGGTTGCATGAAGCTACTTCCTGATCTAGGGTCCAGTAACCCGCTGTGCTCGGTACCAGTTTGGTTAATAGATTTTCTGGTGCCGACCGTTCTCTAAAACTAAGTCTGGGCACCCTTCTCCAATACCCTGCGACTGGGTCTCCGACTCCTCCGGTCCCAGACCACCTAACCAAAGTCTCCCAGAGAACTACAACTCCCTCAGCTCCTCACTCTCTGAGGGCTACCACTCAACTGACTATGTCCCTCCCACCAGTCTATCTGACCCCTAGGCGTGTGGCCCTTTTCCAGCTAGATCACCCATTGATGTGCCTGACAGGGTGTGGTGTGAGGCGTGGTTAGGATTTGAATGCTGATGGAGCAATACCAATGGTTAGGATCCCAGAACCATGGAGGGTGAGTTCTACACCGTAAGAGAAAGGACTGCAGTTCCCTGTGACGCCCTGACTAGTCCAGGGGCATCACATTCCCCCTTGGTTAAACGTAGCTCATCCCCGAGCTACAGGACATACAGAGAATTTATTTTGTTTTAACTGGAAGAAAGATTAACAAATTATGCATGTTTATTCATCCCTTACAGGGGAGGCAGTATACTTAAACGTTACCTTAAAATCCCAGAATTCAGTTACTAAAAACAACAATGGGGAACCGGTTGTAGTGGCAGTTGGTGACTCAACCTGCTCTGCTGTAGCCCCTTCTGTGACAGTCCATTCCCATTGTCCCACTCCCTTCAACCTGCCACCCAAACAACCTGGATCCTTGATGCCACCTCTAATGCTGGTGTACCTTGGCAGTCCCTGGTGACACTGTTGAAGTCCTGGAGGTGTAAAAGACGACTCTAGTAGGCACACGAGGCGCAACTATACACAATGAGCACAAATTCGTGCTGGCTGCTGGCAGTCCTGCAGCCATGGTCCATATTTAATCATCAGAGAGGGATAAAACAGGGTCCATGCACCGGGTGCAAACGTTATAAACTTCTAAATCAAGTTAAGTATGCGGATAATTTACATTTTCAACTTTTCACACAAACAGGTAACATAACTTTTTAAACACTAAAGTAGCCAGGTTCCGCTACCATTATTGCAGCAATCAGGGACAGCCGACACCAGCATCCCCTCCAGGGTGCAACACTGCATCGGGCCATGGTACTGCGGACGTCGGACCCAAGCGGCATCCTCGCTTGCATGCCCCTCTTCTCTGTTGGGGCGAGCGGCGTTTCTTCTCCTGCACCGCTGTAGAGCAAGAACTTCCGCATGCAGCTGCATCAGCCGTCGCCAATGCCTTTCCCAATCATGGGCGCTGATGTCGGGCTCCACCACCTCTACGGGAACTGACTGTAAGTAAATGCCTGCGGCCTCGGCAGCTACCAGGAGGCTGCGCGGCGGTGGAGCTGGGATCTAATTAGGCTCCGCCTCCGCTGTGGTAGATGAAGAAACTGACTGTTCTGCAGCCAGGAATGCAGAGCCCGGGTGCTCCCTACCAAGGTATGGGCTCAGTGATGCAGCCGGGTCTGGTCAGGCCGGTGATGGAACTGAATGTTTTGCAGTCTGGTTTGGTCTGGTTGGTAGTGAAGCCGGAGGCGTCGCGGCCTGCCCTCTTTCAACTAGGGCTGGAGGTTCCACTGCCGGTGTTGGGGGTAGTGGCTCGGCATCTGCCAAGGACGAGGGTGACGGTGGCTGAGTGATTGCAGTGGCCGGGGGCAGACCGGATCCCGCGGCCGGGTAGGCCAGGTCAACCGGGACTGGGTAGCTGCTTATCCGCTCCATGTGCGGGGCCTCCATCTCACGGGCCTGTACCACCATATCCAGACTCCTTATCTCCTCCCTCCAGTGGTTCAGTATGTAGAGGAACTGCGTCCGCAGCCTCCTGTAGAGCTGCTCGGTCTCCTCTTCAATCCAGGTCGCGGTCCCGATAGCAGCACGCTCCAGTGACCAGTCCCTTGCTGCCGCCATCTTGCCTCTGCGGGTTTCCATTAACTTTATGGGCAGAGTCCTGGCGTCCCTGCTCCACTTCCGTTGCTACATCCGTTACGCCCCCTTGGTTTTCTGCAGCCAGCTCCCTAGCTTCGGGCTGCACTCTCTGCGTGAGGGGCGGAGCTCCAGCTTCGCACTGTTTTGGCCGAAAAGATGGCGTTTAGGTGCGAAAAATGGTGTAAAATGTCGGGAACTGAACTTTGACACCGCAGTTTGGATTTTTCAAGGCACACGTCACCCAGGTTAGTGGGTCCAGTCCGAATCCTGTTCATTACGCCAAAGTTTTCGAGATGTACCGCCCCTGCAGCAGTCGGACTGCTCGGATCCAGGGTTACTGTGGCTCGAGGGTCTCCGGACCCGGGGACTTGCAGGCACTCAAAAATAAAACGGGCTATTTACGGGGGGGGGGTTAGTGTTCGCGAGGCCACCCGTGGTTCGCGGTAAGGAGAGTACTGCCGCTGCCGATGGGAGTACCTGGGAGAGATGGAGCAGGGCAGCCAGATGACGTTCCCTAAATGGGTAGAGTAGGCCCCGGGACTCTGGATGGTGGAGATGTAGGGGAGCGTGGTGCAGGCCAGGCGGGGAGATTCAGGGGAATCAGCATAGGCTACTTTCACATCTCCGGTTTTTGCAATGCGGCACAATCCGGCACTTTGCAGGAAAATCGCAACCGGTTTTTTTTGCTGCCGGTTGCGATTTTCCTGCATACACTTTAATTAGTGCCGCATTGTGCCGCATGGGCTCCCGTTCGGTCCGGTTTTTGCCGCATGCGGCAGATTTAGCCGATGCGGCGGCCGGATGGAACGTTGCCTGGCACGTTCTTTCGTGCGGCAAAAAAACCGCATTGCGCCGCATTCGGCCGATGCGGCGCATTTTTCAATGCATGCCTATGGCGGCCGGATGCGGCGCGATGCGGCAATAACCGCATCCGGCCGCCGCATGCGGTTTTTGCCACTGCGCATGCTCAGTAGCATGCCGCAAGCGGCAAAAACCGGACTGGCCGCAAAGGAAAAACTTATGCAAAGGATGCGGTGTGTTCACCGCATCCGTTGCATAGCTTCCACAGCCGGATTGAGCCGCAGAGCTCAAGCCGGATGTGTGAAAGTAGCCTTACTCAGGTCGTGTGGGTGTTGGTGTGACCATTAAGCAGACTCTCACACAAGAGTAAATCAAGTCTCTGGGTGCCGCTGCTGCTCAGGGGAGCTCGTCCGGGAATCCATCCCCGTTGGTTTTGCTGGTGGTTCTGGACCTGCCTCCATGCACTATATGTAGATGTTTCTGAGTGACCACTCAACCTGAAGCTTTCGGGATCCCGCTCCCTACAATTAGTTAGAGGAGCTGTGCTCTCGATGGCTGACACTTGAGATCTCAGTGGGCCACATAAGTTGGTGCCTTCGATCTCTGAGCTCTTGGGGAAAGTTCATAACGAGACTATCCTCCACAGGTTAATTATCAGGTTGCATGAAGCTACTTCCTGATCTAGGGTCCAGTAACCCGCTGTGCTCGGTACCAGTTTGGTTAATAGATTTTCTGGTGCCAACCGTTCTCTAAAACTAAGTCTGGGCACCCTTCTCCAATACCCTGCGACTGGGTCTCCGACTCCTCCGGTCCCAGACCACATAACCAAAATCTCCCAGAGAACTACAACTCCCTCAGCTCCTCACTCTCTGATGGCTACCACTCAACTGACTATGTCCCTCCCACCAGCCTATCTGACCCCTAGGCGGGTGGACCTTTTCCAGCTAGACCACCCACGGGTGTGCCTGACAGGGTGTGGTGTGAGGTGTGGTTAGGATTTGAATGCTGATGGAGAAATACCAAAGGTTAGGATCCCAGAACCATGGAGGGTGAGTTCTGCACCATAAGAGAAAGGAGTTCAGTTCCCTGTGATGCCCTGACTAGTCCAGGGGCGTCACAGATACCCTGAAAGAGTGGTCAGAAAGATAGAAAGAGAACCAGGATAGAGCGGTATCCTTTAGGCTGATTGAGTGGGGCATAGCGAGTAGGAGATGGTCGTCAACAGTGTCGAAGGCTGCAGAGAAGTCAAGAAGAATAAGCAGAGAGTAGTCATCATTATGATTAGCTGTCAGAAGGTCATTGGTCACTTTGATGAGGGCAGTTTCTGTTGAATGTAGGGACGAAAGCCAGACTGTAATTCATTTAGAAGAGAGTAAGTAGAGAGGTAATGGGTGAGGCGGGAATAGACCAGGTACTGCAAGAGTTTAGAGATGAAAGGGAGATAGGAAACTGGTCTGTAGTTGTTTGTGCAGGATGGAGCAAGAGAGGGTAATATGACACAGACACAGTACGGAGATTAGTATTTGCTGTTTATATTTTACATGGGGCACTATTCTACACCATGTTCCAAATTATTATGCAAATTGGATTTAAGTGTCATAGCGATTATATATTTTTTTTCCAATGAAACTGATTGATGGTATTGTGTCTCAGGGTTCAGCCCAAGAAAAGGAAAACTGGATGCTCCACAATATTAAACAGACCACAGTTTTCAAGTAACATGGGAAAGAAAAAGGATCTCTCTGCTGCCAAAAAGCATCAAATAGTGCAATGCCTTGGACAAGGGATGAAAACATTATATATTTCACAAAAACTTAAGCATGATCATAGTACTGTGAAGAGATTTGTGGCTGATTCTGAGCCCATATGTGTTTGTGCTGATAAAGGCAGAATGAGGATGGTTTCTGCTAGGCAAGTCCATCGGATCAAGAGAGCAGCTGCTAAAAAGCCATTACAAACCAGCAAACAGATATTTGAAGCTGCTGGTGCCTCTGGAGTCCTTCTAACCTCAAGGTGTAGGATCCTTCAAAGGCTTACTGTGGTGTCTAAACCTACTATTTACCCACCCTTAACCAATGCTCACAAGCAGAAACAGTTGCAGTGGGCACAGAAATACATGAAGACTAATTTTCAAACAGTCTTGTTTACTGATGAGTGTTGAGCAACCCTGGATGGTCCAGATGGATGGAGTAGTGGATGGTTGGTGGATGGCCACCATGTCCCAACAAGGCTGCGACGTCAGCAAGGAGGTGGAGGAGTCATGTTTTGGGCCGGAATCATGGGGAGACATCTGATAGGCCCCTTTAGGGCTCCTGAAGGTTTGAAAATGACCTCTGCAAAGTAGAGTTAGAGTTTCTGATTGACAACTTTCTTCCATGGTACAAAAAGCAGAAATGTGCCTTCAGAAGCAAAATCATCTTCATGCATGACAATGGACCATCTCATGCTGCAAAGAATACCTCTGTGTCATTGGCTGTTATGGGCATAAAAGGAGATAAACTCATGGTGTGGCCACCATCTTCCCCTGACCTCAACCCTATAGAGAACCTTTGAAGTATCATCAAGCAAAAGATCTATGAGGGTGGGAGGCAGTTCACATCAAAACAGCAGCTCTGGGAGGCTATTCTGACATCATGCAAAGAAATTCAAGCAGAAACTCTCCAAAAACTCACAAGTTCAATGGATGCAAGAATTGTGAAGGTGATATCAAAGAAGGGTTCCTATGTTAACATGTAATATGGCCTGTTAGGATGTTTTGGATTTAAATAGCTTTTTATTTCAGTGAATGTGACTTCCTAATGCTGCAAATTCCACAAATGAGCATTTTCAGTTCTTTAAAACATAATAAATGTTTAGAAACTCTACTGTGCCTAATAATTTGGAACAGTGTGACTCGCCCGCTCCAGGGCCTTAGGTGACTCGGTGTCGGGCCGGACTAGTCCAGGGTAGTCAGCGGTGGCGGGGCCCGACTCCGTGACCCTGGTGGAGTCAATTAAAGTGGCGGTATTGGGGAAGATGGAAATAAAGTTTACATAAGATTCGTGACGCCAGCTGTGGTATTTTTGTGGCTATGGAGCCGCGGCTGCTGGACGGGACCTCCGGGGCTTGTGTTGTGGCAGCTGAGGTGTTTCTTGCTCCCCACAGGTGGAGCAGGTACCCCTGGGCAACCATTTGTAAAGTCTATAGTGGATGTTGATGAGATGCAGGACAAAGCAGACGACACAGGGCTTGCAGTTAAGATGTTTTTACTCACTGTTCATTCCAACACTGCAGCTGACCCGTGGTATGCCCGGATTCACTGTCGTGGGCCTCCGCCGATCCCGGATAGTTCAAGAGTCAGTACCGGTGCACCCCTCAATGTGTCCTTCCCTGGTCGTCTCACTAGCGCCGACCTTCGCTAGACTGTCCTGCGCCTCCGTCACCGAGCCTGTCCAAAGGGTGGCTGACCTCAGTCTTTTTATTGCTCCCCCTTGCAGGTGATTGGTGGCAGGTTGTGGCCTCGGGTGCCTGAAGCAACCTCCCGGGCCGTCGGATTGCTAAAGGAAATGTTTTTCTTCTTTAGCCTGGGGTCCGTCCCCGTTATTGCGACCAGATCCCACCACCCTGGTGTTCTTGGTGGAACAAGTCCACGGAGGCCTCCCGCACATCCGTGGCACTCTAGGATCCCTTCAAGCGGTGTCATCTAGGCCTAGCAAGACCCCAGGATCTTCACCTAAAACCTCCTTTTGGCTAGACTCCTCACTGACTAGATCTTCCTGTCAACTGTCACTCTCTGACAGACTTTCTCACTCCGACTGAACTGCCCCCAAATTGGTCCTTACCAGTTCTCCTCAACTGTTCACTTTTTAAACCTAGCTCCATCCACGTTTTCTACTGACCCACTGACTCCTCCTACACTCCCCCCTGCTAGGCTCCACCCCTAAAGGCCAGTGAATGGGACTTAAGGTCCATAACCAGGTATACTGGTCGCTGCTTCTCAGCATTAATGGAGTACCTGCCTTAATCCCTGACCCAGTGTGTGACGTAACAATTGGTGTGTGCAGGTTTTGTCTGTGAACTGGTAAATGACCCCCTTCTTACTCAGGATGGGATACCACACCTCTGGCTGAGGTGCAGTACCTCTGTGGCGATGAAAGTCTCAGGGGCGCCACAAGTGCATTTTGAGGGTTTTTTTTAATTTTGAAGATTATACTGTTATCATTGGGAGGTTTCTATAATAAAATTCAATGTATACTCTAACGGGTAATGACTTTTATTAGACTGACTGTCATTTGCACTGACCATTTAGGAAAATCAGAGAAAAATATCATTTGCATAATAATTTGGAACATGGTATATTTAAGAAAGGGTTATCAAGATAGTGGACAGCCCCTTGTTGACATGAAACATGTTGCCCTCATCATATCCCACCTAGGTTATTAGACATCTTCCAATGTGGCATTCTGTCTATCATTCTTGGATTCCCTCAGTCTATTTTCGGATTTGCTGTCCGATCCTCCCCTTGCTGTCAAACAACCTGCATTGAATAGGTTCGTGCTGTAATTCCAAGCACAAAATGTGGTTAAGGTGCAGCATGCTGACCAATCATTTTAAGGATCCTGAGGATCCCAAATGTCAGATCTCCACCACAGTGATCCCTCAGCGTATAGTGTCATGCTTGTTAACACTTGTGCTATATTAGCAATAAAAATGCACTGTGTGAAATTGAATTTAAACACTATTTTTAGGCCACGTTCTCACGGTGCAGGTTTGGAATTTTTTTTATCACCATGTTTATTTTATTGTAATACATTAGGCTGGGTACTCCCTGCTCGTCAGGATTACTAACCCAATTATTGTTTTTTTTTTTCTGGACAACTTAAAACAGTTAATATTTTATAGGCTCATTAGAAAACCATAATGAATCATAAAAATCCTAAGTGATACATGTCTGCCAACCAGAATATTTCTTTAAAAAATATATTTGCATTTAATATGACCTATAAAATGATTATTTCAATTACAATACACTTGCTAGGGTTTTCTGACTTCATAAAAAATCATAGACCCATCTTATTTTTGTGGACAATGGAAAAAGGTGCCTCGTGACGGTACAGGAATTTTTGTACGATTGGCAATCTTGTAGAGGACAATTGAGCGTCTCTCACACACATTCGCCTAACAACTGATTTGGTCATAATAGTCTGACATTGACTGATGATAATAGACACTTTCATATAATAGCAATAATTTTGTATGTAGAATGCCATAATTCGCTATATAACAGAAAATAACATCCTAAACCACAGGGTTTGTGACACATTGCTCAGAAATAAATCTAATTTACTTGCCATTGCTTCTGTTGTGATAACAGTATGTCACAAAATATAAACTGACTATGGCAAGTATTGTCATGTATGACTTCTGATGACCTAAAGGGATGTTACTTTGTGTTACGCTCTAGAGGTTATACACTGTGAATGGACGCTATTGTTCCTCACCAGGTATTTGTCACGGCCGGGCGGTCGGGTAGACCCAGGAGGTGGATCCACTGGACCGGACTCTAAGATGGTGGTAAGGAGTCCGGCAGCTGAAGCACTGAAGGGCGGCAGAACAGTCCGTGCAAGTGAGGGCAGCGGAGGAGTCCCTGGGACCACGGAGTCACAGATGGTGGTACTGGTGACGTAGCTCAGGTTCGGAAGCCGAGATGATAGTAGGCGGGGTCCGGAACCTCTGGAGCGGGATGACGGGTCACCGCAGGGATCCGAGATGGTACGGACTGTCAGCTGGCAGACGGACAGCGTGCGGGGTTCAGGACACGGCAGACCGGATGGCGCGGCAGGTACGGCTCTACAAAGAGAGATAGGTGAGTATAGGCACATAAACACCAGGAGACCTGACTCCTAGCTCAGGGAACACGAAGATCAGGCCCCGCCCCCTTGGACAATGACCCCCTATATACCCTGTACCTGTGCAACCTCATTTCCTGTTAATGGACGCTGGCCCTTTAAGAAAGGGTCAGTGACCGCGCGCGCGCCCTAATGCGCATGCGCGCCGCCCGAGTGCCAGAAGCCAGGGAAGGAGGCTGCGAGGAGGACGCAGGGGAGCCGGCCAGGTCCAGGGAAGCTGTCGGGCGCCGGGATCGGGGTCCAGGGACCCTGGGACGGACGGGATCCGGTGGCTGGAGAGCGGGGAGCGTGGCAGGTGAGCCGGGGAGCGGGGGTGAGGACCCGGGGAGCGTGACAGTACCCCCCCCCCCACGCCCCCCTCCCCGCAACCGGGACATGAAGGCACGGATAAGAGGAGTGCCCACGTTTTCCCTGGGCTCCCAAGACCTATCCTCAGGACCATACCCCTCCCAGTCCACCAGGAAGAACTGCCGACCTCGTACGGTCTTCATGGCCACGATATCCCTTACCGCATAGATGTCATCATCGGCAATAGGTGGAGGAGCCGGACTGGCAGCAGCGGAGAAAGGACCAAGGACAACCGGCTTGAGCAGGGAGACGTGGAATGAGTTGGGTATCCTCATCGTGGCCGGGAGCTGTAGCTTGTAGGATACCTCATTGATCTTGCGGAGGACCTTAAACGGCCCGATGTAGCGAGGACCCAGCTTGTAGGACGGTATCTTCAATCGGATGTACTGGGAAGCAAGCCAGACCAGGTCACCAGGAGAGAAACACGGAGGATCCAGACGTCTCTTGTCAGCGTGTTTCTTCATCCGCTGGGAAGCGCGCCCAAGGGACGCCTTGACAGAGTCCCAAATGGTAGCAAAGTCACGGACAGCAGTATCAGCAGCCGGGACATCCGATGAAGGGGATATAGGCAGCGGGACGGCGGGCTGAAGTCCGTAAACAACATGGAAGGGTGATTTGGAGGATGACTCACTGACGTGGTGGTTATGGGCGAATTCAGCCCAAGGCAGAAGCGAGGACCAGTCGTCGTGATGGGCGTTGACATAGTGACGTAGGTATGAGGTCAAGATTTGATTGACCCTCTCCACTTGGCCATTAGACTGAGGATGGTAAGCAGAGGAAAAGTCCAGAGTCACTCCCAGATGTTTGCATAGAGCCCTCCAGAAGCGGGAGGTGAACTGGGTTCCTCTGTCGGACACGATGTGGGATGGAAAGCCATGCAAGCGAAAGATGTGATGTATATAGGCTTCCGCGAGTTCCTGAGCAGAGGGCAGTCCGGCCATAGGAACGAAGTGGGCCATTTTGGAGAATCGATCAACCACGACCCATATGACTGTGTGCCCGGAGGATAATGGCAAGTCCGTAATAAAGTCCATAGCTATGTGTTGCCACGGGACTGAGGGTATCGGCAGAGGCAGAAGACGGCCATGGGGCAAGTGGTTGGGCGTCTTGTTCCTGGCACAGGAGGAGCAGGCAGAGACAAAAGCAGCGACGTCCGTGCGAAGGGATGGCCACCAGTAATGGCGTACAATCGCACCCCATGTTCTCTTCTGGCCTGCATGGCCGGCTGTTTTTGAGGCATGACCCCAGTGTAACACTTTTTGCCTGTCGGTCTCAGAGACATAGGTCTTCCCGGGCGGTATCTGGGCTAGAGTGACAGGGGCCACCGGAATGATGTTGCTAGGACAGATGATGGGTTGGGTAGTCTCTTCCTCCTGCTCCATGGGCATGAAAGACCTGGACAAGGCATCAGCGCGTACATTCTTGTCCGCGGGTCGGAAGTGAAGCTGAAAGTCAAACCTGGCAAAGAATAAAGACCACCTGGCTTGCCGTGGGTTCAGTCGCTGAGCGGACCGCAGGTATTCCAAGTTCTTGTGGTCAGTGTAAATTATCACGGGATACACTGCACCTTCCAGGAGGTAGCGCCATTCCTCCAGTGCCAGTTTGACTGCCAAGAGCTCTCGGTCCCCGATGGTGTAGTTGCGTTCAGACGCTGAGAAGCCCTTGGAGAAGAATCCGCAAGTCACCATCTTCCCGGAGGAGGATTTCTGCATGAGCACTGCTCCGGCTCCTGAGGAGGAGGCATCCACCTCCAAGGTGAACTGGCGGTTTAACTCCGGACGGTGGAGTACAGGAGAGGAAGCAAAAGCCCGCTTCAATGAGCCAAACGCGGCGTCGGCCGCAGGAGACCAGTCCTTTGGATTTGCCTCTTTCTTAGTCAAAGCGGAAAGTGGAGCAGTCAGAGCAGAGAAGTGAGGGATGAATTGGCGGTAGTAGTTGGCGAATCCCAGGAAGCGTTGGATTGCTTTCAGTCCAGAAGGGGGAGGCCAGTTGAGAATGGCGGAGACCTTCTTGGGATCCATCTGCAGTCCAGTCTCAGAGATGACGTACCCCAAAAAGGGGAGTGTAGACTGCTCAAAGACACACTTCTCATACTTTGCGTACAGGCGATTCTCTCTCAATCTTCGTAGAACCAGCTGTACGTGCTCTCTGTGGGTTGAGAGGTCCGGAGAGAAGACAAGGATGTCATCTAGATATACTACCACACAGGTGTAGAGGAGGTCTCGGAACACGTCGTTCACCAGTTCTTGGAAGACGGCAGGAGCATTACACAGGCCGAAGGGCATCACGCAGTACTCATAATGTCCATCGCGCGTATTGAACGCGGTCTTCCATTCGTCACCAGAGCGGATGCGCACCAGATTGTAAGCACCCCGAAGGTCCAGCTTGGTGAACACACGAGCCCCCCTAAGTCGGTCAAACAATTCGGGGATGAGCGGCAGAGGGTACTTGTTTTTGACTGTGATCTGATTCAGACCCCGGTAGTCGATGCAGGGGCGTAAATCGCCCTCTTTTTTCTTGACAAAGAAGAAACCTGCTCCAGCAGGAGAGGAGGACCTCCGAATGAATCCCCTTGCCAGGCTCTCTGAGATGTAAGCAGACATAGCCCTTGTTTCGGCTGGAGATAAAGGATATATCCGTCCTCGTGGTGGCGTTGTTCCAGGGAGCAGGTCGATGGCACAATCGTATGGACGATGTGGCGGCAGTACCTCGGATTCCTTTTTATCAAAGACATCCGCAAAGGTCCAATAGGCCGAGGGCAGCCCCGGTAGGTTCTCAGGAACCAGAGGTTGTCGGATGGGTTGTGTGGATTTTAGACATCTCTCATGACACGAAGAACCCCAGCGGGTGATGTCGCCTGTACCCCAGCTGACTGATGGTTCGTGGGCCCGTAACCATGGAAGACCCAGCAGGATCTGATGGGACATGTGAGGAAGGACGTAGAAGGCGATGGTCTCGGTGTGAAGAGCACCGATCCGCAGTTCAACCGGCCTGGTGGTCCAGGAGATGGTGTCAGAAAGGGGTCTCCCATCTACAGAAGCAATCACCAGGGGCTTGTTGAGTGGAATAACAGGCACTTGGTATTTGTCCACGGTGGCTTGCTGGATGAAATTGCCTGCTGCCCCGGAATCGAGGTAGGCCTCAGCCGTGAACCGCGTCTCTCCCGTTGTCACTTGCACGGTCCATGTGACCGGATCAGAGAGAGTCCCAGCACCTAGGGTGGCCTCTCCTACCAACCCTAGGCTTTGGAGTTTCCCGGCCTTTCCGGGCAGGAACGGAGGAGGTGTGTGTCCTCACCGCAGTAAAAGCAGAGGCCCTTAGCGAGCCGCTCTGCTCGTCGTTGTTCGGACTGCCGTATCCGGTCAATCTGCATGGGCTCGTGGACGGGAATCCCAGCGGTAGAAGACTGAGGTACGGAGGTCTTCTGTGGAGGAGAGGGATGCCGGACTGGACGTCTCTCCCGAGACAGCTCTTTGGAGCGCTCCTGAAAACGGATGTCTACTCGAGTTGCTAGGGCAATCAGGGCATCTAGGGTGGAGGGCACGTCACGGCCCGCCAACTCGTCTTTGATGCGGCTTGAGAGACCCTCCCAGAAGGCGGCTGTTAGGGCCTCATTATTCCAGCTGAGTTCTGAAGCCAACGTGCGGAAACGAATGGCGTATTGGCCCACCGTCAGTGTTCCTTGACGCAAGCGGAGAAGGGATGAAGCAGACGCAGAGGCGCGTCCCGGCTCGTCAAAAGTGCTGCGAAAGGCCTGCAGGAACTCTTGAAGATCCTTGGTCATAGGGTCCTCCTTTTCCCACAAGGGGTTCATCCACGCCAGCGCCTCGCCCTCCAGGTGAGACATTATAAAGGCGACCTTGGCTTGGTCAGAGGCGAACAGATGTGGCAGCTGCGTGAAATGAAGGGAACACTGGTTAATGAAGCCCCTGCAGGTCTTGGGATCTCCAGCATAACGAGGTGGTGAAGCCAACCGGAGTTGGGAAGCACCCGACGAGGCTGCCACTGGTGCGGGAGCCGTGGATTGTCCATTGGAGGACCTGGGTGCCGCAGGCGTCATGGATGCTTGTAACGTGTACAGGCGGGTGTCCACGGAGGTCATAAATTGCAGCATGCGGGTCTGGACTTCACGCTGGCGTTGGAGTTCCTCTTGCAGGGCCAATAGTGCTGCAGCGGGATCCATGGCCTGATCTTTCTGTCACGGCCGGGCGGTCGGGTAGACCCAGGAGGTGGATCCACTGGACCGGACTCTAAGATGGTGGTAAGGAGTCCGGCAGCTGAAGCACTGAAGGGCGGCAGAACAGTCCGTGCAAGTGAGGGCAGCGGAGGAGTCCCTGGGACCACGGAGTCACAGATGGTGGTACTGGTGACGTAGCTCAGGTTCGGAAGCCGAGATGATAGTAGGCGGGGTCCGGAACCTCTGGAGCGGGATGACGGGTCACCGCAGGGATCCGAGATGGTACGGACTGTCAGCTGGCAGACGGACAGCGTGCGGGGTTCAGGACACGGCAGACCGGATGGCGCGGCAGGTACGGCTCTACAAAGAGAGATAGGTGAGTATAGGCACATAAACACCAGGAGACCTGACTCCTAGCTCAGGGAACACGAAGATCAGGCCCCGCCCCCTTGGACAATGACCCCCTATATACCCTGTACCTGTGCAACCTCATTTCCTGTTAATGGACGCTGGCCCTTTAAGAAAGGGTCAGTGACCGCGCGCGCGCCCTAATGCGCATGCGCGCCGCCCGAGTGCCAGAAGCCAGGGAAGGAGGCTGCGAGGAGGACGCAGGGGAGCCGGCCAGGTCCAGGGAAGCTGTCGGGCGCCGGGATCGGGGTCCAGGGACCCTGGGACGGACGGGATCCGGTGGCTGGAGAGCGGGGAGCGTGGCAGGTGAGCCGGGGAGCGGGGGTGAGGACCCGGGGAGCGTGACAGTATTATCACATTTCGATGTGAGAAGAATAAGGAGACGTGTAATGTGTAGAATGGGTAAATCCATTATTTAGTCCATTCTGGAATAAAGTGTAAAATATTTATAACCATGCTGATGTCCAATGAATGTGCATACAATTACATACAACCCTGACAGTTTTATAAACAAGTTTCATGAATAGAATCACCTTTTTATTAGGTCACAAAAGCAATCTGTCTTGGGCTGGGTTTCTTTTTAATTACTATGTACACCAAGGGGAGAAGGTACATGTATCTATTTCCTGTGTCTCTTTAACTCCTTAATGTCCCATGATGGACATATCTGCCATAGAACAGGTGCTGATGTATGGAACAGGCTCAAGAGCTGAGCTGCTCCACACAGGGCAGTTGGCGGCTATGTTATGCAGCTAACATCAGCCTCTGACCTGCGTGTTTAATTATTTAAAGAGGTTGTCCAGTACTCTGACATCCACTTCTCAATCAGTATGAATCACCCTAACAAAATAACAACTCTCCCACCTTCGATGCCAGCATCATTCCAGCAGTGTAAGCTCTGGCTCTCCTGTGGCTCACATGACATTATGATAACATGATCCCTGCAGCCAATCAGCGCTGGCTTTGTTCTCTCCTTTGGACAAATCAAGATATCTGGAGGAAGTGAAATATGTGGTTGCTGTCTCACTTCCTCTGGTTGTCAGATTACATTCATAGAAGAGGAGAGTGAAGCCAGCACTGACTGGCTGCAGGGATTGTGTAAGATGACAATGTCAAGTGAACCCTGGGAGAGCAAGTGCTGACATTTCTGGAATGGTTCTGACAGTGTAGGTGAGTATAGGTGTTGTTATTTTGTTATGGGTAAATATGGGGAAGGAAAAGGGTTGTCTGAGTAGTGGACAACCCCTATAAATGCCATTGTCAATCTATAATAGCACAATAGTAGAATTATCCTACTGGGTCATCCTTTTGAGTGCCCATCGGCTGCCATTGAATGGCAGCTGGGGCCTGTTGATGCCCCTGTCGCCCCAATCTTGGGGCTCCTGTGTAGTATTGCAGTATAGAGTACAAGTAATCCAATGATCACAGATTTAGTTCCCCTTTAGTGACTAAAATAAATAAATAGACATTAATCACTTCCATTTTTCCAAAAAGGGAATAAACAAAAGGAAATGAAAAGCATAATCCATATCAACAAGTCCAGAGAAGTTTGTTCTATCAAAACTAAAATTATTTAACCAATAAGGTAAATCCTACAAAAAAAAAAGGAAACAAACATCTAAACTGGCAAACTTTTGTGACTCTTGGAGTGTTCACACCAGTTCTAGCCTGTTTCACCAAAATGTGTGGGGCATTGGTGGCAGTCTCAGTGGGCCCCAGCCACACATAGACATGCACAGATACATACACATACAGGCATACGTACAGATACATATTTAAAGAGAAATTCACAAAGACACATAAAGACATAAATCTAGACACAGTCATATACACTGATATACAGTGCCTACAAGTAGTATTCAACCCCCTGCAGATTTAGCAGGTTTACACATTCGGAATTAACTTGGCATTGTGACATTTGGACTGTAGATCAGCCTGGAAGTGTGAAATGCACTGCAGCAAAAAAGAATGTTATTTCTTTTTTTATTTTTTTTTTTAAATTGTAAAAAGTTTATTCAGAGGGTCATTTATTATTCAACCCCTCAAACCACCAGAATTCTGTTTGGTTCCCCTAAAGTATTAAGAAGTATTTCAGGCACAAAGAACAATGAGCTTCACATGTTTGGATTAATTATCTCTTTTTCCAGCCTTTTCTGACTAATTAAGACCCTCCCCAAACTTGTGAACAGCACTCATACTTGGTCAACATGGGAAAGACAAAGGAGCATTCCAAGGCCATCAGAGACAAGATCGTGGAGGGTCACAAGGCTGGCAAGGGGTACAAAACCCTTTCCAAGGAGTTGGGCCTACCTGTCTCCACTGTTGGGAGCATCATCCGGAAGTGGAAGGCTTATGGAACTACTGTTAGCCTTCCACGGCCTGAACAGCCTTCGAAAGTTTCCACCCGTGCCGAGGCCAGGCTTGTCCGAAGAGTCAAGGCTAACCCAAGGACAACAAGGAAGGAGCTCAGGGAAGATCTCATGGCAGTGGGGACATTGGTTTCAGTCAATACCATAAGTGACGTACTCCACCGCAATGGTCTCCGTTCCAGACGAGTAAGGTACCTTTTACTTTCAAAGCGTCATGTCAAGGCTCGTCTACAGTTTGCTCATGATCACTTGGAGGACTCTGAGACAGACTGGTTCAAGGTTCTCTGGTCTAATGAGACCAAGATCGAGATCTTTGGTGCCAACCACACACGTGACGTTTGGAGACTGGATGGCACTGCATACGACCCCAAGAATACCATCCCTACAGTCAAGCATGGTGGTGGGAGCATCATGCTGTGGGGCTGTTTCTCAGCCAAGGGACCTGGCCATCTGGTCCGCATCCATGGGAAGATGGATAGCACGGCCTACCTGGAGATTTTGGCGAATTTTGAAGAACCTCCGCTCCTCCATCAAGGATCTTAAGATGGGTCGTCATTTCATCTTCCAACAAGACAACGACCCAAAGCACACAGCCAAGAAAACCAAGGCCTGGTTCAAGAGGGAAAAAATCAAGGTGTTGCAGTGGCCTAGTCAGTCTCCTGACCTTAACTCAATTGAAAACTTGTGGAAGGAGCTCAAGAATAAAGTCCACATGAGACACCCAAAGAACCTAGATAACTTGGAGAAAATCTGCATGGAGGAGTGGGCTAAGATAACTCCAGAGACCTGTGGCGGCCTGATCAGGTCTTATAAAAGATGATTATTAGCTGTAATTGCATACAAGGGTTATTGCACAAAATATTAAACCTAGGGGTTGAATAATAATTGACCCACACTTTTATGTTGAAAATTTATTAAAATTTAACTGAGCAACATAACTTGTTGGTTTGTAAGATTTATGCATCTGTTAATAAATCCTGCTCTTGTATGAAGTTTGCAGGCTCTAACTTATTTGCATCTTATCAAACCTGCTAAATCTGCAGGGGGTTGAATACTACTTGTAGGCACTATACATAGATACACATCATACATACACACACAGATGCATTAGAGATATCTAATATATAAATCTGAGTGTAAGTATGTATATACTGTATGTATGTATGTATGTCTGCTAAAGGAATTTGCACTGTAGCATGTACAATTATGAAATTTTGCACAGACACTCCATTTGACTCAGGGAACGTCATAGACTATGTTTTGAGGGGAAATTGTAACCCCGCGCAATACAGTTATTCACCAAAAAACCTGCTTACATTAAACTCAATGAAGCTGAAAGCCACAATGCAGCCAGAACGTCATAAGAATGCGCAGCCACGAGAGAGAGAGAGAGAGAGAGAGAGAGAGAGAGAGAGTGAGTGAGAGAGATTTTTGTTCAGCCAGACACTGTTTTATCCCATCTGAGCATGCTTTGTTTAAAAAAAACAGAACTGTCGCTGGATTCTGTAATAGGACGGATCCGGCACCCATAGGATTCCATTTTAAAAGACGACGGACAACAACGGATCCAGCGTCGTTCGCTTTTTTCACGGTGATAAAAAATGTTCCTCTGGACATCGCTTTCGTCGGCCGCAAAGACATTTTTCAATGGATCCGTCGTACGTCGGATGCAATGTCAGGCCATCTGTCGCAATCCATTGCTAATACAAGTCAATGACAAAAAACGGATCCAGCGCTGTATCCGTTTTTTTCACATTTCGACAGATTGTGACTGAAGGTAAAAAACTAATTTGTGAAAGGGGCCTTAAATGGAATGTTGGCGTGTCACAATGCAGCCAGGGGAAGAGACAGGCATCCAGAGACAGATAGTGTAATACTATTGTATGTTCTGAGGATTTCGATAGCGTTAGGGCAATGACCACCAGAGACGAGTTCTTGGTACAAGATGTTTATAACATGTAACCACGGTAGATACACAACGGAACAAACACAGTAGAACACACACGAAATACCTTCCCGAAACGGAGCGAAGGGGATTCCCGGGGCCACGCACCGGACTCCCCCAGGGAGACCACCAGAGCGAACCCCTATACAGGGACTGTCCGGCAATCACCCCGGAAGGCCTAAATGCGCAGCAGCCGGGACACAAGGGGCAAGTGGTAAAAGTCCAGGAGTGTCCGTACGGGATGATAGTCCGGAGTGGTTACGAACCAGAAGGAACCGGGCAGAAGTGCTGACCAAAGACGGCAGACGGAGTCCGGGCACAGCTTGAAGAAACCGGGTATGGTCCAGAGTCTGTCGGTAGTCTTTCAGAAGGATCCAAAAGGCAATCAGGAAGTAGAAGCAGCAAAGCAGGAGCACACAGCAAGCAGTATACTCAGGCACTGGACTAGGCTTAGAGGCGGCCTTTTAAGCAGCTGGACAGGAAGTAGGGCAACAGAACATTAAACTCCATGTTAACTGAGGGCAAGCTCTTTCAAAAGAGAACTGGAAAACCCGGAAACCTGACATTACTCCCCCCCCCAGAAACGGCCTCAGGACGGATCAGGGCCTGGTTTGTCCGGGTACCGTCGATGAAACTGAGCAATCTTCCGGGGTGCCCGAATGTTACCCACCGGTTCCCAGGAATCGTCCTCGGGGGAGTACCCCTGCCAACGTACCAGATACTGAAGCCGACGACGATGGAGCCGGGAGTCAATAATGTCCTCAACCACGAACTGCTCCTCGCCGTCGACCATCACAGGCGGAGGAGGAGGCACGACACGACCATGAAACGTATTAGGAGAAACGGGTTTGAGGAGAGAAACATGAAAGACCGGGTGTACCTTCAGATGGTGCGGTAACCGCAGCCGACAGGCCACAGGGCTCACGATCCCGGTGATCTTAAATGGACCGATGAATTTTTGTCCCAGCTTCTGCGAAGGGACACCCAATCTCAGGTTTTTGGTGGATAACCATACTGAGTCCCCTACCTTATACATGGGGGCCGGTTTCCGGTGAGTGTCTGCCGACCTCTTGTAACGCTCCTGAGCCGTAGCCACAGTGTCCTTTAGAACCTCCAGATTTTGTCGCAGCTCTGTCAATCTGTCCTCCACCGCAGGCACCGAAACCGCAACCGGTGACCTAGGCAAAATAGTCGGATGGTAACCCAAGTTAGCAAAAAAGGGCGTTACCTTAGTGGAGCTGCTCTGAGTGTTGTTATACGAGAACTCCGCCAACGGAAGCATCTTCAACCAATCGTCCTGCAGATGGCTGACATAACATCGAAGATATTGTTCCAGGGTTTGATTAGTCCGTTCGGTTTGCCCATTCGTCTGAGGATGGTATGCAGAAGATAAACAGACATCAATCTGGAGTGCCGTACAAAACCCCTTCCAGAACCTAGACGTGAACTGCACGCCCCGGTCAGAGATGATCTCGTCTGGTACCCCATGCAATCGGAATACGTTCTGGATAACCAAATCCACTGTCTCTGCGGCTGAGGGAAGACCGGTACACGGAATAAAGTGAGCAGCTTTAGTCAACCGATCCACCACCACCAAAATGGTATTATGACCGCCTGAGACTGGCAACTCCACAATAAAATCCATTGAGATAGACCCCCAAGGGCGAGATGGCACGGGTAACGGTTGGAGGAGTCCCGTAGGAGCCACACGAGGGACCTTGCACCGGGCACAAACCACACATGAGTGGACATAGTCCTTTACATCCTTTAAACAGGTAGGCCACCAGAAAAAACGGCTTAGAAATTCCTGCGTCTTCTGTACCCCCCTATGACCAGCCAACACGGAGTCATGGACCAACTTGAGAACCCGAAGTGTTACGGCCTCCGGGACATAAATGCGTCGTTCTCTCAACCACACACCATTCCGAAGAACAAGAGTTACATCATTCGGGGGGGCAGCAAGAAATACGTCACCATCATAGGCCAGCTTGATGTCCTTCCACAAGTCCTGGTCCTGGATTACTCCAACGAAATTGGCATCTGATAACACGGTCTGAGACGGGGTTCCAGGCACGGAGTCCACGGCATGGATTCGGGACAAGGCATCGGCTTTCCCATTACGTGAACCTGGACGGTATGTAACGATAAAATTGAACTGGTTAAGGAACAAACTCCAACGGGCTTGCCGTGGAGACAGACACCTGGCAGACTTAAGAAATTCCAGATTACGATGATCTGTGAGTACTATCACTTGCTGCGCAGCTCCCTGTAAGTGGTGTCTCCATTCCTTGAAAGCTGAAATAATCGCTAACAATTCCTTGTCCGCAATGTCATAGTTCCTTTCTGCAGGGGACAACCGGCGGGAAAAGAAAGCACACGGATGCAAGAGACTCTTGTCCCCAGTCCTTTGAGAAAGGATGGCCCCTAATGCGTAGTCGGAAGCGTCGACTTCCACGATAAAGGGAAGTGCGGGATTCGGATGTACCAATATTGGCGCTGAGGTAAAACAAACCTTGAGACGATGGAATGCTTCCTGGGCCTGGGCAGACCACACAAACTTCTGTCCTTTCTTGGTCAACAGAGTGATGGGACGAACGATCTCTGAAAAATTACGGATAAAGCGTCGGTAAAAGTTGGCAAAACCGACAAAGCGTTGTACCTCTTTAATGTTTCCCGGTTCCGGCCAGTCTAGAATTGCTTGTATCTTGCCAGACTCCATGTTCAGTCCCTGAGGAGAGATGACATAACCTAAGAATTGTATTTGTGAGGAATGGAATTCGCATTTCTCCAGTTTAATGTACAGGTGGTTTTCCCTCAGCCGGGTAAGTACGGTTTTGACGTGCTCCTGGTGTTCCTGTAGGGAATCAGAAAAGATTAGGATATCGTCCAGATAAATCACCATGAATTGGTCCATGATGTCCCTAAAAATATCATTAACTAGATGTTGGAAAGCCGCGGGAGCGTTACAAAGTCCAAAAGGCATCACTAGGTACTCAAAATGTCCATACCGACATCGGAACGCGGTCTTCCACTCGTCTCCGGGACGTATGCGAAGTAGATTATATGCCCCACGGAGATCCAATTTGGTGAATATTTTTGCCTGTTGGACCCTCTCCAATAGCTCAGGAATCAACGGTAACGGATACCGGTTCCGGATGGTTATTTTATTCAGTTCCCGGTAGTCAATACAGGGTCTCAGAGTCCCCTCTTTCTTTTTCACGAAAAAGATGGGTGCCCCTGCTGGTGAGGTAGACGGGCGAATAAATCCCTTGGCTAGACTTTCATCAATGTACTCTTTTAATGCTTCTAGCTCAGGTGCCGCCAACGGGTAGACATGACCAAACGGAATCTCCGCCCCTGGGAGTAAGTCTATGGGGCAATCATACGGTCTATGCGGGGGAAGCCGATCGGCTTTTCTTTTGTCGCATATATCAACAAAGTCATTATAAACCGGGGGTAGAACAGGTACCTGTACAGTGCCCTCCGCAGTCGGTGTTACTGGAACCGGAACAGTTGGACTAATGGTCGGACCACTCTGCGGTGGGAAGGATATTTCCTTAGTCTCCCAATCGATGACTGGATTTGTAGACCGTAGCCACGGAATACCTAAAATAATCGGAAAATGAGGAGAAGAAATTATCATGAACACAAGGGTCTCCTGCTGACCTGGCTTCATCACGCATTCTAGCGGTACTGTTTCCCGATCAACTGGTCCAGAGATTAACGGAGATCCGTCTACCGTCTCCATGGTAACCGGTGAGGATCTTTGCTGAGTCCGGATACCGTGTTTCCTGGCAAAAGAGGAGTCCATGAAATTTCCCCCTGCCCCAGAATCTATCATTGCAGAGGTAGGTATTAGCTGTCCCTCCCACCGGATCTGAACGGGGAGCGAGCAATGGGTATATTTCCCTTCTGAGTCCTTCGGTGAGGTGGACATTACAGTCAAGGGAAATACCGCATCCAGGTGTCCACTTGCCTCAGAGATATCGGACTCTGCGTCCGTGTTGTCACACTCTGCCATGGCTGCCAATACCTTATTTGGGCGATTCGGACGTTTCGGGCAGTCGATCAAGAAATGGTCCGATTGACCGCAATAGAAACACAAACGCTCACGGAGCCGGTGTTCACGACGTTCGTTGGTCTCTCGCTTTTGCAGAGAGTCCACTTGCATAGGAACGTCCTCGGCCTCCCGTGGCGTCCTGAGAGCGGGTTCTCTGGAAGGAAACGCAAAGTTGTTTACACGGTTTACAGCTGCCCATTTTTCCTGTCTACGTTCCGTCAAGCGGGTATCAATACGCACACAGTGCTGGAGAAACATTTCAAAAGCCCCTGGAGACTCGGAACGAGCTAACTCGTCCTTGATGGTACCGGACAAACCTTTTCTGAAAACAGACAATAATGCATTGTTTCCCCAGTCGGTGTCTACCACTAACCTCTTGAACTCAGTGGCGTATTCAACGACAGAACGCTTTCCCTGACGTAAGGAAAGGAGAGCCGATTCAGCGGTAGCACGGCGATTCGGATCATCAAACATTTGCGCCATTGCGGTCAGAAAGTCATCCAGGTCATTTAAACGGATGTCCCGATTCTCTATCATAGGATTAGCCCAAGCCAGTGCTCGTGAGGTTAATAACATGATTATACATAACACTTTGGACCGGTCAGAACGGTAATAATCAGCATGTACATCAAAAAATAGTATACATTGGTTCACAAATCCACGAAACTGACTACAATCACCATTGAAACGGAATGGGGGTAACCTAGGCATACCGGCAGCTGATACGGACGTAGTGGGGACGGCTTCCTGAGCCTCCACTCTGACTTGCAAATCCTGAATAGCCGGACCCAGTACCTGGTGATCATGGCCCAGCTGTGCCTCCACATCTCTAAGTTTAGTTTGTACAGCCTCCATCTCCTGCTGTAAGGAGTTAATCATGGAAAAGAGCTGATCTACTCGTGTCTCAGTCATTGCCCCAGCGAAATCCTCTTAAGGCCTGAGTATAATGTAATACTATTGTATGTTCTGAGGATTTCGATAGCGTTAGGGCAATGACCACCAGAGACGAGTTCTTGGTACAAGATGTTTATAACATGTAACCACGGTAGATACACAACGGAACAAACACAGTAGAACACACACGAAATACCTTCCCGAAACGGAGCGAAGGGGATTCCAGGGGCCACGCACCGGACTCCCCCAGGGAGACCACCAGAGCGAACCCCTATACAGGGACTGTCCGGCAATCACCCCGGAAGGCCTAAATGCGCAGCAGCCGGGACACAAGGGGCAAGTGGTAAAAGTCCAGGAGTGTCCGTACGGGATGATAGTCCGGAGTGGTTACGAACCAGAAGGAACCGGGCAGAAGTGCTGACCAAAGACGGCAGACGGAGTCCGGGCACAGCTTGAAGAAACCGGGTATGGTCCAGAGTCTGTCGGTAGTCTTTCAGAAGGATCCAAAAGGCAATCAGGAAATAGAAGCAGCAAAGCAGGAGCACACAGCAAGCAGTATACTCAGGCACTGGACTAGGCTTAGAGGCGGCCTTTTAAGCAGCTGGACAGGAAGTAGGGCAACAGAACATTAAACTCCATGTTAACTGAGGGCAAGCTCTTTCAAAAGAGAACTGGAAAACCCGGAAACCTGACAGATAGAAAGGGAAAGAGACACACAGAGAGACAGGGAAAGAGACACACAGAGAGACAGGGAAAGAGACAGACAGAGAGACAGGGAAAGAGACAGACAGAGAGACAGGGAAAGAGACAGACAGAGAAAGAGACAGGGAAAGAGACAGACAGAGAAAGAGACAGGGAAAGAGACAGACAGAGAAAGAGACAGGGAAAGAGACAAAGAAAGACAGAGAAAGAGACAGACAGGGAGAGAGACAGATAGAGAGGGAAAGAGACAGACAGACAAAGAGAGAGAAAGAGAGAGAGAGAGAGAGAGAGACAGAAAGACACAGACAGAGAGACAGACAGAGAGGGAGGCAAACACAGACTGGGAGAGAAACAGGGAGACAGTTACTATCCCGGGCAACACCGGGTGCTACAGCTAGTTTCTAATATTGGGAAGCTGGCCACAGCCTCATTCACCTCCCCCGCTTGTCTCCCATCCAACTCCTCCTGGGCGTTTGTTTGTGCCCCGCTGATTGGTCGCTGTCACTAACAAACATAACTCTTGGGGTATAGTAGTATGCAGCCCCCATATTCCTACATATAGCGTTATGCAGCCCCATAATATAGCGTTGTGCAGTCCCCACAATATAGCGTTATGCAGCCCCCCCAATATAGCGTTATGTAGCCCCTACAATATAGCGTTATGCAGCCCCCACAGTGTAGCGTTATGCAGCTCCCACAATGTAGCACCATGCAGCCCCCACAATGTAGCACCATGCAGCCCCTACAATGTAGCACCATGCAACCCCCACAATGTAGCACTTTGTAGCCCTCATAATGTAGCACCATGCAGCCCCCACAATGTAGCACTTTCTAGCCCCCACAATGTAGCACCATGCAGACCCCACAATGTAGCACCTTGCAGCCCCCACAATGTAGCACAATACAGCTCCCACAATGTAGCACCATGTAGCCCCCACAATGTAGCACCATTCAGCCCCCACAGCCCTCTGGCCACCGTGATTAACACATACTCACTTTTCCTCGTTCCCCGCTGCTCCGCTCTCTTCAGCGTGTCCACTGCTCTGTCGCTCTGACCTCTCAGCACTCACTGTCGGCGCTTAGTGTTGACCTCACCCCGCTCCACTGCTGAGCTGTCAGAGCCAGACAGACAGCGGGAGAATGATGAGAGGCAGCGCGCCGCTCCATCTCATCATTGCTTTCAATTGTATCGGCAATAGAGATGAACCACCCCCCTAGTGTTCGAGTTCAGTTCGTCGAACGGCGGGTGTGTTCATCGAACGTTCAACGAACGTTCGTCAAACACCTTCGAACCCCATTGAAAACAATGGCAGGAAAACACAAACACATACAAATACATTATACATATAGTTAATAAAAAACATTGCCATTATACTTACAAGTCCCGCAACGCGTCCTGCAGACTGTCTCCCGCCGCTTCTCCTTCCGATCATCGCTGCGTCCTCCCGGTAACCAGCACTGATGATAGGACCTTTCCATGTTGTCAAAGCATGTGACCAGTCACGTCTGTATTATCTCATTGGCTACAGACTGGTCACATGGCTATGACTTCATGCTAGGTCCTGTCAGTGCATCTCACCAGTTTGTGGTGCTCGCCCGAGCATCTCCGTACTCAGTATACTCGGCGAGTACCGGAGCGCTACTTGGGCACATGCTTGGCTCCCCGTTCCTGCATTTCGGCGCTCTTTACAGAGTCAGCCCACATGCAGGGACTGGATGCCACAGTCGGTGAATAGCGGCACCGGGAATCAGGTGATCGGAGATCACCGTTGCTATAGTAACCCGCCTATCAGGTTACTATTGCAACGGTGGCAGCGGTGACGTCACCGCTTACCAACCCGCAGCCTCTACTCACTCATTGAGTGATTAGACTGCACGGGAGCAGCAGCGTTCTTCCTCCCATGCAGTGCTGTCTGATGTAGCAGAGCCGCATGGGTTGAAGGAGAAAGAAGACAGAAGACCAGGATCGTGGAGGGCTGAGAAGGAGTAATAAACATGGAGTCTCTAAGTGTGTTTGTGTATTTATTTCTATTAAAGTATTTTTTCTCTGTGTGGTGTCTTTTTTTAACCCTTTATTGGAGATTCTTAATGGCCGGGTCAAACTTGCCTGACATTAAGAATCTCTGGCTTAATACTAGCTAGTAAAACAAAGCTAGCATTAACCCCTTATTACCCAGTGAGCCACCCGGCATCAGGGCCACTGGAAGAGTTGGATACAGAGCCAGAAGATGCCGCTTCTAAGAAAGCGCCATTTTCTGGGGTGGCTGCGGACTGCAACTTGCAGCGGAGGGGCCCAGAAAGCTCGGGCCAACCTATGAGGCGGATTACAATCCTCAGCTGACTATTTGTACTTTGCTGGACACAAAAATGGGGCGAATGAAAATGTTGTTTGTTTTTTTCTAATTTCTTGAAATTCATGAAATAATTTAAAAAAGGCCTTCCTTATATTTTTAGTTCCCAGCCGGGTACAAATAGGCAGCTGGGGGTTCGGGACAGCTGTACCTGCCTGCTGTACCTAGCTAGCATACAAAATATGGCGAAGCCCACGTCATTTTTTTGGGGGGGGGGCAAAAAACTCCTGCATACAGTCATGGATGGAGTATGCTGAGCCTTGTAGTTCTGCATTAGCTGTCTGCTCTCCTGCATACACTAGTTCATGAAGTATGATGAGCCTTGCAGTTCTGCTCCCCCTGCCTCTCCCTCCAGCATACAGTCCTGGATAGAGAATGCTGAGCCTTGTAGTTCTGCAGCTGCTGTCTGCTTTCCTCCATAAAGACAGACAGCAGCTGCAGAACTACAAGGCTCAGCATACTCCATCCAGGACTGTATGCAGGAATTTTTTGCCTCCCAAAAAAATGACGAGGGCTTTCCCATATTTTTGTATGCTAGCCAGGTACAGCAGGAAGCTACGGGCTGCCCCCAACCCCCAGCTGCCTATTTGTACCCAGCTGGGAACCAAAAATATAGGGAAGCCCATTTTTTTTTAATTATTTCACGAATTTCACAAAGTAATTAAAATAAAATGATGTGGGCTTCGCCCAATTTTTGTGTCCAGCCATGCACAACTAGGCAGCTGGGGATTGGAATCCGCAGCGAACGGTGCCCAAGCATTCTGGGCACCCCTGCTGCGAATTGCAGTCCGCAGCCGCCCCAGAAATAGTGCTTTCATAGAAGAGCCATCTTCTGGCGCTGTATCCAACTCTTCCAGCTGCCCTGGTGATGGGTGGCTCGCTGGGTAATAATGGGGTTAGGGCTAGCTGTATATTATCAACTGACCCTAAGCCCAAAATTCATGGTGTCACGCCAATATTAGACATGGCCACCATGAATTTCTAGTACAGATAAAAAAAACACAACAACACACAGAAAAATATTTTTATTAGAAATAAAACACAACCCAATTAGTGACTCCATCTTTATTGAAATAAAGAACCCCCCTCCGCAGTAATCCTGGGTCAAGGGTCCCGCGCCGTCCAATCCGGATCCAATATCATCTGATCGGTTTGCTGGAAGGCAAAGCGATCAGATGATGTGTCAGGTTCAAGGGCCTGAATCACAAGACACATCTGCTAATTGTATAAACGGCTTTTATACAAACAGCTGATGCATCAGTGCAAAAAAAACCCCCAAAAAACTACACACTTCTGTGCAGACTCCTGTCCGACGGCATCAGTTGATAGTTTAGCCAGCCGGGCAGTTAAAAGCCGGCCTCACCGCTTGACTTACAGTGTCAGCTGACTCCGTCAAGTGACCACATCAGCTGATCATTGCCAGGTCTGAGAAAGAGAGAGAGAGCGCGAGAAGAGAGAGAGAGCAGAGGAGAGAGAGAGGAGAGAGAGGAGAGAGAGGAGAGAGAGGAGAGAGAGGAGAGAGAGGAGAGAGAGGAGAGAGAGGAGAGAGAGAAGAGAGAGAAGAGAGAGAAGAGAGAGAGAGAGAAGAGAGAGCGAAGAGAGAGAAGAGAGAGAGAAGAGAGAAGAGAGAGAAGAGAGAGAAGAGAGAGAGAAAGAGGAGAGAGAGGAGAGAGAGAAGAGAGAGAGAGGAGAGAGAGAGATAGAGGAGAGAGAGGAGAGAGAGAGGAGAGAAGAGAGAGGAGAGAGAGAAGAGAGAGAGGAGAGAGAAAGAGGAGAGAGGAGAGAGAGAGAAAGAGGAGAGAGGAGAGAGAGAGAAAGAGGAGAGAGGAGAGAGAGAAGAGAGAGAGAGAAAGAGGAGAGAGGAGAGAGAGAGAAGAGAGAGAGGAGAGAGGAGAGAGAAGAGAGACAGGAGAGAGGAGAGAGAGAAGAGAGAGAGAAGAGAGGAGAGAGAAGAGAGACAGGAGAGAGGAGAGAGAGAAGAGAGAGAGAAGAGAGGAGAGAGAAGAGAGAGAGAAGAGAGGATAGAAGAGAGAGAGAAGAGAGGATAGAAGAGAGAGAAGAGAGGAGAGAGAAGAAAAAGAGAGAGGAGAGAAAGGAGAGAAGAGAGAGAAGAGAGGATAGAAGAGAGAGGATAGAAGAGAGAGAAGAGAGGATAGAAGAGAGGAGAGAAGAAAGAGAGGAGAGAGAGGAGAGAAGAGAGAGAGAAGAGAGGATAGGAGAGAGAAAAGAGAGGAGAGAGAAGAAAGAGAGAGAGGAAAGAGAGGAAAGGAGAGAGAGAGAAGAGAGAGAGAAAAGAGAGAAGAGAGGGGAGAGAGAGAAGAGAGAGGAGAGAGGGAGAGGGAGGAGAGAGAGAAGAGAGAGAGGAGAGAGAAGAGAGAGAGAAGAGAGGAGAGAGAAGAAAAAGAGAGAAGAGAGAGAAGAGAGGATAGGAGAGAGAAAAGAGAGGAGAGAGAAGAAAGAGAGAGAGGAAAGAGAGGAAAGGAGAGAGAGAGAAGAGAGAGAGAAGAGAGGGGAGAGAGAGAAGAGAGAGAGAAGAGAGAGGAGAGAGAAGAGAGAGGAGAGAGAGAGAGGAGAGAGAGAGAAGAGAGAGAGAGAAGAGAGAGAAGAGAGGTTAGAAGAGAGAGAAGAGAGGAGAGAGAAGAAAGAGAGGAGAGAGAGGAGAGAGAGAGAGGAGAGAGAAAGAGGAGAGGGGAGAGAGAGAGAGGAGAGAGGGAGAGGGAGGAGAGAGAGAAGAGAGGAAAGAAGAAGAGCGAGAAGAGAGAGAGAGAGGAGAGAGAGTCTGGAGACTGGACACTGAAGGAGCAGGACACTGTAAGATGAGCTCCTGATTCAACCAGAGTTTATACCTTATAATGAGCAGATTGGAGGACATAATATGGAAATCTACAGATATGACGGAATACTAAGCACACCGAACAAACATTTTAAGGATTTTAAGCAATGACAAGAAAAATCACAAGAAAAATTAATACAAAGATGGAAAAGGAGGACAAGATTGCCTAGTGGAAACCCAGCAAACAGACCACCATCAAACCCTACCAGCACAGCGCATCCCCAAGGTAAGGGCTCCATGTTAATACACTGCTAAAATAAGAATTGATCGTATATTATGCATTAGAAAATATAAAAGAAAGACTTTTAAAATGAAACTACACGGGGATTGCACTGTAGTCAATGCAGGAGACCTGGAGAAGGCAACTGGAGCTAGCAGGGGGCTTGACACATTAGTGATAACCTTCCCTGAGAAGATCCAAGGAAGCTAGGAAAGCCATACAAATGGACACTATCAAGAAAAACACAGAGACACTACTAATAGACTTTAATGAACAGGGGGAAAAAACAAATCTGTTATTCTACTCAAGGCACCATGAAGCCTGGGACCAGACTCTCAGCAAACATTACAAGAACATCAAAAAACTGGGCATTAGCAGAGGCAAACAAATTAGAGTACCGGATGAGGAGGACTCTGAGACCTTTAATCTCTCCATAAATATTTATAGCAATGGAACTATCATGGTCCAAGGAACGGAACCAAAAATGGAGGAATTTCATCAACAATTCCAGCACATTAAAAACCAAGTGAAAACCCTAATGAAGGAAGGAAACATATTCACAAGTGACCAGACCATAGCAGACAGAATCTCCATCCACCCCCCAGCCCCATCTACATCCCAATCATCCCAACCCCCCAGGGATATACTCAGAGACTGCTTGTCCCAGCTACAAAGCGAGTTTATTCAATTCAAAGAAGAATTTCAAAGAAGCCAAGGTGAGAAAAATGCAAATGACCAACTGAGGGGAGAAATATCAAGGGTGAAAACAGACCTGTGGGAATTGCAAATGTCACTTCAAGGGCTGCAGGAAGAAAACGCATACCTCAAAGAAGAAATAACCCAGCTATAATCCTCAATCCTACAACAAAAAATAGAGAGGGCACCTCAAAGTATAAGCACTCCCCCAAAACAAATGCCTGCACCAACTACCCCGATGCCAGATATATCACAGACCTGCGACAACCTCAGCCAGACGGACTCTACACATAACCCCAGCAATTTATTATTATTATTATTATTATTATTTATTTATAGAGCACCATTAATTCCATGGTGCTGTACATGAGAAGGGGGTTACATACAAAATACGTATACAAGTTACAGTAGACAGACTAGTACAGAGGGAAGAGGGCCCTACCCTTGCGGGCTTACATTCTATAGGATTATGGGGAGGAGACAATAGGTGGGGTGTAGATCAGGCGGCAGCTCCGCACGGTGGTCGGGCGGCAGCTCCGCACGGTGGTCGGGCGGCAGCTCCGCACGGTGGTCGGGCGGCAGCTCCGCACGGTGGTCGGGCGGCAGCTCCGCACGGTGGTCGGGCGGCAGCTCCGCACGGTGGTAGGGCGGCAGCGAGTTCATTGTAGATTGTAGGCATTTCTGAACAGGTGCGTTTTCAGGTTCCGTTTGAAGTTTGCAAGGGTAGGGGATAGTCTGACGTGTTGAGGCAGCGAGTTCCAGGAGACTGGGGATGCTCGGGAGAAGTCTTGGAGTCGGTTGTGTGAGGAGCGAATGAGAGAGGAGGAGAGGAGGAGATCTTGGGAGGACCGGAGGTGACGTGTTGGAGTGTAGTGGGAGAGTAGTTCGGAGATGTACGGAGGGGAAAGATTATGCACAGCTTTGTAGGTCAGTGTTAGAAGTTTGAATTGGATACGGTGGAAGATTGGAAGCCAGTGGAGGGACATGCAGAGAGGAGAAGCGGGGTGGTATTGAGGAGAGAGGTGGATAAGTCGGGCAGCAGAGTTAAGGATGGACTGGAGAGGGGCAAGCGTGTTGGCAGGGAGGCCACAGAGGAGGATGTTACAGTAGTCGAGGCGGGAGATTATGAGGGCATGCACTAGCATTTTAGTAGATTGCAAATTGAGGAAAGGGCGGATTCTGGAAATATTTTTGAGTTGAAGACGGCAGGAGGTGGTGAGGGATTGGATGAATACAGCCCCACCAGCACAGCAAATCAGGGTGTCCAACACCCATCATCATCCCCGTACACATGCAAGCACTACAGCACTCATCATCATCACTGCACACACCCCGGCACTACGGCACACATCATCATCCCCGCACACACGCAGGCACTACCTGAGTGAAGTCTCCGGTGACAGCGCTGCTCACTTCAGTTGCTGCGTGGAGCTGACACAGAGCGGTCGTGTTCTACGGCGCTCCCTGTCAGCTTCATATAGCAGAGCTGAAAGCTGAAAGCGTCGTGTGGATTACTTCGGACCTGGATGGGTGTTTGGGGATTAATAAAGTGGTAAAAGAGGTGGGTTTTTTTGTCTTTTATTCCAAATAAAGGATTTTTCGTTGTGTGTGTTTATTTACTTTCACTTACAGGTTAATCATGGAAGGTATCTCGGGGAGATGCCTGCCATGATTAACCTAGGACTAAGTGGCAGCTATAAGCTGCCATTTAAATCCTTATTACCCAGATTGCCACCGCACCAGGGCAATTCGGGATGAGCCTGGTAGAGTCCCGGGACTGTCGCATCTAATGGAGGCGGCAATTCCGGGCGGCTGCTAGCTGATATTGTTAGGGTGGTGGGCTCCCCATAATGTGGTGCTCCCCATCCTGACAATACCAGCCTCCAGCCGTGTGACTTTATCTTGGCTGGTATCAAAATTGGGGGGAACCGCAGGGTTTTTTTTTTTTTTATTATTATTTATTTATTTATTTTACTGCAACAGCCCCCCGAGGAAAGTTACAAAACGCATTGGGGCGCGTCTGTCCATCTGTCAGCGTCTTAAGGACATGGGTAAGCTGAGTTAACCCTTTAATATGCAGCCTATGTAATATCACTTAATGGGTTTATGGCACTCTGATTCTATATGGCTTTGTCACTAGGCTGGTTATATGCTGTACCCCTCTAAACTTTGGGAGTGATTAAAACTTTACACAAGGACTCTATCGTTCAATATTTGGGAACGATTTGATTGATTGTATTACCCATTTTCTGACTCTCTGACTTATGGTGCTCCCTGGAGCTCTCACTCTGCACCTGTCTCTTATCCTGCTATTTTACTGTTTTTTATATTCCCTCTTATAAATATCTATGTGATAAATTCTTAATAAAGATTTTGTATTTTTTTCACTAAGAGGAAGTCTCTGGACTTTTTTTACTTATATTACTTGGGTTGCTAATCTCCTTTTTTCTCCTATTCTCACACGATATAGACCTGCCCGCCGGCGGCTGTGATTGGTTGCAGTGAGATAGCTGTCACTCAGCGTGGGGGCGTGTCTGACTGCAATTAATCATGGGCGCCGGTGGGCGGGGAAAGCAGGGAATACCAAATTGAATAATGAGCGGCAGCCATTTTCAAAAGAGGAAAAGCCGCCGGAGCTTTGTGACAGCCGTGCAGCTGATCGGTGAGTAGGAACGACAGAGGGATTGTGCTGGGGACACAGGATGCATGTGTGATGCCCTGGCCGGGCCAGGTAGTCACAAATAGGGGTCCGCATTACACCTGTCCCTCATAGGTAACATACAGCCAAACACATAAAAACCTAGTCACCCCGCTCAGAGCTTGATGGACACACCAGGGGGCGGAACCAGGCGGTTGGAAGACGCCCACCGAGGAGTTCAGAGAGCCTGAGGCGGGAAAGTAAATAGTAGTACAGTTTCAGAGTTCAAGTTGGAGAGGTGTGTGGGCTGGAGCTGTGTGCAGCTCCAGCAGAGGAGAGAAAACCCAATTTGAGCAGGTGCCAGGGTAGGAGCCCTGGTACCTCTGGCTAGGAGGCAGACGGCGGTCTCCATCTGCAGGAGCTGGGAAGACGGCTCGGTGGAACAGAGGTGGACCCGGAAAGGGTTGTAGCCTGCTGGCACCGACCCGGGGAACTGACTCGGAAACCGGAGCACAAAGGGGGGTACTCCGACCCTGAAGCTAGGTCCAGAAGCTACTGGGGGCTAGCTAATTAACTGATTGTGGCCAGGACTAGAGGTCCTGTCCCACCCAAAGTCCAGACTGAAGGCAACAGCCCAACGAGGGGGATAGAAAGCCACCGCCACGGCTCAGAGATCCCACGGGCCAGCGTCTGCGGGCAAAGGGCTCCTCAGGCAACCACAAGCCAGGTGCGGACTCCTGAAGTTGCAAGCGCAGGTAGTCCACCATCACAAACAGGTGCGGGAGAAAGACAGAGACCACCAGCCGGGTGGGGGACCAGACTGCAGCTGGCTGTGGGCACCGACCACCATCACCTTGGTTTACCAGAGACTCATGTGTTTATTAATAGTGAGTACATCAGTGCCCTCCGGCCGCCCATCTCTCTGCACCGCCAAACACCCCCAACGGGTCCCGGGGCCACCATCCCTGCCCTAGGAGGGGTTAACAACTTGCTGCTGAACATCTCCCCCAGGTTCCCCGTAACTGCATCGGTGGTGTCCACCTTCACCACATCCCGTGGGTGGCGTCACAAACTTAACACGGCTCCGGCCGTACACCTACGTCCCCAAACCACAACCCCCTTTTGATTGGAGTGACCGCAGGACCCCCAGGTCCGGAGACCCTCGAGCCACCCACTGAAGGTCCAGATCCGAGCGGCTCAGCTGCCGAGCACGGGACGGTACACATGCAAATACGCAACGTGCGCACATAGCCTTACTGTGAAAAGCCACGCTTTTGGTGATCGAACCGTTATCGAACGTTAACTTGAACTGTCGAATGTGAAGCAAATTGTTTGAGTTTGTTGAACGACTCGAACATCGCCCAAAACAACTCGAATTTGAAATTGGCAAACGGTTCGCTTCGAAGACCGCTCATCTCTAATCGGCAACTGCGATGCCGATACAATTGACAATGCGATCCTCGGCGGGGGGGAGGCCGGTGACAGCGCGGGCACCGGGTCACCCTGACTAGCGGTGACATGTCCTGCCATGGCGAGTGGGCCCCCCTGGCGGCTTAGGGCTCCGGCATTTGCCCGGGTGTGCCGGGTGCTGACGCTGGCCCTGATTGATGACGTAAACCAGACTAATTCATGAAAAGTTATGCCATTATAGTGGTGTAACTTTTGCCAGAAATGTACTCTGGACTTGAGTACAACTCTAGCAAAGAAGTACGATAGTTGTAAGATTAGTTTAGTTCATTACATGGTGTGCACCTCTTTATAAATTAGGAGCATTTTACATCTGCACATCCCTTCATTATTACTGACATGTACAATCGGGCCTCTAATATTAAAAAGAATGGTGAAACTAAAGACTACAATGCAACATCTCATATAAACAAACCATCATATGGCTATGTAGAAGAAAAACTAAAAAACGTTATGGCTTTTGGAAGAAACAGAGGAACAAACAAAAGTTGAAATACAAAACATGGCCTGGTCCTTAAGGGTTCATATTATTTGTAGTTTAATGTCCATGAGTTACATCTAAAGCGGGCTTTACACGCTACGACATCGCTAATGCGTAGTCGTTGGGGTCACGGAATTCGTGACGCACATCGGGCCGCATTAGCGATGCCGTTGCGTGTGACATCGATTAGCGATTTTGCATCGTTGCAAAACAGTGAAAAATCGCTAATCGGCGACACGGGGGTCCATTCCCAATTATCGTTACTTCAGCAGTAACGAGGTTGTTCCTCGTTCCTGCGGCGTCACACATCGCTGCGTGTGACGCCGCAGGAGCGAGGAACGTCTCCCTACCTGCCTCCCGGCCGCTATGCGGAAGGAAGGAGGTGGGCGGGATGTTACGTCCCGCTCATCTCCGCCCCTCCGCTGCGATTGGGCGGCGGTTCAGTGACGTCGCTGTGACGCCGCACGGACCGCCCCCTTAGAAAGGAGGCGGTTCGCCGGTCACAGCGACGTCGCCGGACAGGTAAGTATGTGTGACGGCTCTGGGCGATGTTGTGCGCCACAGGCAGCGATATGCCCGTGTCGCGCAACAGATGGGGGCGGGTACGCACACTAGCGATATCGGGACCGATATCGCAGTGTGTAAAGTAGCCTTAAGTCTATATGAATATTGAAGAGTTATTTATTATGTATGTGAAAAACATGGACAAAGTCCACAGGCCAGCTCCAGGGCGAAAATGATCACGTAGAGGTAAGAAGACATCCACCAACCATAATGAAAAGGACTAAACATTATTTATTAGTAACTATTAAAATATCAAAGGGAAAGAAATAAGAATAAACACACAAGGCCTACATGTTTCAAACAATGAGGCTCTTAATCATAGCCTTATTCTCTCCAAAATATTTCCCTTAACTACCTTTGGGCATGTATGACATGTAAGCATCGATCGTCCATGTAAGTAAAGCGGGCTTTACACGCTACGATATATCTAACAAGATGTCAGCGGGGTCACGTCGTAAGTGATGCACATCCGGCACCGTTAGTGATATCATAGCGGTGACAGCTATGAACGAGCAGAAATACTCACCTTCTCGTTCATCGTTGACACGTCGCTTATTTTCTAAAAATCGAACATCCTGTTTTTCATTGTTCCCGAGGCAGCACACATCGCTCCATGTGACACCCCGTGAACGATGAACTGCAGCTTACCTGTGGCCGCCGGCAATGCTGAAGGAAGTAGGTGGGCGGGATGTTTACGTCCCGCTCATCTCCGCCCCTCCGCTTCGATGGGCCGGCCGCTGTGTGACGTCGCTGTGACGCCAAATGTTCCTCCCCCTTCAGGAAGTAGATGTTCGCCGCCCACAGCGAGGTCGTTTGGAAGGTAAGTACGTGTGATGGGGGGTTACAACATTGTGCGACATGGACAAGAAATTGCCCATGCCGCACAAACGATGGGAGCGGGTGCGATCGCAAATGCGATCGCACAATAAATTGTAACGTGTAAAGCAGGCTTAACAATCCCATACTCCACCCACACCACCATTAGGGCAGGATAAATGTAATGTAACAAAAAACTAATTATTGTTACCACAATAATCATAAATGAAATATAATGCGCTGTTACTGTAATCAAAAACATTGCATAATCTCAATAATAGTACAGTATATCAGTTTTATAATACAGACCCAATCGTGCCTGAGTCTCTATGTACAAAATAATATACAATATGCCTCACAGGCTCGTAAAAGAGTAAGCCTCCTCTATGAGAACAATTAACTGTTTCCATGACAAATATCTTAAAATCATTGACATCACCATGATGAACATTCAAAAAATGGCGTGCCAGCTCTGCCAGAGACCGTTTCTTTTTATATAAATTCAGATCACATTTTGCCCCATTAACATGTTGTGAGGTGTGAACCTTCATTTTACATGCTGTAGAACAAACATATTGTAATTTGCAGGATTTACATGCAGCCAGATAAAGCAAGTGTGGTATTGCAATCAATATACGCTTTAATAGTTGTGGTTACATTAGTGTGGGCTTAGATATATATTTACGCAGCCCACAATAAACTTCGGCATCTAAAACATCTTTTGAGTGATAACCAATTTTTTTTTAACTGGATCTTCACTGGAGAATAAACTAGGAGAGAGTAAGTTCTCCTTCACACGTCTGCGTAAAACACACACGTTTCAGAGTCTATGGTGTAAGTGTGTATATGTGTGCGTGTCTGTGTGCGTGTTCTACGTGTGTTGTCCCTATGCTATCTGTATGACATCTGGATCACACACGGACAGCATGAGCTTGTATACTTACCTGTCTCCGGCGCTGCTGTTACTTCCCGTAAGCAACAGCACAGGCATAAACAGCAGCACTGGAGACAGGTAAGTATAAAAATTCTTTATTTTTTTGTCACCTGTGTTATCTACGATACGTGTCACACTGATATCAGACGGATCACATCTTTGTGCGGTCTGCTGGAGAAAAACAGACTGGTCTCCATGTGGAACATATGGACATGCGTGTGCTGAACCCAGACACATGGTCCTTGTGAAAATGCGGCCGTCTATATAAACCGCTTGATTTGAATTGGTCTACGTGTGTCTGTGTATGGAAACGGGCGTCACAGGTACTGGAGACCCAAATGTGTGAAGGAGGCCTGAGAGAATATGTTAGCCAGGAATTTAAATTTCTAAGCTATATATCTAAACCCACTATGGGCTATTCCCAAACATTAACTCTGTCTTGCCCTATTGTCTAGCATAAAGTATTTAACGTCATATATAACAATTCACATTGTGTCGTGGGCGGGGGCACAAACCACGTGTTATGTCACCACAGGAGTCCGCTCCAGCGACTTCTGCTCCGATTGCCAGGTGATGCCATGTTCCTGCCATGGATGGTGCTGGTGATGGGAGAGGAGTCGATGCCAGCGGCATCGGTGGGCGCAGGCTCCGATCATCCACTGGGCTGGGTTATCTTGGGATCTGCAGTACCACTGGCTGACTGTGGGTGGCGTGTGTCTTCCAGCTGAAGTTGCCAGCGTTCAGCTACAGCCAATGGGAAGACACCACACCCTTCTTAGTTCCCCTCCTGTCTGCTGACCTCTGCCAGAGATAGTTATGATTTCCTGGCTCCTGGTCTGCCCTATTGTGTTTAGTGATTCCTGTGTGCTGACTTCTGCGTGTTTTCTGACTACCCTTCTGCCTGCTGCTTTTGTACCTCGCTGCCCGATCCGGATTTGACCTCTGCTACATTTTCTGATTACGTCCTTGCCTGCCGATTCTGTCCCTGTTCTGCTATTCCTGGTTTGACCCTGCCTGACGACTACTCTCATCGGACTGCAGCCTTCCACAGGTAGTGATCTCCAGGGCCCTATGTAATTCCAAATCCCTGTATAGGGGTTAAAGGGTTTCAGGGTTCTGGGGGTCCTGCTTGGTGAGTGGCTTCCCTCTAGTCTGTCCATTACATCCCACCTGAGTCTGTTGATCCAGGCAGGTGTTACACCATGGCAGGGGGGCTACTCGAGACACTCTGATCCGGGATCGTGGCTGTGGCTCGAGTGGCAGCCGGATCCGGGGCTCGTGCAGCAGCCCGTCGCCCACAACTGAATAAAGGGTTATTTACAGGGGAGAGTTTGTCAGTGACGCCACCCGTGGGTTGCGGTGATTGTTGGTAACACCGCTGCTGCCTTTGTATGGGATGCCCGGGGCTGATGGAGCGGGGCAGCAGGATGGTATCCCCTCCAGGTGTAGGGGAGGTGTAGACCCGGGGCCCAGGTGTAGGTGGAGCGGAATGCTGGGGCGCAGTCTGCGGGGATGGACCAGGTGATACCGGTGTACTCACTATTTGAATAAAGTCACACAGAGTCCAGGTAGTAAACCAAGTGCCGGATACCGGTAGCCTCCGGAGGGGTGTGCTCAGGTCCTGCACACCGGTAGACAGGACAGGGGCCCTTCCTCCTGCACTTCTGTGTTGTTGTCTTGTGTGTTGACTAGTCCGCATGAAATGGGGTAAGTCCGCTCCCGGTGTCTTTGCTCTGGGAGCTGTCACCCGCGAGTTTTGACCCTTGGGATTTTAGCAGGCACTTGCATACGTCCTATCCCCCGCGTTGGGCTTCCGTCTCGCTCTATCTGGGCTGCTAGTGGGACAAGACTTGAAATATTGTCCCCTGCTGGTTGATTGGAAAGGTGCTTAAGGGCATGTACGCACATTGCGTTCTGTACTTTGCAGAAATAAACGCATCCTCTGGCAGAATTTGTCAATGTCAAATTTGGTTTTGACCATAAAAACGCTGGAAAAATGCATGCGTTTTGAGTAAGTTTTCATTGCGTTTTAGGTGTGTTTTGATTGCTTTTCACATGCGTTTTTCATGCTTTTTGGTAGTTGCGTTTCCAAAACATTGTCATGATAGAATAAAGCTTCTAGAAATGAAAAAAAAAATAAAAAAATTAGACATCTACTGATGTCATTTCATGCTACCAAACATTCATTACATTCGGTTGAATAGGTAGAATCTCTTAGAAAATGTCTTTGCAAAATGGAAATCTACGTTAGTTGAGGATGTGATGTAATCAGGGAAGCCATTGAGCTCACTACCAGCCAAAAACAGATGCATTTTGTTGATAAATATACATGCAGATCGCATTAAAAATGCAAGTAAAATACAATGATTTGAATTTAGGATGCGTTTTGATAATTCTCATTGACTTTAATGTTAGCAAAACACAGAGATTTTGACATTGTCATCACCAGCGTCATCTAAGTACCCGCCCATAAACTCGCGCCTGCGCAATAAGATCACCGGCACTCGCGATTTGAACAGTGCTCAGTCCCGCGATAGTGCCACTGGGCATGCGCGAGACTTCAGGAGCACTGAGTAACAGGAGGGCGGCGGCCTCATCTATGTCAATCAACACTGGGAGACGGCAAACAGCGGCAGGAGGAGGAATAACGGACACAATACAGCCCGCCCCGTGTCCAGCAAAGCTCATTAGCATACCAAAAGGTAAGGTTTTATAAAGGGTTTATTTAGGTCTGAAAGGGGGGCCAGTAGCAAGAGGAACCTTTCTAGAATGCAGTCCAGGAGCTGCAGAAGGGGATTCTTTTAGTTTTATAGCGAAAATTCTAGCGACAGGTTCCCTTTAACTCCAGGGGCACAACCTTGTGCGCACCATAACTGATGTACTATAAGAATAAAAAAGGTTGTCAGCTCACCCCTCTTCACTCCTGGATTCTGCACTGATGCAAGGAAATGCCCTGGCCTGGGCGACAATGGATATCAGCAAAGGAAAAAAATCCAGCATCATGGAGATTTTGTAGAAATAAAACTTGATTTTATTGTAGCAGAATAAAAACATGCAGACTGTGCAGTGGGCACAGAGGCACAGGTGAAAAATGTGGGTTATCCAACGCGTTTCAACCAGAGAGTCTTATTCATGGCATGACATCTTTTGGACACGCTTCATTGATGACATTTTTTGTTATTTGGAGGGGCTCTGCTATATAGTTGAAATTTTTTTTGACTCTCTGAATAGGTACAAACTCAACCTACGCTTCACTTACAAGTATGACATGACTACGATTGATTTTTTGGATGTCAGGATTAAATGTGATTTGTCTAATTCTTTACAAACTGATGTCGCGGGCGGAGGAGGGGATGCCGCGCTCTCCCTACCGCTCGGGTCCGGCTGTCGCTGCGGCTGCTGCGGCCTGCTGCTGCCGCTGCTCGGTGGCTCGAGCGATGGGCCGGATCCCGGGGACTCGAGCGGCGCTCCTCGCCCGTGAGTGAAAGGGGGTTTGGGGATAGTTTATTGTCCGTGACGCCACCCACGGTTGTGGTGATTAGGTGTACACCACCGCTGCTCTGGCTGGGGATCCCGGGAGTGATGGTATGGAGCAGCCAGTTGTTGTGTTGCCCCTCCGTGGGTAGGGGTTGGTGATCCCGGGGCCCAGTGATGGGGTTGGATGGTGGACAGGCGGGTATGGGGCCTGTGGAGGTGCAGGGGCGCAGGGGCAGCGCTGTGCCGCACGGCACGGAGGTACTCACTCAGCCAGTAAACATGACACAGTCCTCAGTAAACAAACGGCTGGTTGGACGGGTCCCTCAGACGGTTGCGCTGCTGATATCCCCTGCAGTTGACGGTGACGGTCTCTTCCATGCACCTATGTGTTGTTGTTTGGTAGCGATGGGTTCCCACCGGTAACCCGCTCCCCAGCTTAGATATGAGCCGGAGGAGCTCCACCCTTGCCCGCAGGCGCTGGCCCAGGGAAACTGGTGCCTTGGCGGTGGCGGTGTCTCCCCTTAACGGTCGGACTGTTGCCTTCAAACGGGACTTGGTTGTTGGGAGACAGTCGTCCTCTTCACTGATGGATTTGGCAAATTCGGCGACTCCTAGCCTTCCCTAGCTTCACTCTACTCTAGCCCTCAGCTAGACTTCAACTTCTCTCATTTCCTCCTCCAAACTCTATCTGCCTGGTTCTTCCCGCCTCCAGGGCTGTGAACTCCTCGGTGGGCGGAGCCAACTGCCTGGCCCACCCCCTGGTGTAGACACCAGCCCCTGGAGGAAGGCAACAAGGATTTGTGTTTTGACCTTGTGTGTACCTGCAGGGATTGTGGGGTGCGTGTGGTGTTTTGACCTGTGACCCCTGGCTTGCCCAGGGCGTCACACTGACATTTAGCATAACATCAGTAAACTCATTGCTTCATGCCAAATCGTCTCATCCGCCCCAAATGTTCAATGGTATACCAACAGGACAATTCCTTCGCATCTAAAGAGTGTGCTCCACATAAGCTGATTTTGAACACCAAGCCTTTGAACTAAGAAGAAGATTCCAAACCATGGGTACAGCAACAAATCCATTAATGCGGCTTATGCAAGAGCTAAAAATTCCAAGAGACAAGAACTCCTCTACACACCTCGGAAATATCAAGAGACGGATCAGGTGAAATTTATTACAAGATATCACTCACATTGGTCTACCATGAAGAAATGCCTTGAAAAATTCTTGACAATTCTTTTAACGGATCCAGTCATCAAACAATATATTAAACCATATCCTAGCATGACTGTGAGATGTGGTCGGAATATTGGTGATCACTTGGTCTCAAGCCACTATCAACCCATCCAAAAGAATTTGTTTCCCTCCATCTCTCCCCTAAATGGGGATGTAAGCCATGTGGAAGATGTGTAGCCTGCCCGAAAGTGGATGTGGCGACCGAGTTTTGTGACTCCACGGGCACCAAAAAAAATGTGATTACTCATAACATTACCTGTTCAACAAAAGCAGTCACATATTATGCAACATGCCCATTGATTTACGTTAGCCTAACGAGTAGGGAGATGAAAGTCTGCATTCGCGAGCACGTTCGGGATATCAAACAGGCACAGACAAACAGACTTGAGTGCCTTGAAGTCGATCCCTAGACACTTTAAGGAGCATCACAATTGTGATGCTTCTTTACTTAGGGTGATTGGCATTGATCACATTAACACTGGCATTCGCGGTGGCAATGTGATGAGGAGACTGGCCCATCAGGAATGTAAATGGATAAGGACCCTGGACACTGTACACCCTAAAGGGTTGAATGATGTTTTGAGTTTTGCCCCCTTTCTTAATCTTTAAATATTGACATAATATACATTTTACAGGATGGTTCCTTTTTGTGCATCAGCGTTTTTATTCTTCTTATTCATATTTATATAGATCTATTTATCCGCCATTTTTCTTATGTCATTGTTTATATGTTTTAACTTTTGGTGTGTTGTTTGTCGGTGTTGATATTTATTTTTATCTTTATACATTTTTTTGTATATGATATATTGATTCTATTTATTATATTTCCCAGTATTGCCCATTTCTGACAGTATTTTGGATTTGATGATTGTCATAACTTGGTTTTCTTATCCCGATGCTACGTACCCATGTAGATGAAGTGAAGAAGAAATGAAGAGAATATGAAGAGGATCAATGAGAATTTTATTTATTCATATATTTTTTATTTTTTATCTTTTATTTTTTATTTATTATTCACTACATATTTACACATACATCTAGTTCATGCATTAATGCACATGTATACGTGTGTGTATGTATGTATCTACACACACACACTGACATATTTAATACATATTCCTCACTTTCACCCCTTTTTTCTACGTCATGCACACACATACACATAACTTGTTTTCACCTTATAATTTCTTTTTCCCTCTTATTAATATTTTATTGTTTCACATATATCACTTCTTATTCTCACATACATAATTTCCTATTTATATATTCTTCCTTCTCCAGCTATTCTTATATGTCGTTTACCACATGGACCTTTACTGGGATGTGCGCATGCGCTGGATCGTTTCGCACGCGTCATCGTGGGGGCGTCTCCTCTCCCGTGTCCAGACCCAGGACCAGGTTTTATCATGACTACTTGTGTATTGGCTATATGTTTATAGGGTTACAAGACCAATAATACCACAGAGAGAAATTCCGTCACACCATGACCAGACAACGTAGTGACCATATAATACCACATACAAGGGAGAAATACTGCGACACCATGACCAGACCTCATATTACCACCACACAGTGACCAAATGCAACCAAACACATACAAGAGAGAAACCACACCGTGACCAGACCACAGTGACCAAATAATACCACATACAACAGAGAAATACCACCACACTGTGACCAGATCACATATTACTACCACATGATGATCGAATACAACCACATACAAGGGTCAAATACCAACACCCCATGACCAGATAACACAGTAACTGAATACTACAATAATAATCATGAATAAAAACCACAATACTAAAAATACTAATAACACTAATATTACCATCAGTGCCAGTATACACAGTAGCTCTGCATATAGTGTCAGTGTACAGGTAATACAGTGATCACCAGCGACATTATACACAGGAGCTCTGTATACAGTGTATAGGTAATACAGTGATCACCAGTGACATTATACACAGGAGCTCTGTATATAGTGTATAGTGTGTGTGTCCATGTAATACACTGAATTACCAGTGACGTCTATAGTTGAAATGATTTATCTTCGCTTTTCCTCTTCATCCAGCGCCGACCGCCAATACTTCTTCCTGCCATGACTCAACTCTGCAGAAAATACCACACAGTCACTTATAGCTGATAACTCAAAGAGTACACTCCACACTTTTCCCCCAATTTCTACACTATGTCAGACTTTTGTTCCCGCATGGAAGACAGTATCCTCAAAATTAAATTATATTACAGCAGTAATTATGTCCACCATTTGCCACCATAAACCATAATGTATGTTCCTTGTTCTGGCCCCATATAGTAATTATTCCCCCATCCTGGCTCCCTTTATTTAATAATGTCCCCGATCCTGGCCGTCTTTATTTAATAACTAGAAGGTGGCCCGATTCTACGCATCGGGTATTCTAGAATTTACGTATTGTGTAGTTCATGTATGATTTTTGTTATATATATAGATGTTGTTGTGTGTAGTTACCAAGTGTTTGTGTAGGGCGCTGTACATGTTCTGGGTGTTGTCTGGGTGTGGCAGGGGGTGAGAGCGGTGTTGTATGTGTGTTGCGTTGTTTGTGGAGCGCTGTGTGTCTGTAGCGTTGTGTGTGTGTGTGTGTTGCGTGGTTTGTGTGTGTGTGGTGTGTTTTGGGGGGAGGTATGTTTTGTGCAATGTGTGTGTTGTGCGGTATGTGCGTATATTTGTGTGTGCCGCGGTGTTTGTGTGTTGGGTGTTGTGTGTGTGCAGCGTTGTCTGTGTGTGTGGGTGTCTGTGTAGGGCAGTTGTTTGTGGTTCCCAGTGTGTGTGTGTGGTGTGTTGTGCAGTGCGTGTGTGGCAGTGTGTGTGTGTGTGTTGGGGGGAGGTGTGCACTTCCCATCGTGCTCCATCCCCTATGCTGCGCACCCCCCATCGTGCTCCATCTCCCATGCTGCGCACTCCCAAACGTGCTCCATCCACCATGCTGCGCACTCCCAAACGTGCTCCATCCGCCATGCTGCACACTCCCAAACGTGCTCCATCCGCCATACTCCCCACTCCCCATCGTGCTCCATCCCCCATGCAGCGCACTCCCCATCGTGCTCCATCCCCTATGCTGCGCACCCCCCATCGTGCTCCATCTCCCATGCTGCGCACTCCCAAACGTGCTCCATCCGCCATACTCCGCACTCCCCATCGTGCTCCATCCCCCATGCAGCGCACTCCCCATCGTGCTCCATCTCCCATGCTGCGCACTCCCAAACGTGCTCCATCCGCCATGCTGCGCACTCCCAAACGTGCTCCATCCGCCATGCTGCGCACTCCCAAACGTGCTCCATCCGCCATGCTGCGCACTCCCAAACGTGCTCCATCCGCCATACTCTGCACTCCACATCATGCTGCATCCTCCATGCTGCGCACTCCCAAACGTGCTCCATCCGCCATGCTGCGCACTCCCAAACGTGCTCCATCCGCCATGCTGCGCACTCCCAAACGTGCTCCATCCGCCATGCTGCGCACTCCCAAACGTGGTCCATCCGCCATGCTGCGCACTCCCAAACGTGGTCCATCCGCCATGCTGCGCACTCCCAAACGTGCTCCATCCGCCATGCTGCGCACTCCCAAACGTGCTCCATCCGCCATTCTGCGCACTCCCAAACGTGCTCCATCCGCCATTCTGCGCACTCCCAAACGTGCTCCATCCCCCATGCTGCGCACTCCCAAACGTGCTCCATCCCCCATGCTGCGCACCCCCCATCGTGCTCCATCCCCCATGCTGCACCAGCATCAGCCTCTCTACCCGCAGCATCAGCCTCTCTGCCTGCAGCATCAGCCTCTCTCCTCCCAGCATCAGCCTCTCTACCCTCAGCATCAGCCTCTCTCATCCCAGCATCAGCCTCTCTCCTCCCAGCATCAGCCTTTTCTGTCCCTAGCATCAGCCTCTCTCCTCCCAGCATCAGCCTCTCTCATCCCAGCATCAGCCTCTCTCCTCCCAGCCTACCCCAGCCTCAGCCTCCCCCAGCATCAGCCTCTCTCCTCCCAGCATCAGCCTCTCTCCTCCCAGCATCAGCCTTTTCTGTCCCCAGCATCAGCCTCTCTCCTCCCAGCCTACCCCAGCCTCAGCCTCCCCCAGCCTCAGCCTCCCCCAGCATCAGCCTCTCTCCTCCCAGCATCAGCCTCTCTCTTCCCAGCATCAGCCTCTCTCCTCCCAGCCTACCCCAGCCTCAGCCTCCCCAGCATCAGCCTCTCTCCTCCCAGCATCAGCCTCTCTCCTCCCAGCCTACCCCAGCCTCAGCCTCCCCCAGCATCAGCCTCTCTCCTCCCAGCATCAGCCTTTTCGGTCCCCAGCATCAGCCTCTCTCCTCCCAGCCTACCCCAGCCTCAGCCTCCCCCAGCATCAACCTCTCTTCTCTCAGCCTCCCCATCCCAGCCTTCCCCAGGATCAGCCTCTCTCCTCCCAGCCTCCTCCAGCATGCCGTGCTCCTCTGCCGACACTCACAGATCCGATCGCATACACTCACACACACCTGATCGCATACACTCACACACACACACACACACACACACACACACCCGATCGCATACACTCACACACACACACACACACACACACACACACCCGATCGCATACACTCACGCACACACACATTGACGATATTGCACATACGCGCTCATACCACATGCTTCGGGCCATGTGATCCTCCTGCAGGTCCTGGAAGCTCACAGCACAGTATCGCCGCCGAGAAGCAAGCGATATCCCAGGATGTTGTGAGTATGTGGATGCGATGTGATGTGTGTGTGAGGTGTGTGTGTGTGAGGTGTGTGTGTGTGAGAGCGAGTGTGATCTGATGTGTGTGTGTATGTGTGTGTGTGTGTGTGCTGTTATGTGCGTGCGTGTCTGTATGTTCCGCCACTGCAGGACCTTGATGCGCTGGTAACTATGCTACCATGGTTACCAGCGTATCTTGCTCGCACGGGAGCCCACACCAGCATACGCCGGCCAGCCCCAGCAATGCGAGGATATGTGTCGGCTGGGTTGGCGGCGTACGCTGATGTGGGCTCCCAGGGGTACAGTACTCACCTGGTAGTCGTGGCTCCGTGACCGTGTCGGTTCGGGGAATGCGTGGGGGGGGCGGGGCCAGAGCTAGTGTGCATTGCGTGAGGGGGGGCGGGGCATGGCCGAGTTGCCAATGCCTGCAGGGTGCCGGGGCGAGAGGCCAATCTGTGGGGGGGCGGAGCCTGGGCGAGAGGCCTGCCAATCCGTGTGGGGGCGCAGCCTGGGCGAGCGGCCAATCCGTGCGGGAGGGCGGGGCCATGGCGAGCCCAGCGGCCAATCAGCTTTGTGTCACCGTAAGGACACAATTTTGGAGCAAGACAGACAGACAGACAGAATAAGGCAATTATATATATAGATGTTTCTCATCCTGACCCCCTTTATTTAATAATGTTTCCCTTCTTAGACCCCTATGTTCCCCCATCTTGGGCCCCATGTTCCTCCATCCCAGGCCCCTAAACTTTATCCACTACCCTATCCATTCACAGAGGGAGGAACAAAAAGTTTCTTCTCATCTTCTTGCGCTACCCCGGCGTCCTCTTGTGGCTTCATATCGCAGGCAAATTTCCACCCCACCAATCCGAGGCCGCGCACATACATCAGAGCGCGGCACATAGCAGTCATGTTAAAAGATGTGATGTAGGCACACAGACATGCACACACACTGACACATGTACACATACGCAGATGCACTGACATGCACACGTATGTAGAACGTACATGAAAACACACATACATAGACATACACAGAGTCTCAGACAAAAGCATGCAGACAGGCACACAGAAATATGCAGACAAATGCACACAGACATGCACACTCATGCAGATAAGAACACACACTCATACATATGTAAACACACTGGCACGAACATGAAGACATGCACACAGACATGAAGACAGGCACACAAAGTATGTAGACACAGAAATGTGCACATACACACATGCACGCTTACATACGTAGACACAAAGACAAATGTACATACACAGACATGCTGTCACACACAGACATGTTGACACACAGACAGGCACACGTATACATAGGCAGACACAGACATGCACTGGACACATAGAAAAATGTACACACCTGCAGACAGGTGCACGTAGACAGACACATGCATAGGTTCATACAGACATGCTCATGAACGCACACATGCACACATATATAAAAACACAGACAGTCGCACGCACACATACAGCCATGCAGAAAAATGTAGCCAGGCACCTGCACGCACACAGACACAGATATGTAAAACTGCAGACAGGCAAACACATGCACAAGAATGGACACAAGCACAGACAAACAGGCACAAGCATGAACATACACGTAGGCACATACATGCACACAGAATGCAGTCAGGCCTATACAGAGACAAGTACAAATATATAGACTCACAGGCACACAAGCATGCACACACACGTAGGCACATAGTGTACATGCACACAGAATACAGTCAGGCCCATGCACAGACAAGTACAAATACATAGACACTCAAGCACACGCATGCACAGACATGCAGAAGAACGCAGACAGGCACTGCACTAATGTACACACACACACACACACACACACACACACAGTACACACATTATACTCGTCTATACAAAAAAAGTCATATAAACAAACATATACATATATATATTATATATTACACACACACACACCACATACACATTAGGGGAGTTCTTCCCTTCCCCCGGCTGGTCTCCGGTCCAGCCTGCAGGCTCCATTGATGATCCTCTCCGGTGGGAAGCAGCAATGCTGGGCGCGCAGCATGATGTAACAGTTAGGAGACACGGCTGCGTCTGGCACAGCCGCCTTGGGTCCCAACACTGCCGCTGGTGGAGTCGCCAGGGGCTCCGGTACTGCCGCTGGTGTGGCCGTCTGGGGTCCCAGCACTGCCGCTGGTGAAGCCGCTAGAGGCCCCAACACTGCCGCTGGTGGAGTCACCAGGGGTTCCGACACTGCCGCTGGTGGAGCCACCAGGGGCCCAGACACTGCCGCTGGTGGAATCGCCAGGGGCCCCGGTACTGCCACTGGTGGAGCCGCCAGGGGTCCTGGCACTGCCGCAGGTGGGGCCGCCCGGGGTCCCAGCACTGCCACTGGTGAAGCCGCCAGAGGCCCCGATACTGCCGCTGGTGAAGCCACCAGGGGCCCCGACACTGCCCCTGGCAGAGCCGCCAGGGGCCCAAACACTGCCACTGGTGGAGCTGCCTGGGGCCCCGAGCCCTAGCCCTGCCTGCGGTTACCAGCCTGGGGCCATAGGGAAGTGCAGGGGGGAGGGGGCCGCTAAAGACCCAGGGCCTACCGGGGGACCGGCACCCTGGTGGCCCAGTGACTGGCTGTCACTATTCAGTGTACACAGAAAACCATGGTGTGAGCAGGGTTATACACAGCCTAAAAACAGAGCTCTGCTAGATTTGCATCAGAGAAAACTGTAACTCTATCATGACTGCTGAATCCAGCAAATCAATCAGATCAGAATTTTTTACCCTACCACATGTGCCTGTCAGATTAGATAGAAAAAAACCTGCTGACCGACTCTCTTTAAATTGGGTTAACACACAAAAGTTTTCTATTCAGTCAGATCGCCCTTACAGACAATGAAATTGATCTGAGTTAGCTTTGTACACACAGATATTTTCTTTCTTTGCGGAGCCGTAAAGCATTCAACTGCAGTAAAGCCATCATGGCATCCTGCGGCAGTGGTTCCGAGCACCCGGACAAGATCATGGAAGGGTCTATGAACCTGAAGACTGGTAAGATAAGGACACCGCAAGAACGGAGGACAGGTGAGAATAACTTTTGTGTGTGTGTGTGTGTGTGTGTGTGTGTGTGTATAAACAACAGTATAATAGGAGACAAGAAGGGGACTGGAATGAGGACATTAATAAAGGGTGGGGGGCCCGTTGCTACAGGGCACAAGGATGGGGGGCCGAATTGCTACAGGGCACAAGGATGGGGGGGCCCGTTGCTACAGGGCACAAGGATGTGGGGGCCCCCTTGCTACAGGGCACAAGGATGTGGGGGCCCCGTTGCTACAAGGCACAAGGATAGGGGGGGCCCATTGCTACAGGGCACAAGAATGGGGGGGGGCCCGTTGCTGCAGGGCACAAGGATGTGGGGGGACATTGCTACAGGGCACAAGGATGGGCGGGGCCCGTTGCTACATGGCACAAGCATGGGGGGCCCCGTTGCCAATGGGCACAAGGATGGAGGTGGCCCTTTCCTACAGGGCACAAGGATGGGGGGCCCGTTGCTACAGGGCACAAGGATGGGGAGGGCCCCATTGCTACAGGGCACAAGGATGGGGGGCCCGTTGCTACAGGACACAAGGATGGGGGGCCCGTTGCTACAGGGCACAAGGATGGGGTGGCCCATTGCTACAGGGCACAAGGATGGGGGGCCCATTGCTACAGGGCACAAGGATGGGGGCATTACATTTTATTGGGGTCTATTTTTATTTTATAAAATTTACCTGTAGCTGCTGCATTTCCCACCCTAGGCTTATACTCTAGCCAATAAGTTTTCAGTTTTTTTATGGTTAAATTAGAGGCCTCGGCTTATACTCGGGTCGGCTTATACTCGAGTATATTCGGTAACTTGAGATGAGGGGGCCTTGGTGGGGGAGGAGCGGTATTACTGAGATTGTGAGATTATGGGGCAGTGGGGGACTTTATGGGGGAATGAGGATCATTATGAGGCAATTAGGAAGGAATTGTGAAAGGCAGCATAGTATAATGAGGAGCGGGGGGGGAATTTATGCAGAGAGATATTATACAAAGGGCAAGTTTTGGGGGTTCATTATGGAAAGGGGCTTTGTGGCCCTATTTTGGAGAGGAGCAGTGTGTAGGGGGATATTTTGGGCAGGAAGCAATTAACAACCCCCTTCTGATTCCACTTGTTCCACCAGATATTATTAAATAAAAGGGGCCAGGATGAGAGACATACAATCCTGGACCCCCACAGATGGGACACTCCTCTTTATCACCCCCTTAATCGCTCCCCACCTACTAGTAACTACCGCAACCTCTCCAATATAAAATCCATTCCCCTCTCATCCACTCCGCCGCCCCCTCTCTCTGGAGTGCTCTGGAATGCCCGTTCAGTCTGTAACAAACTGCACATCATTCACGACCTCTTTTCCTCTAGCAATCTATCCTTTCTGGGTCTCACCGAAACATGGCTGACACCCTCCAACACTGCCTCCCCTGCTGCACTGTGCTACAGTGGCCTTCACTTCACCCACTCTCCTCGCCCTGGCAATAGACAAGGTGGAGGAGTGGGCCTCCTTCTTTCTAACAACTGCAGCTTTAATCCAATCCAACCTCTACCCTCCCTTGTCCTCCCTTCTTTTGAGGTACACTCTGTCCGCATCTATTCTCCCTCCAACCTCCAAATGGCCGTCATATACAGACCCCCGGGCCCTACCACTGCCTTTATCGACCAGTTCTCTGCCTGGCTTCTACACTTTCTCTCTGCTGACATTCCCACTATCATCATGGGTGACTTCAACATCCCCACTGACACCCGCCAGTCAGCTGCCTCCAAACTCCTCTCCCTCACTTCATGTTTTAGTCTAACTCAGTGGTCTGCCTCTGCCACCCATAAAGATGGACACACATTAGACCTTATCTTCACCTGTCTCTGCTCTCTATCTAACCTCACAACCTCCCCTCTTCCCTTATCTGACCACCATCTATTGACCTTTTCAGCCCTGTCCTCTTCACCTACCCCCCTGTCCAGCACCTAGCACCCCCCCGCAGAAACCTTGCACACATCAACATACACACCCTTTCTGACTCTATCCTACCACTGTCCTCCATATCTTCAGTCCACGACACAAATAGTGCCACCACTTTCTACAACACCATTATCACATCAGCTATTGATTCAGTTGCTCCTCTTGTACATGACAGAGTGAGACAAATCAATACACAGCCCTGGCACAACAGCCTCACTAAAAAGCTCCAGCAAGTGTCTAGGGCTGCAGAGCAGCGCTGGAAGAAAACGCACTCCCAGGAAGACTTCACCACATTCAAAAATGCAATTCACACATTTCGTTTTGCCCTTACCTCTACTAAACAGGATTACTTCAGAGCTCTCATATCCTCTTTAACACACAACCCCAAACAGCTATTTATTACTTTTACCTCCCTCCTTCGCCCACCACTGCCCCCTGCAACCTCCCTCATTTCCGCAGAATTAGCCACATATTTCAAAGAAAAGATCGACCAAACCAGACAAGTCTTTTCTGCTCAACCACCACAACCCCTTCATATAACAGACCACTGCCCCTCCCCCATAAACTTCCTCCCCACTATCACCGAAGGAGAGCTTGCACATCTTTTCTCAAAAGCGCACCTCACCACCTGCGCACTTGACCCCATCCCATCCCACCTCCTCCCCAACCTCACCACTATCCTTATTCCCGCCTTCCCTTCTGCCTTTAAACATGCAACAGTCACACCCATCCTAAAGAAACCTTCCCTCGACCCAACCTCTACTACCAGCTATCTCCCCATATCACTACTCCTATTCGCCTCAAAACTCCTGGAACAGCACGTCCATGCTGAACTTTCTTCCCACCTCTCCCCTAACTCTCACTTTGACAACCTACAGTCCGGCTTCCATCCACATCATTCCACTGAAACTGCCCTGACTAAAATCACAAATGACTTACTGCCAAAGCTAACAACCACTTCTCTATACTCCTACTTATAGACCTATCCTCAGCCTCTCCCTCCTACTACAGATCCTCTCTTCCCTTGGTGTCAGAGACTTCGCCCTCTCTTGAATCTCTTCATACCTCTCCAACCGCACTTTTAGTGTTTCCCACTCCCACACAACCTCTTCATCCCACCATCTCTCTGTCCTGGGACCCTTACTCTTTTCCATCTATACATTTGGCCTAGGATAACTCAAAAGTCCCATGGCTTCCAGTACCACCTATATGCCGATGACACTCAGATCTACCTCTCTGGTCCAGATGTCACTTCTCTGTTGTACAGAATCCCAGAGTGCCTATCGGCTATATCTTCCTTCTTCTCCTCTCGCTTCCTAAAGCTCAATGTGGCCAAAACTGAACTGATAATCTTTCCTTCATCTCCCGTACACTCTCTACCTGATCCATCTATTACAATAAATAACATCACGCTCTCCCCAGCACCCAAAGTTTGGTGCCTCGGAGTGACCTTTGACTCTGCCTTGTCCTTCATACCACACATCCAATCCCTCACCACCTCCTGCAGTCTTCAACTCAAAAATATTTCCAGAATTCGTCCCTTCCTCAATTCTCAATCTACAAAAATGCTAGTGCATGCTCTCATAATCTCCCACCTCGACTACTGCAACATCCTCCTCTGTGGTCTCCCTGCTAACACGATTGCCCCTCTCCAGTCCATCCTTAATTCTGCTGCCCGAATGATCCACCTCTCTCCCCAATACCACCCTGTTTCTCCTCTCTGCAAATCCCTCCATTGGCTCCCAATCTTCCATCGTATCCAATTCAAACTACTAACATTGACCTACAAAGCCATCCATAAACTGTCTCCTCCGTATATCTATGAACTAATCGCTCGCTACACTCCAAAACGTAATCTCTGGTCCTCCCAAGATCTCCTTCTCTTCTCGTCTCTCATTCGCTCCTCATGCAACTGCCTCCAAGACTTCTCCCGAGCATCCCCACTCTTCTGGAACTCGCTGCCTCAACATGTCAGACTATCTACTACACTTGCAAACTTCAAACGGAACCTGAAAACTCATCTGTTCAGAACTGCCTATAATCTTCAATGACCCCACCACCGTGTGGAGCTGCCGCCCCACCACCACGCGGAGCTGCCGCCCCACCACCACGCGGAGCTGCCGCCCAACCTACACCCCACCTACTGTCTCCTCCCCAAAATCCTTTAGAATGTAATCCCGCAAGGGCAGGGCCCTCTTCCCTCTGTACTAGTCTGTCTATTGTAACTTGTATATGTATTCTGTATGTAACCCCCCTTCTCATGTACAGCACCATGGAATCACTGGTGCTCTATAAATAAATAATAATAATAATTATTATTATTGGTTTATGATTGCAAGTGGGGTATAATTACTGTAGGGGCAAATTAGGGGACATTATTACTGATGAAATATAGGTTCATTTTGCGGATACTGTCTTCCATGGGGAAACAAAAGTCGAATGTAGTGTAGAAATTGGGGGAAAAGGGTGGATGTGCCCTGGGAGTGATCAGCTATAGGTGACCCTATGTTATTTTCTGTAGAGTTGTGAAATGGCAGGAAGAAGTGATGGCGGTCAGTGCCGGATGAAGAGGAAAAGCAAAGATGAATATCCTCAGCTAGAGACGTCACTTGTGAGTCAGGTTATTACATGTACACACACACACACACACACACACACGCTCACACACACTATACACTATATACAGAGCTGCTGTGTATAATGTCATTGATGATAACTGTATTACCTATATACAGAGCTCCTGTGTATAATGTCACTGGTGATCACTGTATAACCTGTACACTTACACTACACACAGAGCTTCTGTGTATAATGGCATTGATGGTAATATTATTATTAGTATTGTGGTTTTTATTCATGATCATTTATTGTAGTATTCGTCACTGTGTAGTAGTAATATGTGGTCTTGTTATGGTTTGGTGGTATTTGTCTCTTGTATGTAGTATTATTTGATCATTATGTAGTCTGGTCATAGTGTTGTGGTATTTCTTCCTTGTATGTGGTAATATTTGGTTACTATGTGGTATAATTATGGTGTAGCAGTATTACTCTCTTATATGTGGTTGTGTTTGATCACTATGTGTTGGTAATTCGGTCACTATGTGGTGGAAATAAAGTGTCTGGTCACTATGTGGTGGTATTTTTCCCTTGTATGTGGTATTATTGGTCTTGGTATAGTGGATTGTGTTGTGTATGGAGTCACTTTTTCTCTCTGATATCAATATGGAGAGAATTCTTTATTTCCAATAGAGATTAAATATTTGAACATTTAACCCCTCCCTGTCCTTTTAGTATTACACTGCAGCAAACATGCACTTTCAGAGGTTCTCTGCTGAAAACAGGTAATCCCCATCTCTAAGGCCACATGCACACAATGAGTAGTTGGTGAGTTTTTTACCTCAGTATTTGAAGCCAAAACCAGGAGTGGTAAAATCAGAGAAAAAGTATAATAGAAACACGTGCACCACTTCTGCATTGTCACCCACTCCTGGTTTTGGCTACAAATACTGAGGTAACATACTGACCAAATACTAAACGTGTGAACATGCCCTAAGGATAGTGATATCTTTTTTTTTTTTTAAACATATTCTTTATTGAAAATTTTTCTCAAGGTACAGAATCAATAAAAAGTGTTAGGTATAGGGATAACATTTTGGAAATCATATAAACAACTTCATAGGAGGGAAGGTCCATCAAATTGTTTCCTTCCTCACCTTTTTCACATTCTCCCCGACCTAAAAATTAACTCAGCATCCCTTCCCATCTCCTCTCCCCTCAACAAAATCCCCAACATATACATTCCCTAACCAACTTTAACTTCTTTAGGTTCAGCACTCCTGGGCTCTTTGAGACGTATCAAAAACGATGTCTAGTTGGATTCCCCCCTTCATGCCTGAATTTTTAATTTCCCAAAAGATCCCAGCAGAGCTTCAGTAAGGTACCACTCTGTGTGTACAAATGGAGAAACCACCCGCCTAATCTCTTCTGAGCAAAATCTTATTATAAATGCTTTCCATTTCCCAAAGAATTTTTTTGTTTGTTTTTATCCCTTTCCACACCCAACTTTACCAAGTAAAGCAACTTTTTTGCATTCTTTACTACCTCCTCTCGTGACGGTACTTCTCCCACCAACCATCTCTGCAAAAATACTTTATTGCTCAACATCGCTAAGCAGTGAAATAAACTAGGTAATTTCATCGATAGTGATATCTTATTTATCAGTGGTGGTCTGATCGCTGGGACCTGCACCGATCTGTAAAATGTGCAACTTTTATCCCCATTACACTGGAGCTCATGTCCGACTGACCCATTCATTCCCTCAGTGGCTGTCGTGTGCTGTTTTTGGCTTTTTCTGAGTGCCCCAAAGAAGATGAATGGAGCTGTGGTCACACATCCCACCTGCCGCTGCATTATACGCTGGGTGCAGAATTATTAGGCAAGTTATATTTTAGCGTACTTTTTTTTTATTATTGATCAACAACTATGTTCCCAATCAACCCAAAAGACTAATAAATATCAAAGCTTAATATTTTTGGAAGTTGGAGTGGTTTTTTTTTAGATTTGGCTATCTTAGGAGGATATCTGTTTGTGCAGGTAACTATTACAGTGCAGACATACTAGGCAACTTAATAAAAACCAAATATATTCCCATCTCACTTGTTTATTTTCACAAGGTAAACCAATATAACTAACTACACAAAATTTAGAAACAAACATTTGACATGAAAAAACAATTCACAAAAAACTCAGTGACCAATATAGCCACTATTCTTTATGATGACACTTAACAGCCTACCATCCATAGATTCTGTTAGTTGCTTGATCTCTTTACGATCAACATTGCGTGCAGCAGCCACCACAGCCTCCCAGACACTGTTCTGAGAGGTGTACTGTTTTCCCTCCCTGTAGATCTTACATTTTATGAGGGACCACAGGTTCTCTATGGGGTTCAGATCAGGTGAACAAGGGGGCCATGTCATTATTTTTTCATCTTTTGACTTTTACTAGCCAGCCACGCTGTGGAGTAGTTGGATGCATGTGATGGAGCATTGTCCTGCATGAAAATCATGGGGTTTTTTTAACTATACCGACTTCTTCCTGCACCACTGCTTGAAGAAGTTGTCTTCCAGAAACTGGCAGTAGGTCTGGGAGTTGAGCTTCACGCTATCCTCAACCCGAACAGGTCCCACAAGTTCATCTTTGATGATACCAGCCCATACCAGTACCCCACCTCCACCTTGCAGGTGTCTGAGTCGGAGTGGAGTAAAAACTGATCAGCCTCTGGCCCATCCATCTGGCCCATCAAGAGTCATTCTCATTTCATCAGTCCATAAAACCTTTGAAAAATCATTCTTAAGATATTTCTTGGCCCAGTCTTGACGTTTTATCTTATGTTTCTTGTTCAAAGGTGGCTGTTTTTCAGCCTTCCTTACATTGGCCATGTGCCTGAGTATGGCACACCTTGTGCTTTTTGATACTCCAGTAATGTTGCAGCTCTGAAATATGGCAAAACTGGTGGCGAATGACATCTTGGCATCTTCACGCTTGATTTTCCTCTATTCATGGGCAGTAATTTTGCGCCTTTTTTGCCCAACACGCTTCTTGTGACCTTGTTGGCTATTTGCCATGAAACGCTTGATTGTTCGGTGATCACGCTTCAAACGTTTGGCAATTTCAAGACTGCTGCATCCCTCTGCAAGACATCTCACAATTATGGACTTTTCAGAGCCCGTCAAATCTCTCTTCTGACCCATTTTGCCAAAGGAAAAAAAAGTTGCCTAATAAGTATGCACCCCTCATTACAGAGATGCACATCACCTGATTTACTTAATTGGTAGTTAGCTCTCAAGGCTATACAGCTTGGTGTAAGACAACATGTATAAAAATTATCAGGTGATCAAAATAGTCATTTGCCTAATAATTCTGCACGCAGTGTATAATGGGGATACAAGTGTCCTGTCAGGGATAAAAGTTCCACATTCTTCCGATCGGTGTTGTTTCCACTGGTCTGGTTCCACCGATCAATAAGTTATCACCTACCTTACCTGTGGATCGGTGATAGCTTGTCACGAAAGACCCTCTACTGCAAACTACTTGTAATTGTACATCAGTTATTGTGTGTGCAAAGGAAATGTGCAGGAGCCGCCTGTGTTTTACAGTCAGCGCTTCACTATAATGGGGATAGCGGCTAATAGGTATTTATATTTAGGGAGGGCCCCTGGAGTCAATTCCCCTGGTGGGACCCAGACACCCCAGTCCGACCCTGATCAGATGCAATCATCTTTTGCGCAGCACAAAAGACATCATTCTTGGTGGTGTATTGTGCTATTTAGACTGTACGGCCACAAGGGCAGGCACTCTCCTTTCTGTACCAGTTTGTCATTGTTAATTTAGTCACTGAAATTTAGTATTTTGTATGTAATCCTTTCTCATGTACAACACCATGGAATCAATGGTGTTCTGTAAATAAATAATATTATTATTACTATTATTATTATTAAGTAAGCAGCAGGGGCGTACATAGAAATAATAGGGCCCCATAGCAAAAGTCTGGATTGGCCTCCCCCACAAAAAATAGTTAAATAGTCAACAGGCATGCATGTATAAATTAGAGGCCAAACATCCAAGAAAGAGATTGCCCTAAACTAAAAGCTCCATAACACATTGTGCCATGTGCCATTATATATCAAGTCATAATACACCATGCCATGATACATTTTGCAATGTGCCATAATACAAGGTGCCATTACGGTATATATCACTTCATAATACATTGTACCATAATCGATTGTGTCATAAAACATTGTGCCATGTGCGATAATACACTGTGCCATAATACACAGTGCCATGTGCCATAATACATCGTGCCATAATACATAATACAATAAAACATTGTGCTATAACACATTGTGCTATGTGTCATTACACATCAAGCCATAATACATTGTGCCATAAAACACTGTTCCATGTGCCATAATAAAGGGTGCCATGTTCCATAATTCACAATGCCATGTTCCATAATTCATGATGCCATTATACATCATGTCATGTGCCATAATACATTTTGCCATGTGCCATAATGCATGGTGCCATAAAACAATGTGCCATGTAACATTGTACCATAATACATCGTACCATGTGCCATTATATAGCATGCCTTTATACATTGTGCTATAAAACACTGTTTCATGTGCCATGCCCCCTGGACAAAGTAGATGGCTGGCTGGCCATTATTATTACTACTATGATTTATTTCTAAAGGCAACCTGATACCCAGTATCATAACTAAAGTCCATTTGGTCCTGGTGCAAAGTTTGGCCTACCCCCCCCACCCCCACCCCCACCCCCGTATATTGTTCAGAAGCATGGGCCATTGTATCATTCTAAATCCTATAAAGAGATATGAGTTGCCCCCTCCTTCCACTTCATTACGTAGTAATATCCAACAATCTGTACTAATGACCACCATCCTTGGCCACTTCCTGGTAAATATGTCTCCCATCCTAGTATATATGTCCCTCATCCTGGGCCCATCCTGGTATATATGTCCTAATTCTGGGCCCATTCTGGTATATATGTCCCCATCCTGGTACATATCCTCAGCCTGGTAAATGTCCCCATCATGGCCCCATCGTGGTATATGTCCCCATATTTGGCCCATCCCCATCATGGGATTCATCCTGGTATATATGAACACATCATGGCCCCATACTGGTATATGTTCCCATCCTGGTATATGTCCACATTATGGTTTGTAAATCCTAGTATATGTCCACATGATGGTGTCATCCTGGTATATGTCCCCAACATGACCCCATCCTGGTTTATGTCTCCATCATGGCCATATCCCAATCCTGGTCCTATCCTGATACGTATATGTCCCTATCCTGGTCCCATTCTGGTATGTGTCCACATCATGGCCTCATCTTGGTACATGTCTACATCCTGGTAAATGTCCTTATCATGGTCCCATCCTGGTATATGTCTTCATCATGTCCCCATCCTGGCATAAGTCCTCATTCTGGCCCCATCCTGGTATATGTCCACATCATGGCCCCATCCTGGTATATGTCTCTAGCGTGGCCCCATCCTGGTAGATGTCCAGATCAGGGCCTCATCCTGGTATAAGTCCACATCCTGGTATAGATATCCATCCTGTATATCCCTCATGACTAGATTCTGGAATATGTACCCATCATGGCCCGATTCAGATATATGTCCACAAAATGGCCCCCTCTTGGTATATGTCCACATTATGGCCCCATCCTGGTATATGTCCATCCACATGCTGCTATATGTCCCCATCACGGCCCTATCCTGGTATATGTCCCCATCATGTTCCCATCCTGGTATATGTCCTCATCCTGGCATAAGTCCTCATTCTGGCCCCATCCTGGTATAGGTCTACATCATGGCCCCATCCTGGTATATGCCCTCATTCTGCCACCATTCTGTTACATGTCTTCATCCTTGCCCCATACTGGTAAATATGATCCCCATCAGCCCGCATACAATAAAAAAATAAACAATTATACTCCCCTCTCTCTGCTCCCCCTGTACGCGGTGTCTTCTTCTGTTGCTGGCAACTGACTTCAGCGTATAAGCTGCGCAGCGCATGATATCACTGCCATGCACACCCACTTACACCACAGTCAGCTGCTGGTATATTCTCTGCTCCCCAAGCCCGGGATAATCAATGTTGGGAGCAGTGAATATTCATTCTCTTTTATAGTAGCACACGTGATCATCCAGTCATTTTAGGGATCCGGTTGCTGGGTGGTCAAGTGTGCTACTATTAAACAGGATGATTATTCACTGCTTCCCATGCCCATAATTCCGCCCACTTCTGTCAGCTTCAGTACCGAGAGGTGGGCAGGATTATGGGCGTGGGGAGTAGTGAATATTCATATCCTTAAAAGGTGGGTGCAGGGACATGGTCAGTGAAAAAAATGCGTTATATGATGTTTTTTTGCCAGGAGATGCAGATTTGGTGGAGGAATATGATGTATAAAGTTCAGCACCAAATCTGCATCTGTTGGGAAAAAAAATGCACAAAAACGGTTTTAATGCCATTTCGGTGTGGTTTTCTTCCAGGAGGTGCAAATTTGGTGCAAAAATCTGGTACAGATATATCAGCCCCAATTTCCATCTCCTTGAAGAAAACTGCCCTGAAACTGCATCAAAATCGTTTTTGTTGATTTTTTTACCAACAGATGCAGATTTGGTGCTGAAATGTATACACCATATTCCTGCACCAAATCTGCATCTACTGGCAAAAAAATAGCATCACTATTGCATCAAAACTTCTTCGTGTTTTGATGCATTTTTTTTGCAAGAAGAGGCAGTTTTGATGCTGGAATATGGTATATAAATGTCAGCACCAAATCGGCATCTCTGGCAATAAAAATGTGATTTTCTGCCAAGAGATGGAGGTCTGTGCACTTAGTGGCCTCAGCTGAGGTGAGGTCACTGACTTTAATGAGGTCACCTGAGGTTAGGCTACCTGTGGTCACAGGTGGGGTACCGCTGTGGGTCATTTGCTGCCTGAAGCCCACAGCATGCAGACATGTTCTGTGCCCGTGCACTGTTCCTCCAGTATATCGGTAGCAGAGCTGGAATCGTTGTGGGACCTCATGTAGATTACATCGGACCTGGGTGTTTGGGGTTAATAAAGGGGTGAAAGAGGGTGGAATTTTTTGTGTTTTATTTAAAATAAATGATTTTTCCTGTGTTTTGTGTTGTATTTCTTTTCACTTACAGATTAATAATGGGTGTGTTCCAAGTTTATTGGGATATTACAATGCTAATTTAATCAAACAAAGCCAACGTTGGGTGGGAGACTCATACACATTTCCCTGGATGGATTTGGAATTATTTTTTAACAACTATCGTCCCCTTAAACATCTTATTTTATCCCATCTTTTCAACCCATCTCTCCCTTCACCAGATCCCCCCACGTTGAGAGCCTCTATACAGGCATGGAAACACCTTGCTAACAAAACTCCTAAAATAAACAAATATAACCAAATTAGAAACTTTAGTCTCAACTTCCTAGCTATTATCGCAAACCAGAAGATACCGACCTCATGGCACAATTCAAAACTAAACAAAATTAGCGACATTCATGATGGTTTGGATTTTATCTCTTTTTTGGATACTAAAATTAAGCATAAAATACCCGACTCAGATTTCAAAACTCTTATTTCCATCAGAGAATCCCTGCGTAAAATCCTTAATAATAACAATCCCCTCCCAGAGATAATTGATACATTATTCTGCAACCCAAATAGTGTGCCTATTTGGAAAAACCAAAAAATATATCAACATTTAATAGAAGATCTAAATTTCGAGAAACTGAAATACATGATGGATTGGGAGAAGGACCTAAAACATCATTTTCTGAAGAGAATGAAGAGAATTAGCAGATCGGTTTAAAAGCAACAAATTCCTCAACTATTTGCTCTTCTCTTTTAGAATCCCACTACAAACTTCTCACCCGATGGTATTTTACTCCACCAAATTAATAAAAACAACTCCTCCTCATGCTGGAGGAACTGTAACGGCACCGGTAGCCTACTGCACATTTTCTGGGATTGCCCAATAGTAAAAAACCTCTGGATAGAAATATCCAAACTAATTAATCAAATCACCCATTCCAACATAGTTATTACCCCCCAATTAGCTCTCCTCTCTCTAGACCTTAACCAGATTGATCCATCCTTCAAATTTGTTATTATCCACATCTTCCTCACCACCAGATCCCTTATTGCAGCCAACTGGAAAAATCCCCTCCCTCCATCTATTACACAACTTATTGAAGCATTAGCCCAACACAACAATTTTGAGAAACATTATGCCACTATTAACAATAATTTCCCTAAATATTTCCGGCAGTGGAATCTATGGAATCAATACCGCCAAGGCGTTACATGAGATCAGATGATCCTACTAATTGAATTCTAACATGTGGCTGTCTTTGTGTTCATCTTATTATTTAGCCTTCAGCTCGGGTTTTCTTATAATACTGAAATCCTCTAGACGTTGACAAATGTGATATTTTTCATAGTTCTCAATTATAACTGTTGTATAGGTTTAATCCTCATATTCTCTCTCATATTGCAACCAACTTATTAGATGTTCTCCCTTTCCCAGTTTCCCTCCCTTTTTCCTTCCCTCTCTTCCCAGTCTCCCCAATAAAAATTTCACTTCTCTCCTCAACCCCATACTCCTCTTCCTATCCTTACTCCCTTTCCCATTTTTATAGTACTTAAATGGTAAGATTGTAGAACATAAGAATGATTAATGCAATGACAATACAATTCCTTCAAATTTGTACTTCCCCACAAATTTTCAAAATAAAAAATATTTTAAACACAGATTAATAATGGGGGGTCTCATAGACATCTCCCATTACTAATCTAAGGCTTATTTGCAGCTGTGAGCTGTCATTAACCCCTTATTTTCCCCGATTGTAAATCACACCAGGGCAATAGGAATGAACTGGGTAAAGTTCCGGGATTGTGGCATATAATGGATACAACAATTCTGGGTGGCTGCAGGCTGCTATTTTTAGGCTGAGGGAGTAATAACCATGGACCTCCTCAGCTTGAGAAAACCAGCCTCCAGCAGTCGGCTTTATCATGGCTGGGCATCAAAATTGGTGGGGTGGGGCATGCCGATTACTTTATATGCTGGTTATCATAATATGGGGGGACATACGGTGGGAAACATATGGTGGGAAACCCTACGCCGATTTATTTATTTTTACAGCAATATAGTCACTCAGATAATGTGTATGATTCCAAGCAGTCAGACATGCTGTCACACAGGGTGGGGGTGCGGTCTGACTGCAGCAAATCAGAGATGTGAGGATTGCTAGTGGTTAGGGGAAGCAGTGCATATGTATGAAGGATAATGAGCAACTCAAGAGATAGTATAAGCAGTTCTGGAAGTAGTGTTACAGTCACATGGGAGACTGGTAAGTATAACGTGCCTGCTTTTCTCTATTTTTTTTTTCCTTAATTATTTTTCCTTTATTTTTTTTAAATTATCCAGATAGGTACCCAGAGTTCGTCCCCTGAGAACTCCAGGCCCGGGGTCAATGCACAGGTACCTGTGAACCCGGGCAGATGCGGACTTTTCCAGTCCTGGTCTGCCCATTACTATTCATAGCTTTTCATGGGACAAAACTGATTATGTGACACTTTGATACAATGTAAAGTAGTCAATGTACACCTTGTATAACTGTAAATTTGGTTGCACTCTAAATAACTTAACACACAGCCATTAATGTCTAAATCTCTGACAATAAAAGTGAGTACATCCTTAAGTAGATGGAACAGTGAAACTCAGGGAGGGATCAGGAAAACGCAGTAGATATAGCCATTGTTGTGGTGACTTTGTGTCTGAGGGGCAGTGTGGCCTGGAGTCTTGGGGACTTAGCCTTGCAATATGGGCACTGTGAGGCACCAGGTCTCCTGCCCTGCTGGTGCATTTTCGCCGCAGCAGTGGTTAGCGCATGGTGCTGCACCTTTAAGGCGTCAGAGTTAGGACCCACTCAAAGGCTCGCCTTGACGTGGCTGTGGGCTTTATACAGTCTAATCAGAATGTTAAACCAAGAACTTCATGTTCAGGTGCATCATTTTTTAGATCAACTTATGATTTTTGGATTTCCATACCTTTTTCTACAACTATGTTGCTATAGTATATCTTGATTTCAGCAAAGCATTTGGCAAAGTATCTCATACTATCCTAATTGAAAAAACGACCAAGTGTGGAATGGACAAGGCAAATGTTAGGTGGTTTCATAACTGGTTTAATGATCAGACACAAAGAGTGGTCATAAATGGCTGTACATACAGTTGGAAGAATGTCTCAGGCGGAGTACCACAGGGCTCTGCCCTTGGCCTGGTGTTGCTCAACATCCTTATAAATGATTTTGATGAAGGAATTGAGGGTAAACCGATTAAATTTGCTGATATCACAAAGCTAGGAAAGTTAGATAATACTAGAGAAGAGACAGAGAGGATTCAAAAAGATCTAAACAAATGAGACAATGGGCAGCGATTTTCACACATCCGTATTTTGCTGTCAGGCACAATCCGGTTTGTGCCTGATGCAACGGATCCGTCACAGATTGTGCAAAAACTGATGTGACAGATCCAACAAAAAACGGATCCGTTTTTTTTTTCTTTTTCATGCCAAAGGGAGAGAGAGAATAAGAGACCCCCCCATCATCACCGCACATGAGTCGCCCACCACAGCGTTGCAGCGGTCGCCTGCAGGGACTTCTCTGTAGGGACCCTTCTAGCAACAGGTATGTCAGGTTCACTTTCATAGGAATCGTGACGCCACTCTCAGTTTTGCGCTCAGGGTGATGGGGGACCGCCACTGCAGTTTAACGAGCGTGTGGGGCTGATGGTGTCTGCAGTCTGGTGGTATGGCCTCCCGAGAATGAGGCTGCCCTCAGGGGCTCGGGTGTATGTGCGTAGTACCACAGGTGGCAGAAGAACTCACACACAGTCCAGAATGTCTTTCACGGTTTTTATCACACAGGTAGAAGAGAAGACCGGGTTTATGCCGCGCTAAAAACCACTGATGCGTGTAAATTAAATCCCCCGGGGAGGCCCATAATATCTGGTATAGATTCCCTGACGGCTAATTTAGCAAATTATATTGACCAAATCATGCAACCACATGTCTCCAGTTTAAATAGCCACCTTAGGGATTCAGCCCATCTCATTGACCTTATAAAAGGATATACCATGGAAGGATTCCTACACATTTCTTACTATTGATGTAGCATCCCTGTATTCTAATATTCACCATCACCTATGACTTTTTTGTTTCTCATATTTTCTTGAGAACGACAGCAGAATCCCACATCCCCAAAAAGATTTTTTAGTGGAGGGAATGAGCTTCATTCTCAATAATAATTTTTTCACTTTTGATGGCAATCTGTATCACCAGTGCCTTGGCACAGCCATGGGCTCGAAAGCAGCTTGTTCATACGCAAATTTATTTATGGGGGTCTTTGAATTATTACACATTACTATTGCGCTTTTTTCCCCTTTACAGTTTTACAAGGTTTCACGGTTTTTACTCACTTTCAGTTGTTTTCTGTGAGGTAACTCGGGCGATACTGAGACAGACCAGAGAGAACCAGGTATCCTGCAGGCTGGTGTAGGGGTGACTGTAAGCTCGCCTTCCTAGCACGTCTTGTTTCGGATAACCCTCGACTTGAAGTATATGAGATTCATCCAGGGAAGTCGCAACTGCCTTTTCTCCCCTTTCTGGCCCGTTTGCTGGCAGCGTGGACCAAGTAGAGATGGCTCCTTGCCCTATCTCACTTATGGGCCCCTTCGTTGCTGCTGACTCTGTGTGTTTGTGACTTGGAGTGCCCTCACCGGCAGGTTTAGTAGGTAGTTCAATTTGAGCCTACTTTAGGAACCTGTTTCCCCTGCGTGCCTAGTCTACCAGGGGTCCCCATACTCAACCACCCCGCTTCTTCCTGAGGGGTCTTTCAGGCTGACTGTGTGGCAACCAAACTCCCCCGCAAACAGCCACTACACTTGCAGGGTCTGACTAGCGTGTCTGCGTGCCCGCTCTCCATGTCCTCCTCCACCACTTTCCTCTGACTCACTGCCACTGCAACACTAGCTTCCAGCTTCTCCACCCACCACTAGCTGTGATATGGAAGCCACGCCCCCTCCTGGGTCTGCCCAGGGGTCCCCTCTAAAGTGTATGTGAGACCTGGTCACTATGTGTCTGTGTGTACACACCCTACTCAGCCTAGGGGATTACCTGTTTGCACTCACCCAGCATGGGTGCAGTACTCAGTGGTGCCTGACCAGGTCAGGGGCGCCACACACACACCGGCACTACCGCCCCCATCATCACCGCACACACGCAGGCAGTACCGCCCCCATCATCACCGCACACACACAGGCACTACCGCTCCCATCATCACCGCACACATGCAGGCACTACCGCCCCATCGTTACCGCACACACGCAGGCACTACGGCCACCATCATCACTGCACACACGAAGGCACTACCGCCCCCATCATCACCGCGCACACGCAGGCACTACTGCCCCCATCATCACCGCACACACGCAGGCACTACCACCCCATCATCGCCGCACACACGGAGGCACTACCGCCCCCATCATGACAGCACACGCAGGCACTACCGCCTCCATCATCACCGCACACACGCAGGCACTACCACCCCCAATATCACTGCACACACGCAGGCACTACCGCCCCTATTATCACTGCACACATGCAGGCACTACCTGAGTGACGTCACCGCTGACAGTGCGACTCACTTTAGTTGCTCCATGGAACTCACAGTGAGCGGCGGTGCTCTATGGCCGCTCCTGTCAGCTTACGATGTACCAGAGCTGAAAGCGTCGTGGGACCTCGTGTGAATTACATTGGACCTGGAGGTTTGGGGATTAATAAAGTGGTGAAAGAGGGTGTTTTTTTGTCTTTTATTTCAAATATAGGATTTTTCGGTGTCTGTGTTTATTTACTTTCACTACAGTTTAGAGATGGGGGGGTGTCTCAGACACCTGCCATCACTAAGCTAGGACTTAGTGGCAGCTGTGGGCTGCCATTTATTCCTCATTACCCCGACTGCCACAACATCAGGGCAATCGGGATGAGCCGGGTAGAGTCCTGGGACTGTCACATCTAATGGATGCGGCATTTCTGGGCGGCTGCTGGCTGATAGTTTTAGGCTGGGGGGGCTACCCATAACGTGGGGCTCCCCATCCTGAGAATACCAGCCATGAACCGGACCGCACACCGTTTTTTTTTTATTATTTATTTATTTTACTGCAAGATATAGACCTGTCCATTGGTGGCTGTGATTGGTTGCACTGAGACATCTGTCACTCAGTATGGGAGAATGTCTGACTGCAACCAATCATAAGCGCCGGTGGGCGGGGGAAGCAGTGAATACGAGATGAAATAATGAGCGGCCGGCATTTTCAAAAGCTGGAGAAGCCGCCAGAGCAGTGTGACAGCTGTGCAGCGCCGGTGTTTGGTGAGCATGAAGGGAGAGAGAGAGAGAGAGACCGACCGACAGAGAAAGAGAGACCGACATCAACAGAGAGAGAGAGACTTTTTTCTGTGACTAGAAGTGAATTTACACAACGTCTGGGCATGCCCAGAAACAAAAAACGGATACATTGTTCGTTTACGGCATATGCCGGGTAATGCCGAATCCGGCGCCCATAGGCTTCCATTATACAACATGCCGTTGTCAAAAAATGTTCCATACTGCGTCCTTTCCGGCAGCCTGATGAAGAAATTTCGCCAAGGCCATCCGGCATAATCCGGCGGTAATACAAGTCAATGGAGAATAAAACGGATCCGGCGCCACATCCGTTTTAACCACATTTCGCCGGATTGTGCCTGATGGCAAAAAACGAATGTGTGAAAGCAGCCTGAATGTTTTTTCACAGGGATAAATGCTGCTATCTAGCGGTCGGGTATAGTGAATGGTAAAGCTAGTTTAGAAGACATGTTAAATTAGAAATGGTTATTGTAGTTAGGGGAGTAGTGTCAGGTGGCAGGTCAGACGGCTAGGAAAGTGGGACCCCAGAGGAAGGCAGTTGAAGAGTGTGTTCAAAGTGAGAAGACGTGGCCTCGGTGCTAGGGCCAATCAGGGAACCCCAAGAGGTCTAGAAGTCCGGAGCCTACGTGTTACACCGGTTTAGAGAGTCATCTGGCTAGAGAAGCCGTCGGGGCCCAAAAGGTGATGAAGGTGTGGGGTATTAGGGTGAAGGAGGCACAGACCCCAGAGTTTTGATAATGAGGTCCGAGATAATAGGGGACGGCATGAAGAGTAGTACCCCACAGAGAGAGGATGGAAGGCCATGTCTATTGTAACGGTGTGAAGAGTAAAAGTAAACAAATCCGGTTGGCTAAGTAAACTCTGGTGTTGCGTGTATGACTACCCCTCTTTGTCGACGACTGACAGCTGGGGTGATGGCAGCAAGTGAGTGCCATACACCCCACCCGAAGTCCATTCCGCACCCAGAGTCTCCTTGACAAAGGACAGCAGCACCCATGTGCCCTGCAGCTGTGACTCTCTTTTTAGTGGCGCTGTGAACAGGATAGTTCCCGGCTCAATTTGAAAAACAAGACTGCAGAGAGATGCCTAAGCTTAAGGAACTACCAAAAGAGTGCAAAGTCAATCCTGTTTGCTCAGAAGCTGGAAATAAGAAATGCCTCATGTTTAGTGGTACCTGCCTCTGGTGGGTGTACCAAAGAGAGAGAGCACACTTCCAGAAAGCTGATATGTAATAAGCGGCGGCTCTGAAAAAAAAGGTCGGGGGAGACAGATGAGGCCGCAACCTGGAGGGTGTGGTCTGGAAGATGGAGACTCCGCCAACAGTACAGGTCGGCACCATTTCTGTGGATAACAGGGAGCAGGATGAATAGAGACAGCAAGACGGAGCCATTATTGGCTAGGGAATTTTAGATTAGAAAGGGTTAAAGTAATAAAGGGAGGAGTGTCAGGTGGCAGGGTGGATGGCTAGGAGAGGGGGGCCACAGAGAAAGGCAGTCAAAAAGTGGGTTCAAAGCAAGAAGCGTGTCCATCACCCCTGCTGCCAGTCATTGATATAGGTCTGTGGTCAAACACAACATCAGAGTTCACTTAGCCAACCAGATTTGTTTACTTTTATTCTTCACACCATTATGACAGATATGGCCTTCCTTCTTCTCACTGTGGGGTACTATTCTTTGTGCTGTCCTTCACCATCTCAGCCCTCGTCCTCAATAGAGTTGAGCGCGGTTCGCGGTTCGAGGTTCTCCAGTTCTAGGCTCGAGTGATTTTGGGGCCTGTTCTAGATCGAACTAGAACTCGAGCTTTTTGCAAAAGCTCGATAGTTCTAGAAACGTTCGATAATGGTTCTAGCAGCAAAAAAACAGCTAATTCCTAGCTGGCTTTCCGCTGTAATAGTGTAAGTCACTCTGTGACTCACACTATTATGAAATTTCAGTGTATAGTGTGCGGGAACAGCGCCTTCAGATCACTGCTGTTTGTATAATGGCGATCGCCATTTTTTTTTTTTTTCCTTGTCTTCCTTCCCTAAGCGCGCGCGTGTAGTGGGGAGGGCCATTATGGCAGCCAATCCCAGACACACACACAGCTAAGTGGACTTTTAGCCAGAGAAGCAACGACATGTGTGATAGGATGTCCATGTCACATGTCCCTGCATTATAAAAACGAGTATCTGCCCGTCCGGACGCCATTATCTCTTCTGCCTCCTTGGTGTCAGACATCACTGGCGCAGCTCCGTCCTTTGTCCTATCGCCGATACTGCTGTATGCGCTCCATACACAGCGCTGGACAGCTTAGGGATAGCACTTTCTATAAGTCCTTTTAAGGGCTCGTACCGGCAGGGTCAGAGCCATAGGTGACAGGTCCTGAAAACAGAGACAGCGTCTGTGTAGCTAAGGTCAGGGATTTCGTCGCTGCATTTCCCCATTAGGAGGGAATAGAAAGGCAGGCTTCCTTTCCTCTACCCAGAGCCCCACAACCCTGGCACTGTACCCTCCTGTCCTCTGCACACTCCAACTCGATATAACTAAGCCATTATACTAGCAAACACTCAGTGAACCTAGTGGCATCCTTAACGTGGCTATTGGACTTTTGTCTAGTCCCACTAGTGCAAAGACATTTGCAGCACGTCTGCCTGCATTGCACACTCCAACTCATTATAACTAAGCCATTATACTAGCAAACACTCAGTGTACCTAGTGGCATCCTAAACGTCGCTATTGGACTTTTGTCTAGTCCCACTAGTGCAAAGATATTTGCAGCACGTCTGCCTGCATTGCACACTCCAATTCATTATAACTAAGCCATTATACTAGCAATTTATGCTGCCAGTTTAAGGGCCGTAGTTGCATTGTCAGGGATATTTATTCTTTATTATTCTGCTGTTAATAAAGCTAGACCACCGCTGCAATCTACACCACCTCTCAATTTTTACTACCACATTTTCAGTGCACAATCTTGTCGCAATCAACATGAGTGGCAAAATGACAGATGCTGGTGGAAAGGGGAAGAGGTGTGGTGGAAAAGGAAAAAAAGGGCTCGTCCGTGGGGAAGGTGGCAAAGCTCCATTATCATCTGCTGAAGATAGACCATCTACCAGCAAAAGTAAGATGTCTACTACTTACCGTGGACAATCCGATGTGCTCCCTTTTTTACGGACACGAACAACAGGAACAAAGGTAGATGATGGCCAAAAAAGGAAAATGCTTGAATGGATCTCAAGTGGTCCAACAAGTGCCCTCTCAGCCACTTCAAGTACCGCATCCAAAAAACACCAGTCCTCTGAGTTGTCATCCCAATCAAACTTGCTTTCTCCCAGCTCTGAAGTCTCCATCAGCCCTGCACAGTATGGTGGAACTGAGATGGCTGAGTCTGCAGAGCTGTTCAGTCACACTATAGCCTGGGAATCAGAGGTCTGCTCACAAGCTACAGTGAGTACAGAACATGAAATGGTCTGCAGTGATGCCCAGAACCTTTGTGACTCTGATTCAGGCCGTGAGGACCAAGTTTCTGAGCATAATGTTGACCCTTTGTCACAAACTGTAACACCTGTGGTTATAGACAATGAGGAACATACTGATGAAGATGAGACGCAGATACCCGATTGGGATGACAACTTAAATATTCGGTCAGGGCAAGAAGAGGGTCGGTCTGAGGGGGAGGGTAGTGCAAACACAACAATTGATGATGAAGTTCTATATCCCACCTACTGTCAACCCACAGTCAGGCACTCGAGGAGGTCAACAGAGGTGGTGGAGGAGGATGCAACTGATGACGAAGTTACCTTGCGCCTTCCTGGACAGAGTCGGAGTACTGGTAGCACGTCTACAACGGCATCCTCAGCCACCACTCTGCCTCTGAGCACTAGTCGGGGTGGATCAACAGGTCGCATGCCCTCTAAGCCTTGCCTAGCCTGGTCCTTTTTTGACATAGCAAAAGATCGCCCAAATTATGTGATCTGTAAAATTTGTCATGGTTCTATTAGTAGAGGTCAAAACCTCAGCAGTTTGACAACTTCTTCCATGAATCGTCACATGAATAAATATCATATGTCCCGGTGGGAAGCTCACCTTGCTGCAATGCGGCCTAGCGGAGCGAACCATCCACTGCCTGCCCCTTCCAGTGCATCCGCGCGCTCTTCATCTTCTATGACTGTGGGGACAGCTGTCACACCTCTTTTTCCACGCACAACTTCCACCACTGTAACCGCAACAGGCAGTTTGCTTGGTAGGTCGTCAGTTGGTTTGGAAGGGGAAACAAGTGAGTGTGTACAGCTCTCTCAGACATCGATAGCACCAACGTTGGATGAAGGCAACATCAGGTCTCCGCCTGCACTTTCCTCACAAACCTGCATTTTTCCAGGGACACCCTACTCAACACCGTCTACACACAGCAGCCAGATCTCTGTCCATCAGATGTGGACAAATAAAAGGCCACTTCCTGCGACCCATGACAAAGCTAAGAGGTTGACTCTATCCCTCTGTAAGCTCTTGGCTACCGAAATGCTGCCTTTCCGCCTAGTGGACACACAGGATTTTAGAGACCTTATGTCTGTCGCTGTGCCCCAGTACCAGATGCCTAGTCGCCACTACTTCTCTAAGAAAGGTGTGCCCGCGCTACACCAGCATGTCGCACACAACATCCCCGCTTCCTTGAGAAACTCTGTGTGTGAACAGGTGCATTTCACCACCAATACTTGGACCAGTAAGCATGGACAGGGACGTTACATGTCGCTGACTGGGCACTGGGTAACTATGGTGATAGATGGTGAAGGGTCTGCTGCACAAGTCGTGTCGTCCCCACGACTTGTGTGTCAATCCTCTTTCTGTCCAAGTTCCGCCACTGCTTCTGCCTCCTCCACCTCATCTGGGTCCTCCACCTCCGCCCCAAGCCTGCCTGGTCAGGCCACCAGCGTTCTCACTGCGCAGAAGGAATCACGCATGCCTCATTACTATGCTTGCAGCAGAGCGCAACGGCATCAGGCGGTCTTTAGCTTGACATGTCTTGGGAATAAGAGTCACACAGCTGAGGAGTTGTGGTGAGCTCTGCGGTCTGAGTTTAATAAATGGTTGTCTCCGCTCAACCTGCAGCCTGGTAAGGCCGTGTGCGACAATGCTGCAAACCTGGGTGCGGCCCTTCGCCTGGGCAAGGTGACACACGTGCCTTGTATGGCTCACGTGTTGAACCTTGTTGTCCAGCAATTCTTAACACACTATCCCGGCCTAGATGGCCTTCTGAACAGGGCACGAAAACTGTCTGCTCACTTCCGCCGTTCAAGCGCCGCAGCTGAGCGACTTGCATCGCTTCAGAAGTCTTTCAGCCTGCCGGTTCATCGCCTGAAATGCGATGTGGCGACACGCTGGAATTCAACTCTCCACATGTTACAGCGACTGTGGCAGCACCGCCGAGCCCTGGTGCAATACGTCATGACGTATAGCCTGGGCCAACGAGATGCAGAGGTGGGGCAGATCACCCTGATGGAGTGGTCTCAGATCAAGGACCTATGCACCCTTCTGCACAGTTTCGACATGGCGACGAATATGTTTAGCGCTGACAATGCCTTTATCAGCATGACAATTCCAGTCATTTACATGCTGGAGCACACGCTAAACACTATTCGGAGTCAGGGGGTGGGACAACAGGAAGGGGAGGAACTACAGGAGGATTCATATGCGCAAGGGACAACAACATCACCAAGGTCCAGACGTTCATCATCACCAACGCGGCAGGCATGGGACCATGGGGGACAGGGATCAACAAGGGCGCATGGTAGCAGGCTAAATGTTGAGGAAGGTGCAGGAGAACATGAAGAAATGGAGGACGAACTGTCCATGGACATGGAAGACTCAGTGGATGAGGGAGACCTTGGTCAAATTTCTGTTGAAAGAGGTTGGGGGGAGATGTCAGAGGAAGAAAGAACGGTTAGCACCTCTATGCCACAAACACAGCGTGGACTTGGTCCGCATGGCTGCGCAAGACACATGAGTGCCTTCTTGTTGCACTACCTCCAACATGACCCTCGTATTGTCAAAATTAGAAGTGATGATGACTACTGGATTGCCACACTATTAGATCCCCGGTATAAGTCCAAATTTTGTGACATAATTCCAGCCATAGAAAGGGACGCACGTATGCAGGAGTATCAGCAGAAGCTGTTACTCGATCTTAGCTCGGCTTTTCCACCAAACAACCGTGCAGGTGCAGGGAGTGATTCTCCCAGTTGTAACTTGACAAACATGGGACGGTCTCGTCATCTTCAACAGTCTACCCGTACCAGTAGGACCGTATCTGGTGCTGGTAACAGCAATTTTATGGAATCTTTTCATAATTTTTTTAGACCCTCCTTTGCAAGGCCACCAGAGACAACAAGTCTGACACATAGTCAACGGCTGGAGAGGATGATACAGGAGTATCTCCAAATGAACATCGATGCCATGACTTTGCAAATGGAGCCTTGCTCATTTTGGGCTTCAAATCTAGAAAAATGGCCAGAGCTATCCAGTTACGCCTTGGAGATTTTGTCGTGTCCATTTGCCAGCGTTGTCTCTGAACGTGTCTTCAGTGCTGCTGGGTGTGTGCTGACAGATAAACGCACGTGTCTGTCCAGTGACAATGTGGACAGACTGACTGACGTTCATCAAAATGAACAGGTCATGGATCCAGAAGGAATTTACTACCCCTGTGTCATCCTGGGGAGAGTAAATGCTTGTGGATTTGGAATGTGCTTGATGCAAATCAAAACATCCTGTTTGCAACTAGGGCACAAGTGCTGCCACTGAATGGGTGGGTGTGTGTGGGGCCCAATTTTTGGAAAAAAAAGGGAGACTCCGCTTGGAGTAACCCTTGCTTGCTGTGTTTTTTATAAATGATCCAAGATGCACAGAGCTGGGATCAGAAAGACTTTGCTACCTACCCCGGTGTCATCCTGGGGACGGTTAATTATGGCGTATTTTTGAATGTGCTTGATGCAAATCTAGCTGTGAAGTGTACAACTGGGGCACAACTGCTGCCACTGAAGGGGTGGGTGTGTGTGGGGCCCAATTTTTGGAAAAAAGGGAGACTCCGCTTGGAGTAACCCTTGCTTGCTGTGTTTTTTATAAATGATCCAAGATGCACAGAGCTGGGATCAGGAAAGACTTTGCTACCTACCCTGGTGTCATCCTGGGGACGGTTAATTATGGCGTATTTTTGAATGTGCTTGATGCAAATCTAGCTGTGAAGTGTACAACTGGGGCACAACTGCTGCCACTGAAGGGGTGGGTGTGTGTGGGGCCCAATTTTTGGAAAAAAGGGAGACTCCGCTTGGAGTCACCTTGCGGTGTTTTACATGATTTTAGAAGGGCGTGCCATGCCTATATCTGTGTGTCCTCCACTTTTTCCTAGTCCTGCTCTTTTGTTTTCGCATGAGTATATGTCCTTGTCACTTTCCCATGTGTTTGTGTTGTGTTGTGAGTTGTTTGTCACCTTTTGGACACCTTTGAGGGTGTTTTCTAGGTGTTTTTATGTGTTTGTGAATGCCTGCCATTGTTTCCTATGCGGTTCGAGTTCAGTTCGTCGAACGTTCGACGAACCGAACTCGAACGGGACCTCCGTTCGGCGAACCGACCTCGAGCCGAACCGGGACCGGTTCGCTCATCTCTAGTCCTCAATACTCAAGGATCTGTGCCTCCTTCCCCTTCATACCGCACACATTAGGCTGGGGCCACACGGGGACTACTGCGATCCACTTGCATGACAATCGGCTCGTGCTGGCAGTACAGCAGTAGCCGAGTGTCATGCGTGTGTCCTTGCAACTGAGGTCCGTTCGTGCGAGCAGACCTCAGCTGCGGGGGGCGGCACTCAGGAGGGGAAGGTGGGATTTCTCTCCCTCTCTCCTGCGTAGCCGGCTATTGCCATTCTTGCACTGCACTAGCGGTACACCGGTGTACCGCGAGTGCAGTGCGATTTTTCTCTTGCCCCATTCACTTGAATGGGTGCGAAAGAAAGTCTCGCATTACAATCGCAGCATGCTGCGACTGTTTTCTCGGTCCGATTAGGGCTGAGAAAATAATCGCTCATGTGCGCTGACACACAGGCTAGAATTGGTCCGAGGAGAATGCGATGTTTTATCGCACTCCACTCGCACTGTTTTTCTTGCCGTGTGGCTTAGGCCTTAGTCTGCCTCCGGACCCCGACGACTTCTTTAGCTGGATGACTCTTTAAGCCTGCCAGAGGTTGCAGCAGGGTTCACCAAAGCCACTGGACAGTACATTTCTTTGGTAATAATCTTCAGATTTCATGATGTCTTGCACACAGTCAAGGTACCCAGTGCCACAGGCAGCAAACAACCCCAAAACATCTTTGAATCTCCACCATCACTGTGTTCCTTTCTTTGTGGCTTTTATTCCATTTTTGGTAAACAGTAGAATGATGTGTTTTACCAAAAAAATCTATCTTGGTCTCATCTGTCCACAAGATTCTTTCCCAAAAGGATTTTTGCTTATGTACATTATGGCAAACTGCAGTCAGTGTAGCACCCCTGCTGTACCAGGTGTCACAAATGTAACCCGTAGAAACCCAAACCCTGGAATATCCGTGCCAGTAAGTACACGAGCACCTGCAGGCCACATACACAACCCCGACACTAACCTGGGAGACTGCCTAGTAACAGGAAAAAGGGGAGGGCACTGATTGGATGTAGCCACCCAACCTGTAGGGAGAGACCCAGTGAGGGGGAGAGGCCAGTGGTCAGTTGGGAAGGCGGGAGGAAGTGGTGTTCAGACAGTCAGTCAGAGGAGAGAGTAGGAGTGAGTTGAGAGAAGTAGTAGTGAGGAAGTGAAGGAGAAAGTAAAGTACAGAAAGCAGACCTGTAGAGACAACGGAGAGCTGTAAAAGGAGTCCAGGCACCGTGGGTTACCTGTGGAAGCAGCAGACTCCAGGAACCATGGAGGGCCTGTGGAAGTTCGGAACCAAGGCTCACTGGACTCAGCACAAGACGGGGTGCAAACCCTAGGACAGTGGGACACTTTATGGTCCGCTGTTAACTCTGCCGGGCGAGATCTCCAGGGTCAATCGCCAACCTAAGAAAGCCTGAAGCACAAGCAGCAAAGAGGGGATCAGGGACTGAACCCCTTAAATAGTCCAGGCTGCCTGTATTAGGGCTCAGACTGAAGAGAACGGACTTCCAAGTAGCTCCAGGCCATGGGTGTCCAATCACAACAAGTATGCACGGAGGACAGCCATCCCAGGTCCAGCTGGCACGGAGTACAAGGGGAGCGGGTACATCTGGAACCGGCACCCGTGGTTTCATCAACAAAAGTAAACAAGGCAAGTTAAACTGCAACACTGGTGTGGACTGTTTCCTTGACGGCATACACTCACATAGACTGTTTTCCCCCTACAAACCCTATCATCCACTGCTGGGGCCTGTCCCTGCTTGCGGAGGGCTCTAACCATCCAGGCTGCATCACTCCATCAGCCCCAGCAGAAACCTGCAGCGGCGGCCCCAAATAACCTGGCCGCACACCGCAAGTGGCTTAGTCGACAAACACTTTTATTATTTTCTTTTATTTTTACCAAAAACCCCTTTTTCTTTCCTGAGGGACGGCATCCCAAGGGCCACGGTACCGGGCCGCGACCACGACTAACCCCACCGAGCACTACAGAGCCTGGGACTGAGTACCCCACAGCCCTGGGGCGTCACACTAGCTTTTTATGTCTCTGTGTCAAAAGTGGGGTCCTCCTGGGTCTTCTGCCATAGCATTTCATTTCATTCAAATGTCAACAGATAGGGTGTATCAGTGTCAGCACGGCCTGAGTTTGCAAGACTGTTTGAATTTCTTTGGAACTTGATTGGGGCTGCTTATCCACTACCTGGACTATTTTATGTTGCAAGCTTTCATCAAATTTTCTCTGCTGCCCATGTCCAGGAAGATTAGCTACAGAGATGTAAACTTATAGATTATATTGTGCACCGATATAAAGATCTCTGGAGATGGACTTGTAACCTTCAGATTGTTGATATTTTTCAACACTTTTGGTTCTCGAGTTCTCAGACAGTTCTTTTCTCGTCTTTCTGTTCTCCATGCTTAGTGTGACAAACACAAATGCATAATATAAAGACTGAATCAATTTCTCACCTTTTTATCTGGTTTCAGGTGTGATTTTCATATTGCCCACACATGTTACTTGCCCAGGTAAATTTGAAAGAGCATCACATGCTTGAAACAAAGTTGTTTACCCACAATTTTGGAAAGGTGCTAACAATTTTGTCCTGCCCATTTTGGGGGTTTTGTTTGAAATTATGTCCCATTTGCCTTTATTTCTCAGGTTTTTTTGTGTTGTCCCAATACACATAAAGGAATTAAACGTGTATTAAAAAATGTGTAATTGCAATAGTTTTCTGAGAGAAATACTTCATTTTCTGGAACAATTTCAAGGGTGTCAACACTTTTAGGTATGACACACAGACAGATACATGCATGCTATATACCGTGTGTGTGCATATAACACCTATGTACTAATATATATATATATATATATATATATATATATATATATATATATATATATATATATATATATATATATATATATATATATATATACACACACATACATACATACATACATACACAGTCATATGGAAACGTTTGGGCACTCCTATTACTGTTAACCTTTTTTCTTTATAACAATTTGGGTTTTTGCAACAGCTATTTCAGTTTCATATATCTAATAACTTATGGACTGAGTAATATTTCTGGGTTGAAATGAGGTTTATTGTACTAACAGAAAATGTGCAATCCGCATTTAAACAAAATTTGACCAGTGCAAAAGTATGGGCACCCTTATCAATTTCTTGATTTGAACACTCCTAACTACTTTTTGCTGAGTTACTAAAGCACTAAATTGGTTTTGTAACCTCATTGAGCTTTGAACTTCATAGGCAGGTGTATCCAATCATGAGAAAAAGGTATTTAAGGTGGCTACTTGCAAGTTGTTCTCCTATTTGAATCTCCTATGAAGAGTGGCATCATGGGCTCCTCAAAACAACTCTCAAATGATCTGAAAACAAAGATTATTCAACATAGTTGTTCAGGGGAAGGATACAAAAAGTTGTCTCAGAGATTTAAACTGTCAGTTTCCACTGTGAGGAACATAGTAAGGAAATGGAAGAACACAGGTACAGTTCTTGTTAAGCCCAGAAGTGGCAGGCCAAGAAAAATATCAGAAAGGCAGAGAAGAATGGTGAGAACAGTCAAGGACAATCCACAGACCACCTCCAAAGACCTGCAGCTTCATCTTGCTGCAGATGGTGTCAATATGCATCGGTCAACAATACAGCGCACGTTGCACAAGGAGAAGCTGTATGGGAGAGTGATGCGAAAGAAGCCGTTTCTGCAAGCACAAACAGAGACGCCTGAGGTATGCAAAAGCACATTTGGACAAGCCAGTTACATTTTGGAAGAAGGTCCTGTGGACTGATGAAACAAAGATTGAGTTGTTTTGTCATACAAAAAAGCGTTATGCATGGAGGAAAAAAAACACAGCATTCCAAGAAAAGCACTTGCTACCCACAGTAAAATTTGGTGGAGGTTCCATCATGCTTTGGGGCTGTGGGGCCAATGCCGGCACCGGGAATCTTGGTAAAGTGGAGGGTCGCATTGATTCAACTCAGTATCAGCAAATTATTGACTAATGTGCAAGAATCAGTGATGAAGTTGAAGTTACGCAGGGAATGGATATTTCAGCAAGACAATGATCCAAAACACCGCTCCAAATCTACTCAGGCATTCATGCAGAGGAACAATTACAATGTTCTGGAATGGCCATCCCAGTCCCCAGATCTGAATATCATTGAAAATCTGTGGGATGATTTGAAGCGTGCTGTCCATGCTCGGCGACCATCAAACTTAACTGAACTGGAATTGTTTTGTAAACAGGAATGGTCAAATATACCTTCATTCAGGATCCAGGAACCCATTAAAAGCTACAGGAAGTGACTAGAGGCTGTTATTTTTGCAAAATGAGGATCTACAAAATATTAATGTCACTTTTATGTTGAGGTGCCCATACTTTTGCACCGGTCAAATTTTGTTAAAATGCGGATTGCACATTTTCTGTTAGTACAATAAACCTCATTTCAATCCAGAAATATTACTCAGTCCATCAGTTATTAGATATATGAAACTGAAATAGCTGTTGCAAAAATCCAAATTGTTATAAAGAAAAAAGGTTAACATTAATAGGGGTGCCCAAACGTTTCCATATGACTGTATAAATAGATAGATAGATATATACCAGGTCCTGCTGCTTCCCTTTTGCAGATCCGAAGTACTCGTGGAAGGTTAGTCATGATGTCAAGGAGGGGGGACACAAGACAGGACTCTGAGCAGATACTGCCGGGAGAGATAAGGAGAGAGACGCACACATGGACTACAGAGGATGTATAACATTATTCACTGTAAGTAGTGCTGTACATCCTCTGTGCACTTTATAGTGGGGCTGCAGAAGCAGGAGCCCCCCTCCATGGATGGGGGCCATGGGCATTTGCCCAGTTTGTCCCCTCCCCTCATAACGCCAGCCCTGCGTGTTTACACTTGGCAATGATTAGGACTGCATAGTCATTAGTTGTTGATTTACACATAACAGACCATAGAATAGTGAGCTGTGTTGCGCAACATGTTGAGAAAGACTTTTATTTTTATGAAATGTTCCAATTAATACAGGCCACAAGGCAGACACATCTCACGTTTGAAGACCACAGTCTGCAGCAATTCTCTATAGTACACAGCACATAACTAACAGACATAGTCACTAGTGAGGCACAAGGTAACATTTCTAACACTAAACTACAGGAGCGTACAGTTGTCTCATTGGATAGACTATTGAAATGCCAACTCCACATATACGACATAATAAACAGTTCAACATCGACAGCTCATGTGAGTTTGGCACCTCGGCAACTGTTTCCAAGCAGTGTCGTTCAATGTTAGAACAATGGCAAATGGAAGAAAGGAAAGAATAGAAGGGTAATTAAGATGGTCAGCTTGTAAATGTCTATATACAGTAATATATATATATATATATATATATATATATATATATATATATATATATATATATATACACACACATACACACACACACACACACACACAGTGCCTACAAGTAGTATTCAACCCCCTGCAGATTTAGCAAGTTTGATAAGATGCAAATAAGTTGGAGCCTGCAAACTTCAAACAAGAGCAGGATTTATTAACAGATGCATAAATCTTACAATCCAACAAGTTATGTTGCTCAGTTAAATTTTAATAAATTTTCAACATAAAAGTGTGGGTCAATTATTATTCAACCCCTAGGTTTAATATTTTGTGGAATAACCCTTGTTTGCAATTACAGCTAATAATCGTCTTTTATAAGACCTGATCAGGCCGGCACAGGTCTCTGGAGTTATCTTGGCCCACTCCTCCATGCAGATCTTCTCCAATTTATCTAGGTTCTTTGGGTGTCTCATGTGTACTTTAATCTTGAGCTCCTTCCACAAGTTTTCAATTGGGTTAAGGTCAGGAGACTGACTAGGCCACTGCAACACCTTGATTTTTTCCCTCTTGAACCAGGCCTTGGTTTTCTTGGCTGTGTGCTTTGGGTCGTTGTCTTGTTGGAAGATGAAATGATGACCAATCTTAAGATCCTTGATGGAGGAGCGGAGGTTCTTGGCCAAAATCTCCAGGTAGGCCGTGCTATCCATCTTCCCATGGATGCGGACCAGATGGCCAGGCCCCTTGGCTGAGAAACAGCCCCACAGCATGATGCTGCCACCACCATGCTTGACTGTAGGGATGGTATTCTTGGGGTCCAGTCTCCAAACGTCACGTGTGTGGTTGGCACCAAAGATCTCGATCTTGGTCTCATCAGACCAGAGAACCTTGAACCAGTCTGTCTCAGAGTCGTCGAAGTGATCATGAGCAAATTGTAGACGAGCCTTGACATGACGCTTTGAAAGTAAAGGTACCTTACGGGCTCGTCTGGAATGGAGACCATTGCGGTGGAGTATGTTACTTATGGTATTGACTGAAACCAATGTCCCCACTGCTATGAGATCTTCCCTGAGCTCCTTCCTTGTTGTCCTTGGGTTAGCCTTGACTCTTCGGACAAGCCTGGCCTCGGCACGGGTGGAAACTTTCAAAGGCTGTCCAGGCCGTGGAAGGCTAACAGTAGTTCCATAAGCCTTCCACTTCCGGATGATGCTCCCAACAGTGGAGACAGGTAGGCCCAACTCCTTGGAAAGGGTTTTGTACCCCTTGCCTGCCTTGTGACCCTCCACGATCTTGTCTCTGATGGCCTTGGAATGCTCCTTTGTCTTTCCCAGGTTGACCAAGTATGAGTGCTGTTCACAAGTTTGGGGAGGGTCTTAATTAGTCAGGAAAGGCTGGAAAAAGAGATAATTAATCCAAACATGTGAAGCTCATTGTTCTTTGTGCCTGAAATACTTCTTAATACTTTAGGGGAACCAAACAGAATTCTTGTGCTTTGAGGGGTTGAATAATAAATGACCCTCTGAATAAACTTTTCACAATTTAAAAAAAAAAATAAAAAAAGAAATAACATTCTTTTTTGCTGCAGTGCATTTCACACTTCCAGGCTGATCTACAGTCCAAATGTCACAATGCCAAGTTAATTCCGAATGTGTAAACCTGCTAAATCTGCAGGGGGTTGAATACTACTTGTAGGCACTGTATATAGTGTATGTGGTCTAGAAGCAACACACTAAATAATAGCGTTACCTATCAAATTTATTTTCATAGGTAATTAAAAATGTGCTTAAGCCTTAGGGGTACTTCACACACAGTGAGATCTCTACTGAGATCGCTGCTGAGTCACGGTTTTTGTGATGCAGCAGTGACCTCATTAGCGATCTCGCTGTGTGTGACACTGAGCAACGATCTGGCCCCTGCTGTGAGGTCGCTGCTCGTTACACACAGCCCTGGTTCGTTTTTTTATTGTTGCTCTCCCGCTGATAAGCACACATCGCTGTGTGTGACAGTGAGAGAGCAACAATCCTGAATGTGCAGGGAGCAGGAGCCGGCGTCTCACAGCCTGCGGTAAGCTGTAACCAAGGTAAACATCGGGTAACCAAGGTGGTTACCCGATATTTACCTTCGTTACCAGCCTCCGCAGCTCTCACGCTGCCAGTGCCGGCTCCTGCTCCCTGCACACGCTAAGCTAAGCGGTGTACGCTGGTAACTAAGGTAAACATCGGGTAACCATACCCGATGTTTACCTTAGCTACCAGTGTCCGCAGCTTCCAGACGCCGGCTCCGTACAAGCGCAGCGTCGCTTGCACGTCGCTGCTGGCTGGGGGCTTGTCACTGGTCGCTGGTGAGATCTGCCTGTTTGACAGCTCACCAGCGACCATGTAGCGATGCAGCAGCGATCCTGACCAGGTCAGATCGCTGGTGGGATCGCTGCTGCGTCGCTAAAGTGTGACGGTACCCTAATGGTTGACTGTAATAAAATGACAGACTAGAAAATCAGATTGCCATCCAGAAAGTGCTATAAAGATGTAAATCTGATCTGCCTATTTGGCCTCCGCATCCCCAGGCAAAGTCAGCTGCTTTCCAGGGCTGCCTGATTTTGAAAGAAGCTATGTGTAAGCAATGACCCCTTTAAGGAGCTTCACCAGCCAAATTTGAAAATTTTCTTTCATTAATTCTTATAAAAACAAAATAGGTATGTGTTATCGCAATCGATTTATGGACTATGTGAAAAAAAATTCCAGCATGTACTATTCTTTTCTGAATTTCAGATGAGACTCCCCTATTAAAGTGTATAAAAAAAAAAAATAAAGCAATGGCATGGTCAAAAAAGTAAACAACAGCGTACATAAGGTTGACTTTTTCATCATTTCACCAAATAAAACTTGCAAGTTACTATAATTACAATTTCTTTATTCAGAGACGTTAAGTGAGAGAAAGAAGAATAGAAAGAATAACATAAGAAAAAAAAGGAGAGAAAGAGAATGATACAGTGAACCCACATTTGTGCTCCTTCAATATCGACAACCGGCGATATTTGATATACACATTAAGTGTCTAATGATGCCCCCAAAACCCCCAATGTCCAGCCCCCAGGTCTTCCAAGCAATACCATTCCGTATGGAGAAAAGGACTAACTATTATCAGAATTCCCTGGGGACTGCAATGAAACCCAATAAACTTTTTCAACAGTGGAAAACCATTCCCTGCTGACTTTCTTTGTTCCTATCTGCTTCTATCAATTCTAGTCCCTATAAATGTTTAATTTGAGATATTATCAATCCCATTGATGGAGTATTTGGTTTAAGCCATTTGCTAAATAGATTCCATAGGGTCAGGACTAAAGCTGGTGTCACACTAAGCGACAGCGACAACGACGTCGCTGTTACGTCACCATTTTCGGTGACGTAACAGCGACCTTGTAAGTCGCTGTTATGATCGCTGCTTAGCTGTCAAACAGCAGAAGCAGCGATCATAACGTCGCTGTGCTACATGTGCAGAGAGCAGGGAGCCGCGCTTAGCGCTGGCTCCTTGCTCTCCTAGGTACAGTACACATCGGGTTAATTAACCCGATGTGTGCTGCAGCTACATGTCACAGTGCAGAGAGCAAGGAGCCGCGCGCACTGCTTAGCGCTGGCTCCTTGCTCTCCTTGCTACAGTATACATCGGGTTAATTACCCGATGCATACTGCAGCCACATGTCACAGTGCAGGAGCCGGCACTGGCAGCAAGAGCGGAGGCTGGTAATCAGCGTAAACATCGGGTAACCAGGGAAAGGTCTTCCCTTGGTTACCCGATGTTTACGCTGGTTACAGCTTACCGCAGCTGCCAGTGCCGGCTCCTGATCGCTTCATTTCGTCGCTCTCTCGCTGTCACACACAGCGATGTGTGTGTCACAGCGGGAGAGTGACGACCAAAAAATGAAGCTGGACATTCAGCAACGACCGGCGACCTCACTGCAGGGGCCAGGTCGTTGCTGGATGTCACACACAGCGACAGCGACGGGACGTCGCTGCAACGTCACAGAAAATGGTGACGTAGCAGCGACGTCGTTGTCGTCGTCGTTATGTGTGACACCAGCTTAAAAACCTCTGAATGTTTCTAGAGATCTTCACTTTGTTTGTCACAAGTTGAGATTCTGGTGGGTGCAGTTGATGAACGAACAGAGCCTGTGGTGTTTGTGGAAGTTTTGTTTCCCAACATGTTTGAATGTGGTCCCTTGGGCCTTTTCACACATCAGGTTTTTTCCATCAGTCGCAATCCATCGTTTTGTAAAAAAAACAGATCCAATGCTGGATCCAATTTTTTTTCATTGACTTGTATTAGTGTGTCGCCCAGGGTTATGGGGTACTCAGTCCCGGGAGGTGTATAACTGGGGAAATGTCACTTTGGCGGCCATTGCCCAGTTCCGTGCCCTGGGTGCTTTTTAAAAGGGGTATATTTACAAGGGAATTAAAAAAAGTTTATCACGTGACGCCACTTGCGGATTGTGACTATGTGGATGGAGCCGCCACTGCACAGGGGCTGGTGTTAGTGGCAGCCTGGATGTTAGGCCCTCCGCAAGCAGGGCCAGGCCCCAGAGGATTGGTGATGTGGATGAGTGTTGAAAGAAGGTAGACCACACAAGGGGTTGCAATGTAACTGGTTCTTTTACTCACAGTAAGCTGGAAACTGGGCACCCGAGGCCAGCTGGTCCTAACCACAGGTCCCTTAGTCCCAGTGACATTTTAGTGACCTGGTGGCTTCTTTCCCCTGCACCTGTCTTTGGTTGGTGGGTTCCCGTGGTGTGGATCGGCTATGGGTCCTCTCCTGGTAGTCTCTTAACAGTAGTCTGTATGACGGTACCGTGAACCCTGTGGGGTCGGTCTCTCTGGTCCTGGTCCCTGGTTCTCCCGTTGCTACTGTGTCTCGAACTTCAAGTGAGGTCCTTGATAGTCCCCTCACTGTTCAGATTTTATCAGGTCTGCCTGGAGCGTTTGCCTGACCTAGGATTCTGTACCCCATTGGTGCGTGGCTCCGGGAGTACTCCACCAGCAACCAACTGCCTGGGCCCTCAGGTCACTGTTACATTCTTGGCAGTCCTTCCTTTCTGTGTCACCGACTCACTGACTGACTGTCCACTGTCTGCCCTTCCCACCTGGTTGTCTAGTGGACTGGATTGGCTCCACCTCTAGGCAGCCATCCATTGGTCGAACCCTAGCCTGGTACCAGTCTATGGGGAATTTGGGGAAAAACAGGGATTATCTGGAGTGTTTGTGTTGTTACCGGCACTGGTCTTCTGGTTCCCTGGGGGTAGGCCCTGCATCCTGGCAGGGATGCAGTAGCTTGTAGATCCCTGATGGCTTCAGGGGTGCTACATTAGCGATAGATGGCCTCACGTTACACCCGTCTTGCGACGGATTCATCGTAAAATATTTTTCCGGCCGACGGAGCTGACGTCCATATGGACGTTTTTTGTCTGCGTTGAAAAAACAGATGAATCAACCTCTCTCTCTCTCTCTCTCTCCTTTCCTATGTTAATAATGGCAATTTATGTCCCACTACCTGGGAAATGATTTAACGTTTTGTATTGCCATGTATTGTATCCCTGTTGCTAGTCAGAAGTTTGCTTCACTCTGTAATTTGTCCCTGCTCATTCCCTGTTGCCCTGTGATGTATGTTTGTTCCCTCCCTCATTCTCCATTTTGTAATTGTCTTTCCATCTGCAAGCATCATGTACATGCTCTCTGGAGAAATTATTTCTTTTCACCTGCTGCTGCTATCTTCTTCTTAATACAAGATTTTCAGTTTAAATCAATCCTCTTTTCCTGGAGTCTTCTTACAAGAGATGGTGGCTGAGTTTAAACTATCTGAGGAACTGGTATCTATTAGTGATGAGCGAGCATGCTTGTAACTACTCGGTACTCGCACGAGTATCGCTGTACTCGGGCTGCTCGGCGGGGACCGAGTAATCTCGCGATACTCGTGCTGTACTCGTGGTCTTCATTTCTGCATGTTGGCGCTCTTTTGAGAGCCAGCCCTCATGCAGGGATTGGCTGGCAGACCACTGCAATGCCACAGCCCTGTTAGTTGTGGAATTGCAGTGATTGGCCGGCCTGCACAGCGTGACCGAGCCTTTATACCGGCCGGCGCGCTGTGCTCTGCTCACAACTATCCAGACAGTCAGTGCAGGGAGAGTGTCGCTGATTCAGGGAAAGCTTTGCGGCCCTTTATAGTTAGTTCCGGAGCAGGGCTGCAAACAGTGTGACCAGAAGTCCTTCTCAGGACTATTCTAGTTGTATACAGGCAGGCAGGGTATAGCCAGGTCGGAGTACAGTAGCAGAGTCCTTCTCAGGACTATTGTTGCTATATACAGGCAGGGTATAGCCAGGTCGGAATACAGGCTAGTGACCAGAAGAGTCCTTGTCAGGACTATTGTAGCAGTATACAGGCAGGCAGGCAGGCAGGGTATATAGCCATTCCTAGTCGTGACCGTATACCAGCCTTCATCATATCTGGGGCTGGTGTACACAGTCTAAAACAGTCCAGATAGTGTCAGACTTCTCAGTAATTGTCGCTCCTAAAAACCAGTTAGGTTCTTATTGCGTCCGTGCTTGCATTTAAAAACAGCACGTGTGTGTCTGTCGGTGGCAGCGTCAGGCTCCATATTGTCCCTGGATAGAGACGTGCATGATGGCCTGTAAACATGAAGTGCCCATTGTAAGGAAGTGGGTCTATTGTAGTATAGCCCTTAGGCAGGGCAGCCAAAAATTTGGAGGCTCCACATTGTCCCTGGATAGAGATGTGCATGAGGGCCTCAAAACATTGTTCCCATTGCAAAGGAGCGGGTCTCCTGTCGTTGTAATGCCCATTCAGAAAGAATGGGCGAAAAAATTTACCACTGGGGGTATACCTGAAACAACGGCTTAACTATTGTAACGGTCACCATGATGGCGCATGAGGAGAAGGAGGAGCAGTCCAGCGATTAGCCAAAGTCCAGAAGTGTGTTACCATGGGTGAGTGGAGGTACATGGCAAATTCCCGTTACAAACTTTAAATTCCGCTGTCATTTGCTGTTGGTGTGTGGTGAAGTCTGGCCAAATCCAACCCTTGTTCATCTTGATCAGAGTCAGCCTGTCAGCATTTACAGTTGACAGGCGGGTGCGTTTATCTGTAATGATTCCACCTGCGGCACTAAAAACACGCTCTGACAAAACGCTAGCGGCAGGGCAGGCCAGGACTTCCAAGGCGTAGAGACTAAGAGCCAATTCATGCCACGTGTCCAGCTTGGATACACATTAATTGTAAGGCACAGAGGAATGTCGGAGTACAGTTGTTTGATCTGCAAGGTACTCCTTGAGCATCTGGCCAAACTTAGGATTTCTTGTGGCACTACCCCTCACCTCAGGGGCTGTGGTATGTGAGGGGCTGAGAAAACTGTCCCACATCTTAAAGACTGTTCCCCTACCTCTGGCGAATTGGACTTGTGCCCCTCTCGGCTGTACGCCTTGGTTGTCCACTGATTCCTGACCTATGCCGCTAGTGTTTTGTGAGGGGAATGCTTTGCCTACTTCCGTGACTATGGCCTTCTGGAACTGCTGCATTTTGCCTGACCTCTCCGCCTCGGGAATAAGAGACATAAAGTTCTCCTTTTAGCGTGGGTCTAACAGTGTTACCAACCAGTAATGATTGTCGGCCAAGATGTTCTTAACGCGAGGGTCACGAGACAGGCAGCTTACCATAAAGTCAGTCATGTGTGCCAGACTCTTAACAGCCATCACTTCAGTATCCTGACCAACACAATGACTGAACATGCTGTCCTCCTCCTCCTCATCATCTACCCTGTCCTCTGGCCAGCCACGCTGAACCGAGGATATGACTGCATGTCATATCCTCAATTTGGCCAGAGAGTTGCTCCATGTCTTCATCCTCCTCCTCGTCATAGTCCTCCACTGCACGTTGTGATGAGACGAGGCTGGGCTGTGTGTTATCACCCACACCCACTACTGTTTCTTGCTCAAACTCATCGCGCTCCGCCTGCAATGCATCATGGTTGTTTTTTGAGCAGAGACCATTTTAGAAGGCAGAGAAGCGGTATGGTGACGCTAATAATGTCGTCATCGCCGCTCACCATCTTGGTGGAGTCCTCAAAGTTTTGGCGGATGGTGCATAGGTCGGACATCCATCTCCACTCCTCAGGTGTTATGTGTGGAGTTTGACCCATTTCCCGACGGCTTAGGTGATGCAGGTACTCAACAACTGCCCTCTTCTGCTCACATATCCTGACCAACTTGTGCAGAGTTGAATTCCAACGCGTGGGGACATCACACACCAGTCTGTGTGCCGGAAGATGCAAACGGCGTCTTAAGCCGGCAAGGCCGGCTGAAGCAGTAGGTGACTTTCGAAAATGTGCAGACAGGCGGCGAACTTTTACCAGCAGATCAGACAGCTCTGAGTATGACTTTAGAAACCGCTGAACCACGAGGTTGAGCACATGGGCCACGCATGGAACATGTGTCAGCTGGCCTCGCCTCAAAGCCGCCACCAGGTTCCGGCCATTGTCACACACGACCTTTCCTGGCTTTAGGTTCAGAGTTGTGAGCCAGTGATCTGCCTTCTGTTTCAGAGCTGTCCACACCTCTTCTGCATTGTGGGGTTTGTTGTCACCTATGCAGATTAGCTTCAGCACTGCCTGTTGCCGCTTCGCCGAGGCAGTGCTGCAGTGCTTCTGTGTCGCCCTGGACAAGCCAGGGGCCACAGAGCACAACACTTAAACACCCCACACTCCCTGCAGGCATATCATAGTCAAAACACAAAATCCTTGTTGCCTTCCCCAGGGGCTGTTGTCCACACCAGGGTGTGGAGCCAGGCGGTTGGTCTCCACCCACCGAGGAGGAGGGAAAACACAGGCAGTGAGAGTTAAGCTAAGGAAGTGGAAGGAGGAAAGTAGTAGAGAGGAGAAAAGTGACAGCAAAGAGCCTGAAGTTGGTCCGGGTGTGTGGCCCGGACAGGACAGCAAGGTTGGCAGGATGTGGTGACCGTCTGCAGTGGAGGCCGATTGGAGTCTGCCGTAAGGACCGTGGACGGGTGGTGACCCGGCCGTACCAGACCGGTATACAAAGAGAAGCCAGCACCATTGGCAGAGGACTTTCGGATCCCGGCAAGGCTTGGTGTCGCCGTGAATTTGCCAAATCCGTTAGTGAAGGGGACCTCAGGGTTTCCAAACAGCCAAGTCCAGATAGAAGGTGTCACAAACCACCGGGGGGGGTCACTCAGAAATCCCCCGCGCTGGCTACCAGTACGTCACAATCGGGGGGTAACAAGTGGGGGTCACCCCTCCTTTATACCTCCCGACCGACAGACAGAGCACGTGACGCGCTCTCTAGCGCCCCTCTTATAGTCAGGCCAATTATGGAATTGCCCGACCATAAGCAAGGAGGCCGCTATACTACTTATGCCGATTATTGAAGGGTCCCCGGTGAGAGTAGGGTATATATTCCCCCGACCTCCGCGGGCGGAATATATAATATCTTCCCGAATCTCACTGGCCTCCCCACAATAATCCTTGGCACAACTCGCTGCCACCAACCGCTTCACGGTAACTATTAGCCGAACACACAGACGTGGGATTCAAGATCGAGATAACAGAACAGCCCAAGATTAATTATATAATTTAATCAGCCTAAAGCACACTAGAAACTACAATATATACAATAGGGAATCTACAGAATATACAGTTATGTCAGAGTACAGTTACAATCAAAGCATGGGTTACAAACAGGCATACACAGTTCCAGCAGTTACCTTGTTGCGTCTGGCCACAGGGGGGCGCTGTAGACCAGGTTTCCAGGAACTCCCTCACAGGTCTTTCCCAACCAGGCCCCCGAGCAGAAGAACCCTGGAAAATGGCCGAAGTAGGGTTATCAACCTGGGCACATCCAGGTCCCCTCCTACCTTCGTGACCTCACAGGGAGCACTGCTCCACCCCTGGCTTGAGTTATGGACAATATCCCAACATGGAATATGGGCCATAACTTTGCCTGGGAGCGTCGTAGGCGGACGCCAATGCTCTCATTGTGACAGTTATGAATTTAGCTACAGAACGAGGGGACTCATGACCTGTCTGCCAGTTCCCCATTGGCTGATATCACGCCTGGGGCATTTCCCAATGTCCTGCTCCCATAAAAAGGGGGTGCCGGCATCGTCCACATGCGGAGACACCATTTTTATGGTTGCCATATTTATCGGAAATATGGCTTGCGAGATATGAACCATTTTTTACTGGAGTCGTTCTGTCTGGCTATTTCCATAGCCTTGCTAACTAGCTAGCAGCTCCTACTACAGGGTGACGGCAGGGAGTCATCCTGTGTCCATTGTCCTAAAGCCACCTAATTTCCATATCACAGGACATGGCCATGGGATTTGTTGCTAAACCAGTTGTGTGAAGGAAAGGGGGGGTGACACCAGGAGAGGGCTTCCTGACATACTTGAATATCATGATTTATCGTCATATCTCCGGATTTACCTCACACCTCCCCCCTTTTGAGGGCGCTAGGGGGCAGCACACTCCGGTGTTCCCCCGTGCGCCCGTCCGCGACCTCTCCTTGTCGGGACAGCCCGTCTGCGTTACCGTGGTCACGGCCCCTTTTGTGGCGAATGGTGAAGTTGTATTGCTGGAGCGCAAGGCTCCATCGCAACAATCGCCCATTCGTCCCAGAGACGGTGTGCAACCAGCTGAGGGGATTGTGGTCCGTCTCCACGATGAAGTGGCGCCCGTATAGATAGGGTTGCAGACGCTGCAGGGCCCACACTATGGCCAGGCACTCCTTCTCCATCGTGGAATAGGCAACTTCCCTTGGTAACAGCTTCCTGCTCAGGTACAAGACTGGGTGCTCTTGGCTCGCAGAGTCCACCTGGCTGAGCACCGCACCGAGGCCGAAGTCACTGGCGTCGGTCTGTACTACAAACGGCCGCGTGAAGTCGGCTGCCTGTAGCACGGGCGGGCTGGACAGGGCGTCCTTTAGGGCCCGGAAGGCTGCCTCGCAGTCCATTGTCCAATCGACTGCAGAGGGCAGCTTCTTCTTGGTGAGGTCCGTCAAGGGCTTTGCCAGGCTACTATAGCATGGAACAAACCTCCTATAGTACCCAGCGGTCCCCAAGAAGGACATCACCTGCTTCTTGGTCCTGGGGGTGGGCCAGGATGCGATGGCTTCCACTTTCTCAGGCTCGGGCTTCAGTGTTCTCCCACCTACCCGGTGACCGAGGTACTGGACCTCGCTCATGGCCAGCTGACACTTTCCCGGCTTGATGGTCAAACCTGCCCGGTGGATCCGCCTGAGCACCTGTGCTAGATGCTCTAGGTGGTCCTCCCAGGTGGGACTGAAGACGGCAATGTCATCCAGGTACGCGGCCGCGTACCCTTCAAGTCCCTTGAGCAGGGTGTTGACCATCCGCTGGAAAGTGGCAGGGGCATTCCTCATCCCGAATGGCATCACCGTGGACTCGTACAGTCCAAATGGGGTAATAAAGGCAGAGCGTTCCCTGGCCTTGCGAGTCAGGGGGATCTGCCAATATCCCCGGCTCAGATCCATGATGGTCAGGTACTGAGCCCCGGCCAACTGATCGAGCAGGTCATCGATGCGTGGCATTGGGTACGCATCGGCGACCGTGACCGCATTGAGCCCCCTGTAGTCCACGCAGAACCGAGTGGTTCGGTCCTTCTTAGGGACGAGGACTACAGGCGAGGCCCAAGCGCTGTTGGATGCCTGGATCACCCCCAGCTTCAGCATCTCGTCAATCTCCTGGCGCATGTGTTGCTGCACCTCCAGGGAGACCCGATATGCTGAACGCCGGATCGGGGGATGATCCCCAGTGTCCACGTGATGGACAGCCAAGTCAGTCCTTCCGGGCTGGTTGGTAAACAACCCCCGGAAGGGGAGGAGGGTGGCCCACAGCTGGGACCGTTGGTCTTCCAAGAGCTGGTGGCCAACCTCCACATCCTCAATGGATCCGCCTGCCCTAACCTGGGCTAGCATATCCAAGAGGGTTTCCGCTTCTCCCTCCTCGGGCAGGTTGCACACGGGGAGCGCACATGCCTCCCGCTCATGATGTGCCTTCATCATGTTCACATGGAAGGGCTTCCGCCTTCCACGGGCAGGGTCCAGGGTGACCAGGTACGTTACAGGGTTGAGCTGCTGGTACACGAGGTATGGGCCTTCCCAGGCTGCCTGAAGCTTGTCCTGTGGTACGGGGACCAGTACCCACACCTTTTGACCCACTTGGTAGGTCCTCTCACAAGCGTTCTGGTCGTACCAACGCTTCTGATCGGCCTGGGCTTGAGCCATATTGTCGTGTACCAGTTGCGTCAAGGCCTGCATTTTGTCCCGGAAGCGCATGACATACTCGATAACCGACACTCCAGGGGTGGCCAAATCCCCTTCCCAAGCCTCTTTCACCAGAGCCAGGGGGCCCCACACACGTCGCCCGTACAGGAGCTCAAACGGTGAGAATCCTGTTGAGGCCTGTGGAACCTCCCAGTAAGCAAATAACAGGTGTGGGAGATACCGCTCCCAGTCACGCCCATGGGAGTCGACCAACATCTTAAGCATCTGCTTTAAGGTGCCATTGAACCGCTCGCACAGGCCATTAGTCTGTGGATGGTACGGGCTGGCCACCAGATGTCGCACCTGGACTTGCTTACAGAGGGCCTCCATCAGCTGGGACATGAATTGGGTCCCCCGGTCAGTGAGCATTTCCTGGGGAAAACCCACTCGGGAGAAAATCTCCAGCAATGCGGTGGCCACCTTGTCAGCCCGAATGGACGACAAGGCCACTGCTTCTGGGTACCGGGTGGCATAGTCCACTACCGTCAGTATGAAGCGTTTCCCGGAGCTGCTGGGGATGGCCAGCGGGCCGACCAGATCCACAGCCACCCTCCTGAAAGGCTCATCGATGATTGGCAGAGATACTAGTGGGGCTTTGGGGCGTGGCCCCGCCTTCCCCACTCTCTGACAGGTTTCACACGAACGGCAGTAGGCAGCCACATCGGCCCCCATTTTTGGCCAGTAGAAATGCTGGTTTAACCTGGCCTTGGTCTTAGCGATCCCTAGGTGTCCGGCCATCGGAATCTCATGTGCGATCCGCAACAACTCCGTCCGGAACGGATAGGGTACCACCAACTGTCGGTCCCTGGGCCACGCCTCCGGTGAACCCTGCTGGACCGTGGCCCGGTACAGCCGTCCTTGGTCCCAGACCACTCGCTCCGGGTCCGAGTCCGAGGGAGGCTGTGCCGCCTGCTCCTTAAGAGCTTTCAGGCTGTCGTCAGCTTCTAACGCTGCCTGAAACCCCTGACTAGATGTGGCCAGAATCGACGAGACTGTCACATCTTCAGTCAGTACCCCGGGACCTGTGTCCTGGCCTCCACCTGACTCGGCTGCCACTTGGTCAGAAGGGGAAGAGCTATCGGACCTCCGGGAGGCCCCTTGGCTTCCAGCACTCCCACTGCGGGTGACAGCGGCCACAGCCGCTGCGACCGTGGGTCGTGCCTGCTCCTCCTCCGTTCCTGACCAAGTCGCCGGTTCAGGCAGACCGACCTGGCTTCCTGACACCCCGGTTGTGGGGGAACCATGCACCGAGATCTTACCTGGGAGCACTTCCGCTCCTGGACCGGCCCCAATCTCACCTGCCTGTTCCCCTCCTGCAGCAACAGAACCCCGCTGTGAAATCTCTGGGGACCCCACATTTGCTGTGGTAGCCCCCACCCCACACACTGGTCCTCCCCCTGCAGCACCCTGCTCTCTGCTTATCCCTGCAGAGGGCAGCAGATCCCAGCTCACAGGCTGATTACTTGTAGAGGCATTGTCACACCTTTCTCTGACCCCCTCCCCTGTCACAGCTGCAGCTGTGTGTGTGTCTATGGTGTCTGTGCAAGCAGAAATATCAGAGTTCACTCCCTCCCCCCTTACATCATTCATAGATAACACATTAACATTGTCCGGAGGCATGTCAGTACGGGCTGAAGGTTCAGCCCTTGGTTGGGGCCCAAACTGGGAGGTTATCTGCCCCAAATCTGTCCCAAGTAGCACGTTTGCGGGGATCCGATCAGTTACCCCCACCTCCCTCACCCCTCGCCCTGCGCCCCAGTCCACATAAATGTCAGCAACAGGCAGCGCCGGGTCAATGCCTCCAATCCCGGAGACAGCGAGGGTTTTTCCAGGGATCAAGTCTTGGGGGGACACCATCTCAGGCCGCACCAGAGTCACCTCCGAGGCGCTGTCTCGCAGTCCTATGGTCACAGACCGGCCGACGGTGACAGGTTGGAAGCTGTCCAGGGACCTACCACCACCCCCACCCACACAATACACCTTGGGCGGCCCTTGGGACGGGGACGGAGCCGGGGCCTTGGGACGCTGAGGGCACATGGCCTTGAAGTGTCCAGGTAGGTTGCACTGGTGGCACCGTCTTGGTTCCGCCACGGGCCTGGAGAGGGGAGTTGAGGGGGACACCCCCTGCAGTCTAGGGGCAGGTGGGGCAGTCGCAGAATTCATCTTACCCCCTCTCCAGGTGCTGCTGGTGGCCGCTCTCCTGGCCTCAGGGGCCCGGTTGTTGGTGTAGTCATCGGCAAGGGCAGCTGTAGCCGTGGACCCCTTTGGCTTCTGGTCTCGGATGAACTGGCGGAGATCCTCAGGGCAGTTCCACAAGAGTTGCTCCGTGATGAACAAGTCCAGGATCTCCGGTCCGGTGGAAAGCTGCAGGCCTTGGGTCCAGTGGTCGGCAGCTCGGGCAAGTGCCCGCCGGTGGTCAGCCCAGGAGTCCTTTGGTCCCTTCTGTAGGCTCCGGAACTTCTTGCGGTAGGACTCTGGAGTGAGGTTGTACTGTTGGATCAGGGCCCGCTTGATGGTGTCGTAGCCCTGATCTGCCTCAGCAGGCAAGTCCCCAAGGACATCCAGGGCCTTACCCCTTAAACGGGGGGTCAGGTATTTGGCCCACTGGTCCTTGTTCAGATGGTGCTGCAAGCAAGTCCGTTCAAAAGCAGTCAGGAAAGAGTCCAAGTCTCCATCCTTCTCCAGCACTGGGAAGTCCTCAACACGGACCTTTGGAAGTTTGGTGTTTTGAAGGTCACATGTGGCTGATGAGGGCCGGAGCTGAGCTAGCTGCAGCTGGTAGTCACGGTCTGCCTGTCGCTCTCGCTCTCGCTCTTCACGCGCTGCCTGCCGCTCTCGCTCCGCAGCCTCACGCTCTGCGTGCCGCTCTGCCCTGCGCTCTGCCAGGAGTTCCTTGTAGCCCTTCTGGTCTCCAGCCTGGAGAAGGGCCATAGCCATTTGAAGAAGGCTATCCGAGCCTCCCAGGCTCGGTGGAATGGCACGTGGTGATCTGCGGCACGCTGCAGAGCTAGGCGATTCACTGTCCCTTGCAGAGCGGAGGGCTGGCATCTGGCTCGTTGAGGAACCTTGGGTGAGCTCCTCCTCATCTTGTCCAGCAGTGCCAGGTTGCGCAATGTCCTCGGCAGAACGGTTTTCTGGCGTCGAGCTCCTGGAGGACTCGTGGGCAACCTCCTCATTGCTGTCCACAGCACCGTCCTCCCTCTCTTCGGCTCCTGCCTTAGCATTGGCCAGTTGCATAGCTCTGCTCCTGGTGCCATCAGCCATTCTTGCAGACTTTTGGTCACTGACACAGAACTGACACCTGATGCCTCCACACACCTTACAGTATCTGCACTCTGACACTCTAGTGTTGAGCTGGTCTGAAGACCCCAGCAGCCACAGCTGCTGCAGGCAGTCTTTAGTGTCTGGGAGTATGGGTCTCACACTCACACACACTATTATCTCGATCCCACCGCTATGCCACCAATATGTCACAAACCACCGGGGGGGGGTCACTCAGAAATCCCCCGCGCTGGCTACCAGTACGTCACAATCGGGGGGTAACAAGTGGGGGTCACCCCTCCTTTATACCTCCCGACCGACAGACAGAGCACGTGACGCGCTCTCTAGCGCCCCTCTTATAGTCAGGCCAATTATGGAATTGCCCGACCATAAGCAAGGAGGCCGCTATACTACTTATGCCGATTATTGAAGGGTCCCCGGTGAGAGTAGGGTATATATTCCCCCGACCTCCGCGGGCGGAATATATAATATCTTCCCGAATCTCACTGGCCTCCCCACAATAATCCTTGGCACAACTCGCTGCCACCAACCGCTTCACGGTAACTATTAGCCGAACACACAGACGTGGGATTCAAGATCGAGATAACAGAACAGCCCAAGATTAATTATATAATTTAATCAGCCTAAAGCACACTAGAAACTACAATATATACAATAGGGAATCTACAGAATATACAGTTATGTCAGAGTACAGTTACAATCAAAGCATGGGTTACAAACAGGCATACACAGTTCCAGCAGTTACCTTGTTGCGTCTGGCCACAGGGGGGCGCTGTAGACCAGGTTTCCAGGAACTCCCTCACAGGTCTTTCCCAACCAGGCCCCCGAGCAGAAGAACCCTGGAAAATGGCCGAAGTAGGGTTATCAACCTGGGCACATCCAGGTCCCCTCCTACCTTCGTGACCTCACAGGGAGCACTGCTCCACCCCTGGCTTGAGTTATGGACAATATCCCAACATGGAATATGGGCCATAACTTTGCCTGGGAGCGTCGTAGGCGGACGCCAATGCTCTCATTGTGACAGTTATGAATTTAGCTACAGAACGAGGGGACTCATGACCTGTCTGCCAGTTCCCCATTGGCTGATATCACGCCTGGGGCATTTCCCAATGTCCTGCTCCCATAAAAAGGGGGTGCCGGCATCGTCCACATGCGGAGACACCATTTTTATGGTTGCCATATTTATCGGAAATATGGCTTGCGAGATATGAACCATTTTTTACTGGAGTCGTTCTGTCTGGCTATTTCCATAGCCTTGCTAACTAGCTAGCAGCTCCTACTACAGGGTGACGGCAGGGAGTCATCCTGTGTCCATTGTCCTAAAGCCACCTAATTTCCATATCACAGGACATGGCCATGGGATTTGTTGCTAAACCAGTTGTGTGAAGGAAAGGGGGGGTGACACCAGGAGAGGGCTTCCTGACATACTTGAATATCATGATTTATCGTCATATCTCCGGATTTACCTCACAGAAGGCAACCGTCCAACCGTGAAGGGGAGACACCGCCACCGCCAAGGGCAACCGTCTCCCAGGGCCAGCGCCTGTGGGCAAAAGGGGCTCCTCCGGCCCATATCCAGGTCGGGGAGCGGGTTACCGTTGGGAAACCATCACTACCAACACTTAACTTAGGTGCAGGGAGAGACAGTCATCACTAACCTGCAGGGAGGAACAACCGCAGCCGTCCGAGTGACCCGTCCATCCAGCCACTTGTTTTACCGTGAACTGTGTCATCATCATTGGGCTGAGTGAGTACCTCCGTGCCGTGCGGCACAGCGCTGCCCCTGCGACCCTGCACTTCATCAGGCCCCGCAACCCGCCTGTCATCCATCTCTACCCCATCACCAGGCCCCGGGACAACCAACCCCCCTACCCACGGAGGGGAGAAATAACAACAAAGCTGCTCCCTGTCACAGGCTCCCGGGATCCCCGTCCAGAGCAGCGGTGGTGTCCACACAATCACCACAACCGTGGGTGGCGTCACGGACAATATCCCCAAAACCCAAACCACCCCTTTTCACTCACGGGCGAGTAGCGCCGCTCGAGTCCCCGGGATCCGGCCATCGCTCGAGCCAACGAGCAGCAGCAGCCGTAGAGCTGCGTCAGCCGGACCCGAGCAGTGGGAGAGCGCACCGTCCCCTCCTCCGCCCGCGACACTTCCAGCTTGGGACTGGTGTGGAGGGTAAAGTGGATCAGGATGCGCAGGAGGAGGAGGAGGCTGAGGAGCATGACATTCCGGAGCTGTAGAGTGTGTGTGAAACCCTGACTGAGGTAGGGCCTGCAAAACTTGGTGTGTGAAGGACGTGTTCCGTCCCTCGCTCAGACTGGGTCCCAGCTTGCACAATATTAACCCAGTGTGACGTCAACGAGATGTAGCGGCCTTGCCCACATGCACTTGTCCACGTGTCTGTGGTTAGGTGGACTTTGGCTGAAACAGCGTTGTTCAGGGCACGTGTGATGTTTTGTGACACGTGGTTATGCAATGCGGGGACGGCACACCGGGAGAAATAGTGGCGGCTGTGGACCGAGTAACGTGGGACAGCTGCCACCATCAGGTCGCGGAATGCTTCTGTCTCAACCAGCCTAAAAGGCAACATTTCCAGCGCAAGCAGTCGCGAAATGTTAGCATTTAGAACTGTGGCATGTGGGGTGTTGGCAGTGTATTTGCGCCTGCGTTCAAAGGTTTGCTGAATGGATAACTGAACGCTGCGCTGGGACAAGGACGTGCTTGATGATGGTGTTCTTTCTGCGTAGGCAACTGCAGGTGCAGGAGTGGAGGAGGCTTGTTCGCAGGCAGCATGGACAGGGGATTGGCTCGCATGCACAACCAGCGAAGACGTAGCAGTGACATCAGCAAGCACTGCTCCTGGACTCTGTTGTACTTCCCACAAAGTCGGGTGCTTGGCTGACATGTGCCTGATCATGCTGGTGGTGGTCAGGCTGCTAGTTTTGGTACCCCTGCTGATGCTGGCATGGCAGGTGTTGCAAATGGCCTTTTTAGAATCATCTGGAGCCAACTTAAAAAACTGCCAGTGTCAGAGTTCCGGGTTTTCCAGTTTTCTTTTGAAAGAGCTTGCCCTTTGTTAACATGGAGTTTTCTGTTCTGTTGCCCTACTTCCTGTCCATCTGTTTAAAAGCCGCCCCTAAAGCTTAGTCCAGTGCCTGAGTATACTGCTTCCTGTGTGCTCCTGCCCTGCAGCTTTTGGTTCCTGATTGTTATTCGGATCCTCTTGGAAAACAACCGACACCGACTCTGGACTTCATCTGGTATCATCTAGCTGTGCCCGGACTCCGTTTGCCGTCTTTGGTCGGCACTTCTGCCCGGTTCCTTCCGTTTAATACCACTCTGGACTCACATCACGTACGGACATTTTTGGACTTACCTATTGCCCTTTTGTGTCCCGGCTGCTGCGCATTTAGGGCTTCTGGGGTGATTGCCAGACAGTCCCTGTATAGGGGTTCGCTCTTGGTGGTCTCCCTGGGGGAGTCCGGTGCGCGGTCCCGGGAATTCCCTTTCGCTCCGTCCCTGGAAGGTATTTCCTGTATTTATGTTCTACTGTGTTTTTGTTCCGTTTATGTACATATTTGCTGGTTGCATATTATAAACGTATTGCACCAAGAACTCGTCTCTGGTTGTCATTGCCCTAACGCAATCGAAATCCTCAATACATACAATAGTATTACAGCCAGACTCGGGAAGACCTAACATTTGTACAGGCACCTTGTGTCGTGTTGTTCCGGGGAACAGTTGCCTGACGTCTGCCTGGGGCCACCACTCTGCTTCTTACTGCCTGTTGGGATGCTACGCCTCCCTCCCCCTGTGCACTGCTGTCCTCGCTCTGCATATCCTCCTGCCAGGTTGGGTCAGTTACTGGATCATCCACCACGTCGTCTTCCTCTTCCGCACCCTGCTCCTCCTCCTGACTTCCTGACAATTGTGTCTCATCATCGTCCACCCCTTGTTGAGACACGTTGCCAACTTCGTGAGAACGTGGCTGCTCAAATATTTGGGCATCTGTACATACAATCTCGTCATGGCCCACTTCAACAGGAGCTGGCGAGAGGCCAGAATTTGTGAATGGAAACGTGAACGAACAGCTCTTCCGAGTGTCCAAGTGTGGGATCAGTAATGTCCGTGGACGTGTACTCGGCCTGGTGGTAGGAAGGAGGATCAGGTTCTGAAATGTGCGGTGCAGTATCACGGCTACTGACACTTGACCGTGTGGAAGACAGAGTGTTTGTGGTGGTGCCAATCTGACTGGAAGCATTATCCGCTATCCAACTAACAACCTGTTGACACTGGTCTTGGTTCAAGAGCGGTGTACTGCAGCGGTCCCCAAGAATTTGGGACAGGACGTGCGAGCGACTAGATGTGGCCCTTTGTTGTGGCGAAATTAGAGCTTGCACACAACCTCGGTCTCTGCCTGCACCACCATCACGTCCACTTCCTTGTTCGTTGACAACGCCCTTGCGCATTTTGCAATGCTGTGCTGATGTGTATTCACTAGACTTGTGCGTTATATCCAAGTTTTTGCAAAACTCACACAAATGCAGCGGAAAGCTGCCACCAACAGGCACACACGTGCGGTTTTTAAATGCAAGCACGGAGGCACTAAGAACCTAACAGGTCTCTATCCAGGGACAACGTGGAGCCTCCCAATTTTTGGCTGCCCTGCCTAAGGGCTATACTACAATAGACCCACTTCCTTCCAATGGGCACTTCAGGTTTACAGGCCCTCATGCACGTCTCTATCCAGGGACAACGTGGAGCCTCCCAATTTTTGGCTGCCCTGCCTAAGGGCTATACTACAATAGACCCACTTCCTTCCAATGGGCACTTCAGGTTTACAGGCCCTCATGCACGTCTCTATCCAGGGACAATGTGGAGCCTCCCAATTTTTGGCTGCCCTGCCTAAGGGCTATACTACAATAGACCCACTTCCTTACAATGGGCACTTCAGGTTTACAGGCCCTCATGCACGTCTCTATCCAGGGACAACGTGGAGCCTCCCAATTTTTGGCTGCCCTGCCTAAGGGCTATACTACAATAGACCCACTTCCTTACAATGGGCACTTCAGGTTTACAGGCCCTCATGCACGTCTCTATCCAGGGACAACGTGGAGCCTCCCAATTTTTGGCTGCCCTGCCTAAGGGCTATACTACAATAGACCCACTTCCTTACAATGGGCACTTCAGGTTTACAGGCCATCATGCACGTCTCTATCCAGGGACAATGTGGAGCCTCCCAATTTTTGGCTGCCCTGCCTAAGGGCTATACTATAATACACCCACTTCCTGACAATGGACACTTAATGTTTTGAGGCCCTCATGCACGTCTCTACCCAGGGACAACGTGGAGCCTCCCAATTTTTGGCTGCCCTGCCTAAGGGCTATACTATAATACACCCACTTCCTTCCAATGGGCACTTCAGGTTTACAGGCCCTCATGCACGTCTCTATCCAGGGACAACGTGGAGCCTCCCAATTTTTGGCTGCCCTGCCTAAGGGCTATACTACAATAGACCCACTTCCTTCCAATGGGCACTTCAGGTTTACAGGCCATCATGCACGTCTCTATCCAGGGACAATGTGGAGCCTCCCAATTTTTGGCTGCCCTGCCTAAGGGCTATACTACAATAGACCCACTTCCTTACAATGGGCACTTCAGGTTTACAGGCCCTCATGCACGTCTGTATGCAGGGGCATTGGTGAACCTCACAATTTTGGACTGCCCTGGCAAAGGAAAATACTACAAAGACTCACTTCCTCAAAATGGGCACATTAGACTCAAGAGGCCTTCATGTACGTCTCTTCTCAGGGACATCGGAGTGCCACACAATGTTTTCACGTAAAATTTTTCATGTATTAATCTCAAAAAGTAACATACACCAGCTCTATCTCACTATTGGGTATGTGCCCTTAACATTTCCGCCATGAAAAATCATTTTGGGGTCATTTTGGAAGGTTTTCTGGTGAGTCCGTAAAAATGGCGTAAAACGCGGACAAAATTGTTCACAGCTGTGACTTTTCAGTGATAAATGCTTCAAGGGGTCTTCCCCATGCTGTTGCCATGTCATTTGACCACTCTTCTGAGACTTTTGTGACATTTTTAGGGTTTCTCCATGCTGCCGGGGGGTCATTTCACAAAAATACTCGGGTCTCCCATAGGATAACATTGGGCTCGTTGCTCGGGCCGAGTACACGAGTATCTTGGGAGGCTCGGCCCGAGCTTCGAGCACCCGAGCTTTTTAGTACTCGCTCATCACTAGTATCTATGTACCGTATTTTTCGGACTATAAGACGCAAAAGGACTATAAGACGCACCCTGGTTTTAGAGGAGGAAAATAGGAAAATAAAATTTTAAGCAAAAAATGTGGTCATGACACACTGTTATGGGGCGAGGATCTGCTGCCTACACTGTTATGGGGGTAATGTCCCCAAATTCTCTACTAAGGTGCCGCATCCTGGTAATGATCCTCCTGCCTTGTATATACAGTATATGTCCCTCATCCTGCTATATACCGTCATCCTGCCATATGGCTATATACTGGCATATGGCCGCATCCTGCTATATAACCCATCATGGCATATGCCCCCATCCTGCTGATATGACCCCATCCTCCTCAGATGACCCCATCCTCCTCAACGGCAAGGTATATCCCTGTAATCCGGGAACCTAACTTAAAATGCCACTATCTAGGTTAAAAACATCCTTATCTGGGCAAAATGCCACTATTTGGACTACAAACCTCCATGTATGGGCAGCTAGGCTCCTGCTATAATGGTTATGAACACAGCCAGGTCTTAGGGCGGAGTGCTCAGTCAGAAAAAGACTCACTAGAAATATCAAAAAACTGACCCGCACATCCAACAAATGTGAACAGGTGCTAACTGAAAAAACATAGTAACTATAAATGCATACAGTCGCACACTGAAAAAGCCAAAAATGTACAAGGGAAAATATGGCACTGCATTACTGCAAAAGAGAGATATTTAGTTTATGTATTGGCCAATGCATGTAAGCCCAGAGACCAACGGCAAGGTATATATACACGGAGGTTTGTAGTCCAAATAGTGGCATTTTGCCCAGATAAGGATGTTTTTAACCTAGATAGTGGCATTTTAAGTTAGGTTCCCGGATTACAGAGATATACCTTGCCGTTGGTCTCCGGGCTTACATGCATTGGCCAATACATAAACTAAATATCTCTCTTTTGCAGTAATGCAGTGCCATATTTTCCCTTGTACATTTTTGGCTTTTTCAGTGTGCGACTGTATGCATTTATAGTTACTATGTTTTTTCAGTTAGCACCTGTTCACATTTGTTGGATGTGCGGGTCAGTTTTTTGATATTTCTAGTGAGTCTTTTTCTGACTGAGCACTCCGCCCTAAGACCTGGCTGTGTTCATAACCATTATAGCAGGAGCCTAGCTGCCCATACATGGAGGTTTGTAGTCCAAATAGTGGCATTTTGCCCAGATAAGGATGTTTTTAACCTAGATAGTGGCATTTTAAGTTAGGTTCCCGGATTACAGAGATATACCTTGCCGTTGGTCTCCGGGCTTACATGCATTGGCCAATACATAAACTAAATATCTCTCTTTTGCAGTAATGCAGTGCCATATTTTCCCTTGTACATTTTTGGCTTTTTCAGTGTGCGACTGTATGCATTTATAGTTACTATGTTTTTTCAGTTAGCACCTGTTCACATTTGTTGGATGTGCGGGTCAGTTTTTTGATATTTCTTGCAACTTTATCATATCTGAAGCAAGGAATACAATGTCCCTACCAGACTTACAAGCACAGGAAAGAGACTCAGACCTCCATCCACCATCTAGTGAAAGGGGAAAACGTACAGTCAAACCCACATGGAAAGTTGTGGAGTATTTAAAGACTGAAAAAATTATACCGTGATGTATCTCAATTATGGAAAAAAGTGCTGACTCACATAGACACTGTATCAAGTCCTTCTTCTCATGAGTTACCACTAGAGGGAGCCCTAGAAAAATTGTGTACAGCATATCAAATTAAAATGGAGAAGAGTGAAAAATACATTGCTCTTGAAAAACCTGAATCTACCAGAGACTTTAAACGAATTACAAAGTTTCAAGAGGCTTAAGTCTGAAAGAGACTGCACTGTATATGACATTGAGGCCAAGATAGAGACTAGAATCGCACAGACACCAGATGCATCAGATGTTGTGCTTCTACGGTACACTTTGCTAAAGACTGCAAAACTACAATCAAGTGTATGGAGTGTGACAGTGAGGACCATGTACAAGTGCTCCATCCATCCCAACCTTACTCTGCCCCTACTCCTTCCCCCACCACAAGCCACGCTGGGGAGGATGCTTTGTGAATATATTCGGCCCCCTTGATTTTTTCAACCTTTTCCCACATTTCAGGCTTCAAACATAAAGATAAAAATGTTATGGTGAAGAATCTACCATAAGTGGGACACAATTGTGAAGTTGAACAAAATGTATTGCTTATTTTAAACTTTTTTTAAAGAATAAAAAACTGAAAATTGGGGCGTGCAATATTATTCGGCCCCTTTACATTAATACTTTGTAGTGCCACCTTTTGCTGTGATTACAGCTGTAAGTTGCTTGGGGTATGTCTCTATCAGTTTTGCACATCGAGAGACTGAAATTTTTGCCCATTCTTCGTTTGCAAATAGCTCCAGCTGAGTGAGGTTGGATGGAGAGCGTTTGTGAACAGCAGTTTTCAGCTCTTTCCTCAGATTCTCGATTGGATTCAGGTCTGGACTTTGACTTGGCCATTCTAACACCTGGATACGTTTATTTGTGAACCATTCCATTGTAGATTTTGCTTTATGTTTTGGATCATTGTCTTGTTGGAAGACAAATCACCGTTCTAGTCTCAGGTCTTTTGCAGACTCCAGGGTTAACAGGAAAACTCAAAAATCCCTTAAAATCAAAAATTTTATTTATTGATAGATTAAAACCACCCAAGTGAACAAAACACCATAGCAAAAATATTAATCAAGGGTAGTTATACACAGGGACTACAAACAGGGCCTCAGATCTAGTAGGCAGCGAGTAGCAGTAGAAACAGAAAGCAGTTATATATGCAAGCACAGACCCTTAACCCCTTCACGACTGGCCGATTTTTTGCTTTACGTTTTTTTTTTCGCCATTCTTCTTCTGAGAGATGTAACTTTTTTTATTTTTCAGTCAATATGGTCATGTGAGGCCTCATTGTTTGCGGAACGAGCTGTACTTTTTACCATATAGTGTACAGGAAAACGTCAAAAAAAATTCCAAATGCAGAAAAATTTCAAAATAAGTGCGATAGCACTATTGCTTGTGAGATATTTCATTCACTGTGTTCACTATATGGTAAAACTGATGTGTGGGTGTGATGCCTCACGTCAGTGCGAGTTCGTAGACACCAAACATGTATAGGTTTACTTTTATATAAGGGGTTACAAAAATATCGGAAGTTTATCCAAAAAAAAGTGGCGCATGTTTTACGCCATATTCCGTGACCCGTAGCGTTCTCATTTTTCGGGATCTATGGCTCAGTGATGGCTTATTTTTTGCATCTCGGGCTTATTTTTTGCATCTCGAGCTGACATTTTTAACTGTACCATTTTTGCGTAGATGCTAAGTTTTGATTGCCTGTTATTGCATTTTGCAGAAACGTTGTGGTGACAAAAAAACGTCATTTTGGCGTTTGGAATTTTTTTGTTGCTACGCCGTTTACTGAATAGATTAATTGATTTTATATTTTGATAGATCGGGCGTTTCTGAACGCGGCAATACCAAATGTGTGCATATTTTTTATTTTTTTAACCCTTTAATTTTCAATGGGGCAAAAGGGAGGTGATTTGAACTTTTAGGGTTTTTTTTTAATTTTTTAAAACCCTTTTTTTATTTTTATTTTACTAGTTTCCCTAGGGGGCTATAGCGATCAACAATCCGATCGCTCTGCCCTATCTGTTGATCACAGCTACACAGCTGTAAACAGCAGATACGCTCACTTTCTGATTCACTCGGCTCCGGGCCGAGTGAAACTGAAAGTAATTCATGGCTGGTACAGGAGTCATCACATGACCCTGTGCTACCATGATAACTACCGGAAGTCACGTCATCACGTCATGTGACTTCCAGTATCGGGCGGTAAGTAAAAGTTTACCGCGATCACGATTATAATGGCGCTGTCAGATATTGACAGCGCCATTTAAGGGGTTAAACGGCATGAGCAGATAACGATTCTGCTCGTGCCTAGCAGGCACACATCTCAGCTGTGAAAATCAGCTGAGATGTGCGCCGATAGCGGCATGCTGCTGGCGACAGACCGCGGGCAGTAACATTATGACCGCTAGGACATAATATTACTGCCCGCGGTTGTTAAGGGGTTAATAGGGACTGTGGATAATAAGTCCTATTGACACCCTAGGATTCGCTCCTACCTTGCAATGGAGGGTATGACGCCCTAACTTAGCCTGGCACCCCCGTTCCTCATCGACTCACCCTACTATGCCCTGGTGTAGCACTATATATACGGTATAGTGTAGTGCACTGAAACTTGACATCCACAGTGGGCACAAGGGAGGAGAAATTCTCTTGGTCAATTGGCAAGGTCAATGTTATAATAAACAAACCAGTGCACTATCCTATACACAAAGCCCTTGTGGACTAATTTAACTGAACAGACCAAAGATTTTAAATATGGGAACAACGCATGCTGAAGTCCCCAAAGCACAAGCAGATTTTTAGCAAATTGTGCATATTGATAATAGATACATACTGCTCAAAGGTTCACTTCCCTTATTGTCGGTGCAAATATGCACAGCCTCAACGTGTTTCCCCGCCCACAATGGATCATCAGGAGGCTCAGGGGAAAAAGAAGGAAAGGTCCAGGTATCCTTAATGGTCGTATCACGGACCTGCCTGTTGTGTTTTTTGGTCTTCATGATGCTCTATGTGCTTTTAACAGAACACGGAGACTATCACAGAGCAGATGCATTTATACGGAGACTTGATTACACACAGGTGGATTATATTTATCATCATCAGTCATTTACGACAACATTGGATCATTCAGAGATCCTCAATGAACTTCTGAAGTGAGTTTGCTGCACTGAAAGTAAAGGGGACGAATAATATTGCAAGCCCCAATTTTCAGTTTTTTTATTTTTAAAAAAAGGTTAAAATAAGCAATACATTTTGTTCAACTTCACAATTGTGTCCTACTTGTTGATTCTTCTCCATAAAATTAAAATTTTTAAATTTATGTTTGAAGCCAGAAATGTGTGAAACGGCTGAAAAAAAAAAAAAAATAATCAAGGGGGCGTAGAGAGCAGGATAAATATGAGCTGCGCTGTATTGCAATCTTTGGGAGTCAGAATTAACAAATCAACAGCAGTTGAAGAATTGGCTTTATTACTAGTTTTTAAGCCATTCACTTTGCGGTATAAGTAATTAGTTGGCTTTATTCCTCAGGTCAGTGCAATTACAGCGTTACCAGATTTACATAGTTTTTATTAGGTTTAGCTACGATCACACTAAAACTTTTTTGCGTCATTGCATTTTGAAGGCTATAGTTTTTTATTTTTCTGCTGACAGAATCATGTGAGGGCTTGTATTTTGCAGCATGAGTTGGAGTTTTTATTGGTATCATTTTGGGCCACATAATATTTTTGATCACTTGTATTCCGCTTTTTGTGAGGCAGAATAAAGAAGCAATTCACATTTTTTATTTTTTTTTTTACATACAGAAGATCACAGAGTGGTAAAAGTGATAAGACAGGTTTATTCTTTAGGTCAATACCATTACAGTGATACCACATTTATATATTTTTTTACGTTTTGCTGCTTTTACATCATAAAAACTATTTTATTGAAAATAAATGTTTTTGCATTGCTGTATTCTAAGAGTTATAGATTTTTTTCATTTTCACTGATGGACCTAAATGGTGCCTTGTGTTTTTGTGGGACAAGAATACATTTTCAGCAATAACAAATTTATCCACATGTACCTTTTTGATTGCGTTTTATTCCACTTTTTTGTCAGATGACCAAATAACATCGTTTTTGCTAGTTTTTTATTTATTTATGTATTTATTTATTTTTTATGGTGCTCACTGAAGAGGTTAACTAGTGGGACAGTTTTATAGATCGGGTTGTTCCGGACACGGTGATACCAAACATACTGTACATCTTAACATATTATGTACATAAACATACATATTTATTGGTATATATTTTTTCATTTATCCTTTATTTTTTCTTTTTTTTTTTTAAATAGTTTTATATCTCTTTTTTACTTTTTTTTTAAACTTTTTTTACTTACTCCCTATGTCAGACATTAACTTTTATTCATCTGATTGCTCATTTATGTGTTGCAATGCACCAACATTGATATACATTATATCTGTCAGTACTGCACTGACAGAAGTGTCTTAGACCATACTCCTAGTATGGTCTAAAAGGATTCCCGAAGCTGGGTGACCTGTAGATTGTCATCACGACCTCTGATCACCATAGCCATGTTCGGGCCCTCGCCCGTTTGGAAGGGAGAAGGAGCTCACTTCCACTCCTAGCCCCCTAAACGCTGCGAATGATATCGTTTGAAGTTTACAATATTAGGCTATGTGCGCACATCGCGTAAATTCATGCAGTTACGCTGCACTTTGTAGCGCAGCGTAACTGCATGCGTCCTGCGTCCCCTGCACAGTCTATGGAGATTGTGCAGGGGCCGTGCGCACGTGGCGTCTCAGAGCGCAGCGCTTCGGCTACTGCCGAAGCGCTGCGCAAAAAGAAGTGACATGTCACTTCTTTCCTGTGCTTTGCCGGCAGCTACTGCTCTGTCTATGGCAGGAGCTGCAGGCAGAGCGCATGGAATCGGCGCTCACTACGGACATTTCTGCAGCGATCTAAAGCGCACATGTGCTCTTCAGATCACTGCAGAAATTTCTGCAGGGCTAGTACGCAACGTGCGCACATAGCCTTACAATACAATTGTTAAAAACACATAACAGACGAAGTATTACAGTGTACGATACACATTTAAGGAGGTTAAGACACAATATAAAGTGCAATTACTATTGGCTTTGAAGTCATGGAAACAGTTCCAATGGCAGGATTTATTTACTTTATATAAATGTGACAGTTTTTAATCATAGATTTCCACGTTAGTTGTGCCTTGAATTACGTGTGTTTCTATTTGTATATTAACTTCAATGCAACAGCATGCTTGCAAAAAATCAGAGCAGCACTGATGCTAAGGGGCACTTTGCTAACTACGAAATCGCAAGCCGATGCTTGCGATATCGAGCGCGATAGTCCCCGCCCCCGTCGCAGCAGCGATATCTTTGGCAAGAATAAGAAAAAGACGTACCTAAAAAAATGGGATCACCACTTATGAAGTATTATTAAGAATCATCAATGTTTTATTGTCAATAGAACACACATAAAACACATAGTGAACGTGAAAAAATACCGATAAACGAATACACACAGACAAATACGGACATCTAAAATCAATTAAAAGCACTAATGCACTTGAGAGATACCCACATTGAAAAATGTATATTCTTGGTCCAATGCCAATAGGCTGTAGTCAATATTGAACAAACCCTGAAATACCCCTATATTTGTGCCACAAGGAGAGGACTTTCCACAAAATAGAATAGCAGCTTATGCCGAGGCTCCCACAGGTACTCAAATGAAATTAACTGGCTGGCCCATGGCAAAGTGAGCAGCAGAAAATAAATGAACAAGATCAAAAATTGTACAGTTCACAAATTCACAAAGACCTGAGCAGGACACCCAGCAGGCATTTAAAACAGGTTTTAGATAATCAAGCAAGCGGGCTAAAGTAATAAAGAAAAGCCCAGAGAGCAACTAAGGAAAATCCCTCAGGATGCCATACCAAAACCTCAAGGAGGGTGCAGCAAAAAATGCTAAAAAACCGTCCGGGGCAGGGCAAGGAAGGGTGGTGGACCAGATATGGGTGGCCCCACGCGTATCGCTACCTCTTGGTAGCTTTCTCAAGGGCAGACATTAAGCAGCGATATCTTGTGATAGCTGCCGTAGCGAACATTATCGCTACGGCAGCTTCACATGCACTCACCTGCCCTGCGACGTCGCTCTGGCCGACGACCCGCCTCCTTCTTAAGGGGGCGGGTCGTGCAGCGTCACAGCGACGTCACACGGCAGGCGGCCAATAGAAGCGGAGGGGCGGAGATGAGCGGGACGTAAACATCCCGCCCACCTCATTCCTTCCGCATAGCCGGCGTGAGCCGCGGTGACGCAGGTAAGCTGATGTTCCTCGCTCCTGCGGCTTCTCACACAGCGATGTGTGCTGCCGCAGGAACGAGGAACAACATCGTACCGTGACTGCAGCTACATTATAGAAATGTCAGACACTACACCGCTGATACGATTACGACGCTTTTGCGCTCGGTAATCGTATGATAAAGGATTTACACACTACGATATTGACAGCTACGCCGGATGTGCGTCACTTTCGATTTGACCCCACCGACATCTCAGCTGCGATGTCATAGTGTGCAAAGTACCCCTAAGGCTGTCAGAGTATCCTCTCGGTGTGGCCATACAATGTAAGCCCGCATTCAGCGCATATATCTGTATGCATGTGCAGGAAAAAAAATTCTATTTAATATGCAGTAGAAACTCATCTATCATGAAAACACCTGATATTAGATTCCCCTCACTCACTAACATCAAATTACTATAATAGTACCTCGGTCTGTCAATTACAAAACAGTATTATTTTAAGTACCTGAATTTGATTTAAAGTGAGTTGGGTAGAGCCAAACATTCACAATTGGGCAATACTGATCTGACACATTATGTATATATATTGTAAGGTTGCACCCCGGAACCTGGGGGGTTCCACTCACTTGCAGCGGTGCAGGGTAGCTTAGGCATACACAGGCAACACAGTCTTTCTCAAAAATGTAGCAGTTTATTAGTAACCAACATAAACTGCACTTCCAAAACACAATGAAGCCTCTCCTGGCTTAAAGGAAAATATAACATCCAGATACCGTGGGCTTCCAGTCAAATTAAATGTCCATAGTGGATTCTCCACACTCTGGCCCCTGCCAGCGAACACAAGTCACTGTGGTTGCTTCCTGCAGCCTCCAGCCCTCTCCAGCCAGGCTGCAGCATTTTCCCCAGTCCTCACCTGGACTGATTTCCAAACGTCTATCTCCAGTCTTCACACAGACTGAGATCTCCAGCACACATCCTCCATGTGCAGCACTCTCAGGCTTCTCTCTGTTTCTAAAACTAACAGTCTCTTAAACCCAACCGGATACACCCACAGGTGGAGGTATGTGATTCTCCAGCTCTGTCCATCACACTGGTCACAGTTTAAGACCCGCAACACACACCCGTTTAATTTGTACATGTGCGGTACGTATTTGCACGTACCGGAGACACGTACACACGGAGACCCATGTTATTCAATGGTAGATGGCACACACACGTAAAATCACACGGAACGTGTCACTGTGTGGTAAGTATGTGTGTGCGCTTTTCTACACGGACGACATGTCCATTTTTGGCCGGCAGCACGCAGGCACGGACCCGCTTTAGTCTATGGGTCCGTGCCTGCACGTACCGCACACGGAGTATGTTCGTGTTCAGCACGTTTCGTGCGTGTGCGTTTTTACACTAGCGATCTTATTTTTTGTTTTTTTTAAATTAAAGTATACTTACCTTTTTTTCTGCTGTTCTCAGTCATACTTACATTGGCGCTCGGTTTTTTTCTTCCCCCGGCTCATACCGCTCCCCGATCACCAGCGCGGCGAGGAACAGCTGTGCAGAGAATACGCGGCAGCAATTACTTTGAATATGCCGGCCGCTCATTAATCAATCTCGTATTCCCTGCTTTCCCCACCCACAGACTCCTGTGATTGGTTGCAGTCATACACGCCCCCCACGCTGAGTGACAGCTGTCTCACTGCACCCAATCACAGCAGCCGGTGGGCGTGTCTATACTGTGCAGGAAAATAAATAAATAATTAAATAAAAGGCGTGCGGTCCCCCCCCAATTTTAATACCAGCTAGATAAAGCCATACGGCTGAAGGCTGGTATTCTCAGGATGGGGAGCCCCACGTTATGGGGAGCCCCCCAGCCTAACAATATCAGTCAGCAGCTGCCCAGAATTGCCGCATACATTATATGCGACAGTTCTGGGACTGTACCCGGCTCTTCCCGATTTGCCCTGGTGCATTGGCAAATCGGGGTAATAAGGAGTTATTGGAAGCCCATAGCTGCCAATAAGTCCTAGATTAATCATGTCAGGCGTCTCCCCGAGATACCTTTCATGATTAATCTGTAAATTACAGTAAATAAACACACACACCCGAACAATCCTTTATTAGAAAAAAAAAACACTAACAAATTGCCTTGTTCACCAATTTAATAAGCCCGAAAAAGCCCTCCATGTCCGGCGTACTCCAGGATTGTCCAGCGTTATCGCGCTATTCCCTTCATTAGCTGTGTGGAGGTGACAGGAGCGGCGGTGTCTTCTGCAGCTCCGGTCACCTTCATGCAGCACAGCTGGAAGCGACGCTGGACCATCCTGGAGTACGCCGGACATGGAGGGCTTTTTCGGGCTTATTAAATTGGTGAACAAGGCAATTTGTTTGTGTTTTTTATTTCTAATAAAGGATTTTTCGGTTGTGTGTGTTTATTTACTGTAATTTACAGATTAATCATGGAAGGTATCTCGGGGAGATGCCTGACATGATTAATCTAGGACCTATTGGCAGCTATGGGCTTCCAATAACTCCTTATTACCCCGATTTGCCAACGCACCAGGGCAAATCGGGAACAGCCGGGTACAGTCCCAGAACTGTCGCATATAATGTATGCGGCAATTCTTGGCGGCTGCTGACTGATATTGGAGCCCCCCATAACGTGGGGCTCCCCATCCTGAGAATACCAGCCTTCAGCCATATGGCTTTATCTGGCTGGTATTAAAATTGGGGGGGACCGCACGCCGTTTTTTTAAATTATTTATTTATTTATTTTCCTGCACAGTATAGACACGCCCACCGGCTGCTGTGATTGGGTGCAGTGAGACAGCTGTCACTCAGCGTGGGGGGCGTGTCTGACTGCAACCAATCACAGGCGTCTGTGGGTGGGGAAAGCAGGGAATACGAGATTGATTAATGAGCGGCCGGCATATTCAAAGTAATTGTTGCCGCGTATTCTCTGCACAGCTGTTCCTCGCCGCGCTGGTGATCGGGGAGCGGTAAGTATGAGAGAGGGCTGCTCACTTCAGTCACTCGGGGGATTAGCGGTCACTGGTGAATCCTTCACAGCTGACCGCTAATCAGTACGCGGCACACAGACAGAGCCGCGGCATGACAATGAAGTCGGGTGAAGTTCACCCGAGTTCATTCTCATCGCGCAACTCTGTCTGCTGTCAGCCGACATGTATCAACGACATTGTGCAACACACAAACGGACATTCCACACGGACATTCCACGTACACATACACGGGCATTTTACACACAAACACGGACATTTTACACGTACACACGGCTCGCATAAGCCATCACACGGATGCCATACGTACCGGAGAAACGCCCCAAAAAAACGGAACACGGACCCGAAAAATGGACCGTGTCACACGGACGTTTTTTTTGCGGAAGTGTGTTTTAGGCCTAAAGGGAACCTAACCCTTAATTACAACCCAAGTTCTGTGTAACTACAGGTCCCACAGTCACACCTTCAGTTCAATGTCACAGGGGGATCCTTCTCCACTGCGACCATCCACAACATTGGTGGTCGCTACCTCACAATATATATAAAAATGTTGGATACTACAGTCATATGAAAAAGTTTGGGCACCCCTATTAATGTTAACCTTTTTTCTTTATAACAATTTGGGCTTTTGCAACAGCTATTTCAATTTTATATATCTAATAACTGATGGACTGAGTAATATTTCTGGATTGAAATAAGGTTTATTGTACTAACAGAAAATGTGCAATCCGCATTTAAACAAAATTTGACCGGTGCAAAAGTATGAGCACCTCAACATAAAAGTGACATTAATATTTTGTAGATCCTGCTTTTGCAAAAATAACAGCCTCTAGTCACTTCCTGTAGCTTTTAATGAGTTCCTGAATCCTGGATGAAGGTATATTTGACCATTCCTGTTTACAAAACAATTCCAGTTCAGTTAAGTTTGATGGTCGCCGAGCATGGACAGCACGCTTCAAATCATCCCACAGATTTTCAATAATATTCAGGTCTGGGGACTGAGATGGCCATTCCAGAACATTGTAATTGTTCCTCTGCATGAATGCCTGAGTAGATTTGGAGCGGTGTTTTGGATCATTGTCTTGCTGAAATATCCATCACCTGCGTAACTTCAACTTCATCACTGATTCTTGCACATTATTGTCAAGAATCTGCTGATACTGAGTTGAATCCATGCGACCCTCAACTTTAACAAGATTCCCGGTGCCGGCATTGGCCACACAGCCCCAAAGCATGATGTAACCTCCACCAAATTTTACTGTGGGTAGCAAGTGCCTTTCTTGGAATGCCATGTTTTTTTTGCCTCCATGCATAACGCCTTTTTGTATGACCAAACAACTCAATCTTTGTTTCATCAGTCCACAGGACCTTCTTCCAAAATGTAACTGGCTTGTCCGAATGAGCTTTTGCATACCTCAGGCGACTCTGTTTGTGGTGTGCTTGCAGAAACGACTTCTTTTGCATCACTCTCCCATACAGCTTCTCCTTGTGCAACGTGCCGTGTATTGTTGACCGATGCACATTGACACCATCTGCAGCAAGATGATGCTGCAGGTCTTTGGAGGTGGTCTGTGGATTGTCCTTGACTGTTCTCACCATTCTTCTTCTCTGCCTTTCTGATATTTTTCTTGGCCTGCCACTTCTGGGCTTAACAAGAACTGTACCTGTGTTCTTCCATTTCCTTACTATGTTCCTCACAGTGGAAACTGACGGTTTAAATCTCTGAGACAACTTTTTGTATCCTTCCCCTGAACAACTATGTTGCATAATCTTTGTTTTCAGATCATTTGAGATATGTTTTGAGGAGCCCATGATGCCACTCTTCATAGGAGATTCAAATAGGAGAACAACTTGCAAGTGGCCACCTTAAATACCTTTTCTCATGATTGGATACACCTGCCTATGAAGTTCAAAGCTCAATGAGGTTACAAAACTAATTTAGTGCTTTAGTAAGTCAGTAAAAAGTAGTTAGGAGTGTTCAAATCAAGAAATTGATAAGGGTGCCCATACTTTTGCACCGGTCAAATTTTGTTAAAATGTGGATTGAACATTTTTTGTTAGTACAATAAACCTCATTTCAATACAGAAATATTACTGAGTCCATCAGTTATTAGATATATGAAACTGAAATAGCTGTTGCAAAAAAAACAAATTGTTATAAAGAAAAAAGGTTAACATTAATTGGGGTGGCCAAACTTTTTCATATAACTGTATATACCCGTAGTAATATACTGTGTATATAATACTGGTATTGTGTATTGCGCTTAATAGCCGGCTGATTTGAACTTTCACTTTCACTTACCATCTGTGACATGCAGTATCATCTGCAGTTCTGAGCGTGTGCCTGCCGCACTCCGCTCCCTGGTCCCGGATCACGCCGCTGTCTATGGGACGGCGCGTGTGCGCTGACAATGGCAGTCAGTGCACGCGCGTCCTTACCGCTGACGAGCGACGGGCCTGTGGGCGTGAGCGGACAGCGGCACGCATGCGCCGCTAACGACTTGCAGCTGGCCCATGTGAATGTTTGGCTTTATAAGATGTGGGGTGCCAATTATCTAGCAGTCCCCCTGAGGAAGCACGATGTGAAATGCGCATCGGGGCATAGGAGACGACACGAGGAACAATCCAACATGGGTATGATTTATTACAGACTGGCTTACTGAATGTCATTCCTTGATACATGTGATCTTTGTATATCATGCGCTTACTCGTTCAGTCTGAACGTCTAGCAGCAGACCTATTAACCCCGAGACTACCCAACTCACTTTAACTCAAATTCAGGTACTTAAAATAATACTGTTTTGTAATTGACAGACCGAGGTATTATTATAGTAATTTGATGTTAGCGAGTGAGGGGAATCTAATATCAGGTGTTTTCATGATAGATGAGTTTCTACTGCATATTAAATAGAATTTTTTTTTTCCTGCACATGCATACAGATATATGCGCTGAATGCGGGCTTACATTGTATGGCCACACCGAGAGGATACTCTTACAGCCTTAGCATCAGTGCTGCTCTGATTTTTTGCAAGCATGCTGTTGCATTGAAGTTAATATACAAATAGAAACACACGTAATTCAAGGCACAGCTAACGTGGAAATCTATGATTAAAAACTGTCACATTTATATAAAGTAAATACATCCTGCCATTGGAACTGTTTCCATGACTTCAAAGCCAAAAGTAATTGCACTTTATATTGTGTCTTAACCTCCTAAAATGTGTATCGTACACTGTAATACTTCGTCTTTTTTGTGTTTTTAATAATTGTATTGTAATATTGTGACCTTTTTTGTACCAATAAAAGTAACCTTTGTATATCATATATGCGTAATTACTCCCTTTTCTCAGATATATGTGTATGATGGAGTTAGTATAAGACTACATAAAAATGTAAATCTGGATTTATTCATGTTTAGTGTTTTGATTGATATCGTTTGCGGCATTAATAGGGCTAAACAGCCAGGGACGGTGCACTTTTGTATCACGGTGAAACCACCTCCAGACATCTTTTAAACCTGAATGTTTTAGAACGGAAGGGAAAGCTACCTCCTCCCTATCTTCCCTAACTTTGTTAACGGTGTTGCAGTCTCCCCAGATAATTATGAGTTGTCAATTGGTACATTTTCTTCTAATTCTTTTCTAATTTGTCAAAGAAACATTTATTACAACCTTTGTAATTGTATCCATTGTATATACTGTAAATTTCCCCTGCTCGTCATGATCCTCGGATAATAAGGTGTAATAAAAATGTCTATGGAATAGTTTCAGTACTGCTGTAAACCCGTCCTGAACGGCAGATTCTAGCACCCCACCCACCCAGAGTCGCTTAAAGGTAAGGTGTCACTTTTTTTATTTTTGTATGAATAATAGTGATTATGAAATCAAGTATTTTTAATACAAAATTAAATTCACCACTTATTTAGTTTTTATTTAATTCTAGTTTTACTGAAGCACTGGGGCTGCCATCTTGTATTTGCTGTGAGTAACGACAGTTACTCACCTCCTTTATGGCAGTGCCCAGGGCATTGACTCTGATAGTCGGACTCCGACCCCTATACATAACACAGGCGAGCTGTCTGCTGTGATCTGGAGATCCCCCTGGGCTGTCCAGATCACAGCAGAGGGAGGAGATCGGCACCATCTCTGTGGAGCGCACAGCGTATGCTGTGTACTCCACTTTCCCCCTGTCACCCGCCAGGATGGATGGGGTGAGCACCGGTAGCGGCCGGCAGCACAGTATATGGGGACACAGGATACAGTGGGGCATTAGGAAACAGTCAGTAGGGCATTTGGAAAGTCAGCGGGGCATTGGGATGCAGTCAGCGGGGAATTGGGATACAGTTAGTGGGGCGTAGGGATAGTCAACAGGGCATAGGTAAAAAGTCTGTGGGGCATAGGGAAAAAGTCCGCGGGGTGAAGGGAAACAGTCAGCGGGGCATAGGGGAACAGTCAGTGGGGCATTGAGATATAGTGCGGCGTGGGATACAGTGGAGCACTATGCAGCTGGCCTTAGTGACACTTTAGACAGTAGGATCACTTTGCGGCAGCCAACAAAGTGGCTCCGCACTGTGATCCTAAACTTCATCTTCCCTTATCCTTTTGAAAACAGCCAGATTGGGAGGGGGGTGGTGTGACATCACACACGGAGAGCAGATTCCACCAACTTTTACTGTAGTTGTAAGCAGGGGCGTAACTAGAGTTTGATGGGCCCCGGTGCAAAGTTCAGACCTGGGCCCCCCCTCCACGTACATCGACATTTAGGGTACAGGATAATGACACTGACACTCGGGGTACAGGATAATGATGCTGACACTTGGCTCTTACCCACAGCACCCAGATTTCCCATGATCTGAAATCCCTCTATCAGCACCCAGCTTTCCTATTTTCTGATATCAATCTTGTCCTCGGCACACTGCTTCCCCATGCTCTGCTATACATCTTTCCCTCAGCACCCAGCTTTCCCATATCAGAGCATGGGAAAGCTGGGTGCTGAGAGAAGATGTATGGCAGAGCATGGGAAAGCTGGGTGCTGAGGGAAAAGAGCCTTTTTCCCTCAGCACAAAACGTTCCCATCCCCTGCTTGTATCTTTGTCCCCCCTTGTATATAGTTCTCCAAATACAATAATGGCACCCACATAGCCTTCCAAATAGTATAAAGGGTCCCACATAACCCTTCATATATTAGAATACACTTCCATAGTCCTCCATGTATTATAATGCATTTCCCATAGTTCTCCATGCATTATAATTCACCCCATAGTACTCAATATATAATACTGCACCACATAGTCCTCCATATATTATAATGCACCCCCATAATCCTCCATGTATAAAGTAGCCCTTCAATTATTATCTTGAATTTCTCATAGTTCTCTATGTATTATATTTCACCCCATAGTTCTCCATGTATTATACTGCACCACATAGGCCTCCATATATTATAATGCAGCCCTATAGTCCTCCTTGTATAAAGTAGCCCTCCAATTATTATAATGTTTTCTCATAGTTCTCCATATATTATAATTCACCCCATAGTTCTCCATATATTACACTGCACCACATAGTCCCCAATGTTTTATAATGCACCCCCATAGTCCATGTATAAGGTAGCCTCCATAGTCCTCCATATATTATAATGTAGCCCCCATAGTCCTATATGTATTATAACGCAACCCCATAAAACTTCATATTGCATTATGCAGCCCCATACTCCTCCATGCATAAGGCACCCCTATATTCCATGTATAAGGTGTCCTTCATTTTGTATTATGCAGCCCTCCCAGACCTCCATATATAATAATGCAGCCAGCCTCCTCAGGCCTCCATGTATAATGTAGCAGCCAGCTTCTCCAGGCCTCCATGTATAACAATGCACCCAGCCTCCTCAGGCCTCCATGTATAATATAGCAGCCAGCCTCTCCAGGCCTCCATATATAACAATGCACCCAGCCTCCTCAGGCCTCCATGTATAATACAGTATCTCCAGGCCTCCATGTATAATGCAGTATCTCAAGGCCTCCATGTATAATAATGCAGCCACCCCAGACCTCCATATATAATGCAGCCTCCCCAGACCTCCATGTATAAAGCAGCCTCTACAGGCCTCCATGTATAAAGCAGCCTCTCCAGGCCTCCATATATATTGCAGCATCCTCAGACCTCCATGTATAAAGCAGCCTCTCCAGGCCTCCATATATAATGCAGCCTCCTCAGACCTCCATGTATAAAGCAGCCTCTCCAGGCCTCCATGTATAATAATGCAGCTACCCCAGACCTCCACATAGAATGCAGCCTCCTCAGACCTCCATTTATAAAGCAACCTCTCCAGGCTTCCATGTACAATAATGCAGGTTCCCCAGAACTGCCCTCCCAAGCCTCTGGCCACCGTTTACTCACTTATATTAAAAAAAATACAAGTAGTCACCTTCTCTCTTCCTTCCACCGCTGCTGTCCTCCCCGCTGCTCGTTCTCCCGGTGCTGCGGTCGGCGTCCTCCTGTCCTGCACTCTGTGCACTCAGCACGGCAGTCGCTCGGGAGTGACGTCATCGCACAGGGGGAGAATGGTGATGCATAGCGTGGCACCGGCCGCGCTATGCTTCATCATTACTGTGCGCGGTGACGGGGGAGACGCCGCAGCCGCTGACACCAGGTAGGGGCCCTGATGCCGCCGCTGACATCAGGCAGGGGGGCCCGGTGTCGGCGGCAGCAGCGGGTCAAATAGCGGCCGCGAGGTCTGTGACAGATCAGCGCAGCTCCTCTCACACTGACAGGAGCTGGCTGCTGATCTGCCTGGCGGCCGCCGGGCCCCTAACCTCCCGGGCCCGGTCGCGATCGCGACCGCTGCGACCGCGGTAGTTACGCCCCTGGTTGTAAGCTAGTTCTACAGTAGCTCTACAGCAGGATTTCAGCAGCTGCTCCCCCTAGTGTTTAAGAGTGGAAAATATCAAACTTTTATTTTATTTTTTTTATATTTTTATCAATTAACCCCTTAACGACCCATGACGTACTGGGTACATCATGGTGACATTGTGCATAACGACCCATGACGTACCCAATACGTCATGCGAAATCGCGGCCCCGGAGCCCCGGTGAGTGCAATCAGTTCACACAAACCTTAGATTTGGGGAGGAGGGGACCTCTGCCTGACCTCAGGAGGAGTGGTGCCTCCTCCACAGGCCTACAGAGGCTGTGATTAGCTGACGAGCGCCGCTCAGCCAATCACAGCCACTGTAATGTTTCAGCCATTGAAAATGGCTGAAACATTGAAATCCAGGCATGATCAGTGCACCTATAGCACTGATCATTGGCTGGAGCTGGGTGATCGCTGCTTCACCCACCCCCAGCTCTGATTGGAGAGACCGGCCTTGTGACCGATCTCTCCAATCACTGTGGATCTGGGGCCGGTGACCACTCCCTTCAGCTTCACTCCATGCGTGGAAGCTGAGGAGAGCGATCCCTGCAAGTGCCCTGGTAAGCCCCTGCCCCCCAATTTGGCCGCCCTGCCCCCGATCCCCTGCTACCGCCGCCAAGATACCGCCAATCTCCTCTATCTGCTGCAGCCCCCTCCATCTGCCACCGCTCTCCTCCATCAGCCGCTGCCCCCCTCCATGAGCTGCTGCTCATGCGCTCCCATCCTCATCTGCTGCCCCTCCACCATCTCTCACCCTCCCTGATCTGCTGCCCACTCTCTCCCAGCTCACCCTCCCCGATCTGCTGCCCGCTCTCTTCCAGCTCACCCTCCCCAATGTGTTGCCTGCTCTCTCCCATCTCTCACCCTCCCTGATCTGCTGCTCGGTCTCTTCCATCTCTCACCCTCCCTGATCTGCTGCCCCTTCTCTCACCTTCCCTGATCTGCTGCCCCCTCTCCCCTCTCACCCTCCCCGATCTGCTGCCCCCTCCACCCCCTCTCACCCTCCCCGATCTTCTGCCCCCTTCACCCTCTCCCCGATCTGCTGCCCCCTCCACCCCCTCTCACCCTCCCATATCTGCTGCCCCCTCACCCCCTCTCACCCTCCTCGATCTGCTGCCCCCTCCACCCTCTCACCCTTCCCGATCTGCTGCCCCCTCCACCACTTCTCACCTTCCCCGATCTGCTGCCCCTCCACCACCTCTCACCCTGATCTGCTTCCCGCCCTCTCCCATCCTCCATCGCTCCTCCATCCACCGCGCAATCTCTCATCCACCGCGGCCTCTCCCATCCTCCGCTGCCCTCCCCCATCCTCCACCACTCCTACATCCACCGTGCACTCTCCCATCCTCCAACCATATTTTTTTCCATCCCACCTAGTCCCCCCCCTTTTTGCATCACATGCGTGCGTGCTGATTTTTTTTTATGTAAACTAAGAAAGAAGTACAAATAAACTTAGTTTAGGGCCAGTAAAATTATACTGTAGTAATCATCAACTACAGTATTTTTTACTGAATACTGTAAGGGTCAGCCCAGTGCCACACGTGAAAGCGATGCACTAGTCTCACATCGCATCATCCGGCACGGTCACCCTCTTCCAGACAGGAGTGTGCGGTTGTGCTGGATGATGCGATGAGCGATTCGTGCATCGCTCTCACGTGTGGCACTTGCCTTAGTGTCAGTTGCAGACGCTCATTATTTTTTTTTATTTTTTTTTACTGACGTCCATATTTTTTATTTCACCAAACTAATTTTTTTGTATGGCGTGGGGTCTAGTTTCCAAAATGGGGTCACATGTGGGGGAGCTCCATTGTTTAGGCACCTCAGGGGGGTCTCCAAACGCAACATGGCGTCAGTTAATAATTCCAACCAATTTTCCTGTGAAAAGGCACTCCTTCTCTTCTGAGCCCCGCCGTGCGCCCAAACAATTGATTTCCACCACATTTGAGGTATCTATGTACTCAGGAGAAATTGCACAATACGTTTTATGGTGCATTTTTTCCTGATACCCTTGTGAAAAAAAGCTACCTGGTGGAAATAACAATTTCGTGGTAAAAAAAAAAAAATATTTTCACGGCTGAACATTATAAACTTTTGTGAAGCCTCAAGGGGTTCAAAGTGCTCACTAAACATCTAGATAAATTCCATGAGGGGTCTAGTTTCCAAAATGGGGTCACTTGTGGTGGAGCTTCATTGTTTAGGCACCTCAGGGGGTCTCCAAACTCAACATAGCATCCACTAATGATTCCAGACAATTTTGCTTTCAAAAAATCTAATGATGCTCCTTCCCTTCCGAACCTTGCCGTGCGCCCAAACAATTGATTTCCACCACATATGAGATATCGGTGTACTCAGAAGAAATTGCACAATACGTTTTATGGTGCATTTGTTCCTGATACCCTGGTGAAAAATAAGCTACTTGGTTGAAATTACAATTTCGTGGTAAAAAAAAAATAAATATTTTCACAGCTGAACATTATAAACTTTTGTGAAGCCTCCAGGGGTTCAAAGTGCTCACTAAACATCTAGATAAAATCCATGAGGGGTCTAGTTTCCAAAATGGGGTCATTTGTGGGGGAGCTCCATTGTTTAGGCACCTCGAGGGCCTCCAAACGCAACATTGCAACCGCTAATGATTCCAGACAATTTTGCTTTCAAAAAATCAAATGATGCTCCTTCTCTTCTGAGTCCAGCCGTGCGCCCGAACAGATGATTTCCGCCACATATGAGATATCGGTCTACTCAGGAGAAATAGCACAATTAATTTTATGGTTCATCTTTTCCTGATACCCTTGTGAAAATGCTAAATTTTATGGCTAAAGTAACATTTTTGTGTAAAAAAGTAAAATTTTCTTTTTTTTTTACATTGCTTTGGTTGCTGTGAAGCTCCTAAAGGGTTAATAAACTTCTTGGATGTGGTTTTGAGCAGAGTGAGGGGTGCAGATTTTAGAATGGGGTCACTTTTGGGTATTTTCTGTCGTCTAGGTTTCTCAAATCACTCCAAATGTGATGTGGTATCCAAAAATCTTTTTTTTGTAAATTTTGTTGGAAAAATGAGAAATTGCTGATGAACTTAGAACCCTTCTAACTTCCTAACGAAAAAAAAATGTGTTTCGGAAATTGCGCTAGTGTAAAGTAGACATATGGGAAATGCTTTTTAGTAACTATTTTGTGTGACATATCTCTCAGATTTATAAGCATAAAATTTCAAATTTTGAAAATTGCAAAATTTTCAAAATTGTCTCCAAATTTCTGAAATTTTCACAAATAAACCCAAAACATATTGGCCTAAATTTACCACTGACATGAAGTACAATATGTCATGAAAAAACAATCTCAGAATCGCCAGGATCCGTTGAAGTGTTCCAGAGTTATAACCTCATAAAGTGACACTAGTCAAAATTGCAAAAAATGGCCGGGTCTTTAAGGTGAAAACAGGCTGGGGGCTGAAGGGGTTAAAAAGCCGTAGTGTGAAAGTAGCCTTACAAATTACGGTAAATAGCTTTCCCTGTCTCTCTATTGAGGACACTTGTTGTCAAGAGCACTAGGTGAGGTGGATCCACAAAGCCCAAGATCCAGGTGGGCACATGGATCACTGGCATTGGTGCAGCAGGCAGTTGAGGCACACAGGAAACAGGCAGTATCCTGGAGTTCCCAGACAGTAAGAATAGGTCCTGGAAGACCAGCAATAGTTAGCAGATGTACTGGAAGCTGCAGGCAGACAAGAGACATCCTGGAGGCTGCATACAAGTAGCAGAGATCTTGGAAGATTGAAAAAAGGTAGCAGATGTCCTGGAGACCGGTTAGGTAGCAGAGACACTGGAAGCCAAAGGGTCCTGGAGACTGAAGATAGGTAGTAGAGGTTCTGAGAGACCACAAACAGGTTGTCGTGCACAGACAAACTAAACATTTTAATGCTAAAACACAGATGTGTTCCTTGGTAGGCCTTATATAGGCCTAGGAAGCTCATCACATGACAGAATGCCAGGCTACTTCTAAGACTCAACATGTAGCACTAAAAGTTTAGGAGACAGGGGTGAAGGTAGTGTAGTGGGTGGGCCTACCCCCTACCAGTACCAGCATAGTTAACCCGGAATTGTAATAAATAAAAATGTTGACTTTTATTATTCTATGTTGTGATAGGGCACCCCTAGTGGCCGGGTGGGACGGCTGTCGCCACCGGGCACCGGGGAGGAGGAGCCGGCTGTATCATGGGGGGAGTGTGTGAGTGTGCGTGAGTTAGATGGATCCGGGACAGAAGGCTGAGAACACCAAGGGGCAGAGTGTGTGAGCGGGACCACCAGGGGGCGCCGGAGAACAAGGAGGGGAACGTAACCTCAGGGTGTGAAGCAACTGGTGTGGGTCCGGTGTGCGTGAAACCGAAGTGTGGGAGCCCGGCGAAGTGGAGTACCCCGGGCATATCCCCACCAGAGGGTGCGTTAGGGCAGGCTGCCCCCAGCTCCACCGAAAGTGCCTGATTTTACTGCCGGATCTTGTTGTGTAATAAAGGATGTCGTTTGTAACCAGCACCCTTTGTCTGAAGATTGTTTGTACGACGTCCGGCGAATGCACTATCACACTCTGCCCCACCAAGTCAGTCCCCGACCTTGAAGAAGTGGTGAAGCCAGGGACCAGCCTGAAAACTACCGCCACGACTACAAGGCCGGAGGCTCCCCTGGCTCATCACTTCATGTGGCGTAGTCGGCAGGATGCAATTCCCCTGCCAGGAACCCAAGAAGCCGGAGATCAAGTGGTGCCGAGTGCACCGTATCCGGGCTATGAGAGAAGATTTCCACTCCCATGGTGGGAGGAAGAAGTGCCTAAGGCGTTGGACCGGGCACAAGATGGCGGCAAAATGGCCGCCGTCTGTGAAGCTGAGGAAGAAAGGGCGCGGAAAATTGGCGCCAAAAGAAGAGCCTGGGGCTGGCCGGTACCGAAGAAGAGGTACGGAGTACTCCGCCCAAAGAGGGGAGGCGCCAGTCCCAGGGCACGAAGAAAGAAATATGAAGTGGGCGGTATTTTAAAGAAAAAGAAGAACCGCCGCGGAGGAGTCAAGATGATGTGTGAGGCTGGGGGTGGAGCCTGTTCAAGAGCGGGAAACATAGGCCCGCCTCCACTTCCTCCAGTCTCAGCATTGACCCCGCCGCCATTTCTAGCTACACAGCAGGAGAAAGAGAAAGAGATGGAGACGTCCGGCCAACAACAGGATCTCGCCACCGCCATGGCCCTGACCAGCCTAAGCCGGGAGCGTCCCAAACACGCTGCCGCAGCAGGAGCGTTCTTGCCAGAGATCCCGACCGTGCCAGGAGATCCAGCACGTCCGGAGAAGGTGACTTGGCTGACCACCTGGGACGCGGCAACCGGAGGCACGACCACTGAGGTACGGGCAACTTATGCCACCCAGCTACCGGTGGGGAACCGCCCCCTGGGGATTACCTATTCCCCTGTGGAGACACCTCAGCACGTCGCCACAGCCGCAGCACCCACAGCCGCAGCACCATCTGTCCCCGTGCGGGAGCCGGCCGAAGTGATTGCCGAGCGGCTGGAGCAAGATCACTGGGGCTTCTTTTGGGACCCTGTAGTCCCGTCCTCTACCTCATATCCAAGGGCTCCGTCTCCGGTGCCAGACCCCGTCCAGGAGCGGCTACTTGCAGAGACCCTCGTCCGGGAAATGATGTCCGGTCCCGGCGGTGAGGAGCTGGCCCTGCAATTCACCACTGGTATAGTGGTGAAATTCAACCAGCAGGAGGGCTACGGGTTTATCCGTGAAGCGAGCACCGGAGACGATTATTTTTATAATCGGGTCCACCTGGACGTGGAGGGCCTGCCGAAGAGGCTTCACACTCTTTACCCGGGAGAGAAGGTGCAGTTCTTACCCGAGGCGGGAAGTCGCGGCCTGTTCGCGGTTGGAGTGACCCGGATGCCGACCGCCCGGGAAGCGGCCCAGTGGCAACAGGAGCTGGAGTGGGAGGAGTACCAGGAACGGCGCCGGAGCCAGCCGAAACCGATGCCGACTGAGGCCTCCCATTCCAGGCGCACCTTGGCGGTCCCACCGGAGGTGCAGTCTGGCCCGACCGCTGACCCGGAAAAGGGTGCCCCGGTGGTGGCGGTTAACCAAAGTGTCACCAACAGACCGGTAATAGTCCTGGACGTGCCGCAACCAGTGCCTCAACCGCCCCGGGTGGCGACTCCATCGCCTCCACCGGAGACCGAAGAGGCCACGCCATCGGAGCCTCCTTTCGCTCCTGTTTCATTCCGGAGGGTGCGCCGACAACCTGGGCAGTCCCTGGGCGCCTACATCCAGGCCCAGGCGGCCGAATGGAAGCGGTCCTGGCCTCCGGAGTAGATCACCCGAGCTGGCTTGTTTGAAGACTGGTATTGTTGTTTGACCGGCAGAAGTTCATGTTCAGTTGATAAAGCCCGGAGAGAGCTCGCTGTCAGACTGAGTCAGGAACTCCTCCGCAGGGTGAAGAAATGTGCAGTTGTTACAAGTTTATATGCCTGTTGCTCGCCATCTAAAGACCGGGAGCGCTGTTGAGCCTCCGGGCGCCATCCAAAGACCGGGAGCGCTGTTGAGCCTCCGGGCGCCATCCAAAGACCGGGAGCGCTGTTGAGCCTCCGGGCGCCATCCAAAGACCGGGAGCGCTGTTGAGCCTCCGGGCGCCATCCAAAGACCGGGAGCGCTGTTGAGCCTCCGGGCGCCATCCAAAGACCGGGAGCGCTGTTGAGCCTCCGGGCGCCATCCAAAGACCGGGAGCGCTATTGCGCCTCCGGGCGCCATCCAAAGACCGGGAGCGCTGTTGAGCCTCCAGGCGCCATCAGAAGACCGGGCGCTGGACTGGTGCCTTTTTCTCGTACGGGTTGCCTGTTGTGGACTGGGCTGAAGGGTATTTTTTTATGCTATGTTCATTTTTGTTATATGTTTATAGATAGAGCCTTGCCGGGAGGCTCGGATTTTAAGAGGGGAGGCATGTAGTGGGTGGGCCTACCCCCTACCAGTACCAGCATAGTTAACCCGGAATTGTAATAAATAAAAATGTTGACTTTTATTATTCTATGTTGTGATAGGGCACCCCTAGTGGCCGGGTGGGACGGCTGTCGCCACCGGGGAGGAGGAGCCGGCTGTATCATGGGGGGAGTGTGTGAGTGTGCGTGAGTTAGTTGGATCCGGGAAGGAAGGCTGAGAACACCAAGGGGCAGAGTGTGTGAGCGGGACCACCAGGGGGCGCCGGAGAACAAGGAGGGGAACGTAACCTCAGGGTGTGAAGCAACTGGTGTGGGTCCGGTGTGCGTGAAACCGAAGTGTGGGAGCCTGGCGAAGTGGAGTACCCCGGGCATATCCCCACCAGAGGGTGCGTTAGGGCAGGCTGCCCCCAGCTCCACCGAAAGTGCCTGATTTTACTGCCGGATCTTGTTGTGTAATAAAGGATGTCGTTTGTAACCAGCACCCTTTGTCTGAAGATCGTTTGTACGACGTCCGGCGAATGCACTATCACACTCTGCCCCACCAAGTCAGTCCCCGACCTTGAAGAAGTGGTGAAGCCAGGGACCAGCCTGAAAACTACCGCCACGACTACAAGGCCGGAGGCTCCCCTGGCTCATCACTTCAGTAGCAGTGCCCAGACACGGGATAGGTGTGTAACATGGATGACCCAATGTGCATGTGTGTTGGCAAATTAGAAGAAAAGTTGTTGGCTGAATGGGCATTTGGCTGGCAGATATACCAAATATATAGCCTCTTGTACTGTGAATACTGTAAGGGAAGCTGGAGAAGTCTAGAGACTAAAACACAGCAATGAGAACAACTAACCTATGTAAAAGTCATACATGTTTCAGACTCCCATACCTTAAAAAGAAAAATCTGCTGGGAACAGTCAAGAATAATGGAAACATTATGTAAAAAAGGAGCATTTCATTATTAGCTGTGGTATTCAAATATCTTTAGTTGTGATATACAAAACAACCACAATAGACTGAATACAACAAAACATCAAATCAACATTGTACATTAGCACTACACAAAGCAAACTGCCAATCCAACAGAGAGCTCGTGTAATTACTACACACCACTGAGAACACATTAATATCCACATTGAACATATTGATTTAACATGCATTCAGAGTCGTGATTAACATAGTAATCCTCAGGATCAATTCTGAATCCGCTGCCTTCCTGATCCATTCCCCTTTACGAAGTGTTCTTTGTTTGTCTACTATATTATTAACAAACTCTCCTTGAAAACAATTGTTGCCACTCAACCCTAAAGCAACAATAAATCTAGAAATAAATGCTTACCGTAATTGAAACAAGAAGTAGAGTTGTCCTCACTGTTCGCTTCTCTGCGACATTTTTGCATGATCTTGAAAAAAGCAGTCTTGTGAAATCCTACTGAGAAAGGGCTCATCTCCTGAAGATAATATTTATTTTTGGCTGGTAGCTAACAGAAGCTTTGCCCTTATCTAAGCGCTATGGTTAGCAAGCTAATGCTCTACCGCACAGACCTTGGCAGGAAGACTTCTGCTGTAGCCAGTTGTCCTACAGCTACACACAAAAGAGTGAGGAGGAGATAGGGGACATTTGTGATGTCCTGAGATGCAAAAACATTTTCTTTCTACATTTCTGATGGGTGACTAGGGCTCTTTTCACAATGGCATTTCCCTTTATTTTTCGTTTTGTAAATTACTTGGTATGTGTTGCTATCATAGATTAATGGAAATCTTTATTAATCTCTATTAATAAAGTCTATGGGATTGTAAGGGACGGCTGAGTACAGTGTGAGCTTTAAAGATCAGTTCCATTGACTGTGAATGAGGCAGTACTGTGCATGCTTAACTATCACTCCATTCTAATAGGAACCCCCATTTTCAGAATTGTAGGGGCCTCATCATCAGGACTCCCATTCATCTGCAGCTTATCACCTATCCACTGGATAGGATAAAACTGGATAGGATAAAAATTGTTTGATAACAGGAAAACTCCTTTAAAATGGACTTGTGACCCCCAAAATGCCAGCTATGGCACTTACAGTTAGGTCCAGAAATATTTGGACAGTGACACAAGTTTTGTTATTTTAGCTGTTTACAAAAACATGTTCAGAAATACAATTATATATATAATATGGGCTGAAAGTGCACACTCCCAGCTGCAATATGAGAGTTTTCACATTCAAATCGGATTAAGGGTTTAGGAATCATAGCTCTGTAATGCATAGCCTCCTCTTTTTCAAGGGACCAAAAGTAATTGGACAAGGGACTCTAAGGGCTGCAATTAACTCTGAAGGTGTCTCCCTCATTAACCTGTAATCAATGAAGTAGTTAAAAGGTCTGGGATTGATTACAGGTGTGTGGTTTTGCATTTGGAAGCTGTTGCTGTGACCAGACAACATGCGGTCTAAGTAACTCTCAATTGAGGTGAAGCAGAACATCCTGAGGCTGAAAAAAAGAAAAAATCCATCAGAGAGATAGCAGACATGCTTGGAGTAGCAAAATCAACAGTCGGGTACATTCTGAGAAAAAAGGAATTGACTGGTGAGCTTGGGAACTCAAAAAGGCCTGGGCGTCCACGGATGACAACAGTGGTGCATGATCGCCGCATACTTTCTTTGGTGAAGAAGAACCCGTTCACAACATCAACTGAAGTCCAGAACACTCTCAGTGAAGTAGGTGTATCTGTCTCTAAGTCAACAGTAAAGAGAAGACTCCATGAAAGTAAATACAAAGGGTTCACATCTAGATGCAAACCATTCATCAATTCCAAAAATAGACAGGCCAGAGTTAAATTTGCTGAAAAACACCTCATGAAGCCAGCTCAGTTCTGGAAAAGCTCCTAAAATGTGGAGTGTTTGTAAAGAAATGTGTACAATTCCTACAATTTCTATCAGATATTTTTGTTCAAACCTTCAAATTAAACGTTACAATCTGCACTTGAATTCTGTTGTAGAGGTTTCATTTCAAATCCAATGTGGTGACATGCAGAGCCCAACTCGCGAAAATTGTGTCACTGTCCAAATATTTCTGGACCTAACTGTATGCAGGTATGTAGAGGACTTAAGGCTGCTTTACATGCTGCGGCATCGCTAGCGTTTTCTAGCAATGTCGAGCGCGATAGCACCCGCCCCCGTCGTCCGTGCGATATTTGGTGATCGCTGCCGTAGCGAACATTATCGCTACGGCAGCGTCACACGCACATACCTTGTTAGAGACGTCGCTGTGACCGCCAAACAATCCCTCCTTCAAGGGGGAGGAGCGTTCGGCGTCATAGCGACGTCGCTGCAGCATCACTAAGCGGACGGCCAATAGAAGCGGAGGGGCAGAGATGAGCGGGACGTAACATCCCGCCCACCTCCTTCCTTCCTCATTGCCGGCGGGACGGAGGTAAGGAGATGTCCGTTGTTCCTGCGGTGTCACACATAGAGATGTGTGATGCCGCAGGAACGAGGAACAACTTTGCTACTTACCTGACAACGATTTTTTATTAAACAACCTCTGCAAAACAAATGATTTTTGTCTTTTTTTGCGATCGTTTTAGGTTGCTCCAGCCTGTCACACGCTGTGACGACGCTAACGACACCGTGACCCCGACGATATATCGTTAGCGATGTCGCAGGGTGTAAAGCCCCCTTTAGTCCCTATAAAAAACATACCTCTAGTATACATTTTTAGTGGTTTAGTTGTTAGAAAAAAAATATTTTTTTTCATATGCAAGAAAAAAACGCTTTGTTGCAAAAGCTCGGTGCACCACTATAGCCGCTCACTTTCCATACTGAGCTGCTGATTGAATTAATTCCTGTCAATCAAAATGTGATAGTCAGCAACCCAACATCACTGCAGTACTTTTATTGATTACTTACAATTAAACTCAATTAAAATAATTTCAACATTCAAAATAGAAATACCGTATGTTGGTTTATAAATCCAATATCCTATATATTTTTACTAAATCAAATTAGTTTTCTGAATTTTCATATTATTGGCACTTACCTCGAATATGCCAAGCAAAAAAAATTGTGCATGGTCCTAAACCTCAAAAATGGCTTAGTCCTATAGGCAGTGATGTAACTAGAGTTTGACGGGACGTGGTGCAAAGTATTGACCTGATCCCCCCTCTCCCCAACCGTACACAGACACTTGGGTTACGGGATAATGACGCCGACACTCGGGGTACGGGATAATGACGCTGACACTTGACTCCTTCTCTCAGCACTCATATTTTTCATGATCTGAAATCCCTCTTTCTATCAGCACCCAGCTTTGGTATGTTCTGATATCCATCTTGTCCTCAGCACGCACGTTTCACATTCTTTGCTATACAACTTTGCATCAGCATGCAGCTTTCCCATGCACTGATATGCATCTTTCCCTCAGCACCCAGCTTTCCCATGATATCAGACCATAGGAAAGCTGAGTGCTGAGGGATAGATGTATAGCAGAGCATGGGTAAGAGCCGCTTTTCCTCAGCACAATACTTTCCCATCCCATGCTTTATCTTTACCTCCCCTCGTATATAGCTCTTAAAATACTATAATGGCTCCCACATAGCCTTCTATATAGTATAACGGATCCCACATAACCATTCATATATTATAATGCAGCCCCCATAGTCCTTCATATTGTATTATGCAGCCCACATACCACATACTGTTTAATGCACACCCATAAGCCTCCATATACTATAATGCAGACCCATAGTCTTCCATGTTTTATAATGCAGTCCCAAAGTCCTTCATATTATATTATGCAGCCCCCATACCATTTAATGCACCGCCATAGGCCTCCATGTACTATAATGCACCCCCATAGTCCACGTATAAGGTGTTCTTCATATTGTATTATGCAGCCCGCATACCTTTTAATGAACCCCCATAGGCCTCTAGCCACCATGTACTCACTGAGTAAAAAAAAATAAATAAATAAACAAGTCCTCACCTCTCCTCGTTCCCCCGCTGCTCCGGTCAGAGAGTCCTCCTGTCTGGCGCTCTGCAGTCTCAGCACAGGAGTCGCGTAGTAGTGACATAATTGCGCTCTGCTGCACTGAGGCGTCGAGCGCAGGTACAGAGCGAGAATGATGAAGGATGGAGTGGTGCGTACCACTCCATCCTTTATCATTACTTCATCATTACTTTGTGCGATGACGGGCGAGGGCCCGTGGGCAAGGGGGGCCGATGCCGCTGCTGGCACCTGGCCCCCCTGACTCATGGGCCCCATAGTAGTCATGTGGTCTTCTACCTGAACAGCACAGCTCCTCTCTCACAGACAGCGATTAATTTATTATTTAATGTGAGCAGTGAGATGGGGCGGTAGGAGTCAGGCGCGGTCGGGTCTTTTCCGGGTTTCAGAATCTGAACAATAATGGCCTCCCTCATGGATGCAGGAAGGGACCCCTGCTCCTCAGCATCTCTGAACAGATCCAAGAGTCTTGGCAGGGTATATGGGTATATACTTTGTAGAATTCCCCGGGGAGTCCGTCCGTACCTGGGGCCTTTTCATTTTGGATTTGACCGAGCGCCTCCTCCAGCTCCTTCAGGTCTATAGCTCTATTCAGGGATTCTGTCTCACTGTCTGACAAACAGGGCAGAGTGACCTCCTCCACAAAGCCCCGAAGTTCTTCATCCCCATGATGCGATTTAGAGGAATATAATTGGGTATAATACGGTCGCGTGACCTCCACAATCCTCCCACTGTCCCTCACCTCCTCTCCAGTGTCAAGTTTCAATACGGTGATTTAGGTCAATCCTTCCTGTGCCGTAGCGATTGTAGCCAATAGATGTCCCACACTCTCCTCCTCCATAAAGTATTGTTGCTTAAAAAAAAAGTGCGTGTTAGTGGCCAAGGAAGTCATATGGTCTCTCAAAGCTTTATGTGCCCTCTCTTAGTCCCGCTTGGCATCATCTGTAGGGTTAGATATAAGATGCCATTCTTCGTCTCCCAAAGTGTCCGTCAGATACATCATGCGCTCCCTTGTTTTTGCCTTTCGGGTGCAAATTTCCCTAACATACAGTATGTCCTACGAACATACACCTTCATTGCGTCCCACACCATATGTTTACATGCTGCACCATCATTTGTCACAAAATATTGCCGTATAGTGTCAGAGTGCCCCCTATCAGTTGTATCCAAAAAGGGTTAAGCCGCCATGGTATCCCCGCCAGCCGGTCTGGGTCCCCAAGCCTGAGACGTACCTGTAATGGGGAGTGGTCCGACACCCCCATGGTCAGGTATGTGACTGAAGTTACACAAAGCAGCAACTGAGCATACCAATGGCCATGTCAATCCGGGACAGTGAATGATGAGAGCTAGAATAGCATGAGTACTGCCAGACCTGCGGGTTTCTAATACACGAGATATCTAAATATCCCACCTCCTCCATCAGACTGGCAAGTGAAGTAGCCTCTGCCCCTTCCGAGATATTCCCAGTGTGTAGCTTATCCCAATACGGGTGCAGGTAGTTGTTGTAGTCTCCTATTAATAGGGTGGGGACCTCAGGGAGGGGAGCAACAAAATTAAGAATACGTTTCAAAAGTTCACCTGTGTATGGCGGTGGAACATAAATTGCAACTAGAATACAGCGCACATTATGAAGGACACAGTAAAGACACACAAATCTACCCTCCTGATCCACAGAAGATTTAAGACACTCAAACGACACCATCCTATGTACTAGGTACACTCACCCACCTGCATACCTCACAACCATCCTTGATTCTGTGGGACTGTCCCGATTTGAGAGTAGTCCCGCGGCTCACAGCTGTTGTCCCGGCTCCTCCCCTCAGTGCAGTGAATAAATTAAATTCTCATGTGCTCTGGGTTACCGAGAGGGCCGGGACTCAAACTCGAGAGCTCATTGTCTATAGGCAGCAGCTCTACCACTGAGCCTCAAAATGCATACAGCTGCACACTAAAAAGCCAACAATGTATAAGGGAACTCTGTTATTGCATTACTGCTATAAGAATACATGAAAAATATTTGGTTTATGAATTGGCCAATGCATGTAAGCTCGGTCACCATGGCAAGGTATATCTCTGTAAACCGGGAACCTCACTTGAAATGCCACTCTCTGGATTAAAAACATTCCTGTCTGGGCAGCTAGACTAAAAATCGAACTTGTAATGCCTCTGAGTTACAAACCTCCAGTTTAATTTGTTGTATATATTTTTTACAGTATTTTTTTAGTGTACTGTAATAATTTTATATGAATACAGTACATTATTTTGTATTACTGAATAAATTTGTGTAAATACAGAAAATATTTTTCGGTTGTGGAACAAATTGTCTGCGTTTCCATTATTTCCTATGGGAAAATTTACTTTGATATAAGAGTAACTTGGTATAAGAGCTCACTCCCGGAACCAATTATGCTCGTAATCCAAGGTTCCACTGTACTTGTATTAGTGCAGAGTCCGAGCTTTTCTGTACTATAAAACACTTAAAAACACAGATTCACATCTGAACCAAAAATGCATGAAATAATGGAGGAAAGGCATAAAAAAATGCAGCAAAAATGGAATAATCAGAGATGATTGTTATTGTGTAATTTGGTGCAGACAGCGGCAGAAACAAAAACCACCTGATTTATGCAACATGTGAACACGGCCTTATAGGCACAAATAAGCAACATGTGTGAAGTGATCCTTATATAAGAAAATTCTGGTTGCTATGATTATGAATGAATAGTCCAGGGCATCTGCTGAATGACCCTTACTGCCAAATGGGTGTGGCTAAGGGTGTGGCTAGGGGCATGGTCAAAATATGCGCGGGCAGCGCTTCTCCCTTTTTCTGTTCTTCAAAAGTTGGGAGGTATGCCCCTGGAATGTGTAGACTATACAGAATGATTCTCGTGGGCTATCCATTTTTTGTGCAGCAGGTAGATCCGCTCCTTCACCAAGTGCGTTTCTGATAAGAATATTATGTCTGGTTTAAGCTGCTGTAGAAACCGAAAAACCACACATCTTTTAGTGGCTTCACCCAATCCTCGCACATTCCAGGCCACTATATTAACCTTCTTTGCCATAGGGGTGAGTGTATATATGTAACAGCAGGGGGCAGCAAGCGGGCACCTCTGGACCCATCTGCAGCAGTTCCCTATAGATGAGCATAGACCAAACAGGTGCATAGAACAAAAAGGTCAAACAACACAAAAACATACACACAATAAACCAGGACATTCCTCTCAGAGGGTAGTGGGGCTAAACATAACCCAAAGAGCCCATAACAGTTTAAATGCCTGAACAGTCATCAACTGCATAGTAACCTATCCGGGTGGCTCCCGCCAACCGTCCATAAGTGATCCAGGAGGGTAACATAGCAAGTTCACTTCAGCAAATCCAACAGCAAGGAATTAGTAACAATTCTCAGCGATTATTTCTGCGTAGCACTTTTTCGTTGGTATCGAGCCATGCTGCAGCATCCTTTGGAGTGTCAAAAAACTGTGTTCCACCACAAACTAGAGACGCTAACGTACTTGTCTTGTTGCCCAGTTGTGCAGTGGGGCCTGCCACTTCTCTTTCTACTCTGGTTAGAGCCTGTTTGTGCTCTCCTCTGAAGGGAGTAGTACACACTGTGGTAGGAAATCTTCCGTTTCTTCGCAATTTCTTGCATGGAATATCCTTCATTTATAAGAACAAGAATAGACTGTCGAGTTTCACATGAAAGTTCTCATTTTCTGGCCATTTTGAGAGTTTAATGGAACTAACAAATGTAATGCTCTAGATTCTCAAATAGCTCAAAGGAAGGTCAGTTTTATAGCTTCTCTAATCAGCAAAACTGTTTTCAGCTGTGCTAACATACTTGAACAAGGGTTTTTAAGGGATTTCTAAACATCCATTAGCCTTCTAACACAGTTAGCAAACACAATGTACCATTAGAACACTGGAATGGTGGGTGTTGGTAATGGGCCTCTATACACCTATGTAGATATTGCATTCAAAACCTGACGTTTGAAGCTAGAATAGTCATTTACCACATTAACAATGTATAGAGTGTATTTCTGTTTAATTTAATTCAACACGTCCTCCCTTGAGAAAGGCGGTAGATGCTGAAACGTGCGTCGGGAGAGCGGGGGTTTCTCAGCACTGCCAAGTAAAGTCTTGTACTATGTAATTATTTCACAGTGGCAGGCACTTGGACTATATTTTGCTGGTTTGGTTGTCATCCTCAATGTACAGGTTATACACTGTGTGCAGTATTATTAGGCAAATGGGTATTTTGATCACATGATAATTTTTATACATGTTGTCCAACTCCAAGCTGTATGGGCTTGAGAGCCAACTACCAATTAAATAAATAAGGTGATGTGCATCTCTGTAATGAGGAGGGGTGTGGTGTAATGACATCAACACCCTATATAAAGGTGTGCTTAATTATTAGGCAACTTCCTTTGCTTTGGCAAAATGGATCAGAAGAGAGATTTGACGGGGTCTGAAAAGTCCAAAATTGTGAGATGTCTTGCAGTAGTCTGGGCCAAGAAATATCTTAAGACTGATTTTTCAAAGGTTTTATGGGCTGATTAAATGAGAGTGACTCTTGATGGGCCAGAAGGATGGGCCAGAAGCTGGCTGGATCAGTAAAGGGCAGAGAGCTCCACTCCGACTCAGACGCCATCAAGGTGTAGGTGGGGTACTGGTATGGGCTGGTATCATCAAAGATGAACTTGTGGGACCTTTTCGGGTTGAGGATGGAGTGAAACTCAACTCCCAGATCTACTGCCAGTTTCTGTAAGATAACTTCTTCAAGCAGTGGTACAGGAAAAAGTTGGTATCGTTCAAGAAAAACATGATTTTCATGCAGGACAATGCTCAATCACATGCATCCAACTACTCCACAGCGTGGCTGGCCAGTAAAGGTCTAAAAGATAAAAAAAAAAATGACATGGCCCCCTTGTTGACCTGATGTGTACCCCATAGAGAACCTGTGGTCCCTCATAAAATGTAAGATTTACAGGGAGGGAAAACAGTACACCTCTCGGAACAGTGTCTGGGAGGCTGTGGTGGCTGCTGCATGCAAAGTTGATCGTAAACAGATCAAGCAACTGACAGAATCTACCAACTGTCAGGCTATACTGGTCACTAACTTTTTGGGGTTTTGTTTTTGCATGTCAGAAATGTTTGTTTCTAAATTTTGTGCAGTTATATTGGTTTACCTGGTGAAAATAAACAAGTGAGATGGGAATATATTTGGTTTTTATTAAGTTGCCTAATAATTCTGCACAGTAATAGTTACCTGCACAAACAGATATCCTCCTTAGACAGCCAAATATAAAAAACCCCACTCCAACTTCCAAAAATATTAAGCTTTGATAATTACGAGACTTTTGGGTTGATTGAGAATATAGTTGTTGATCAATAATAAAAAAATCCTCTAAAATACAACTTGCCTAATAATTCTGCGCAGTGTAGATAGGTGTAATATATATATAATATATATATTAGTACAGACCAAAAGTTTGGACACACCTTCTCATTCAAAGAGTTTTCTTTATTTTCATGACTCTGAAAATTGTAGATTCACATTGAAGGCATCAAAACTATGAATTAACACATGTGGAATGAAATACTTAACAAAAAAGTGTGAAACAACTGAAAATATGTCTTATGTTCTAGGTTCTTCAAAGTAGTCACCTTTTGGTTTGATTACTGCTTTACACACTCTTGGCATTCTCTTGATGAGCTTCAAGAGGTAGTCATTGGAAATGGTCTTCCAACAGTCTTGAAGGAGTTCCCAGAGATGCTTAGCACTTGTTGGCCCTTTTGCCTTCACTCTGCGGTCCAGCTCACCCTAAACCATCTCGACTGGGTTTAGGTCTAGTGACTGTGGAGGCCAGGTCATCTGGCATAGCATCCCATCACTCTCCTTCTTAGTCAAATAGCCCTTACACAGCCTGGAGGTGTGTTTGGGGTTATTGTCTTTTTGAGAAATAAATGATGGTCCAACTAAACGAAAACCGGATGGAATAGCATGCCGCTGCAGATTTGCTGTGGTAGCCATGCTGGTTCAATATGCCTTCAATTTTGAATAAATCACCCCCACATCATCACACCTCCTCTATGCGTCCCGGTGGGAACCAGGCATGTAGAGTCCATCCGTTCACTTTTTCTGCGTCGCACAAAGACACGGTGGTTGGATCCAAAGATCTCAAATTTGGACTCATCAGACCAAAGCACATATTTCCACTGGTCTTATGCATACACAAGTCAAGTGTTCGGGTGATCAGTGGGGGTCCCAAAGTTGGGATCCACTCAGATCTAGAGCCAAGTTTAGATAGCCATTGTGATAATCGGGCCGATCATGTTCACAAATTATTGATCTAACTGACTCTGTGTGCAGCTTTGTGCTTTCAGTTGGTGTTGGCCATTACTATACTTCCCAAATTTGATTTGTCAGTGTAGACATTTTCTTATGTCCACTAGCACAAAAGCTACCATTGGTCCATGTGTGGTCCGTTGTGCATGCGGACAACACATGGATTGAAAATACTCTTGTCTGAAGAAGGCTAGCATTTATCACCGTTCTCGTGAACAGGTAACAATTTTTTTTGGCTGTAGTTCCCTTTAATCCAAGATAATGAGATGTTTTACTACCTATGTTAAAAGTTTTCTGTGATGATCTAAAATTAATAAGGGTTACTCACCCTTGGAATCCTCTCCTATAGTATACGCAGTTACAGAATGTAAAGACGCCTAGTACAACAATCACCAGACCAGTGTAACCAATCACTGGCCTCAGTAGGATTCTGGCTAGGTGAAAAAGAGGTCCTTCCCTGAGGGATATCTGGCTATTTGTATCGAGACTCCTAACAGAGGCTCCACGGACCTTTTTTGATTTGCATACTTCCCAGGGGGCAATGCACCTAGGATTTCACTGTATTGAGTGCCTTTGTTGGCTGCCGGCAGTGTTTTCTCTGGCTGGTCTCCCCGAGATCAGTGATTGTTTTGTCTTGTTGGTCTACTAGGCATTGCTCCCACCTAGCCAGAATCCTACTCCACACTGATGAGGGGCAACATCCCAAAACAGCTGTCTGTGGATGGATACCTGGCCTTGGTATTTCCCTTGTCATATATTTAAACTCGTCAAAGAGTTGGATATTGACTAAAAGGGCCACTTAATATGGTGGTTATGGTGGTCTCCTAAAAAGAGCCACTCATTGGCTAGGTCCTTACCGGAAGGATATCTGGCTAGTTCTGTGTTGAGGTTCCTAACAGAGGCTCCACGGACATTTTTACATTTGCATACTTCCCAGGGGGCAATGCACCTAGGATTTCACTGTATTGAGTGCCTTTGTTGGCTGCCGGCAGTGTTTTCTCTGACTGGTCTCCCCGAGAACAGTGATTGTTTTGTCTAATTCATACATTAAACATATATTACGGATAGCTGATGGATGGGGAAATGACCCCCCCAACTGGATTGGTACTTTAAAATATCAATAAAAACACTTTCATTTTTTAATGGACAAAAACTTCTACAAATCTCTGGGGGTTTTTTTAAATCCCCATAAAATCTACTCTGACACCCTGGCAAAACCAGGTAGTCACTGAAAGAGTTAATTCTCCTTGGCAGCTACACAATCCCCACACAGATGTACACCAGCCAATCAAGCCCTACTCACCCCCTCCCCAGGAAAAAAGGGAGGGGGCGAGAGGAGCTAAGGAAGTGACAGAGCAGAATTTAGTTCAGTTGTGCTGTAGTCAGTGAAGCGCTGACAGGGAGAAGCTTGGAGCTCCCTGGAAAAGCTGGTAGTCGGGGTTGGAGCCCTGGACTACCGGACTAGGTGGCAGTGAGGGCCACAGGCGACGGAGATCCGGTCGCAGGGAACCTGAAGCGACCGGGACAGGGTTGTAGCCCGCCAGTGTTGGGAGTGGGGACCCAGTTCGAAGGCCGTTCAAGCAGACTAGTCCAGACACGAGGGAGACAGGCACAGAGAGTGGAGGAAGGGCCCTGGCTGTACATCTGGGTGTGGAACCCAAAAACATCCGTCAAAGGTGACCGGCCATTTGGCAAATTGGTTGACAAAAGGACTCTGTGTATTCTTGACCCTCCACATGAGCACAGCCTCATCCAGCACCACGACTACCAACTGTAAGTACTCTACTTCCTGCCTCCTAAAGACTGCTCCCTGCAACCCCTCACATTACCCTGGGCCCCGGGACTACACCTCCCCTACGCGTGGAGGAGATCCCACCTTGCTGCCCTGCTCCATCAGGCACGGTCCCCAGAGGCAGCGGCGGTGCCACCATCTCATCACCGCAACCCATGGGTGGCGTCACAGACAATCTCCCCTGTAAATATCCCCTTTTCACCTGTGGGCAGCGGACCGCTGCTCGAGCCCGGGTCTGGTCCCCACTCGAGCCACAGTAAAGCCCCAGATCCGAGCGTCCCCGAGCAGCCCCTTAGCTACGGTCTGGCCCCCGCCCGCAACATTTTGGTGTCACGAACAGGATTCTTACCCCATCTGTGACCTGGATGATGTGCGCCTTGTAATCCGCAAACTGTTTGAAAATTTTGAGGTGCCGCCATTTTGCTGCCATCTTTTGGCACAAAAAATGACAGCCCAGCATGTTCTTCCTACTACTCACCCCCTCCCCAGGAAAAAGGGAGGGGACGAGAGGAGCTAAGGAAGTGACAGAGCAGAATTTAGTTCAGTTGTGCTGTAGTCAGTGAAGCGCTGACATGGTGAAGCTTGGAGCTCCCTGGAAAAGCTGGTAGCCGGGGTTGGAGCCCTGGACTACCGGACTAGGTGGCAGTGAGGGCAACAGGCGACGGAGATCCGGTCGCGGGGAACCTGAGGCGACCGGGACAGGGTTGTAGCCCGCCGATGCCGGCAGAGGGACCCAGTCCGGAGACCGTTCAAGTGGACTAGTCCAGACACGAGGGAGACAGACAGAGAGAGTGGAAGGAAGGGCCCTGGCTGTACATCTGGGTGTGGGACCCGAAAACACCCGCCAAAGGTGACCGGCCATTTGGCAAATTGGTTGACAAAAGGACTGTGTATTCTTGATCCTCTACATGAGCACAGCCTCATCCAGCACCACGACTACCAACTGTAAGTGCTCTTCTTCCTGGCTCCTAAAGACTGCTCCCTGCAACCCCTCACATGTCCAGGGGCCCCAGGACTACACTTCCTCTACCCGTGGAGGGGATCCCACCTTGCTGCCCCGCTCCATCAGTCCCGGGCACGGTCCCCAGAGGCAGCGGCGGTGCTACCATCTCATCACCGCAACCCACGGGTGGCGTCACAGACAATCTCCCCTGTAAATAACCCCTTTTCACTTGTGGGCGGTGGACCGCTGCTCGAGCCCGGGTCCGGTCCCCACTCGAGCCACAGTAAAGCCCCGGATACGAGCGTCCCCGAGCAGTCCCTTAGCTATGGTCTGGCCCCCGCCCGCAACACTGCCCTACAAAAACCTCAGCATTTTAACACGCGACTGCATGTGGTAGGGTTTTATGGCTGCACCATGGCTGCATATTGGTTAATGTGACAAATTATACACTGCAGAATGAGACTGTGGAGAAACCTGTTAGGCTGGAGTCACACTATCATATAGCATCAAATGCAATATTCTATGACAATCAGCTCAAACTAAGGAGAAACTAACAGATCTGACTTGCATCATTGACTAACATTGGTCCGAGTCAGGGCCGGCCTTAGGGCCACTTTGCACACTACGACATCGCAAGCCGATGCTTGCGATGCCGAGCGCAATAGTCCCGGCCCCCGTCGCAGCAGCAATATCTTGTGATTGCTGCCGTAGCGAACATTATCGCTACGCCAGCTTCACCTGCACTCACCTGCCCTGCGACGTCGCTCTGGGCCTATTAAGGGGGCGGGTCGTGCGGTGTCATAGCAATGTCACACGGCAGGCGGCCAATAGAAGCGGAGGGGTGGAGATGAGCGGGCCGTAAACATCCCGCCCACCTCCTTCCTTCCGCATAGCTGGCGTGAGGCGCAGGACGCAGGTAGGAGATGTTCCTCGCTCCTGCGGCTTCACACACAGCGATGTGTGATGCCGCTGGAACAAGGAACAACATCATAACATCGGTCATTTCCAAATTATGGAAATGACCGACGCTACACCGATGATACGATTATGATGATTTTGTGCTCGTTAATCGTATCAAAAAGGCTTTACACACTACGACATCGCCTGCGACGCCGGATGTGCGTCACTTTCAATTTGACCCCACCGACATCGCACCTGCGATGTCGTAGTGTGCAAAGTGCTCCTTAGCCTGAATGGTGCCCTATACAAAACTGCCCTTTGGTGCCCCCCCTACTGATTTTTTACCCAGTTACCCAGGAAACAAACGAGGACAGGAGGGCATTTTTGTTTATATCCTAATAAAATTTATCTCTTAAAATTTACAATAACCTCCATATTTGTGCTCGAGAATCTGCACCTCAAATCCACCATGTTTGATCTTGTTCTTTTAGAGGTCTTCCGATTTCAACCATTTATGCCGTATCCCTGGATATTACATCATGGATGGTTCATGCGCATCTCACCTAGGTGGTGCACATGTATCTGGAGAATGAGGCACTGCTGCTCTTCGTAAATTCCTATACACTTATAGCGGCGCAGTTCGTGGTCTCATTGGTGGGATCAGAATCTACTACACAAGTCCTGAGGATAAAAGTACAGGATGATACCAGACAATGCACGATGGAGCCGGCGGCCAATGCTGCGTGTACTCCGGACCAAAAAGTCCAAAATACAAATGTTAAAGGGGAATGTACGAAATTAGAAAAAAATCTCTGTTTTCTATGTAATAAAGAGTCCTCAGGTTATATGTGTCACTCCCTCTCACCTCCAATGACCTGAACAGACTGAGGTGCAGTACCACATACACACCATGAGGACGGGGGGCACTGTGTATGTGTCACTGCCTCTCAGTTCCACTGACCTGAACAGACTGGGCTGCAGAACCACATACACACCATGAGGGAGGGGCCCTGTGTATGGAAAAACTATTGGCATATATAATATATATATTATATATATATATATATATATATATTATATATATATTATATATATATATATATATATATATATAGATATATATATATATATATATATATATATATATATATATATTGGCCCATTAACCAGTTTGGGCTCGCACCTGCTGGCAATGCTGCAAATAATTTTGTTGGAAACTTTGTAAGATAAATCCACGCCGAATAATGTGATATTCTGCAGAATTTCATAATACACACCTCAGCTGCTGCAGAACCTCATTATACATATTTCATCTGCTGCAGAATCTCATCATACACATTTCAGCTGCTACAGAACCTCATGATACACATTTCAGCTGCTGCAGAATCTCATCATACACATTTCAGCTGCTGCAGAACCTCCTCATACACATTTCAGCTGCTACAGAACCTCATCATACACATTTCAGCTGCTACAGAACCTCATCATACACATTTCAGCTGCTATAGAACCTCATCATACACATTTCAGTTGCTGCAGAACCTCATCATACACATCTCAGTTGCTGCAGAACCTCATCATACACATTTCAGTTGCTGCAGAACCTCATCATACACATCTCAGTTGCTGCAGCATCTCATCATACACATTTCAGTTGCTGCAGAACCTCATCATACACATCTCAGTTGCTGCAGAATCTCATCATACACATTTCAGCTGCTGCAGAACCTCATCATAATCATTTCAGCTGCTGCAGAATCTCATAATACACTTTAGCTGCTGCAGAACCCCATAATACACACCTCAGCTGCTGCAGAACCCCATAATACACACCTCAGCTGCTGCAGAACCCCATAATATACATCTCAGCTGCTGGCGATGCATTACATTGATAGAATGACCTTCATACCTACACTAAACCATTACATGTGATGTGCAGACAACAGTGACGCCATGTCACGTATGAAACTCCAATGTTATTTTGCTACAAGATAAGTTCTCTGACCGCTGATCCCTCCTGCACGACCCCCGGGTGGAAAGAATCAGACACTGGCTCCATTATTGCAGTCATGTATATTTTACTCTGATGCTGCCGCGTTTCAAATAAAACACATTTAATATCTGGCCGGGGACGATGCAACCAGGATGAGGAGCCCGGGAGGCCGGTCCCCGGCGGCTTCTCCCTGCTCTGCTGCCCTGGACTGACCAGTGTCTCCCCTGTGTGACATTCTGCACATTATCCGAATTCACAAAGTATATAATATACGGCTAGGATTTCACTTGCCAATCTGAGTGGTCATGTGATCGCTCACCAGTGATTTGCGGACTGAGGGTCATCTGCCGAATGACGTCTCCTCCTGCTTCTCTCATTGTTATAATTTTCAATTTGAGAGAAACAGGAGGAGACGTCATTCAGCAGATAACCACACATTGTAAATCACATGTGAGCGATCAGATGACTACCACTCGAATCAGCAAGTGAAATCCTAACAGAGCACATATTACACACCTTTAGGATATGGCAGGTCAATATTCAGAATTACATTACATTACACGTGACAGGTACAGGGCATATGTTGGGTGTATAATAAAATATCTATCTATATATACAGTACAGACCAAAAGTTTGGACACACCTTCTCATCTCTAGAACAACTGTTAAGAGGAGACTTTGTGCAGCAGGCCTTCATGGTAAAATAGCTGCTACGAAACTACTGCTAAGGACAGGCAACAAGCAGAAGAGACTTGTTTGGGCTAAAGAACACAAGGAATGGACATTGGACCATTGGAAATCTGTGCTTTGGTCTGATGAGTCCAAATTTCAGATTTTTGGATCCAACCACCGTGTCTTTGTAGAAAAGATGAACGGATGGACTCTACATGGCTGGTTCCCACCGTGAAGCATGGAGGAGGAGGTGTGATGGTGTGGGGGTGCTTTGCTGGTGACACTGTTGGGGATTATTCAAAATTGAAGGCATACAGAACCAGCATGGCTACCACAGCATCTTGCAGCGACATGCTATTCCATCCGGTTTGCGTTTAGTTGGACCATCATTTATTTTTCAACAGGAAAATGACCCCAAACACACCTCCAGGCTGTGTAAGGGCTATTTGACTAAGAAGGAGGGTGATGGGGTGCTACGCCAGATGACCTAGCCTCCACAGTCACTAGACCTGAACCCAATCGAGATGGTTTGGGGTGAGCTGGACCGCAGAGTGAAGGCAAAAGGGCCAACAAGTGCTAAGAATCTCTGGGAACTCCTTCAAGACTGTTGGAAGACCATTTCCGGTGACTACCTCTTGAAGCTCATCAAGAGAATGCCAAGAGTGTGCAAAGCAGTAATCAAAGCAAAAGGTGGCTACTTTGAAGAACCTAGAATATAAAATACATATTTTCAGTTGTTTCACACTTTTTTAAGTATTTCACTCCACATGTGTTAAGCCTGCTTTACACCATACGATCCAGCATACGATATCGTATGCGATCGTACCTGCCCCCATCGTATGTGCGGCACATTGAATTTGTTGAACGTGTCGCACAAACGAATAACCCCCCCGTCACACGTACTTACCCGTCCATACGACCTGAATGTGGGCAGCGAACATCCACTTCCTGCAGTGGGAGTGACGTTCGGCGTCACATCGACGTCACGCGGCAGCCGGCCAATAGAAGCGGAGGGGCATAGATTAGCCCATCTACTTCCATCCGCATTGCCGGCGGGAGCCGCAGGACGTAGGTAAGATCTGTTCATCGTTCCCAGGGTGTCACACACTGCGATGTGTGCTACCCCGGGTACGATGAACAACCTGACGTTCAATTTTTAGGAAATGAACGACGAGCTACAATGTAACTTACGATGCCGGATGTGCGTCACTTCCGATGTGACCCTGCCGACACATCGTAAGATATATTGTAGTGTGTAAAGCGCCCTTTAATTCATAGTTTTGATGCCCTCATTGTGAATCTACAATTTTCAGAGTCCTGAAAATAAAGAAAACTCTTTGAATGAGAAAGTGTGTCCAAACTTTTGTTCTGTACTTTTTTATATATATATATATATATATATATATATATAAAATTTATTATACACCCAACATATACGATACGATACGATACACTTTATTGATCCCGTGGGAAATTATGGTATCACAGCAGCACAACTTAAATCATCACATGAATTACATAACACAGCACAACAAATAAACACTTTTTGTCTGCTACTTGGCAAAAACCATGTGCGCTATACTAAATCGAATGCGCTGAATCCAAATCTGAAGTTAGTTTTTTTGTAGCACGTCAGGATATTAAGTTATTCCAATTTTTGTGAAAATTAAAATAAGCAATTAATAAAGATACAGAATCGTTATGTCCCACAGTTTCACAACATGTATTATCATTTTTATTGAAAAAGAAGTATAGGTAAATAAACCAAAAAACTTAAAAATCACTTATAGTAGCTTAAGAAATCGCCTTGAACTCAGCAGAGTACTTTTAAAAGTGCTTCAGGCACTTGCTTTTGCGCTTGTGAGTGGTCCTAGTGGCCCGTTGCAAAAACCAGCAGTAATCGCCCATCATGTTGGGGTTAAAGCGACCTGGGTATCTTTTTTCCATAGTAGAAATGTCCTGGTGGAATCTCTCACCATGTTCGTCACTGACATTACCCATATTTGGAGGAAAGAAGTCAAGATGTGAATGTAGGAAATGCATTTTCAATGACATTCGGGCACCATGCATTTCCTATGCTTGAAGCATATTGTCTATTAGTTCAGCATAGTTTTCTGCTCTTTCGTTTCCAAGGAAGTTTTGAACTACTACTATAAATGCATCCCATGCAGTTAGTTCAAGTGGGGTGAGTTCTTTCTTGAAGATTTCATCATGGATTAGTTGGTGGATTTCAGGACCAATAAAGATTCCTGCTTTGAGTTTGGCCTCAGTTTTCAATGCACTAAACTTTTCCTTCAGATACTTAAATCCATTCCCTTGACGATCCATTGCTACTACAAAATTTTTCATTAGTCCTAGTTTAATGTGAAGAGGTGGAAGATAAACTTTAAGTGGATCGACAAGTGATTCGTGTTGAACATTGTGCTTACCAATCTTATGTTCATCTCTATTGGGCCACCGTTTAATTTTATAATGGTTGTTGTCATCTCGACTGTTCCATAGGCACAGAAAGCACATATGCTTAGTGTAACCTAACTGCAAACCAAGGACTAGTGCAACAACTTTGAGGTCAGCACAAATGTTCCATTGATGTTCTGAATATTTAATCAATTTCAGAATGATCTGCATACAATATCTTCAACAATGCCTGAATAGGCGTATGGCCTTTTCTAAGTATAACTCAAAATCTGGACGTGCTGTGCAAATTCTGAGTTCATATTTGGAATTAGCATGTTCAAATTAGTAAAGAACACATGTTTTACCCTCAGTAGCAAAAACATTGTTGTGCTGTGTAATTGACAAGACAGTAGAGTTGACAGAAGAACATTATACATTAGATAAGGTCATACACAGCGGGTGAACTGAAAGTAGAAAAAATAAAGTAGACATTCACCTTGAAGATTTAACACTAACGTGATTGTTGTACATTCCCATAGCAGTTGGCACAAATGATTTCCTATATTTTTCCTTCTTACACCTCAGAAGGATTAGCCGGTTACTGAAGGTGCTCTTCTGTCTCATGAATAGCTCATATAATGGATGTGCATTATTATTCATAATCGCCATACACTTTTTCAGAGTTCTTCTCTCCACTACCTCCTCAAAAGAGTCCAGATTGCAGCCAGCAGCGGAGCTTGCCTTCTTGATCAGCTTATTCAGCTTGTTAGCATCAGAGACCCGCACACTACTACCCCAGCATATGAGTGCAAAAAAGATGGCACTCGCCACTACAGACTGGTAGAACATTTTTAACATTTTGCTGCACACATTAAAAGACCTCAGTTTCCTAAGGAAATACAATCTGCTCATCCCCTTCTTGTAGACCTTCTCTGAGTGGCATCTCCAGTCCAGTTTGATATCCAGGTGGACCCCCAAATATTTGTAACTCTCCACCTGCTCTACCTCTTGACCAGCAATAGTGATCGGTAAACATTCCATCTTTCTCCTGCTATAGTTGACCACCAACTCCTTAGTTTTCTTAACATTTAGTTGTAGATAGTTACCATAGCACCAATCCACAAAATTCGACACCACCCTTCTATATTCCTCATCCCCCTGGTCCCCCCGAATACATCCAACAACCATGGAGTCATCCGAGAATTTTTGAAGGTGGCAAAAATCAGATTTATACTGAAAATCTGATGTATACAGTGTGAATAGAAAGGTCGCTAGCACCGTTCCCTGAGGGGCACCTACACTGCTCAATAATCTGCTAGACACAACCGCTCCCATCTGTACAAACTGTGGCCGATCTGATAGGTAGTCAGTTATCCAATTTCTCATCCCCTCCTCCACCTTCATATCAGTCATCTTTTTGTGTAGTAAAAGTGGCTGCAGGGTGTTAAATTGCACTCGAGAAATCGAAGAACATCGCTCGCACAGTGGTTCCGTCATTCTCCAAAAATGAATGTACAGTATGTAACAGAGAAAGAATATCCCCATATGCCCTGCACCCACTCTGGCCCCAGCTGCAGAGAACACTGGCATCACGTCACAGGCTCCCCCTGATGTCATTACACCTATCCGGGACCCACAGCTGCAGAGCAAGGGCGAAACAGGGAACTAGTGGCCAACTGCTCCTCAATGGTGTTCAACCATGCATCCGAGGAAATAGCAATGGCCACCATCAACCACAGGCCCAGTAATTTTGCCACTGCATAAATTACACCATATACATAGATACTATATTAAAGATAGATAGATGCAGGGTCGGACTGGGGTGTCTGGGGTCCACAGGAGTTAAATCTAGAGGCCACGCTACAACTATATGCAAATATCTGCAGGAGCCCCCACCCAGTCTCCTATGCACAGCAAGAGCCCCCACACAGCCTCCTATACACAACAGTAACCCCCACACAGCCTCCTATACACAGCAGGAGCCCCCACACAGCCTCCTACAGGCAGCAGGAACCCCCACACAGCCTCCTACATGCAGCAAGAGCCCCCACACAGCCTCCTACATACAGCAGGAGCCCCCACACAGCCTCTTACACAGCAGGAGCCCCCACACAGCCTCTTACACACAGCAGGAGCCCCCACACAGCCACTACAGCCCGCACAGACAGATATCCAGCCGGCGGGCCTCCAGCATGGAGAGGCAGGCAGCCGGTGGGCCTCCAGCACAGAGAGGCAGGCAGCCGGCCGGCTTACCACACGGAGAGAGAGCTGGCCGCCTGAACAGAGAGGCAACTGGCACCCAGTTGCCAAGCTTCAAGAAAGGGATGGAGAGACGCCGCTGGAGACAGTACGTTTAGTTTCAAACATAAGGTTTCCCTGCGGCTCCTCCCATCAAAGCCTGCTTCCCGCGCGACAGGAGACAGGAAATTTATGAGTTCTTACCTCTCTGCAGCGCCCCCTCTGAAGCATGGCCGTCGGCGCCCTGTGCGACCGCACAAGTCGCACATGCCTAAAGCCGGCCATGGTCCGAGTACAGTGTATGTTCTCGAATTGCACTCCGTATTATATGCCACTGTGAGCAAGCCCTTACATTGAACATGTTGCCTTTCTGCAATTAGTGTTATAGAACAGGGGATGAAGATCAATATATAGGTTTGTAAGAATGAAATCTGTATCATATAACTTGTTTTCATTTAAATGCTGTTTCCATATAGACTTATGCGGGCGTCAAACGGTACGATCTATCATGCGATCGCACAAGCGATCGTACCCGCCCCCGTCGTTTGTGCTTCACGGGCAAATCGCTGCCAGTGTCGCACAAAGTTGTTATACCGCTGTCACACGTACCTACCTGCTGAGCGACCTCGCTGTGGGCGGCGAACATCCTCTTCCTGAAGGGGGAGGGACGTTCGGCGTCACAACGACGTCACACAGCCGCCGGCCATTAGAAGCGGAGGGGCGGAGATGAGCGGGACGTAAACATCCCGCCCACCTCCTTCCTTCATCATTGCCGGCGGGAGCCTCGGGACGCAGGTAAGCTGTGTTCATCATTCCTGGGGTGTCACACGGAGCGATGTGTTCTACCCCGGATGAACAACCAGCGCAAAGAAAAATAAACGATTTTTTAAAAATGAGCGACGTGTGACAGATAAACGATTTGCCCACGATTTGCAAACGTTTTGCATCGTTCACAGGTGTCACACGGGACGACGTCGCAAACGATGCCGGAGGTGCGTCACAAAAACCGTGACCCCGACGATGCATCGCACGATAGATCGTCTTGTGTGACGCCCGCATTATAGTCATTATAGTGAAAGGTACATACAGGAGCACTGTAATATGCTGCGCACACAACAAACAATATTTTCCTGCCTGGATCTAATGTAATATTTTTTTTCTGTTCATATCTGATCACTGTACCCAACTATCTCTACATTTCCTCCCTTTGCTTTACTCTCAAATGGCCATTCTACTTTGCTTTTTTGGGAAGGGAGTGGGGAAATATCAGAGGTCATAAAAATATGCCAGATCTAATTGCTCTCCCCTCTCTGGTGGGCACATTAGATTTTCAGTAACCTAAAGTATATGCACAGCTTCCTACCACCATAATGGGACAATAATCAGATACCATAGTCATAACATCCTGAGTGACAGGAACCTTTCACTGCAGACAGGAACTTCTTGGTTTTGAGTAATACCACAGTAAAAAAAACAAATGTATTTGCATACTTCCCAACTTTTGAAGAAAAGAAAAAGGGGGCAAACTTTGCATTGTGGCAATTACAACTACACTCCTAGTCACACCCTAAGCCACACCCATTTATTAGTGAGGGACATCCAGCAGATTCCTAGGACTGGAGGGCGTAGACCTAGATCAGGAATAGTCCGCTGTATCTGTACCGCCCCGCGGGCTCGGCTGCGACCGCCGAGTCGCTCGGATCCGTGCTCATACGGTGGGTGGTGGCTCGAGCCTCTAACGGACCCAGGGATCATGTCGCTCTGCAAGCGAGTTGGCGCTACACGCAGGGACTTGACGGGGAGTTCCACGGCCGGGGCCGCGGTGGTTTGGTTTGGGATGTAAGTTCGTGACGCCACCCACGGGTTGTGGTGAATAGATGGACACCACCGCTGCCGTTAACTAGGCCTCCCGGGGACGGTGTTGCGCAGCTTGGTGTTGACCCATCAGTTGGTAGGGGAGTGATATTCCCGGGAGCCCGAGGGAGGTGCTGAGGCGTGGGAGCGGGTGCGTGCTGGGTGCTGATGCTGTGCGGCGCGGTGCGCGGCCCGAAGGCACTGGTGTACTCACTATGACACAATACACTGGAGTCTCCGGTAAACCAAACGGGGTGATGAACGGGGCCCGCAGCCGGCTGCAGCTTCTCCCAGAATAGGTTGGTGGTTTCCGCCTTTCTCCTGCACCTCTTTGTATGAATGTTTGACTCCTATGCCTAAGCAACTCCCCGACTGGTATATGCCGTAGGAGCCCGTTTGCCCACAGACGCTGGCCCTTTAGGTCTCTATGCCTTGGCGGTGGCTTTACCCTGTATGGTTGGGCTGTTGTTTTCTAACAGGTCTTGTGTGGGATAGGTCCTTGAGTCCAGTCCTCAATCAGTTGATTTGACTAAGCCCTGTCGGTTCAGGGTTTTGTACTGGGTCTGAGTACCCCTCCTGGTGCTCCGGTTTCCAATCGGTTCCCCGGTTCGGTACCGGCGAGCCACCGCCCGACCCCGGTCCCTACAGTTCCACTGGCTGTAATCCCAGCTCCTGCAGGCGGCCACCACCATCTGCCTCCTTGCCAAAGGTGACTGGGCTCCGACCCAGCCACTGGAGTAGTCTGTTGGCAGGCCTGGTCACAGGTCTGCCCTTGAACTCATCCTCCCTCCTTCACCGTCAAGGTTACTCCTCACACTCTGCTCTAAAACTTCTGTCTGAACTTGTGTCTTTCCCGCCTCCAGGCCTGTGAACTCCTCGGTGGGCAGAGCCATCCGCCTGGCTCCGCCCCCCTTGGTGTGGACATCAAACCTGGAGGGTGGTGACAAGGGTTTCTTGGTTGGCTGTTGTCACCTACTTGGGGAGGGGGTGGTGTGTGTGTGTGACTACCTGGGACGACCTGACTACTCCAGGGCGTCACATATCCAGGACGGTTGGAACTAGAGATGAGCGGAATGATTCATGGGACTCCAGGCAAGGTGATGGATACCTGGCGGTTGCGAATCTCTTACTTTATGGTCAGTGACGTAACTAGAGTTTGATTGGCCCCGGTGCAAAGTTTTGACCTGAGCCCCCCCCAACCGTACACCGACACTCGGGGTACGGGATAATGATGCCAACACTCGGGGTACGGGATAATGACGCTGACACTTGGCGCTTTCTCTTAGTGCCAAGGTATCCCATGATCTGAAATCCCTCTATCAGCACCCAGCTTTCCTATGCTCTGATATCCATCTTGTCCTCAGTCAGCACCCAATCTTCCCCATGCTTTGCTATACATCTTCCCTCAGCACCCAGCTTTCCCATGATGTCATAGCATGGGAAAGCTGAGTGCTGAGGGAAAGATGTATAGAACAGCATGGGAAAGTTGGATGCTGAGGGAAAGAGCCTCTTTCCCTGAGCACAAAATTTTCTCATCCCATGCTTGTATCTTTGTCCCCCCTCGTATATAGCTCTCCAAATACTATAATGGCCCCCACATAGCATTCCATATAGTATAATGTGACCCACATAACCCTTCATATATTAGAATATACCCCCATAGTCCTCCATGTATTAGAATGTGCCTCCCATATTCCTCAATGCATTATAATTCACCCCATAGTCCTCCATATATTATTCTTCACCCCATAGTCCTATATATAGTATAATGCACCCCCATAGTCCTTCATGTTTTATAATGCATCCCCATAGTCCTTCATGTATTATAATGCATCCCATAGCCCTCCATATATTATACTGCACCCATAGTCCTCCTGTCATGATTGACTCCTGGCTCAGCTGGAGCTGAGCCTTTTTTTTAGTTTCACTTCTAATGCAGGTCACGTTAGGGGTTAATCCTTCCTGCCTCGTTCTGGAGGTCAGGCTGCTTTATTAGGGCACTGTTTCTCTTGGACTTCACCAGTGATACTTCTGGCTCTGCTGTGTTCTGCTCTTGAGTGACCTGTTGTCTGCCCTGCCCCCTCATGACCTCCGTGTTCACCTGACCTGTTAACCTCCTATGTTGTCTGTTTCCATCAGTGTCTCTCCCGTTGTCTTCCTGTTCGTTACTTATCTGTTTACCTTAATTCTGTCTTGTCTTCCCACTCCCCCTCACTTCTAGGCTCTGATTTCCCGGCTACTGACTATTTGCTTCCCTCTGACTACGTTTAGACTTTGCCCTTGTGTACTTACAAGACCTCATGTTGTGACACGGCTTTCTGACGATTCTACTGCCATCTGGTGGGCTTGACTAGTATTACCTCTGCTAGGGAATTCCCTGCTCATACATTTCCCCCACTTTTACGCCCCCTAGTGGTTTACCAGCTAACTACCTTCTCAGATAGTTTCAGGAATCCTCTCAGTCCCACATTACTGCGCTGTACTGCTATTGTACATCTTAGAGTACAGCGTGACACCTCCATGCATTATAAATCACCCAATAGTTCTCCATATATTATTCTTCACCTCATAGTCCTCTATATATTATAATGCAGCCCCATAGTCCTGCAAGTTTTATAATGCATCCCCATAGTCCTTCATGTATTATAATGCATCCTATAGCCCTCCATATATTATACTGCACCCATAGTCCTCCATGTATTATAATTCACCCCACAATTCTACATATATTATACTGCACCCCATAGTCTTCCATGTATTATACTGCACCTGTAGTCCTTCATGCATTATAATTCATCCCTATAGTCCTCCATATATTTTAATGCAGCCCCCATATTTTATAATGTACCCCATAGTCCTTCATATTGTATTATGCAGCCCCCATACGTTTAATGCACTACATAGTCCTCCATGTTTTGTAATGCAGCCCCATAGTCCTTCATATTGTAGTATGCAGCCTCCATACCGTTTAATGCACTCCATAGGCCTTCATGTATTATAATGCAGCCCCATAGTCCTCCATGTTTTATAATGCAGCTCCATAGTCTTTCATATTATATTATGCAGCCTCCATACCATTTAATACACCCCATAGGCCTTCATGTATTATAATGCACTCCTAAATTATGTATAAGGTGTCTTTCATATTGTATTATGCAGCCCCCATACCGTTTAATGCACCCGCATTTAAAAATAATAAGTCCTCCAGAGTGGACACTGAGAGTAAAGGGCCCCTGTGCAAGAATTGACCATGCCTCCCTCCCTAACCTCTCCCACACCTCCCCCCTGCCTCTTGGGGGTCTTCCATTTTAAGTGATATTGTGTTCATTTTCTTGCACTGGGAAAAATTAATAAAGTCGGAGTTACTCATTTTCACCTGGTCCAGTGTTGTCTCTCTGCTACTGATCCATCTATATGCACAGGCTGCAGTAATAATGTCACACGTGACCGCTTTAGCTAATCACAGGGCTCCGCAACTGACGCCAACGTATTTTTCGGATTATAAGAAGCACTTTTCCTCCCAAAAATTTGGGAGGAAAATAAGGGGTGCGTATTAAAATCTGAATATAGCTTACCGGTGGGGCTGTCTGTGTGGCTCTGTGTGCGATTGTCCGGGTGCGTGCGGGCTACCGGGTGCCTGTGGCTGCGTGCGTGTGGATGGCCGGGTGCCTGTGGCTGCGTGCCGGCTGCCTGTCGGTGCCGGCTGCCTCTGTCCAGGCGGCCAGCTGCTTCTTTCTGCGGGTGGGCAGGCAGCCTGCTGGCTGCCATTCTGTGCGTGCGGGCGGGCGGCTGTGCAGACTGCGGTGGCTGTGCGGTGGGTGTCCCAGTGTGTCCGCGGTCCCGGTTTCAAATGATGGTGCCGGGAGTCAGCACGTGTGCAGATGAAGCTCTTGGATGAGAGCTCCATCTGCGCATGCAACGCTCCGGGCGCCATCACTTGAACCGGGACAGCGGAAAGACTGGGACACTCACCGCACCGGCCTGCTCCACCACTGACCCGTCGCCGCTGTTGCCGCCATTGACCCGTCACCCCCGCTGCCACCACTAACCAGTCACCGCCGCTGTCACTACTGACTGCCGCTGCCACAACGGACCTGCCGCCGCTGCCAGCACAACCTCTGCCTCCTGTGACCCTGCTTCACCACCACTGCTGCCCCCCCTCTGGTAAGACAACACGGGAGTATAAAACAGACCCCATTTTTTTCTTACCTCTAAATTTGGGGTGCGTCTTATAATCCGCTGTGTCTTATAAAGCGAAAAATACGGTACCTTTGTGTGACGTCTGAACTCCGTGATTGGCTCCAGCAGTTACATGTAGTCATGACATCATGGCTGCAAACATAGACCAGAGCAGCAGCAAAGAGGACTTGCTAGTCTTGAGGAGGATAAGTGATCTTGAATTTATTGTTTTATCCTAGCACAAAGCCAAGGGCATTAAAAAAATTACAACAGAAAAAAAACAATAAATAAAATAAATATAGATTTATTTATATTTAAATAAAACATCAAACAAAGAGGAACAGCTTAAAATTTTGCACCAGGAGTGGCATAAGGTCACCCAAAAGCAGTGTGAAAGACTGGTGGAGAGCATGCAAAGACGCATGAAAGAATGGGATAAAAAAATCATAGAGTTCCTCTCCTTAGCATTTCTCATCCAGACCAGCGGTGAATGGTTCGTTGCCAGGCGAAAGTGTCGTCCCAACAAATAATAACGCAGGGAATCCAAGGTCCATTTGATGGCCAAGCACTCTTTCTCCACTACGCTATAGTTTTTCTCTGCTGGGGTGAGCTTCCTACTCAAGTAGGTGACTGGGTGTTCAACTGCATCTATCTCCTGTGTCAGAACTACTCCCAGACCCACCTCCGAGGCATCTGTCTGCACTATAAACCCCTTCTGAAAATTGGGATTGATGAGAACGGGCCGTTTACACAGGACCACCTTTAGTGACTGGAATTCTTCCTCCGCTTCAGGGTTCAAGCGCACCATGACCGACTTCTTCCCTTTTAAGAGATCTGTCAGGGGCACTGATCTCTCAGAAAAATTGGTTATAAAATGTCTGTAATACCCCATGATGCCAAGGAAAGCTCTCACCTGCTTCGTGGTAAGGTGCCAGTTTTGTATAGCTTTGACTTTATTAATCTGTGGCTTGATAACCTCTTGGCCTATCACATAACCCAAGTAGCGAGCTTCTGTGAGACCTATTGCACACTTTTTCGGGTTAGCCATCAAAGTTGCGGTTCTGAGTGAGTCTACTACCGCTTGTACCTTGGAAAGGTGTGAATGCCAGTCAGTGCTATAGATGATTATGTCATCCAGATACGCTGATGCAAAATTCTGATGAGGTTCTAACATTATGTCCATCAGCCTCTGAAATGTGGCTGAAGCCCCATGTAGGCCAAAAGGCAAGACGACATAGTGATAGAGACCCTCTGGGGTGACAAAAGCGGTCTTTTCTTTTGCAGATTCTGTCAGTGGTACTTGCCAATAGCCCTTGGTCAGTTCGAGTGTTGTAAAATACTATGCTCGACCGAGTCTCTGAATTAACTCATCCACCCTGGGCATTCGGTAAAGGTCAAATTTTGACACCTCATTCAACTTACGGAAATAGTTACAAAATCGTAACAAACCCTCTGGCTTTGGGATTAATACAATAGGGCTACCCCATTCACTCCGAGACTTTTCAATAACACCTAGTTGTAGCATTTTTTTCACCTCTTCTGAAATAGCTTGCCTACAAGCCTCTGGCACACGGTATGGCTTCACTGGTACCTTGACGTGAGGGTCAGCGACAATGTCATGATGGATTATAGATGTTTGATTGGACAGGTCTGAGAATACGTTGGCATTCTGCTATACTAATTTACGAGACTCCCGTCTCTGCCGCTTTGTGAGACAGTCACCTATGTTCACACCGGATTCCTCATCACCGGTTTCCACCTTGGCCGGTGTCATAGGGTCCGCAGGAGACACAATGGGGGTTACATCAGTCACCATACACTCTCTATCTTTCCAGGCTTTCAGTAGATTCACATGGTATATCTGTTCTGGTATTCTCCTACCTGGTTGATGCACTTTGAAATTTACTTCCCCAATTTTCTCCGGGATCTCATAGGGCCCTTGCCATTTGGCTAAGAATTTACTTTCAGCGGTGGGTACCAACACTGACACGTGATCCCCTTTTTGAAGGACCTGACAGTAGCCTTTCTATTATACCTAGAACAGATGTTCCTTAACAATCGGCATTACCGCTATAATCCAGTCCTGTATGCCCATATTGTGCTCAACTATGCTTTTATGGGGGGTAGGTTCCTGTCTCCCATGCCTCTTTAACAATGTCCAACAGACCCCGGGGATGTCTACTGTATAATAACTCAAATGGTGAAAATCCTGTGGAAGACTGTGGCACTTCTCGGATGGCAAACATCAAATATGGTAATAACATGTCCCAGTCTTTCTCATCCTGGGAAATCACCCTTTTTAACATAGTTTTCATCGTTTTATTAAACCGATCTACTAGCCCATAAGCTTGCGGATGGTACACCGATGTGCAAAGCTTCTTAATCTAAAGACATTTGCACAGTTCTCTGGTGACCTTAGACATAAACGGGGTTCCCTGATTGGTAAGAATCTCCTTAGGCAACCCAACACGACAGAACATGGCAAACAACTCCCGAGCAATAAGCTTCGCCAAGATGTGACGGAGGGGTATCGCCTCAGGGTAACGAGTAGCATAATCTATTACCACCAATATATGTTGGTGGCCCTGGGCTGATTTCACAATTGGTCCCACCAGACCCATGTCATCTGCTCAAAAGGTACCTCTACTATAGGCAACGGTAGCAAAGGACTACAGAAATTTGCTGTGGGTGCGGTTAGCTGACATTCCGGGCAAAATTCACAATACCTCTTAACCTCAGCAATAATCCCTGGCCAATAAAAACGCTTATCTTCTCTGGGGGAGCGTCTTCTCCCCCAGATGGCCACTCATTAGATGGTTGTGAGCTAACGCAAGCGCTTTCTGGTGGTACGGCTGTGGTACTATCAGCTGCTCCACCACTTCATCCCGGATCTTATCAATCTGGTAGAGCAACTCCCGCTTGAGCACACAGTGGGGAAAACTTGCGTATGCGCCGGGCTGCTGTACCACCCCATTAATCACTGACACCCTTCCGCGGGCCGAGATCATGGTGTGATGCTGGAGCTGGGCTGACCCAAAATTATCTGGAGACACCTCCAGCTCTGGGATTGGCTCGAGCACTTCAACCTCACCTGCCATTACCTCTAAGGCAGACCTGTCAGGATTACACTCTGTCCCTATGTTGGCAACACCTACAGCAGGTATCCATGAATTGGGATCTTCAGTTTCAGGTCCCTGACAAACCATTACCTTGGAAGGTCTACGCCGCTTTTCCCACAGAGTCCAGAAAAAGTGCAAGTCTCTCCCAAATATAGCCACATAGGGAAGAGTTAATTACTCCTACCTCATGGAGCATTTCTCCGCATGGTGTAGAAAGGGTGACCATTTCTGTAGAGAACTCTTTGACATCACCGTGAATGCAAACAACCCTCACCTTTCGTCCTGTGGGGTTCAGTCCTGAGATTAGAGAGGCATGGATAAGAGTCACTAGGCTTCCTGAGTCCAAGAGAGCCTCCACCAGGTGCCCATTTACACGTACCTGACCCAGAGGAGTCTCCCCATTGGTAGCAACAGAGTCTGCAGTACATACAATCTGGGTATACAATGACATGCGGTGAGAGTACCCACAGTCCATAGGTTCACCGCCAGTACTTAACAGCGGAAACGACCCTGCTCCGTGCATCTAATTTAGGGGAAACAGGATTCCAGACATCCTTAGTCTGGGGTATACTCTCGGCAGGGGCACGGGATGGAACAAGTCCAGCAGAGGGTCTGGTGCCTTTCACGGTCTCAGGGCTTGTTGTGTTCTGACGGGCTGCACAGATTAACCCAGTGTCTCGGACTAATTCCTGCGTAGCCGCATATTGCTCCACCAAGCTCACCAACTGATCCAGGTTACCTGGATCCCCTTGCCCCACCCAACGTTGAATGGTGACCGGCAAGGTTCGCACAAAGCTGTCCACCACCACATGCCCTATCATCTGGGCTAGGCTCAAGGTCTCAGGCTGGAGGCATTTTTTTACAAGGTGCAGCAGGGCAAAAGCCTGGGATCGTACAGGTTTGCTCTCCTCATAAGTCCACTGGTGTACCCGCTGAGCCCATACATACATGTTAACCCCCATCCGGGCAAGAATCTCACCTTTTAGCTTCCCTTAGTCCCGGCCATCATCAAGGTTGAGGTCAGAATATGCTTTCTGGGCATCTCCCACCAGGACCGGAACAACCACTTCAGCCCACTGTATGAGAGGAAGATTCTCCTGCTCTGCTGTTCTTTCAAACACAGTCAGGAAGGCCTGCAGGTCATCTTCCGTACCCATTTTCCTCATCGCCGCTCTGACTTTATCCTGAGCCTCGTGGCGGACCACAGGTAGCGCCTCTCGCAGGGCCGCCAACTGCTAGATCCACAAGCTGTTGGTGTGCTGTTGCTGTTCATAGGCTCTCTGCTGCTGCAGATTAGCCTGGTGCAGGTGTGCATTGGTCTGCTGCTGCTGTGCATTAGCTTGTTGCTGTTGTGCATTGGTCTGCTGCTGCTGTGCATTAGCTTGGACCAACTGCTTTACAAGTTTTCCATATTGCCAGCTGGCTTAGGGCCGTTTCACACATCTGGCATTTTGCCGGATTGCCGGATCCGGCGCACTCTAGTATAGTTTTTTTTACAGTACAATGGCATAGTGGCAACCTCCGGTCACATGCTGTCATGTGACTGGAGCATGTGACTGAAGCTTGCCGCGATGCCATTGCACAGTATTAACACTGTACTGGAGTGTGCCAGATCCGTCAATCCGGCGAAATGCTGGATGTGTGAAATGGCCCTTAGCCTGCAGTGTTGCTGGCTGGATCAAAGACATGTTGTACAAGGGTATGCCTTAATGATGCCCGCATTCTCCACCATATGTGAGGCAGCGGCTATACAGAGCCAGTCCAGTGAGGCAGTGACCCAGGTTCTTGTTCACACCCATTACAGACCCGTACACCTGGGCACAGCCGGTTCACGTATCATGCAGTCCACAAATAAAAGTCCAGATACTTCAGTGCTGGCCTGTGTTCACTCCACACAGGCAGCATACATAGCACATGTTACTCCGTCAGTGTGGATTCCAGAGTGAGACACCCCCTTCTGGCTCTGCAGGATTAATGTGTTTCCCAGACATGAGCTAATTGGAAAACCCGAATTGGAGGGAGAGTTCTGTCCCACTACCAAACCTACAGAACTCTTGAAAAATAAAAGCCCAAACTGGTTTAATTAAACAAAATACTTGGTCACATATCTTGACCAAGTCCATCCTCTTATTTCATGTTACATATACAGTATATATATATATACACTGTGTATATATATATATATATATATATATATATATATATATATACATACGCACATTCACGCATACTATATATTGATATAGAAGGGTTAATAGTTTCTATATTTCTTCATTTTAAATATCTCATTGTTCCATTAGTATATCTGGTGTAAGTTCATAGTTATTGTGTAGCCTTCAGAATAAGAAATAAGCTCAGGGATTATTATTGTTGTCTGCTAAATGTTCTTCTTATCTCATATGCATGACTCTACATTTTTGTTTTGCTCAAACTTAAAGGTCATATGATCAACTTGTAAATTTCCAGCTAGAAGCCTTTTTTGCTATATCACATTGATCTGTAAATGATATAAATAATCTATACCTTGGCTGAATAAACAGAAAACTGATCATGCTCACTTGAATGCAGGTCTTTTCTCCGAGCGCTCGATATTGACGTAGGCAAAGAGGCCTATGTCAACAGGACCTCACTGGTGATCCCATAAGCTGACTTTTGTGACAAAACAGAACAGCTACAACAGTTTCTGGTGCCCAACGTGGGGCCGTGGCCACCCAGCCTATTTGGAAGAAGGTTTGGGGACTCTTGAGACAGGAAATTTCAGCTGCAGCAAGGTGAGAAGCTTTATTCTTACACTTTATTTCACTCTCTCTGACTTCCCGAATATTCTGGGTAAGGCTGTACACACGGTTCAAGAACTCTGGCATCACCAGTGAGTATTGTTTTTTCATGCATGTCTGAAAGAGAGTTGAAATATAGAGTAATAAGATAATCTGTTGTCCGTCCATTAACTGATTGCATAGATTGCATAGTACGGAATTGGGACAGTCTCTGTATAATTACATTTGCTGTGTTTTGTGTTTTGCTTTGGCTATCTTTGCATTTTTTATGGGCAATACACTGGTCTAGGGGTATGTGTTCATAAGTGGTTTCATACTAATGCCTATGTATAAGTTTAATGGTTATAGGTCATACTGTGGACTGTGAAAAGATGTTCTGGTTGTGAAATGTCACAGGGCATCCTATAAGCTGACTTTTGTGACAAAACAGAACAGCTACAACAAAATACACTGTGATAACACGCTCGGGGATCGCCTTTGCTGGGTTCAAAGGGCACGTATTCACCTCAGGCAGACCGCCGAATTCAAGGTGTAACTGACGCTTGGTCAGATTTATTGCAGTGAAGCATAAACAAAAGAAAAATACCAACAAAATAAATCCTTGCCTGTCCGGCGCTAACTATACACGGTGATATCCTAACTACAAACTGGAGGGCTTCTCCCTTCCAGCTAAACCATACAGACATCAAGCACTGCTCCCACTCACAAGAGTCTCCTACACAGACAGGCTTACTGTGTTCCCAGATGGAGACCCTCCCCCAACTTTTCAGACTCCTTTTACACCAGTCCTTCACCTCCCATTAATCCATTAGTAACCAGGTGATCCTGACCAGGCTAAGTCACATAGGACCGACACCGGGGTGAGATATACCTGCATCCACTAATCCCACATGAGTCTCACATATCCCCCCCCTCTGCTCAGACCACCTCGGCTGAGCAACGGCACCCACAAAACAGTGCACACGAGACAGGGCATCAGCATTCCCCATCTGCACCCCAGGGCGGTGTTCCACTGTAAACCGGTAGGCCTGAAGTGCAAGGAACCACCGGGTCACTCGGCCATTCCGTTCCCTATTCAAGTGCATCCACTTGAGAGGGGCATGGTCAGTGATCAGCCGGAACTTCCTTCCAACCAAGTAATATTTGAGGGACTCCAGAGCCCACTTAATGGCTAAACATTCCTTTTCCACTACCGCATATTTCCGTTCATGCTTATTCAGTTTCCGACTAAGATAAAGGGCCGGGTGTTCCTCTCCGTCCTTCAGTTGCGACAATACCCTATACCAGCGTCAAAAGCATCCGTTTGGACCACGAACTCGCTGCAAAAGTCAGGAGTCACCAGCACAGGTTGAGAGAAAAGAGCTAGTTTCAAGTTATGGAAGGCTTCTTCGGCTGCCGCGGTCCATTTGATCTTTGGTAAGATCTGTCAGGGGAACAGCAGTGGCCGCAAAATTGGGAATGAACCGTCGGTAATAGCCGGCTATTCCCAAAAAAGCTCTCACCTGCTTCTTGTTGACTGGTTGTGGCCAGTTCGGAATGGCTTGTATCTTATCCGTTAGCGGGATCTGCCAATAGCCCTTCGTTAAGTCTAGGGTCGTGATATACCGGGCTTTTCCAAGCCGATCTATTAATTCGTCGACCCGCGGCATAGGGTAGGCATCAAATTTGGAGACCACATTTAGTCTCCTGAAGTCATTGCAGAATCGAATGGAGCCATCTGGTTTCGGTATTAACACAATTGGACTCGACCAGGCACTATGCGATTCCTCGATTACACCTAACTCTAACATAGTCTTCACTTCTCGCGAGACAGCTTCCCGCCGAGCTTCTGGTATTCTGTAGGGCTTTACCTGAACTGTTACCCCGGGCTCTGTTATGATATCATGTTTAATGAGAGTGGTCTGCCCGGGCTTCTCTGAGAAAAACTTGTGATTGCTGATTACAAACTGCTTGACATCTGTCTTTTGCCGCTCTGACAGCGTCTCCACAATCCCAACCTCCGGTATGGTCTGCATGCAGACCGGAAGGGCCAGACCTGCTGACAGAGCTGGACGGTCCTTCCAGGGTTTTATTAGATTCACGTGATAAATCTGTTCAGGCTTCCTTTTACCAGCCTGCTACACTTTGTAGTTTACCTCACCCACCCGTTCCATAATTTCAAAGGGGCCTTGCCACTTTGCCAGGAATTTGCTCTCTGCCGGGGGGCCAGTATCAACACCCTATCTCCGGGTGCAAAAGTACGGATCTTGGCCCCCCTATCATAAATCCTTTTCTGTGCTCCTTGAGCCTGTATTATATGTTCTTTAACGATGGGAATCACCGCGGCAATACGGTCCTGCATTTGGGTTACATGGTCTATTACGCTTTTGAATGGGGTGACCTGTCCCTCCCAGGTTTCTTTAGCGATATCTAACAGTCTACGGGGACGTCGGGCATACAGAAGCTCGAAAAGAGAGAACCCGGTGGAAGACTGGGGCACCTCCCGGATGGCAAAAAGCAAATACGAGAGTAAGTAGTCCCAGTTCTTCCCGTCCTTGTCTATCGCCTTACGGAGCATCTGTTTCAAGGTTTTGTTAAACCGTTCGACCAGTCCGTCCATTTGAGGGTGATATACGGAGGTGCGTAACTGTGCTATTTGTAACAGCCTGCAGAGCTCTTTCATTACTTTGGACATAAAGGTGGTCCCTTGGTCTGTGAGTATTTGTTTTGGGACACCGACCCGACTAAACACATGGACCAGCTCCTTGGCAATGGTCTTGGTGGCCGTGTTACGCAAAGGGATGGCCTCGGGGTAACGTGTGGCATAATCCAAGATGACAAGGATGTGCTGCTGTCCTCGTGCAGACTTGGGGAGGGGTCCCACTAGATCCATCCCAATCCTCTCAAATGGGATCTCGATGATGGGCAGAGGTACTAAGGGGTTACAGAAACGGGGCCTAGGTGCAGAGATTTGGCAGTCGGGACAAGACTCGCAATAGGTGCGAATATCATGATGCATGCCGGGCCAAACAAAACAGTGTAATATCCTTTCGGTGGTTTTTTGGACCCCCAGGTGACCCCCCATCACGTGTCCGTGTGCCAGGTCCAGAACTCTCCGCCTATTGGGTTTCGGCACAACCAATCGTTGCACTGTGTCGTCCCCCTTCTTCTCTATCTGATAGAGAAAGTCATTCTCCAGGGCCATGTAGGGGTAAGCCAGCCTAGTACCTGCATCCACCTGCACCCCGTTTATCATTTTAACATTTTTTATAGCCCGAGACAGGGTAGGATCTCTCATTTGCTCACTTTGAAAGTCATCTTTCTGGACTTCCGAATTCAGCAAACCAGAAGGTTGACACCCGATTACGTCTACCTCTGCTCTGGGTTCATTGGTATCGCCCGCCAGAACTGAAAATGGGAACTCGAGGTGGTTCTCAGCGGATTCCTTCTCTGTCTCCTCTTGTGGGGCATCCTCTAGTGGCTCCGGGCCCACACAAGGTGTGGGAGAAGGACCATCTGTGCGGCTACCCTGGGGTACTAATTGGTTCTCCCACAACTGCCAGAAGTGGGGAAAATCCCTGCCCAAAATGATATCATGCAATAACGCTGGTACTAGTCCCAACTTATGATGCACAGACCCATAGGGCGTAGTAAAGCAGGAGACCGTTGTGAGGTACGAGCAGGTGTCTCCATGCACACATGTCACAGAAAATGTATCTGACGGTCCCATCGGGACTGCCACCAGACTGGCCTTTACCAGAGTCACCACACTTCCTGAGTCTAATAGTGCAACAACAGTATTGTCATCAATGGACACTTCACACAGGTGTTTTTTCATATCGCCTTGACATGCCGCAATACACACTACCCGTGCAACCATAGCCATGCGTTTTTCAAAGTCTGTGACATCACACTGCATCGGTTCTGTAGTTACTGGACAGTTTGCAGCAATGTGGCCCACCTCCTAGCAGCGGAAACACCTCACGGTCCCCTTGCTAAGACCATAGTTTGGCACCTTAGGCCTCACAGGGCAAGCAGTCCTATTTTCCTCCTCCACTGCCTTAGAACTTTTTCCTCCTCCTCCCCTAGACCCTGGAACAGTCTTACCAGATCCTCGTCGAGAAGGGGATGAGGGAGGATGTGTAGCATCATCCATAAGTCCTTCTGTCAAAGAATAACGCTCCACTAGATCCACTAGCTGATCTGCTGTCGTGGGGTTTCCATGGCTCACCCATTTTCTCAGAGCTGGCGGTAGAGCCCTTAGGTATTTATCAAGGACAATTCTTTGTACCATCTCTGGCGCCGTCAAAACCTCGGGCTGTAGCCATTTCTTGGTCAAGTGAATAAGGTCAAACATTTGTGACCGCAGTGGTTTATCGGGCTGATAAGTCCATTGATGAACTCTCTGTGCTCGCACGGCCGTCGTCACTCCCAGCCGGGCCAGGATCTCGGCTTTTAGTTTATCAAAGTCGTGTGCGGCTTCAGGCTCAAGATCAAAGTAGGCTTTTTGCGCCTCACCTGCCAGAAACGGTGCAAGCAAGTCGGCCCATCGCTCCTTTGGCCACTTTTCCCGCTCCGCCGTCCGTTCAAAGGTGGTTAGGTAAGCTTCCACATCATCCTCTGTGGTCAGTTTCTGCCAGTACCGACTCACATGAATCACCCTCTGGTCAGCCTCCGCATTACTCTCAGGTACGGTCGCCAAATGCTGCGCCACCTGCTGCAAAAGTTGGCGGTCTCTAACCGTCGATTCCACCAGTTCCTTCAACTGTGCTGACATCAAGCGATTAGCTTCTTGCTGCACAGCTGCGGATTGTACCAGCGCTTTCACCACGTCATCCATTATGATGCGCTTTAACATGCTGCCCGCATTCTCTACCACAATGTGATAACACGCTCGGGGATCGCCTTTGCTGGGTTCAAAGGGCACATATTCACCTCAGGCAGACAGCCGAATTCAAGGTGTAACTGACGCTTGGTCAGGTTTATTGCAATGAAGCATAAACAAAAGAAAAACACCAACGAAATAAATCCTTGCCTGTCCGGCGCTAACTATACACGGTGATATCCTAACTACAAACTGGAGGGCTTCTCCCTTCCAGCTAAACCATACAGACATCAAGCACTGCTCCCACTCACAAGTGTCTCCTACACAGACAGGCTTACTGTGTTCCCAGATGGAGATCCTCCCCCAACTTCTCAGACTCCTTTTACATCAGTCCTTCACCTCCCATTAATCCATTAGTAACCAGGTGATCCTGACCAGGCTAAGTCACATAGGACCAACACCGGGGTGAGATATACCTGCCCTCATCCACTAATCCCACATGAGTCTCACAACACATACATGTGCATATACACACAAGCACACATACTATACTGTATATACACACAGGCACATATACACATGCTATTTATGCACATATACTTTATGCACACCATTCACATCATATATACATTCACATACACATATACTATATATATACAAACACATGCACAATTAATTTGCACAGATCCAATAAGTATATACTCATCTCTGTTTCTTCATAAGTTGCTGATGACCCGTGGAGTTTGTCCTGCTTTTCCTCTCCTGCTGTGAATGTGGAGATGCTGCCCCTCACCTTTGCCCTCCACTCCTACAGAAATTAACTCCAAACGCACAACGTTAGGAATGTTAGGAATCAGCTCCTCTTTGGCTGCAGCCTCCATCTTCTCCTGAGTGGTGAGTGCCGGAATCTTCTCCCCCGCACTCTTAGCCACGGGAGAGGCAAAGTGTCCTGCAGAGCACTAGCAGAGTTGAGAACTGCAGGGAAGCATAGCATGGGCCTCTTACTGGTTCTGGGGCCCATCAGCAGAGACGTCGAGCGCAGGCACATGGGAAAAATGAGGAAGGATGGAGCCAGCGCTCCGTTCTATCCTTCATCATTGCTGTGTGCGATGACAGGCGAGGGGGGGCCCGGTGCCGCCGCTGACACTGGATCCCCTGACTCGCGGGCCCCATAGTGGCCGTGTGGTATACCACTGAACAGCGCAGCTTCTTTTTCACAGAGATGAGGCAGCTGCTTCTCTGCAGGGCAGATGCCGGGCCCCTAACCCTGCCGGGCCCGGTCGCAGTCGCGATCTCTATGACCGTAGTCCTTACGCCCCTGCTGCTGGTGTACCTGGTGTGGCTTTTGATTATCCAAGGCTGGAGTAACATTGACACAAAAAGCTTTTACAAACATTGCCAACTTCTATGGCAGTGTTAGGATTTGTGCAGACTACAGATTCTATCAATCTACTTGTTAACTTTTTTGATGTCTGTGCTCAGCGCATGCATACTTGGGCATCAACCAACAGACTTGTAGTTCATAGGCATGCTAGCAAGAGTTATTCTCTGCTGGGCTGCTTGTTTTTTTCCTTTGATCACATCCTATGGGGGCAGCAGTCACATTCGCTCCCTTCCTATATACGCTGGCTGGATGCTTCCATTAATGCCAGCTATAGCTTCTCTATACTGATCTGGTGAGGTGATGTGATCCAGCCTTACTTCATTGCTGTAAGCGGTTGTGATGTTAACCCTTGTCCTTTTGGTTGCTGCCTACCTTCTCTTGCTCTTCTCCTTTCTCTCGTTTGTTCCCTTGAGTTTGCAGTGAGTCTGAGTTTTGTTTTTTCCATGTCTGTATTTATCTGTGTTACCATTGCACTCCTGCCCCTTTTTTACCAGGAAAGGCGGGGGTGAACAATTTAGTTCTGGTTAGGAGAATAGTAAGGCACGAGACTCTAGCATCTCCACCATCAAGGATTTTACAAAAGTTAGGTATAGCCTAGGGTCCCCTAGAGGGACAGTACAGGAGCCCCCTGTCCCTCGCTATACTGTAATCACATTGTGACATTATACCTGGCCCTACTTATATTACATTTCAGCATGGATCCGGTTGCTGCATTAGCGATACAATTTCAGACCTTGCCTCTCCAGCTGGCAGAATTAAAAGGGGCGCTACAGCAGCAAGCTCAGTCCTCCACACCAATGCAATCTGTCCTGGTCTCTAGATCATCAGTGCCCAAAAATACTTCTCTCGGAAATATTTTCGAAGAAGCGCAACTGATTTGCTAAGTTCAGAGAGGTGTGTAAGTTATGTTTCTGTTAGTGTCCCCACTCCTCTGGTGGTGAGGAACAGTAGGTTGGAATTATTGTCTCTTTCAAGTAGGCACCAACAAGCATGGGCCTTTTACTTGCCGTTTGACTCTCCTGTATTGTTGATGGTGGACGGGTTTTTCTCGGCACTCCGGCTGATCTATGATGATTATTGCGCTGAATTCCGGCGCTGGTCCATAGACACACAGTGGAATAACCCTGTACTGAAACACCAGTTTTTACAAAAGTTGTCCGAGAGGGTAAAGGTGATGTTGGTTATGTATGAGACCCCTCCTTCTTTACAGAGTGTTATGTCTTTGGTAATACGTATTGATTGCCGATTCCAGCAGAGAACTCATGAATCTAAATGATCTGTGGATTCTGTACCTGTATTATTTTCAGAGGACTCATCCAAACCCATGCAGCTTGGAATGACGTCCCTTGGGGGAGAGCCTTCACTCCACTAAAAAGTGACAGGGTCTGTTTTTTTCTGTGGCAAAAAGGGACACTTTATCAGTGCCTGACCCAGGTTGTTAGGGGTATCCCAAATTAGGTCTACGTATTTCCTCCACAATAGTTTCTCAATGTTTAATACCCTCCAGGGCTAAGGTTGGAGGTCAAGAAATTCTTGTTATGCTTTTTCTAGATAGTGGTTCAGGGGCAAACACAATCAATGAACAATTTGCTTGTTCCACACGGTTGGATTTGAAGGTCTTATCAAATCCTGTTCAGATATTTGCCATTGATTCTTCGCCTTTTACTCAGGGGAGCTTTTTTCAGTGTGAACAGGAGCCGAAACTGTACTGCACTGTACTGTACTGTACTGTATAGCTGTACTGCATTCAGAGCTGATTTCATGTTATGATCTCCAGGACCTTCTTACACAAATGGTATTGGGGTTTCCCCGATTAGCCTTAGATAACCTCACCATAGATTGGAAAACGCAGGAGATAATTAAATGGCATACATATTGTAAAGACCATTGTGTGGGAACCTGTATTTCAGCGGTCACCACAAGCCTTTCTGGTCCTGTTTCTGATTTTTGTGATGTGTTCTCAGAGAAAGGAAGTCAGGAGGTGTCGCCCCATAGCCTTATGACTGCACCATAGATTTGATCCCAGGGGAAAAATTGCCCAAGTGAAAACTGTATAATTTGCCTGGTCCTGAGAGATTCACTTTCAAAGAGTACATAACAGAGAGTTTAGCGAAGGGGCACATTGGACCGTCTACATCGCCAGTTGCGGCTGGTTCTTCTTTGTCACAAAGAAGGATGGTGGGCTACGGTCACGCTTAGACTTCCAGGAGCGCAACCGAATAACTGTTCAAGATCCTTATCGTCTTGCACTCAATCCTAACCTTTTTAATTAGTTTGCCTGTATAAATGGTTCTCTAAACTTGACCTTAGGACGGCCTATAATCTGATTCAGTTTAAACAGGGGGATGAGTGGAAAATGGCCTTTAATACACCGGAGGGGCACTTAAAAATCTGGTGATGCCGCTAAATTCACTGCACTCGTTATTGTTATTGAACGTGAAATAATTTTTCATGAAAAGAAAAAATATCCAACGACGTTTCAACCCACCGGGTCTTTATCAAGTCGCTGTCTGATGGGTGACTGTATAAGGTGAGGAATATAGTGCACTGAAGCACTAAGACAATTGAAAACGGTGCCTTAGAGATAAGATGTGCAAGCGCAGCCACGCCGTTGCTGGAGAATTCTAGTGTAACGTCGGTCATTTCCATAATTTAGGAAGGACCGATGTTACGATGTTGTTCCTCGTTCCTGCGGTAGCACACATCGCTGTGTGTGAAGCCGCAGGAGCGAGGAACATCACCTTACCTGCGTCCTGCGGCTCACGCTGGCTATGCGGAAGGACGGAGGTGGGCGGGATGTTTACGTCCCGCTCATCTCCGCCCCTCCGCTTCTATTGGCCGCCTGCCGTGTGACGTCGCTATGACGCCACACGACCCGCCCCCTTAATTAGGAGGCTGTTTGCCGGCCAGAGCGACATCGCAGGGCAGGTGAGTGCATATGAAGCTGCCGTAGCGATAATGTTCGCCACGGCAGCTATCACCATGATATCGCAGCTGCGACGGGGGCGGGGACTATCGCGCTCGGCTTCGCAAGCATCGGCTTGCGATGTCGTAGTGTGCAAAGTGCCCCTAAGACTCTTCAATGTTTTTTAGGTTTTGCGAAATATTACAGAAAATGTATTAAGAACTTTTCTGCCATATCAAGACCTCTCACTGACATGGCCAAAAAAGGTCCGGCTGTCTCGAGATGGTCTGAGGGTGCTTTATACAGTATGTATTTGACAGTCTTAAAAAATGTTTCTCGTTGGCACCTGTATTGTAACAGCCTGATGTACCTGAGCCTTTTACAGTGGATGTTGATGTGTCAGAAGTGGGTGTAGGAGCTATGTTGCCTCAGTGTCCGTCTCTTGGTAAGCTGCATCCATGCGCCTTTTTCTCTAGGAAACTATTGTCAGCAGAATGTAATTACGAAATTGGTAACAGAGAATTACTTGTGATCAAATTAGCATTTGAGGAATGACGACATATTTGGAGGGAGCTATCCATCCTGTTACTGTAGTTACCAACCATAAAAATCTTCTGAGTCTGCAAAGCGTTTCGCACCAAGACAAGCTCGGTGGTTATTGTTTTTCATTAGATTTAATTTCTTTGTAACTTTTCGCCCTGGTTCTAAAAACATTAAGGTTGATGTTTTGTTTTTGGAGTTTTCCCAGGTAGGGAGCCCTGTGACGAATCTGTCCCCTTTCTTCAGAAGAGAGTGGTGGTGCCATGCTAGGTATGGGGAAACACCAATCGAACGGTGGAAAGGTAGGGAAGGGAGTAGGGAAACCCTGTGTCTAGGGAAGGGGGAGATGGTTACTCCTGATCAAACCTTCCGCTGGCACCCCTTATTACCCTAGATAGATTCTGCACCTATACGCCAAGCAGGATACCTGACCCTTAACTGGGCCCTAACAAAGGAATGGATGGGATGAGCGCTCAGTCAACCTCACTAAGTTCTAAAGAACACATAAGAAATACAATCAGGAGAAAGTAAACAAACAACTTATCTCCAAGGTGACTCAGGGAGAGGTACAGCAACATACAAGAATGTTCCTCCGGATGATTACAAGCCGACTGCTTGCACTCAAAACTTTATAGAAATGTAACTCTAGCACCAGCAAACACTAATGGAAAATGCAGGTATTTTAGGGCACAAGGGATAGTGATGAGGATTAACAGCTGAGGATATTCGCAGGGTCCTAAAAGGAAAAGGATTAACCCCCAAACAGGGAAGATACATAGGTTTCTATATACACCACAGAAAAAAGAATAGAATGTAAGGGAGCACATTTTTAGGCTGGGAAGGACGAAATATTTATGGACCTTCCCAGCTTGATACTACCAGCCAGCAGCAGTCTGCTTTGTCTGGTTATCAAAAACAGAGGGAACCCCATGCCATTTTTTAAAATTATTTATTTAATATGTTAAACAAGGATAAAAACACCGTTTAGTACCACATGAAAGGCACTAAAGGGTGCAAGTGTTCATTATACAATGTACTGCAATAGCAACTAAACTCTTCACTTGCACTTAATTAATTGTAAAACACATCACCACATAGTAAAGAACCGGATATTGTATTATTGCCAGCCACACTGTTTGTTCTAAATGTTACATGCATATAATTTAGGATATTAAAGAGGATCTTTCTGCACCCATGTCCATGTTACTAAACATCTTCATGAATTGCTAGTGCACATTTTATGATAACTTCTTCCCTTATTGAGCCTCTTATTCCTCAGAAATGTATTAATTGACAGCTGGGTGATGCCAGTTGGGGCTATGTGCCTACACAGTGCCCAATAAGTTCTGGCAGTGTCAAACTATGAAAAGACACAACTCTTTTTCTACATGGTAACATTCAGTTGTGTGAAAACGTCTTTGCCCCCTTCCTGGTTTCCTATTCTTTTGCATTTTTGTCAGACATAAATGTTTCAGATCACAAAACAAAGGCAAAGATAACACAAATAAACACAAAATGCTGTTGATAAATTAAGGTTTTTATTATTAAGGGAAAAGGAAATCCAAACCTACAGGGCCCTGTGTGAAAAAGTGATTGACCCCCCCCCTCCCCTTAAAACATAAATTAACTGTGGTTTATCACATCTTTGGGGAGCGGAGTCCAATTTACCTAGCCAGACCCAGGCCTGATTACTGCCACACCTTTTCTCAATCAAGAAATCACTTAGGGTACCATCTCACTAAACGACGTACCAGCCATTCCGACCACAATACAACCTGGTCAGGATCGCTGGTACGTCGATACATGGTCTTTGGTGAGCTGTCAATCAGGCAGATCTCACTAGCGACCAGTGACCAGCCACCAGCGACTCGTGTAACGATGTTGCGCTTGGTAACCAGGGTAAATATTGGGTAACTATGCAAAGTGCTTTGCTTGGTTACCCGATATTTACCCTGGTTACCAGTGTACACCGCTTAGCGCTGGCTCCCTGCACACGTAACCAGGGTACACATCGGGTTACTAAGCAAAGTGCTTTGCTTAGTTATCTGATATTTACCCTGGCTACGTGTGCAGGGAGCCAGCGCTAAGCGGTGTACTCTGGTAACCAGGGTAAATATCGGGTAACTAAGCAAAGTGCTTTGCTTAGTTACCCGATATTTACCCTGGTTACCAGCGTACGCTGCTTACACAGAGTCGGTGCTCGTTGGTCTCCCGCCGTCAAACACGCCAATGTGTGCTGCACAGCGTTAGACCAACGAGCAAAAAATGACCCAGAGCAGTGTGTAATGATCAGCGATTTCACAGCAGGTGCCAGGTCGCTGCTTAGTGTCACACACAGCGAGATCGCTGATGAGGTCACTGGTACGTCACAAAACCTGTGACTCAGCAGCAATCTCGCTAGCTGTCTCGCTATGTGAGAAGTACCCCTTAAATAGGATCTGCCTGACAAACTGAAGTAGACCAAAAGATCCTCAAAAGCTAGACATCATATCGCGATCCAAAGAAATTCAGGAACAAATTAGAAACCGAGTAATTGAGATCTATCAGTCTGCAAAAGGTTATAAAGCCAGTTCTAAAGCTTTGGGACTGCAGTGAACCACAGTGTGAGCCATTATCCACAAATTGTAAAAACATGGAACAGTGGTGAACCTTCCAAGAAGTGGACAGCCGACCAAAATTACCCCAACAGCGCAGTGGCGGCTCATCAAAGAGGTCACAAAACAGGCCACATCAACATCCAAAGAACTGCAGTCTTCACTTGCCCCAGTTTAAGTCAGTATTCATGGCTCCACCATAAGAAGAGCCTGGGGAAAAGTGACATGCATGGAAAAGTTCCAAGATGAAAACCACTGCTGAGCAAAGAGAATATAAAGATGTGTCTCAATTTTGCCAGAAAAGAGGCCTATCACATCTGCTGCCCCCTTTTTATGCTGGTTCATTCTTTCCACCAATGCCTGGTATAGTTTTGCCTGTGTTGGTCTGTGAGGTGTGGTGTCCCAGACTTACTGGTGAAAGTTGTGCATATTACTTGGTGCAGTTGTGGAGTTTACTCCTGTTGGTTTGTAGCATCCTTCCTGCTCGTTTTCCTCCTGAATCTCTTTTTGTCTTAACCTATGTGTGTGCTTGCTGTGTGGCACAGTTTTAGTTTTCCCTTGTCGGTCTTTATCTGTGGGTTTCATCTCACTCCTGTCCTATCTTCCCTAGGATGAGGAGGAGGGAAATCAGATCAGGAGAAGGGCCAGGAAGGAGACTGAAGCCCCCCACCATCAAGAGCATCCTGAGGTTAGGTATAGCATAGGGCCCTCTAACTTCAGGGATAGCTTAGCAACCCTGCATTCCCGCTATCCCATAGTTATTGTGACATTATAACAGATACCGGGAGTAGTGGTAGAGACTCTACTCCAAACATGGGGAGTCTAAATGAAAAACAGTTTGTTTGTTTTTTATTAAAAAAAATTGTAGCCGAGGGACAAGGGTTTAATGTGTTAACTTTCATAGTACAATTCACAGAGAATGGCACAATGCAGAATTCTATAAAAACAAATTCCAGAATTATTATCTTATGGGCAATGCAAGTGTGTATTAAAACAAACAAGTCAGGGCACTGGAAGGTCCTCCTAAGCTCCTGGTCACTTCTGATGTGCAGTGCCATCACATGTAGAACGCCATGTGTAGCGCCCCGACTACATCAGGGTGCAACAGGGAACTGCATCCTGTACTCCAGGGTGCAGGGCTTACCCCCCGTGGTTCCAGGTTCCCATCAATAGTGTCACTGACATCCACACTACAAATCTCAACCACACCTCACACCAGGGCTGGACAGACACACCAGTGGGTTGGTCAAGTTGGAGCACGGCCGCCCACCTAGGGGTCAGGCAGACTGGTGGGAGGGTAGACAAGGAGTTCAGTTGTAGCCCTCAGAGAGTGAGGAGCAGGGAAGTTCCCAGGGAGGCGACAGGTTGAGTCGCAAACGTTGGTCCAGGACCACAGGAGTAGGGGACCGGTGTTAGGAACACTGGATAGGAGTGTAACAGACGCAGTCTAGGAGGACTGTTGGCACCAGAAAGCCCAGCCACCTTACTGGTACCAAGCACGGCGGGGTACAGGACCCTAGATCAGGGAAGAGCTTCAAGCGCCTTGGTAATTAACCTGTGGAGGATAGTCTCTTTATGAACTTTTCCCAAGAGCTCAGAGATTGGAGGCATCAGAACAATGTGGGGGATAGGGTTCTCCAAAATACATAACCCACTAAAATCCCAAGTGCCAGCCACCAAGAGCACAGCTGCCATACACACGGGTAGCAGGGCCCCGAAAGCTTCAAGCCAAGGGGCCACAACTGTCAATCAATTTGTGCACGGAGGCAGGGCTCCGTACTTACCAAGTGACACTGGTGGGAGCGGGCTCCCCCGGACGGGCTCCCCCGTAGAGACTGTGGTGCCTAGAGACTTTGGTCTACCATCTGTATGAGTGTCTGCTTATTCCACCTGATCCAGCACCACGACTACCGCAGTGAGTAATCTGACACTGCACCCTGCTTCCCAAGATCAAGGCACCCGTTCACCAAATACCCACTATCCGGGGCCTTCCCTACCTGCGGAGGGACTGACACCTGGCTGCCCCACACCATCTGCCCCGGTACTCCCATCGGCAGCGGCGGTACTCCCCTTTACCGCAACCCGCAGGTGGCGTCACAAACATTCATCCCCTGTAAATATCCCCATACATTTGAAGTAGCCGCAAGCCCCCGGGTCCGGAGACCCTCGAGCCACAGCAACCCCGGATCTGAGCAGTTCGACTGCTGCTCGGGCGGCACACATGTGCAAAGGCGGGCTTCTGACGTTGTTTTACAACTTCACTTCAACTAAATAAAAATAGCTGTGACTTCAGATTTACATAGAAGGTATCACAACTACAAGATTATCATTTTACTTTGCTTCTCCCAATGTGAGTAATCAATCTTTCCAGATTTACATTCACATTGGAGGTTGACTTCTATGAAAATGTGACTTGCATACAAAGCCAGCTATGACTTTTCTTCTTCCTATAGACACACTATAAATTATTATTATTATTTATTATTATAGCGCCATTTATTCCATTACAAGTGAGAGAGGGTATATGTACAACAATCATTAACAGTACAAGACAGACTGGTATAGGAGGAGAGAGGACCCTGCCCACGAGGGCTCACAGTCTACAGGGAATGGGTGATGGTACAATAGGTGAGGACAGAGCTGGTTGCACAGTGGTCTACTGGACTGAGTGCTATTGTAGGTTGTAGGCTTGTTGGAAGAGGTGGGTCTTGAGGTTCCTCTTGAAGCTTTCCACGGTAGTGGAGAGTCTGATGTGCTGAGATAGAGCGTTCCAGAGTATGGGGGATGCACGGGAGAAATCTTGTACGCGATTGTGGGAAGAGGAGATAAGAGAGGAGCAGAGTAGGAGATCTTGTGAGGATCTGAGGTTGCGTGCAGGTAGGTACCGGGAGACTAGGTCACAGATGTAGGGAGGAGACTTAGTTGTGCATGGCTTTGTATGTCATGGTTAATGTTTTGAACTGGAGTCGTTGGGCGATGGGAAGCCAGTGAAGGGATTGGCAGAGTGGCGAGGCTGGGGAGTAGCGAGGGGAGAGGTGGATTAAGCGGGCCGCAGAGTTTAGGATAGATTGGAGGGGTGCAAGAGTGTTGGAAGGGAGGCCAGAGAGCAGGAGGTTGCAGTAGTCGAGGTGGGAGATGATGAGGGCATGCACTAATGTTTTTGCTGACTCTTGGTTAAGGAAAGCACGGATCCGGGAGATGTTTTTGAGTTGTAATCGGCATGAGGTGAAGAGGGCTTGGATGTGTGGCTTGAAGGATAGAGTAGAGTCGAGGGTTACTCCAAGGCAACGAGCTTGTGAGACTGGGGAGAGTGAGCAACCATCAAGTTTGATGGAAAGGCTTGTTGGAGGAGATGAGTGAGGAGGAAAGACAATGAACTCTGTTTTGTCCATGTTAAGCTTTAGGAATCGCGCAGAGAAGAAGGATGAAATAGCAGAGAGACATTGTGGAATTTTGGTTAGTAGAGAGGTAATGTCAGGTCCAGAGAGGTAGATCTGTGTGTCATCGGCATAGAGATGATACTGGAAGCCGTGGGACTCTATGAGCTGTCCCAGGCCGAAGGTGTAGATGGAGAACAGCAGGGGTCCAAGAACTGAGCCTTGGGGGACACCGACAGATAGGGGGCGAGATGAGGAAGTGGTGTTAGAATGTGAGACGCTGAAAGTTCGGTCGGTTAGGTATGAGGAGATCCAAGATAGGGCCAAGTCTGTGATGCCCAGAGATGAGAGAATCTGTAGTAGGAGGGAATGGTCTACTGTGTCGAAGGCAGAGGACAGGTCCAGGAGGAGGAGGATAGAGTAGTGTCGCTTGGCTTTGGCGGTTAGTAGATCATTAGTGACTTTAGTTAGGGCAGTTTCAGTGGAATGATGCGGTCGGAAGCCAGATTGTAGCTGGATGCGGTCGGAAGCCAGATTGTAGCTGGTCAAAGAGGGAGCAGGAGGAGAGGTGTGAGGACAATTCAAGATGGACATGCTGTTCCAGTAGTTTTGAGGCGTAGGGGAGAAGGGATATGGAGCGATAGTTTGACACAGTGGATGGGTCAAGGGAGGGCTTTTTGAGGATGGGTGTAATAGAGGCATGTTTAAAGCATGAAGGCAATACACGGAATAAATGCCATGTATCATCCAATGTACTATAGGGCAGCATGGTGTTCCTATAATTCTGTGTTAGGCTATGTTCACAGTTCCATTTTTTTGCATCAGTCACTTGCGTTGCTTAACGCTTGTGACTGATGCGTTGTACAATAGATGACAAGAAAGCGGATTCCGTTGAGAGAACGATCAGCTGATCACTCTGAAAACCCGGCTGCCGGGCGATCAGCTGATCACTCTCAAAAGCCGATCAGCTGATCGCTCTCAAAAGCCAGCCGCCGGGAGATCAGCTAATCGCTCTCAAAAGCCGATCAGCTGGTCGCTCTCAAAAGCCGATCAGCTGATCGCTCTCAAAAGCCGCCCGCCGGGAGATCAGCTGATTGCTCTCAAAAGCCGATCAGCTGATCGCTCTGAAAAGCCGGCTGCCGGGAGAAATGCTGATCGCTCTCAAAAGCCAATCAGCTGACTGCAATGAAAAGCTGGCTGCCGGGTGATCAGTTGATCGCTCTCAAAAGCCGATCAGCTGATCTCTCTGAAAAGCCGGTTGTCAGGCGATCATTTCAGTTTAAAACCTGCGGGGGGGGGAGAGAGCGAGAATGGAACTGATTTTACATGATTTCGGACGTTCTGCTGGACATGCTGGGCATGCTCAGTAAAACGTGACGGATTACTGCACTGGAATCCGTTACGTGACGCAGGATAACGGAATCCTGCAACATAGACTTACATTATGCCTCCTTACGGATTCCAATGGAATCCTGCGGGGTGCTTTTTTTGCCGCAACAAAAAACGTTACATGCTGCGTCACTCCCGCCCGACGGTCAGTCAGTAAACAACTGATGCGCCGCGCGGCGGAGGCAACGCTGGGTCATCAGTCACAATCCGCCGCTCATGCAAGTTTATGGGAAACAACGGAATCCGCCAAACGGATTGCGTTGTTTATCAGAGCGGCGGATTGTGACTGATTCTAAACAACGAAAATGTGAGCATAGCCTTAAAGCCCCGTTACACGCAATGACATATCTAACATATATCGCCGGGGTCACGGATTCCGTGACACACATAAGGCATCGTTAGCGACGTTGTTGCGTGTGACACCAACGAACGGCCGTTAACGATCAAAAATACTCACCGTATCGTTGATCGTTGACACATCGTTAATTTTCAAAAAATCGTTGATTGTTGAGGACACAGGTTGTTCGGCGTTCCCGAGGCAGCACACATCGCTATGTGTGACACCTCACTACCGCACTCATCATCACACACATCCCGACACTACCGCACTCATCATCATCACACACATCCCAGCACTACCGCACCCATCATCATCACCGCACACGCAGGCACTACCGCACTCATCATCACACACATCCCGACACTACCGCACTCATCAGCATCACACATATCCCGGCACTACCGCACCCATCATCATCACACACCCCGACACTACCACACTCATCATCATCACACACATCCCGGCACTACCGCACCCATCATCATCACCACAAACGCAGGCACTACCGCACCCATCATCATCACCGCAGACACAGGCACTACCGCACTCATCATCATCACACATATCCCAGCACTACCGCACTCATCATCATCACACACATCCCGGCACTACCGCACCGATCATCATCACCGCACACGCAGGTACTACCGCACCCATCATCACCGCACACACACAGGCATTACCTCAGTGACGTTCCCGCTGACAACGTGACTCCCTTTAGTTTCTGTGTGGAGCTCACAGGAGCGGCGGTGTTCTTCTGCCGCTCCTGTCAGCTTCATGTAGCAGAGCTGGATGTGTTGCGGGACCTGGAGGGGTATTTGGGGATTTTAATGAAGTGGTGAAAGAGGGTGTTTTTTTATCTTTTATTCCAAATAAAGTATTTTTTCGGGTGTATGTGTTTATTTACTTTCACTTACAGATTAATCATTGTGGGTGTCTCATAGACGCCTGCCATGATTAACCTAGGACTTAGTGGCAGCTATGGGCTGCTGTTATTAACTCCTTATTACCTCGATTGCCACTGCACCAGGGCAATTCGGGATGAGCCATGTAGAGTCCCGGGACTGTCGTATCTAATGGATGCGGCAATTCTGGGTGGCTGATGGCTGATATTGTTAGGCTGGGGGGTTCCCCATAACGTGGGGCTCCCCACCCTGAGAATACCAGCCTTCAGCCGTGTGACTTTACCTTGGCTAGTATCAAAATTAGGCGGGACCGCACGCCAGTTTTTTAAATTATTTACTTATTTATTGTACTGCACGATATAGACCCGCCCACCGGTGGCTGTGATTGGTTGCAGTGAGACTGCTGTCACTCATCGTGGGGGTAGGTCTTACTGCAACCAATCATAGGCGCCGGTGGGCGGGGGAAGCAGTGAATACCAGATGGAATAATGATCGGCTGGCATTTTCAAAAGAGGAAAAGCCGCCGGAGCTTTGTGACAACTGTGCAGCATCGCGCCCATGATCGGTGAGTATGAGAGAGGGGGTGAGAGGAGGAAGAGAGACCAGGAGTGATTTTAAACGATTTTGATCGTTCTGCTGGACATGCTGAGCATGCTCAGTAGAACGTGACGGAATCCGTCAGCGGATTCCACCGCTTAGCGCATAGCGGCGGATTCCCCACCATAGACAATCATTACACACCTTGGCGGATTCCAACAGAATCCGTCAAGGTGCGTTATTTTAATGACCCAAAAAATGCTACATGTAGCGTTCCCTCCGCTCGACGCTGCGTCAAAATAACAATGCAGCATCGTCCAGCAGATGAAACGCAGACACTTGCGTTACAGTGCATCGTCAATACAAGTCTATGGAGAATAGCGCAGTGCGTTAACGGACTGTGCTATTCTCCATAGCGGCGGATTATGCTGAACGCAAGCGTGAAAGTAGCCTTAAACAACTGTTAAAAAAAAACCACGCGCTTCATAACACAACCAATATATTGTGCATGTAGACTTTACAAAAGTTTGACATTAGACTTTAGAGTTAGACTTTATTTTTACATCAGGAAACATCATTTTGACTAAAAATACTATTAAAACATCAACAAAAATTCTGCAAAATGCTGTGTGCATTTAGCCTAAATGCTTATTCTGATGTCTGTTTTTCAAGTTTATGTTTAGCCTTGCTGATTAGAGATAGAACACTAGCCAATAATAATGAGCGAGCACTACCATGCTCGGGTGCTCGGTATTTGTAACGAGCAGTTGGACGCTTGGACGGGCTCGACTAAAGTAACGAGTATAATGGAAGTTAATGGGGGACTCGGGCATTTTTCTGAAAGATAGTGCTCTGCTGTAGTGTCTGTATACTTTTTTACTTCCTCCCCACCCTAGGAGATGTGGTATTATCAGACCATATCCCTGTAGGGTCAGACATGGCCATTATAAAGTAAACAGATATTGCAGCATAGGATCGCAAATTATTCTCTTTCTGAGGTAAAAGATTTTTTTAAACAGGCAGGGAAATGTTTTACCTCACAGAAAAAAAAATCACTTGTGATTCTGCTCTGTAATGTGTGTATACTCTTTTTCAACCTACCCTGCCCAGGAGCTGTGGTATGATCAGATCATGGCCCTGTACAGTTAGACACGGCCATTACACAGTACATAGCACATACTGTATATAAGATTATCTCAGAATAGGAACAGTTTTTTTAAACACATCCAATTGTGGAAATTATTATTCCAAGATCTAATGAATAAAATCAACTTTGAAATGAACTTTGTTTGTGGAAAAACACCTTTAGGCTATGTGCGCACGTAGCGTAATTTCATGCATTTACGCTGCGTTTAGCACTACAGCGTAAATGCATGCGTCCTTCGTCCCCTGCACAATCTATGAAGATTGTGCAGAATCTTTTTTGAAAGCAGCTATTTGAGTGTCAAAAATTTAACAAAATCACTGCATTTAACCCCTTCACGACCATGGACGGATCTTTCCGTCATGGATCGTGTCCCGGTAAGCCCCGCCCTCTGCCGCGGGCAGGCGGCGTGGATCGGCACACATATCAGCTGTTTTCAACAGCTGACATGTGTGCCTACATGTTCCGAGTGGAATCGCATTCCACCCGGAACATTAACCCCTTAGCTCTCGCTGCCAAAGTCTGGCAGCGAGATCTATATGCGCGCGGCCATGTTTTTTACTTACCACCGCCCCCTCTGGACGTCACGTGAGTGATCACGTGAGGTTCGGTGGTTGCCATCGTAGCACAGGGTCATGTGATGACGCCTGCTGCTATGAAGTTTCAGTTTCATTCTTCCTCGGCACGGAGCAGAGGAAAAAAGAAAGTGACTATTTCTGCTGTTTACAGCGGTATAGCTGTGATCAGCAGATAGCGATCAGCAATCGGATTGCTGATCGCTATAGCCCCCTAGGGGGACTAGTAAAATAAAATAAAAAAAGTAAAAAATAAGTTTTAAAAAATTAAAAAAAAAACAAAAAACCTAAAAGTTCAAATCACCCCCCTTTCCCCCCATTGAAAATTAAAGGGTTAAAAAATAAATAAATATACACATATTTGGTATTGCCGCGTTCAGAAATGCCCGATCTATCAAAATATAAAATCAATTAATCTGATTGGTAAACGGCGTAGTGGCAAAAAAAGTCCAAACGCCAAAATTACGTTTTTTGGTCGCCGCAAGTTTTACGCAAAATGCAATAACAGGCGATCAAAACGTAGCATCTGCGCAAAAATGGTACCATTAGAAACGTCAGCTTGAGACGCAAAAAATAAGCCATCACTGAGCCATAGATCCCGAAAAATAAGAACGCTACGTGTTTCGGAAAATGGCGCAAAACGTGCGCCACTTTTATTGGACAAACTTGTGAATTTTTTTAACCCCTTAGATACAAGTAAATCTATACATGTTTGGTGTCTACAAACTCGCACCGACCTCAGGCATCATACCTACACATCAGTTTTACCATATAGTGAACACAATGAATAAAACATCCCAAAAACTATTGTGCCATCACACTTTTTTTGCAATTTTTCCACACTTGGAATTTTTTTGCTGCCTTCCAGTACACCATATGGTAAAACTTATGGTTTCATTTAAAAGTACAACTTGTCCCGCAAAAAACAAGCCCTCATATGGCAAGATTGACGGAAAAATAAAAAAGTTACGGCTCTCGGAAGAAGCAAAAAACAAAAACGCAAAAACGGAAAGTGCCCCGGGGCTGAAGGGGTTAAAAATGAAGCATGTCACTTCTTTCATGCGCTTTGGATGCTGCTCCCACTCTGTCTGTGGGAGAGGCAGCATCCCAAGCGCATGAAATCGGCATCTATTCTGCAAACACACTGCATCCATTAGGCCTCTTTTACACGTCCATGAAAATCACGCACGTTTTCACGGATGTGTCAAAGGTGCGTATTGCCCTCGGTGTGCCGTGTGTATGGCACACGTGTGTTCTCCGTGTGTTATCCATGATAACACACGGAGAACGGGAACTTTCTGCTCACCTGTCCCTGGCGTCGCTGTCCGTGGTGCTGATCTTTGGTCCTGCTGACTCCCCGCTGCTGCTTCCGGCCGCAGTAAAGTGAATATTCAATTTGCATAATGAGCGGCGGTCGGAAGCAAGTGACAGCAGCGGCAGAGACTGCAGGGTTGGAGAAGGTGAGTAAAGGTTTTTGTTTTTTTTCTCGCAGATACATGTGTTTTCTCAGGTGTGTGAAACACGGAACACATCCGTGTGGTCCGTTTGTGTTACGTGTGACCCGTTTGCGTTCCGTGTGACACCCGTGATGCCGGAGAAAACGTGGACATGTCTATGTGTGGAGCAAACGTGAACACGTATGCTCTACACGTACACACGGTCCATGGCAGAATATGCACGTGAACGCAGACCCATTGATTTTAATGGGTCTACGTGTGCCCGTGTCTCCGGTACGTGAGAAAACTGACCATACACGTACCGGAGGCACGGACGTGTGAAAGAGGCCTTAAGCAGTTTTTCTGCAGTGAGCGCACATGTGCTGCCAAATTGCTGCAGAAATTTCAGCATGTGTGTGCGCATATAGCCTTATTTCAACAGAAATGTAAAAAACATATGTCTCTTAGAAGGCAAGGAGAAAAACCAATGTGAAAAATGGCTGCTGCACAAGAGCTTAAAAAAGCTTATCAAAAAATATTCCCACATACTGTAAAGACGAATTCGAGATACAGAATTCTAGATACAGTACCACCAGTAAGAGGCCATTATTACCCTTACCTACTGCATTCTCAACCCCTTCCCTGTAGACTGTGATCCCTCGCGGGCAGGGTCCTCTCTCCTCCTGTATCACCCTGTGCCATGAAATGTTCATGATTATTGTACTTGTCTATGTATGCCCCTTTTTCACATGTAAAGCGCCATGGAATATATGGTGCTATAATAATAAATAATAATAATATTCTTCAAGGGGTAACATAAGCAAAGTTCACACAGAGTTTATTGAGGCATTTAGTGGGTGAATCCTCTCCTAAATCTTTTCAAGAAACACTTGAAAACTCTTTTCATTTTTATATGAAATCTACTTTGCTGTTCAAATTAAAAGTCTGTGTTTTTTTTCCTAAAAGGATTTAAAAAACACCTGAGAGAAAAAGTGCATGCCACATCTTTGAAGCAGATCTGCTCCAAAATAAGCACTGTCTAATCAGAAGGCTGCAAAAAAACAAAACCCAAAACACTTTAGGAAAAAAACTCTTCCAAAGCCTCTTCAGGAAACGAAAGGTTAGGATGAAACAGAGTTCTCCTTGGAGCAGAACCACTCAAAAAGCCACCTTGAAAATTGTTTTTATGATGTGTCTGCACTGAGTCTTTTGAGCAGAAGCTTTTGGAAACTACAAGTTTTTGAGGAGGATTTTGGAATTTCTCTCCCAAAACTCCTAAAAAAACTCAGCGTAAACGTACCCTTAGGGATTCCCTTTAAATGATAAGAGTTTGGTTTTTTTGGAGCAGAAACTCTTCAACTCCAACTTAAAACTTCTCAAAAACTTTTCGTTTATGCTCAGTTTTCACTCTATTGGGTTTGTTTCAACTGAGCTTTTATGCCAAAATTTAGAAAAGTTGCAAAATTTTTGCAAAATGCGTGGCTGTGCTAAAATTTTGCAACTTTTGTAGTATTCACACCATTTTCGCCCAGCTCTTGTGTCGCCCAGGGAAGGGTATACTCGGTCTTGGGCGGTTGCAAATGGGAATGTCACTCTGGTGGCCATTGGCCGGTCCCGTTCCCTGGAGCTTCTCTTGTAAAAGGGGAATTATTTTAAATAGGGATGAAAGTTAGTGTACCCCCTGCGGGTTGCGGTTAAGGGTGAAGAACCACCGCTGCTGAATGTTAGTACTCCCAGGGCTGGTGGTGGTTGCAGCAATGATGTTGGGCCCTCCGCAGGTAGAGCCGTGCCTGGGAGTTGTTAAGGGCAATAACGGAGACCACACAAGGTTGTAATGAACAGTCTCTACTTACTCCGACCCACGGATGACTGGCTCAGGTCCCATGGAGTATCAGTGCCACTGTAGTGACCCGGGTTGCTCTGTCTCCGGCACTCGCTGTTGATTGGATCCCCGTAGCATAGAGCATTTGAGGGCCCGACTGTCGCTTTTTGGGGTATCAATCTCCTTCTCCGTACAGCGGGCACTGCGGACCCTGTGGGAATGGAAAGTGTCCGAGCCCCGATAGTTTACTGCTGATGCCCCCGGATTATTTGGTTCGGTGAAGTTCATGAAGGTGTCCACACCATGCAGGTGATTATCAAGCTGTGTAGAATTGGCGCCTGATCTAGGGTGCTATGCCCCGTGCGTGCTCCAGTTCCAGCAGTACTTGTCTGTAAATGCCCTAGTGACCCCTCTCCTGTGCCCCCGGGTCACCGTTGCACGGACCCAGCTCGAGCATGTCCGCAGACCTCTCTGTTCCTAACTCTGGGCGACCATCCCCTTACTTGATTAACCCTTTAGTCCCAGTGTGGAGTGGAGAACTAGGATTTTGGTTGTGCTTTGATGGTATCGGCACTAGTACTTCAGGTCCCAGGGGGTAGGTCCTGCATCCCCAAGAGGATGCAGTTCCTTGTAGTGCCCTGAGTGGCTCAGGGGCGCTACATTCTGACACAGTGGATGGAGCTGGAGAGGCTTCAACTCCTGCTTGTCAAATTCATGGTGAGTGCCCCAATTCTTTACACCACAAATCTTACTGCCATACCCGATTGGAGTAAGATTTTTGGCGAGGCGTTCTCTACTTATCGCACACACTGGATTCTTTAAGAGGTGGGCGCATTTTAATGATTCAGCAGTATCAGGCTCCAGCATGCCTCCTCATTAAGACCAACGTGAAAAATTCTGGGCCTTAGATTACCATAAACATTGAGAGGTTTTACTAACATATACTGTAATGGTCTCATATGGCCCCATTCACCAGACGGAGGCCAAAAGTGTGTTTTATCAGCTTCCGTCTGTCCACTATGTGACTGTCCACTATGTGACTCCCTTACTACTTACCTGTACAGTAGAGCACAGCCAACTGCACTCGCCATATAGAGGGTCTCTGAAAATAAATGAAACAATGCTGTGTGTGATGCTTTACTATGGGTTCCTTATGGCAGGCAGGTGCCTAGTAGTGATCAGTGAGCACTACCATGCTTAGTAGTCAAAACGAACAAGTCAGACAATTGGACAGGGCTCGGCTCAAACACCAAGTATAATGGAAATCAATAGGAAATTCGAGTATTTGTCCGGAGTACTTGAAATGAGCAGGTCAGACACTTGGACAGGCAAGGCTCTTGTACCGCATATGAAGGAAGTCAATTGGGAATTTGAGCATTTTCCCGGAGTACTCGATATGAGCAGGTCAGACACTTGGATCGGGCGTAACTCAAACACTAAGTATAATGGAAGTCAATAGGGAAATTGAGCATTTTCCCGATGTACTCGATATGAGCGGGTCAGACACTTGGACCAGTGCGACTTGTGTACTGAGTTTAATAGAAGTCAATAAGGAACTCAAGCATTTTTCTGTAAGATTTTTTGGAAAAATGTTCGAGTTTCCCATTGAATTCCATTATGCTTGGTACAGGACTTGAGCCCATCTGAGTGTCTGACTGGTTGGAGTACTGAGCATCCGAGTATGGCACTACTCGCTCATCACTGGTGTCTAGGCATGGATACTGTGCCCACTGTGGGGAACATACCCACTGAGCGTAAGCTCCTGACAGTGGACACAAATGCAGCCTGGCCCAGTCTTACGTCTTTGAGGCGGACTCCGAATCTGACACATCAAACCAAAGGCCACAACAAAAACATTTCAGGAAATAAAAATCCTCAGAAGTAACTCCGGGGAAATAGAAAGTCTTCAAAGAATGATCGTTTCCTGAAGCAGTTTTCCCGTAAAAATGTGTAATTTTTGACCGCTAATGTAGGGCACCGATTCGTGGTCTGTGGGCCAGGTCAGTAATCACTGGCCACGGCTCGGAGTCTATTACTTTCAGGGATACCTGGCGTGGCTTTTGATAAGCCTACTTAGGTCTTGTGCGCACTAGGCGTTTTTGCTGCGTTTTTAGTGGCGTTTTTGCGCTGAAAACGCAGTGACATTGCTTCCCCAGCAATGTCTATGAGTTTTCATTTTTGCTGTCCACACACAGCGTTTTTTTTTGTAGCTGCGTTTTTGTGGTGACCACAAAAACGCAGCATGTCAATTATTTCTGCGTTTTTCACCCATTGAGTTCAATGAGATGTTCAAAAACGCAATGAAAAATGCATAAAGCTGCGTTTCTATGACTAAAAACGCAGCTATAAACGCAAGGGGTGGTTACTAAAGTGACGTGTACAGGAAGAGGATTATAGAATAGCAAAAAAAATTTTTCAGCTCACCTGCAACCCGGACTGCTGTTCCTTGCGGGTGCCTGGAATCCACCGGTAGGTCCAACCGGTAAAGACAGTGACATAGGAAGAAAGGAAGGGATCCGGCACTAATTTCTTCTTAAAATAAAATCATTCAAAAGTTTATTGGATTCTTAAAAAATTCCTGTGACTTATGAATAAGGACTTTTTGTGTTTTTAATGTAAGTCCGAAACGCGTAAAGTTCCCATGCCTGGTAACCCAATCCAATAAACTTTTGAATGATTTTATTTTAAGAAGAAATTAGTTCCGGATCCCTTTCTTTCTTCCTATGTCACAGGAAGAGGATTCCATCTGTTGGTAAACACAGAAGCATGAATCTTCCCGGTACCGTCACCACTGCTTCCACAACCCGCCCGGTGCCATGTCAGCTCCTGTGCGGCGCCATGTCTGGGCAGGAGGTGGAGGCAGCGGCGAAAACAAAAGTCAACAGTAGAAAAAAAAATGTCATACTCACCTGTCTGCAGACTCCCGGTGCCATCCCCGCTCCCAGCTCCTCCTCCCGGTACCGCCGCTCCGGCTGTGTGCAGTCTCCCCGGGCACGTACGAAGCCTGCAGGACCTGGCGATGGATCACCTGATGCAGTCACCTGATGCGTCAGCTGATCGTAATTCTCGCGGTGTCGCAGGCTTAACTTATCAGCTGATCCTGCCGTCAAGAGACTTCATCAGCTGATTACCGGCAGCTCCTGCAGCGATGGGACAGGATCAAACTCTCATCCGACCGCTCCAGGAGCTGCCGGTAATCAGCACGGACGTGACTCAGTATTTTTTTTTTTCTACTGATGCATCAGCTGATTGTATAAACGGCTTTTATACAATCAGCTGCTGTGTGATGTGATTCACGTCCTTTAACCTGACATCATCTGATCGCTTTGCCTTCCAGCAAACCGATCAGATAATATTGGATCCGGATTGGACGGCACGGGACCCTTGACCCAGGATTACTGCGGAGGGGGGTTCTTTATTTCAATAAAGATGGAGTCACTAATTGTGTTGTGTTTTATTTCTAATAAAAATATTTTTCTGTGTTTTTTTTATCTTTACTAGAAATTCATGGTGGCCATGTCTAATATTGGCGTGACATCATGAATTTCGGGCTTAGGGCCAGCTGACAATATACAGCTAGCCCTAACCCCATTATTACCCAGCGAGCCACCCGGCATCAGGGCAGCTGGAAGAGTTGGAAACAGCGCCAGAAGATGGTGCTTCTATGAAAGCGCCATTTTCTGGGGTGGATGCGGACTGCAATTCGCAGCGGGGGTGCCCAGAAAGCATGGGCACCCTGCACTGTGGATTCCAATCCCCAGCTGCCTAGTTGTACCTGGCTGGACTCAAAAATTGGGCGAAGCCCACGTCATTTTTTTTTTTTAAATTATTTCTTGAAATTCATGAAATAAAAAAAAAAGGGGCTTCCCTATATTTTTGATTGCCAGACGGGTACAAATAGGCAGCTGGGGATTGGGGGCAGCCCGTAGCTGCCTGCTGTACCTGGCTAGTATACAAAAATATAGCGAAGCCCATGTCATTTTTTTTTTTGTGCAAAAAAACTCCTGCATACAGTCCTGGATGGAGGATGCTGAGCCTTGTAGTTCTGCAGCTGCTGTCTGCTCTCCTGCATACAATCCTGGATGGAGGATGCTGAGCCTTGTAGTTCTGCAGCTGCTGTCTGCTCTCCTGCATACACTAGTTCTGCAGCTGTCTGCTCTCCTGCATACATTAGTTCTGCAGCTGTCTGCTCTCCTGCATACATTAGTTCTGCAGCTGTCTGCTCTCCTGCATACACTAGTTCTGCAGCTGTCTGCTCTCCTGCATACAATGAAGAACATATTGAAGAAGGAAATGACATCAGACCTTTTTTTTTTTTTCCATCAACAATCTTTAATGGCATTGTTCACTGATAAAAAACGAAGTGAGCAAAAACGCAGCAAAAAAAACGCACCAAAACGCGGTAAAACATGCGTTTGTGCCGCGGGTGCGTTTTTAAGACAAAAACACATAAAAACGCAGCGTGAAAAAAACGCCTAGAGTGCACATACCCTTACATGGCCATAGACCGCAGTACTGCGAATCGATAACCCTGTGTGCACGTCTGCTTATGGCCGATTTACACAAGCCAATAATTGGGAAACGAGCTAAAAAGCCCTCACTCCCAAAGAGCGGCCATTTATAGGCAGCTCATCGCCTGGCACTGGTGACTGTTCTCGGCGGCACATCGTCCTGAGTCACCAATGCATGTGCTGCCGAGAACACCATACTGTGGGCGCTCAGGAGAAAATCCTGTCAGAGTAAAATCAAATGTCAGACACCTGGAGAGCTCACTGTGGGCCTGACTCTGAGGTGCAGCATGAGGTGTGTGACCGGGACTACTGTGTGACAAGGACAGTCTGCCTTCCAGTGGTGGGGACACTGAGAGCTGAGGCACTGGGAGCGGCCATATTGGCGGACTGCAGGCGCAGTGTCCTCGCCACAGCCCACACTAGCTCCGGCACACAAGGGGTTAGCACTCCGGCCATCTCTGACAGTAGGACACGCCCTCCAGAAAGGAGCGCGAACCGAGGCGGCCGGCGCACGTTACCATGGAGACAGAGGGGGGGGAGTACGTGCTGACGCCTCCCGTTGTATATGAGCGCGGGCGGCGGGCTCTCTGCTCCTCTTCTTATTTTGCCGCCATCCTAGAGGGCGCTCCCTCCTCCTCCTGTCTGTGACACTGCGCGGCGGCAGCGGACTTTTCGCTCTGTCACCCCGGTAAGCGCGCCTGGAGTGGGCTCCTGAGGGAGACGAGGTGGGGCTCGGTGTGAGGAGAGTTGTGGGCAGGAAGCGCTGGCCGGTATTACTGCTGCGCACGGATACATGGGCGATGTCATGGCCGCCGGTCCCGCCATGCTGGGGGAAGACACAATGTGTCTGAGGGCGCGCCTGGTGCAGGAAGGACAATGGCCCGGCTGCTGGCGTCTGGGCAGAGGCCTGTGCGGGCGATGTCGGGAGCTGCACAGAGCTCCACGTGTCGCCTTCCTGCGGCACCGAGCAGCAGACTCGCCGGTCAGCCGGAACCGGGGGTGACCTGTGGCGGCGCCACCACGTGGAGTCAGGGCCGCCTCACCCGGACGGCGCACACTGGTGGTGCCCGGGCCCTGCCGGCTGTGGGAGAGGTGTTCAGGGCCCCTGCCGGCTGTGGGAGAGGTGTTCAGGGCCCCTGCCGGCTGTGGGAGAGGTGTTCAGGGCCCCTGCCGGCTGTGGGAGAGGTGTTCAGGGCCCCTGCCGGCTGTGGGAGAGGTGTTCAGGGCCCCTGCCGGCTGTGGGAGAGGTGTTCAGGGCCCCTGCCGGCTGTGGGAGAGGTGTTCAGGGCCCCTGCCGGCTGTGGGAGAGGTGTTCAGGGCCCCTGCCGGCTGTGGGAGAGGTGTTCAGGGCCCCTGCCGGCTGTGGGAGAGGTGTTCAGGGCCCCTGCCGGCTGTGGGAGAGGTGTTCAGGGCCCCTGCCGGCTGTGGGAGAGGTGTTCAGGGCCCCTGCCGGCTGTGGGAGAGGTGTTCAGGGCCCCTGCCGGCTGTGGGAGAGGTGTTCAGGGCCCCTGCCGGCTGTGGGAGAGGTGTTCAGGGCCCCTGCCGGCTGTGGGAGAGGTGTTCAGGGCCCCTGCCGGCTGTGGGAGAGGTGTTCAGGGCCCCTGCCGGCTGTGGGAGAGGTGTTCAGGGCCCCTGCCGGCTGTGGGAGAGGTGTTCAGGGCCCCTGCCGGCTGTGGGAGAGGTGTTCAGGGCCCCTGCCGGCTGTGGGAGAGGTGTTCAGGGCCCCTGCCGGCTGTGGGAGAGGTGTTCAGGGCCCCTGCCGGCTGTGGGAGAGGTGTTCAGGGCCCCTGCCGGCTGTGGGAGAGGTGTTCAGGGCCCCTGCCGGCTGTGGGAGAGGTGTTCAGGGCCCCTGCCGGCTGTGGGAGAGGTGTTCAGGGCCCCTGCCGGCTGTGGGAGAGGTGTTCAGGGCCCCTGCCGGCTGTGGGAGAGGTGTTCAGGGCCCCTGCCGGCTGTGGGAGAGGTGTTCAGGGCCCCTGCCGGCTGTGGGAGAGGTGTTCAGGGCCCCTGCCGGCTGTGGGAGAGGTGTTCAGGGCCCCTGCCGGCTGTGGGAGAGGTGTTCAGGGCCCCTGCCGGCTGTGGGAGAGGTGTTCAGGGCCCCTGCCGGCTGTGGGAGAGGTGTTCAGGGCCCCTGCCGGCTGTGGGAGAGGTGTTCAGGGCCCCTGCCGGCTGTGGGAGAGGTGTTCAGGGCCCCTGCCGGCTGTGGGAGAGGTGTTCAGGGCCCCTGCCGGCTGTGGGAGAGGTGTTCAGGGCCCCTGCCGGCTGTGGGAGAGGTGTTCAGGGCCCCTGCCGGCTGTGGGAGAGGTGTTCAGGGCCCCTGCCGGCTGTGGGAGAGGTGTTCAGGGCCCCTGCCGGCTGTGGGAGAGGTGTTCAGGGCCCCTGCCGGCTGTGGGAGAGGTGTTCAGGGCCCCTGCCGGCTGTGGGAGAGGTGTTCAGGGCCCCTGCCGGCTGTGGGAGAGGTGTTCAGGGCCCCTGCCGGCTGTGGGAGAGGTGTTCAGGGCCCCTGCCGGCTGTGGGAGAGGTGTTCAGGGCCCCTGCCGGCTGTGGGAGAGGTGTTCAGGGCCCCTGCCGGCTGTGGGAGAGGTGTTCAGGGCCCCTGCCGGCTGTGGGAGAGGTGTTCAGGGCCCCTGCCGGCTGTGGGAGAGGTGTTCAGGGCCCCTGCCGGCTGTGGGAGAGGTGTTCAGGGCCCCTGCCGGCTGTGGGAGAGGTGTTCAGGGCCCCTGCCGGCTGTGGGAGAGGTGTTCAGGGCCCCTGCCGGCTGTGGGAGAGGTGTTCAGGGCCCCTGCCGGCTGTGGGAGAGGTGTTCAGGGCCCCTGCCGGCTGTGGGAGAGGTGTTCAGGGCCCCTGCCGGCTGTGGGAGAGGTGTTCAGGGCCCCTGCCGGCTGTGGGAGAGGTGTTCAGGGCCCCTGCCGGCTGTGGGAGAGGTGTTCAGGGCCCCTGCCGGCTGTGGGAGAGGTGTTCAGGGCCCCTGCCGGCTGTGGGAGAGGTGTTCAGGGCCCCTGCCGGCTGTGGGAGAGGTGTTCAGGGCCCCTGCCGGCTGTGGGAGAGGTGTTCAGGGCCCCTGCCGGCTGTGGGAGAGGTGTTCAGGGCCCCTGCCGGCTGTGGGAGAGGTGTTCAGGGCCCCTGCCGGCTGTGGGAGAGGTGTTCAGGGCCCCTGCCGGCTGTGGGAGAGGTGTTCAGGGCCCCTGCCGGCTGTGGGAGAGGTGTTCAGGGCCCCTGCCGGCTGTGGGAGAGGTGTTCAGGGCCCCTGCCGGCTGTGGGAGAGGTGTTCAGGGCCCCTGCCGGCTGTGGGAGAGGTGTTCAGGGCCCCTGCCGGCTGTGGGAGAGGTGTTCAGGGCCCCTGCCGGCTGTGGGAGAGGTGTTCAGGGCCCCTGCCGGCTGTGGGAGAGGTGTTCAGGGCCCCTGCCGGCTGTGGGAGAGGTGTTCAGGGCCCCTGCCGGCTGTGGGAGAGGTGTTCAGGGCCCCTGCCGGCTGTGGGAGAGGTGTTCAGGGCCCCTGCCGGCTGTGGGAGAGGTGTTCAGGGCCCCTGCCGGCTGTGGGAGAGGTGTTCAGGGCCCCTGCCGGCTGTGGGAGAGGTGTTCAGGGCCCCTGCCGGCTGTGGGAGAGGTGTTCAGGGCCCCTGCCGGCTGTGGGAGAGGTGTTCAGGGCCCCTGCCGGCTGTGGGAGAGGTGTTCAGGGCCCCTGCCGGCTGTGGGAGAGGTGGTGATGATGATGATGGTACTTGGACCCTACCAGTTGTGGAAGTGGCGGTGTCCCAGGCCCCTGTCACCTGTGGAAGGGGATGACGTGCCTGGGCCCTGCTAGTTGTGAAAGCAGTGTCGGACTGGTGTCCCATGCCAGCTGTGGGTGAAGGGGGGGTGATGCCTGGGCCATGCCAGCTGTGGGTGAAGGGGGGGTGATGCCTGGGCCATGCCAGCTGTGGGTGAAGGGGGGGTGATGCCTGGGCCATGCCAGCTGTGGGTGAAGGGGGGGGGGGTGATGCCTGGGCCCCTGCCAGCTGTGGGTGAAGGGGGGGGGGGGGTGATGCCTGGGCCCCTGCCAGTGCCCCTCCTTATGTCCATATAGAACATCACCCCCATTTTGACAGGATATGGCATCTGACCTCGTTGGCAGGATAGGATTGCAGTGACGCTAAAACTTAAAAGTGGTTTCCAGTTTACTATGGTCATGGTGACGGACCAGCCTATAGGGGTTGGCACATAACTTGTTACTGATCTGACCAGTGAGGGAGGGGCCTGCTGGTGAAGGGAGCTCTGATGGGCTGTAATGTTGGCAACAGTAACAGCGGGTTGTGAAATAAAATGGCTACCTATTTAGGCCCTGGCTGATCATCATTAATACCACATACCTGACTCATAACCGCTGCAGCCAATCACTGGCCTCAACAGTTGCAACTTGTAATTGCCTGCAGCAGCCATGTGAATGATAAATGTGATGTCATCACTGTCACTAATATACAGCTCTTATTGGCAGTCACTTTTGTTGCAAAACTAGACCTTACTAATTTGCACTTTGAAGACCTGTTAGTAATCACCGTCCAGTCGTAGCTGTGGGATGCTAGCACGTTGAGCCAGTGTCATGCCAGCGGGGGAGGTGCATAGCCAAAATTCTCGAGGCACCAATAACCTCATGTTGTGGAAGAGATATGAACCATAAGGCTGTGCCCACACTGGAGTTTGCGGCTTCTTTTTTTTTTTTTTTTTTTTTTTTTTTTTTTTGCGGAGATTCTGCAGATTTTCAAAAATCCGCAGTACAGAGTCCCCAGCCATTTTTATGGCATCTTGGAACTGCTGTGCCCATGCTGCGGTTTTTTTCCCGCAGTGGAAATAATGCGGATTTCCCTGCGGTAAAATTGCAGCATGTCAATTATTTCTGCGGATTTTTCCGCACGATCCTATACTTGCCTGCCTTAATAGATGACACTGGAGTCACTTCCTCCAGTTCAGAGGAGCGCGGTGGAGGTGGGCGGGGCCTGCACGAGCTCCGGTCATGTGACAACCGGAGCTAGTTCAGGCCCGCCCACCTTCTCCTGCAATGTGGAGACACACGGCCGGAAAGTGAAGTGCTGCGTGATGGAAGGATGAACGCCCCAATCACTCCAGCACTTGTTCTGCATTGAGGATGCAGTGCCGAAGCTATGGTACTGTATCGTCAATACAGAATGACTGCAGCATATCCGCAGGACATTCCGCAATACAACCTCAGTATTAAAACAAAGTTGTGCTGCAGATTTTTGGGAGCTCCTGTGGAATGTCCTGCGGATATATCCGCAGGACACTTTCCTCGTGGGCACATATCCTTAGTGCACAAGACCACATGCAACAAAGTGCAGGCTTACAATAGCAGAACTGACAAATATTCCTGATCCAAGACTCGTCAGGGTGACACTGGCTTTATATGCCGTCCCTTGAGGTCAGTGGGAAAGCTGCCCCTTGTAGGGCTAATCTGTTACGAAAAACAAAATTGGCAAGCCTGGAGAGCTACAGTTAGGTCTGCAGTCAATGGAGCGGCAAAGAATGTGAGGGATATCCTCATACCTGTGATTGATGGTTGGGGGTAACACTGCTGGAACCTTCATCACTTACGGGAAACAGCAGTGTAAACAGTCAAGTTGCACGATTGAAGACTCAGAAGTTGCGTCACAAGATCCCAATGCAACCAGGGCTGTGGAGTCGGTAAGCCAAACCTGCGACTCTGACTCCCCAATTTCCCTTGCACAGACTCCATGACTCAGACTCCCACATATATTGCTTTTAAGTGAAAAATGTATTGTAGTACAATGTGAACATCAGACATTTAATCATTTTTATACAATAAAGATATTTAGTTAGAACATAAAATATATTTATTGGAATACTACTTTAGAACCCAAGTCCTCTTGCGCCTGGCAGTCCTGTAGCTGCTCATCCTAACTGCTACCTCAATCAGAGCTTCTTTTCCTTTAGTAAGCTGTGGATCATCAAGCAGTCAATATACAATGACTTGGGGCCACAAACAGCTGCCATAAGAATTTTATTTTCCAATAGCTGTCTCTCTGATTCACTGAAGCAGAAATGCCATCTGCGATTTAAAGGGAACCAGTCATCAGAAATTTAGCTTTAAACCTAGTTTCCTCCTCTGCAGCTCGTGGGCTGCATTCTAGCAAGGTTCCTGTACTTTTAGTGCCCCCTTTGAAACCAAATTAAACACTTTATAAAGTTGTACTTTTTTTTTTTTGTCTGCCATTCTTGTAAATTATCCATGGGGGCGGGCTCTCTTGCGTCCGTTGCTGTCCCTCCTGCAGATTGACGCCGTCCCCCATTGCTCCATTTCATCTCAGGACGCCGCCCACTGCGCCCGAGGTCCCATGCACGCGAGGATCGCTGGTGACGTGGTTGCAGGCACGAGATTATGGGCGGCGCTGTGATTGCATCGCAAGTGCCCGCCCATAATCTCGTGACCACTATCTCCCCTCTGCCTCCAGCGTTCTGCGCAAGCGCTGGAAGATGACCTGACGTCACCTCCTTCCTGCCCTGCAGCAGGAAATAGATGGGAGGAGCGGAGCAGGCCACCACAGGAGACGCGGAGAGTATCTGAGCGACGTACACAGTAAAAAAAAAACATGTAAAATCAAACACACACATTGTCTTCTGAAAAGTGAAAAGCACTAAGCTTTTTTTTTTTTTTTTTTTGTAACCTGTGCTGTGCTGCTCTGCTTCTCCCATCTATTTCCTGCTGCAGGGCAGGATGGGAAGGAGGTGATGTCGGGTCATCTTCCAGCGCTTGCGCAGAACGCTGGGGGCAGAGGGGAGATAGTGGTCACGAGATTATGGGCGGGCACTTGCGATGCAATCACAACGCTGCCCATAATCTCGTGCCTGCGACCACGTCACCAGCGGTCCTCGCATGCACGGGACCTCGGGCGCAGTGGGCGGCGTCCTGACATATGAAGTGGAGCAATGGGGGATGGCGTCAATCTGCAGGAGGGACAGCAACGGACGCAGGAGAGCCCGCCCCCATGGATAATTTACAAGAATGGCAGACAAAAAGGTACAACTTTATAAAGTGTTAAATTTGGTTTCAAAGGGGCCACAAAAAGTACAGAAACCTTGCTAGAATGCAGCCCATGAGCTGCAGAGGGGGAAACTTTTAGGTTTAAGGCTATGTGCGCACGTTGCGTACAGTCACTGCAGAATTTTCTGCAGCGATCTGAAGAGCACACGTGCGCTTAAAATCGCTGCAGAAAATGTCCGTAGTGAAAAAAAAAACGATTCCATGCGCTCTGCCTGCAGCTCCTGCCATAGACGGTGCAGGGGCTGCCGGCAAAGCGCACGGAAGAAGTGACATGTCACTACTTAGAACGCGCGCTTCTGGCAGCAGCCGAAGCACTGCGCTCTAAGACGCCACGTGCGCACGGCCCCTGCACAATCTCCATAGATTATGCAGGGGGCGCAGGCAGTTACGCTGTGCTACAAAGCGCAGCGTAACTGCATGTAATTACGCAACGTGCGCACATAGCCTAAAGCTAAATTTCTGATGACAGGTTCCCTTTAAATCTCCTCTTTGGGACAGGCAAAATAGCAAGTTCTTCCAATTCCTTATGGAAATGCCAGGAGTTAAATCCTCAGCTTGTAATTTTTTTTTAGTCACAGTAAATGGGTAAGCAATTCCTTCAATTCGGCCACTTGTGTCCATTGACCTTCATTTTGGGTTACTTGAGGGTTCACCATATCTATAAAACTTTTAGTTCAAGCAATCACTCAATCATTAAATAAGTGCTGCCCCTACAAGTGGCTTCATCGACAATTGCACCTTTCCCAGCACATCTCTTCAAGATGGAATCAATTTTAGGGGTTCTGCCGGCAATAACCAATTTCCTCACTTTTCGAATCAGATTTCCAGCATGTCCCTCTTGCAGACTCTCTTATTGCCAGCTGCAGCGTGTGCACAACACAGCGCATGTGATGGATATGAAAGTGTTTTGAAGCAGCTTCAACAAGATCATTTAATCCTAAAGTATCATTTTGCTGTTCTGTTGTAATATCTGTTTGTTCCTCAGTTACATGAGCAGCGCTGTGGCTCCATCTCACACATACTAAATCCTAAATTTTCTTCTAGCTGTTTGTTGTTAATTACTCATTCCCAGTTTAATTGTACTTGTTTGAAGCATTGTCTGTTACAATAGCAAGAACCTGTTCTTTTTTGAGTTCTTAATCTTGCAGAGCTTTTTCCACTGGAGAAACTGGAGGCCTCTAAAATGAATCCTCACAAAGAATGAGCATGTCTGTGTGGCATTTTTCTAATCTGCTTTTTTCTGAGCTCAAACCTTTCAGGTGATGTGGTTTTTTAAAAAGCTGATCTGCTTTTGCAGCTGACAAATGTATCCTCAGAAAACGCAGCAAAAACGCTGTGTGTGAATGCAGCCTTAGAACAGACATTTATAGGACATTTCATAACTTTCCCAAATTCATATGAAAAAATATTCAACACATTCTGCATTGAAATACTGTACCAATTTATTATATATTTTAGGAGTCGGTCCATTTTATACCGGCTCTACTAAAATGAACAGACTGACTCCACGACTCCGACTCCACAGCCCTGAATGCAACTGAGAGCCAGAGTGAAGTTTTCAGAATTGTACGCCATTTCCCCGAAATAAAACATACCCTGAAAATGAGCGGTAGCATGATTATACAGTGTTTTTGGAGTATGCTTGCCATATAATCCCTAGTTAGTCAGGGCTAGTATTTGGAGGCGTCAAACTGCACAATTGGGGACTACAGTTAGGGACCCCAGCAGTTGTATTCAAAGTTTAAGGTATTGGGGTGGAGAGAGGGTGAGAAGAGTTGTCACTATGGCACGTGTGCTAGATGCACATCTAGCCAAATGCACAGATGAATAGGATCCTCAATGTTTCTAAAATCAATAACATTGACACGAGTGAGGAGAGCAGTTTACAGTTGACGACAAGAATGATGTTAGAATGTGCACATGTGATGCATCTTTCCTATCCCAGAGCAGGAACAGAATTCCAACAGTAAATATTTACCATTCTGCCAGTATCAGTAGCTTTCAAAGCAGTTTATCCCAGAAAATCCCTTAAAGGGACTGTCACTTTTTTTTTTTTTTGCCACCCAACCTGAGTAGCATATTTTAGCGACAGTTATTCCAGCCTTGTCACTGGGCTGCAGAGTGTAGATTTTATAAAATCAGTGTTCATTTAGCAGACTATTGTTGGACTACTTGGCGTGCTGCCAGGTAGTCCAGCAGATGCATGAGCTTATTATAATAACCCCGCTCTACATTCAAATAACTGCTAGATCTGTAGAAGAAAAAACATTGATTTTATAAAAAAAAAAAACAGCTCAGTGACACATCGCTGGAATCAGGGTCTGTCTCTAAAAATCTGGTGACAAATTCCCTTTAAAGGGTTTATTTACTTCTTGGAGAACCTTCTCAGGCACAATATTTACCCTATGAAAATAAAAATGCTTATACTCCCCTCCTGCGCTTTCACTGTTCAACTGTCCGCGCTCCCAGGGTTCATGTGACATTATGGCTTGTGAGCCCTGCGCCCAATCGGTACTAGCTTCCAGATTAATTCTACATTAAAAGGAACTCCGTACTGTGAATGCTCACTTCCTATTGATGTCTGATTTTGTTTGAAGGCAGGGACAAGTGAAGCCAGCACTGACTGGATGCTAGTCTTGTGTAATGTTACATGAGCCCTGGGAGCACCAGTGCGGTCACCATTGGTGCCAGAATAGCAGGAGAGTATGTTTGTGGGTTTGTTTTTTTGTTTTACAGGGGCAAACATGGTGAATGAGAAGGAGTTGATAAAGTAGTGGAAGAGGGTTCACCAGTTGAGCTTTCTTGAAGGGTATCCGCCATCTAAGAGCAGCATAATGTGGGAAGAGACCCTGAATCCAATGATGCATCACTTAGATTACTGGGTGCAGCGGTTCTAAGGCCCGGTGTCCACGCTGTGTATTTTGATGTGGATTTTGACGCAGATATTCAGAAATCTGCATGTCCATTGTGAAGCCAGCAAAGTCTGAGAATTCAGAGGTGCTGTGCCCACGTTGAGTACTTTTCCCATGCGTATTTGGTGCAGATTGCTTATTTTTCCCTTGCGTATTTAGTGTAGAAAAAAAATGTGGACACAGCACTTCTGAATTCTCACTTTGCTGGCTTCACAATGGTCATGCAGATTTCTGAAAATACGCGTCAAAACTACACAGCGTGGGCACTAGGCCTAACACTCAGTTTTTATATTTAGCCATGTAGCAGAGCTGAGAATGCTGCCCTTGCCCACACCAGGCTCTATGTACAATGTATATAGACAGAGCTGCTTATCAGAAGAGGGGGGTATTTTGAATGATCAGGCACAACTTAATGAGTTCAATCAATGGTGAGGTCTTGGTGCTAAAATGGTCATTGCAAGTAAACACCACGTACCTTGATCGGAGACAAATCATTGACATCTGTTTCAACTCTTACAGCATGCTGTCTTAAGATTACATAGCAAAAACCTTAGACCCCATTATAGCTTCTCATACAGCCAGATCAGAGTTCATACTTTGCACTGACGAGGGGCAATCACCCCAAAACAGTGTCAGCAAATTGAGTTTCTGATCTGGCATAAATCCTAAGTCATATGACAAGACTCGTTAGTGTCACTTGTGACTTTTAGGATTGCCACTTCCAATAGGTGGCAATAGAGTTCGTCTCCTTCCTTCCTGAAGAGACACTTTGCATTATCAGTATCAAGTACACACTTTGAAGTAATGAGTCCCTGAAATGTTAGCTACTGTCTGACCGTCAAAAGGCCACACTCTGAAAGGCTGTGAATTCTTAAGGCCAGTGGTCCTCAACCTTTATCTTGAGAGCCACATTGAGCTCCTCCTCAGAGTAGTGACACCCACAGCCCCCATTACTACCAGTAGTATGAAAAGGTTTAGCTGTCAGCAGAAATCCCACCAAGTCATTACACCAAGAAGCAGGAATTCCCATTAGATCACTCATCCAGATCTGCTCATTTGTGAGGTGCTACTTGCAACAGTCATCTGGAGATATTCTCTTCATATCTGTGGTTTAGACCTGGGGTTAATGTATCAAGCTGACAGCCATGAGCCACACATGTGGGGTCAGCGACCTAAATGTGGCTTTTGAGATACAGGTTGGGAACCACTGTTTTGGAACATACAAGGATCAAACCTAAAGGTTTTAAGCTTTAATATAAAAAATAGTGCTTGCCTTTTCTTGTCTGAGAACGAAGCAATACACAAATAAGCAAAACAGTATTCAAATTAAAAGGGGAAATAATAATATTTTATTTTTTAGTTTCCTTGAGGGTAGGAGCGCATTTATGATCACACTTGGCTCAGGCTAACCCCCACATGTGAACAGCTTTCCATTGTGTAACCCACCTTTTTATATGCCTGGTCCTGGGCTCAAGTTACTAGGATGACCTACAGTATATTGTATTATTGAAATTGCAGGTCTGTCACTGGGGAGCACATGGCATATTAAAGGGAACCTGTCGGGTGTAATATGCACACATAACCACAAGCAGTTGCGGGTACATATTGCTAATCCCTGCCTAACTTTTTTTCCCTGTATCTAGTAGCATAGATAGATATCTTTTTAGAAAGTATTTTATAAAGATCTTTTCAGATGTTGAGGCCAGCAACTATTCACAAAGGCGTTAGTTCTCTTGGCTAGTCGGCCCCCTTAGCATGTAAGAATGCCCTTGTGGGTGTGCTAACGGTGCTATTGAATGCGCATGGTCAGAGGTATGGTTGATCTCATTGCTCTGTTGCCACTGCCCCTGATGCTTTGTTTCGGCTCAGTGCGCATAATTAGAAGTCCTGGACTTTCAGTCATGCATACTAGGAAGTCGGGTGTAAGCGTCCCAGCTTCAAACTGGTGTAGTGCACGTGACAGTCCAGGGATGCTCTGATCGTGTGCATGGAGCTGAAAACCAGCGGTGGCAGCAGAGGAGAGAGCGACCATGCCTCTAACGCTGCGAATGTTAGCACACCCACAGGGGCGTGCTTAAATGCTAAGGGGGCCAACTAGCCAAGGGAACGAACACCCTTGTGACTAGTCGCCTCATTAGTGTTCTATAAAAGATCTTTTGAAATACTTTCTGAAGATCTCTATGCTACTAGGTGTAGGGATTAGAAATATGCACACAGAACTGCTTGTTCTGGGTGCATATTGCACCTGACAGGTTCACTTTAAGTTACTTGTTTCTTCAGCCCCCTCTCCTTGTCCCTATAGTAAATATTGTCCTGCCTGGCCCCAAAGGTCCATCTGCTGACCCCTTGACACCTTGCCCTGGTGACCGTAATGACAATGTAAAGACTCGAGGATACTTCACACACCCCCCCCCCCCCCCCTCCCCCTGTTGGTTTTGAGTTCCTGTAATAAGCATGTATAGATGTTATACCCTTTTGTGTAGTGTCAAGCTCCTGAGAGGCAGACTGGAACTAATGTAATTTGACTTAGAATTTCCCTTACAATCTGACTCTTTATGACCGTTCTTAATCTCAGCACTTGTGTGCTTGGTTTAGGCCTGGAGCATAGTCTCTCATAGCTACATTTTTGCTTGTATTGCATCCACAATGGCGGTGACTGACCAAACCAGCTTTTGCAGTAAGGAACAGGAGTTTCTGCCAAAAAATGTCAACAGCCTCATTGATTATAATGGCTTTATATTGTATCTGAAAAAAAACTCTTGTTTTTGTCTTTAACACCTGCTTTATCACAAATTAACCACACTTTTTTTTTTTAATTTTTTATTATAGGTGTTAAAATCTGAGAAAATGGCTAACATAGACAAGTGAGTATCCGACATTCCCTTTTATAGTTCAGGCCAGGGTCACACAGGCATTACTGTGAGTCTCTGCATGACACTCTGCTCACGCTCTCAGCACAGCAGGAGCCGAGGGTCATGCGACTGATCTGATTGCACAATCCGACCAGTTGCGGAAGGGCGGGCTGTCGCTGCAGAGGGCGGGATTTATCTCCCTATCTCCTGTTTGTCCGGCTGATGCGAGCATCGCACTGCTCTCGCATTACAGTGGTGTAATGCGAGAACAATGCGATGTTTCTCTCGCCCCATAGACTCGAATGCGAATGGAACAAAATCTCATTTCATTGTTTTTTCTGGTGATTTTGTGACCTGAATACCCTTTATTTCTCTACTAGTTCTGTAGGTAACCAATGACCCTGCAGAGAAGTGTATGTGCTAGAGCCCCCTATTGTGAGTGA